>NC_064614.1:1007253931-1007878931 GCF_023898315.1 Schistocerca nitens
GGAGGATTGTAGTTTTGTTGAATGTCCAATTCACACCCTGGCTCACTACTGACTACAGCATCCATGCAGTGGTGTGATACATGTTTTGAATATGTGGGTGTAATTGGCCATCATCCGCTGTTATTATCATTGCATGGTGGAAGACTGGTACACACCTTCTGCAAAACTGGATCCAAATTTCATTCAATTTCACACATTCCTCCTTCCTATTGAAATTCCTGGGGTGTTTCAAAATCTCTAAGGCCTCTGCGTAGAGCCTTTCATGGTATCCGCTTGTGGCCACCAGTATTTGAGTGCTATCAAAATGAATGTGGTGGTCTCCTGGCTGTAAAGCACATTCTGCAACAGCTGATCTGTCAATCTCACATCTTCTGCAATTGCCTTTGTGCTCTTTGAGTCGTTTTTTGACATTTCTTTTTGTAGAACCCACATATGCCTCCCCACAACAACATGGAATCCTATAAATTCCAGCTTTTTCTAGCAGTTGGCGAGCATCCTTGGCCAATTTCAGGTAATCTTGTATCTTCCGTGTGGGTGTGTAGATTACCGCAAGATTCCGCTTTTTCAAGATTTTTCCTATGCGGTCAGTCACATCCTTAACGAGTGGCAGGAAAACTTTCTATTTCACTGGTGCTTGAACATTGCTATGATTGGATGCTAGTGCTGCAGAAGATGTGTACCAGTTTCCACCATAGGATGATAGTAACAGCAGATGATGACACTCGACAACAGTCAATTGAACTCGCATATTCAAAACATGTGATGTCATGCCACTACGCGGATGCTCACAGAAGCTGAATTTTGTTGTAGGCAGTAGCGAGCAAGGGTGTGGCACAGACATTCAACAAGGCTTTCGTCTTTCCCTCTCCTTCCCTCTTTCCTGATGAAGCAACCGTTGGTTGCGAAAGCTAGAATTTTGTGTGTATATTTGTGTTTGTGTGTCTATCGACATGCCAGCGCTGCGCTGGCACGTCGATAGACACACAAAACACAAAATGATGATTATAGGTGCTTGTGTTTGTTTGTGTGTCTATCGACGTGCCAGCGCTTTCGTTTGGTAAGTCACATCATCTTCGTTTATATATATATATATATATATATATATATATAACAGAGGGAAACATTCCACGTGGAAAAAATATATCTAAAAAGAAAGATGATGAGACTTACCAAACAAAAGCGCTGGCAGGTCGATAGACACACAAACAAACACAAATATACACACAAAATTCAAGCTTTCGCAACAAACTGTTGCCTCATCAGGAAAGAGGGAAGGAGAGGGAAAGACGAAAGGATGTGGGTTTTAAGGGAGAGGGTAAGGAGTCATTCCAATCCCGGGAGCGGAAAGACTTACCTTAGGGGGAAAAAAGGACAGGTATACAATCGCACACACACACATATCCATCCACACATACAGACACAAGCAGACATATTTAAATATGTCTGCTTGTGTCTGTATGTGTGGATGGATATGTGTGTGTGTGCGATTGTATACCTGTCCTTTTTTCCCCCTAAGGTAAGTCTTTCTGCTCCCGGGATTGGAATGACTCCTTACCCTCTCCCTTAAAACCCACATCCTTTCGTCTTTCCCTCTCCTTCCCTCTTTCCTGATGAGGCAACAGTTTGTTGCGAAAGCTTGAATTTTGTGTGTATATTTGTGTTTGTTTGTGTGTCTATCGACCTGCCAGCGCTTTTGTTTGGTAAGTCTCATCATCTTTCTTTTTATATATATATATATATATATATATATATATATATATATATATATATATATATATATATATATTTTTTTTTTTTTTTTTCCCCGGGAGCGGAAAGACTTACCTTGGGGGAAAAAAGGACAGGTATACACTCGCACACACACCCATATCCAACCACACATACACAGACACAAGCAGACATTTGTAAAGGCCGTCTGCTTGTGTCTGTGTATGTGTGGTTGGATATTGGTGTCTGTGCGAGTGTATACCTGTCCTTTTTTCCCCCAAGGTAAGTCTTTCCGCTCCCAGGATTGGAATGACTCCTTACCCTCTCCCTTAAAACCCACATCCTTTCGTCTTTCCCTCTCCTTCCCTCTTTCCTGATGAAGCAACAGTTTGTTGCGAAAGCTTGAATTTCGTGTGTATGTGTGTGTTTGTTTTTGTGTCTATCGACCTGCCAGCACTTTCGTTCGGTAAGTCACATCATCTGTGTTTCAGATATATAAAAGGCTAGGGCCCCCCGTCGGGCAGACCTGCAGTCGATGAGGATGATAGGATGATGATGAGGGCAGCACAACACCCAGTCCCTGGCAGAGAAAATTCCCCGACCCAGCCGAGAATCGAACCTGGGCCTAGAGGATTGACAATCCATCACGCTCACCATTCAGTTACCAGGGGCGGACAACATAGCTATGATCCCCCTTGAAAATGTCCCCTGTAGATGGGGATGAGATGTCAGGTTGAAATCCATTTGACCACAACATAATAGCCCAGAATATTTTATAAACTGTGAAAGCAGAAGTGTTAACTGGTGAATCATCCTTTGACAACCTGTCCTTTACCTTCCAGTTGGTAAGATGGTCACCCAAGAGTGATTATTATTTTTTTAAACTAAATATTTCTCAACTATTCTGAATTTGTAAGTAGACTCTCTTAGACATGTAAAGGTGGAGTGTCTCATCAGCCAAACACAAACACAAACTTCCACAGAAGATAGCAATCTGTTTGTTATTCAAAACAAATCCACCCTAATATCCAGGAACAAACAATGGAAACTCCAGGCAGGAATATCAACAATGTACAAAAAATAGATTGCTACTTACTGTAAAGATAACATGCAACATTGCAGACAGGCACAATTAAAAGACACTTACCACAAGCGTACCACACAGGCAAGCACACCTCGTGTACAGGACGGCCAACTCCTATTCTGACCTGAGCTGCAGGAATTGGTGCTCATGTGCGCGTGTGGTGTGCATGCCTGTGTGAATGAATTATGAGTGGTTCTTTTTTTCTGACAAAGGCTAAGGATGAAAGTTTATGTGTACGTGTCTTTTAACTATGTCTGGCAGCAACTTACTGTGTTATTTTTGTGGTAAACAGCAATCTATCCTTTCCTACACTACTAATATCCATAAACCTGTTTATCACAATTTGGAGAGTAAAATGAGGTTGATTTATCTCTCTGAGTTACATAACACTTACAAGAGAAATTATGAAGGCTATCCATAAATTAACCTCCAACTGACTATAAAAAAAAACAAATTCTTGCAGTTTCACAGTGCTTGCACATTTGGAAAAAAAGAGACTTTGAAGGTCACATTGCATCAGTCAGCTCTCTGGTGTTTTGATCAGAAGCAGGAGGCAATGCCACCAAGATTTGTTGTTAATTGCGTCATGTGTATGGGGATGAGGTTATGAGTAATTGTGTTGTGAGGGAGTGAGGCAGAAAATTTAAGACTGGTTGCACAGATGTGCATGATGAAAGTGGTTTAGGAAGACATTCAGATGAAACCGATGAATTTGTGCAATATGTTGACAAAATTGTGCATAGAAGAAATCGGGTCACATTTTCTGAACCTTCTGAAGATGTGCCTCAGATTTCAAGGACAACTCTCTTGAACACAGGCACAGAAATGTTTGATTACCATAAGTTTTGTTTACAATGGATACTAAAATCTGTAGCCGATGTTCACAAGATTGGAAGAATGAGTTTGGCTTTGACATTCCTCCAGTGCTATCATGAAGATGGCAGGAATTTCTGAACATAAGCATGAGTCTGGAAAAGACATGTACTTGAATGGTGAATCTAAGGAAAAGTGATATATGCACACTCATTCCCCCAATAAGCACAAAAAATTCAAGCAGATGCTTTCAAAACACAAAATTATGATTATAGGTGCTTGTATTTGCAAAGAAATTTTGACAACAGATTTAATGAGAGTAACATGTGTTTATTGTGAGACACTTGTGAAATTCTGAAAGTCAATCTATAACACGTGGCACATGATGATTACCAAATGAATAACTTTCCTTCATTACATTATTCAATAAGTTATTCGAAAAAAAGTATTGTATATCAGGAGTAAATCTAATGATTGTCTCTAACTAGAAGTCTGTAAATGTATGTGTATACAAATTGGCTTATTTTAAATAGGTCTAAACTTGTAAATACTTTGACATGTCTTATATCCCTGTAAAAAGAGATCTATGGAAGAATAATGCTGCTGCTGCTAGTGCTACAACAACAACAACAACTACTACTACTACTACTACTACTAACAAGAATGTATGACCCCAGAAGGTACAACTCAGGCTTTTGGGCTGGATGATTTTTCTATATCCTTCCTAAAGTCTTGGCACCAAGCAACCTTCATCGCTTCCACAGGATGAAGGCCCAGCTGACTACTCAGCACTTCACAACTGACACTGAACTCAAGGAGCTTCCTGGCTGAGGCACAAGGTGGTACTATTCTTTGATTAAGGGGTAAAGAAGCTGGTTTCACAGTACAAGATGTGTTTGAATCTAGGTGTGGCCATGTGGAGAAGTAATATCAACACGTAAGAACAGGTTGTATATTTTAAAAAATTATCTATTTTTTCCTTTTTTAAAATACAATCATATGTTAATTTAGGAATAGCCCCTACAGCATAATTCCATTTGAAAAAACAAGTTTATATGGATATATCTGTAATTAAAATAGCTCTGATAAGAGACAAAACATAAGTGCACAAAGTTGATAAGCACACATTGTGCTAAAAACTGCATACCATTCATGCCATTCTATGCAGTAGAAATATGGGATGCAACAACATGAAAAAATTCAAGTACATTACTAATACTCCAGAAAAAAAGCAGTCAGAATTACTTGTGGTGACAAATCCAGTGAGCCACATAGATGCTTGTTTACTGAATTCAGTGCGCTTGCATGCGCATGAGCACATGCACCCATGCACATGCCCGCAAGCACACACACTTGCAAAAACAACAAAACCAAACTTGCATTGTGACCTGCACTTAAACAAAATCAGAGCACTAATATATGAAAAAAGTGCACTTCAAGCTGGTCTGAAGATGGCCAATGACTCGTCTTGAAATCACATGCTCCTTCTTACTACCACTTTAAACAAATTCTAAAAGAAAATACATTTTTTGTCTAGAAGAGTTCCTTGTCTTCATGTTAAATAAATAGAAAGTTTCATTTTTTTCTGGTATTTTAGTTTCATGAAGTAACTTCCAACAAATCTGCCATAATAAGGAAGTCCTTGTATATTAAGAAATGTAAAATACATCACTAAACATGGAACCTGCATATTTACTTTGGAAAACCGTTAGTGTGTAAATTCTAAATTTTAATATCTTACCAGATGCCTTCAGCAGAATAATCTGTATGACATCCTGAAAATGAATTATATTAGGGACTGTATTTATTATTTGATGTTCAATAATAATAATAATAATAATAATTAGCACCATCAAGTGTGGCTAGGACTTGGATGTCTGACCATCTGAGTTCTTGCACTGTCAATGAACAGGTTGTACTCTACCCTTGTGATGTCAATTGAGGAACTACCGTATTTACTCGAATCTAAGCCACACTTTTTTCCCGGTTTTTGTAATCCAAAAACCTGCCTGCGGCTTAGAATCGAGTGCAAAGTAAGCAGAAGTTCTGAAAAATGTTGGTAGGTGCCGCCACAACTAACTTCTGCCATCGAATATATGTAGCACTACACAGGCATGCTTTGCAGGCACAAAGATAAATACTGGCGCCAAAACCTCTGCGTCAGTAAATAAATTAAAAGAAAAGGTAGAAGAATGTAAACATTATGCCATGTATTCTTTCGTGTTTGCTGCTATCTCATTTAAATCCTGTCTGCCTAATTAACTACGAAACTAGAGTGAGACAACAGAAAACGCGGAAGAATATACATATCATGTCATGTTTATATTCATATTATTCTTATGCTGAATAGTGATACAGTCAGAAATGAAGCACGGCAACTGACTAGATTTTTAAATCTAAGATGACTCTAATTTGTGGGCTGAATGTAATGTACTACAGAGGCGTCTGCAAAGAGTTTCAAACAAAAAAAAATTTTTGCTAAACTCTCGTTCAGAACATCTTCTATCATATGCAGTCTATTACTTGGTTTTTGTTGATCATTATCAAAGAAAGCAGCAGTGTAAGTAAAGACAAATAGCAGTCTTGCCATTGTTTCGCTTATGAGACAATTCCTCTCTCTTCTTTTTATTGTAAGCCGTGGTAGCGCACACAAAAGCAAGCCATGCCGCGAGCGGCAACAGGTCGTAAGCACCCATCATCAGAATGCGACAAACAATGCACGACACATTAAAATAATGCAGTTTCAGCTTAGAGTGACGTAAACACCTACAACAAAGAGAACGACACTTATCAGATCAAAGCAAAATAAGCAATCGATTCAAACCAAACGAAGCACATGAAAAAGGAAGGGTGCCCGTACAAATAAGGACGGAGCGCCTGACACACAGCAATTGCTACTTGGTAAAGCTTAACTGTTAAGCTTACGACTCGAACCAAACTACTGTAGCTGTATCTTCATATAATCGACCTAAATTGCGTCTCATGTTACAATGGACCAACTTTGTTTCGATTTGGAGGTGTGGTCTAAAACTTTTCTCTCCCCTGGAATTTCGAGTCTCAAATTTCAGGCTTGGATTCGGGAAAAATTTTTGATTTTGAGTCTCATTTTTCAGGTGCAGCTTAGATTCGAGGGCGGCTTAGATTCGAGTAAATACAGTACTTGATTGAGAAACAGCAGCTCCAACTCATGAAAACTGACAACAGTCATGAGAGTGGTGTGCTGACCCCATGCCCCTCCATATCTGTATCCGATGTTGCCTTTGGGCTGAGGATAATATGACACTCTGTCAGTAATATTTGGCCTTCTAAGGGCAGTTTGGATGGAGATCTTTATTAGAAATTGATTATTCTTTTGGCAGTTCTTCATTTCCAGCAGCATTTTAAAAAATTCTACACTTGAGTGAGCACTCTATTAAAACAATCTGCAAATTTTTTGCTTTACCTGAACTCAGTCTCTCATAATTTTCTGCCTTTCAAAGGAAATGTTCTTACTGGAAGAGGTTCATTTACAAAGATGCTGATTAGAGGAACTTTTTTCCATAGTTATAAGTGTTTAATAGGTGCACAGTTAAACTGAACCACATGGTATGCATCCCCACTCTTCTAATAACAGAGTGAGGAACCTACACCTACCTTCTATGTGAATGCTGCCTACTTTCATCAGGTAAACAGTACATAAAAAATATGATGATGTAAGGTGGTCACCGACTACACAATGGTGCTCATTTGAACACTATTTTTACTGCACAGAGGGTGCAGTAGACATTCAAGTGTGTGATTCTGTTATTCTTATGCAAAGTTTTTGTGCACATGTCATGACTATCATTAGTTTTTGGAGCTGAAGAGGTATTTCATTTGATTATAATTGTCAGATCCAGTATCGGCTGACAATTTGTTGAAGAGAATAACTTAAAGATGCCCATATATCACATTCAAAGAACTTATCTTCAGCACGAAAACATGACTGGGGTCAAAGTTGTCTAGTAACCTATTTTGACCTTTCAAATGCATTAAAACTTAGGTGGCATTAAAAATTGTGTCACAGAATAAAATATTGCATAGCTACTTTCCTGACTCTACATCTCAATTTTCTCAATATCATTCGGCTAGTTACTTCTCTCACAGATTATTCACGAACTTTTACCTCACTGAGTGAATTAATGGGACATGCCACGGACTCTTTCAGATGGACAGATAGGTAGACTGAGAGAGAGAAAGACATACAGACAGACAGACAAACAAACACACATTCACATATGTGCACACAGACAAACAAACATACACACATCCACGTATGTGCGTGCACACACACACACACACACACACACACACACAGACAGAGAGAGAGAGAGAGAGAGAGAGAGAGAGAGAGAGAGAGAGATGTAAAAGTAAAAATGTTCACTAAAGTGCAAGAATTCTCTATATATTCAAAACACTATCATTTTATACAATACCAAATAAAAGATTGTGGAAGAGCAGACTGAGTAAAGCTCAAGCACTACAATAATCTCCTTTACTGTCATTCTTACATACCCAAAACTCTGTGACCTCATTTCAACATCTTTGTCACCTAATGAAAGAGATTTCTGAATTTCTGACTCCTTGTTGTCCAGCACTTCATTCTCAGTTTGTGTTCCTGTTTCTTCCCGTTGGCCTTCTTCTCTTGAAGCCTTTTCTTGGTTTTGGTTTTCTGGTCCATTAACTGGACTCACAGATCTATGAGGGTGCAGCTTCTGTGGGTCACTAAAATGAAAGAAAGAAAGTCACATTGAGAAACAAAGCTTTTGGATGACTTGACTCAGAAAAGCTAGAGTCTTCTCCAGGAATTGATGAATGCATAAAATTATTGAAATGGATTAACAAAGAGCTTATTTTTTGCACATGTTCTGAAGAAAGGTGAAGGGGGCAGAAGGTAAAATGCCAAGAGATGTTGCCAACCAGTAGCAACAATATGTCAGATGATAGTGAAGTCTACGCATTGAAATTCCTACTTTGGTTCTTGAAGTAAAGTTTAAATGAGTGAATTATAATTACACAGTTGAAGCAATCTGTAGATTAATTTAGTTCAGCAGTGTGCAATTTATGCAAACAGGGGAATGTTATCCCACAGAAAAATGGTGTGTAGGGTTTTGCTTAGAAATATAGACTTTAAATATGGTTTACCCACACTTGTAAGTCATAATGCTATGACCCCGTAGCATTCCTCTTTTTAAAAATAATTTTAATTTTTTTATATTTTTAACTTTATGGAGTTTAAAATTTTGTAGACAGTTTCATATACAAAAGTAACATAAATCGTGTATCCAAGAATCCTATATTATAGGACAAGAATGGTCTCTCATCAAGATAAAATGAGATTTCAATAGAGGTAGTCAACAGAGGATATGGAAATAGAAAAATCTGTACAGGAATGTATATATAAATTTGGTAAATTACTTGTATGGTGGAAGACTATTAATAAACATTAAATATCCTTCCTCAAGAGCTACATTAGCCATTCTGCTTCTTGAGGTGTACACACAATGGAAATTCTGTGCAGTTCCAAGATCATACCCATCTAACAACAGTCTGTCAGTATTTCACAAATTTACCTCTCATCATCCAATGATATATGAAAACGATTGTTTAATCTGTGATTTAAAAAATAGCATCTATTAAACTGCATTTTAGTCAATTTTCTGCCGAGATCTACCAAGCAGTTGAAAGCATTCCATGTTACATTCTTTATTTTCTCCTATACCAATGATAACATTTAGCTGGTGAGTGCTTTCCCAGAGTTGGCTGTTGTTATGATCTTAGGCATCTGTGCTTTGAGGGTCTTAACCATCTGCTCGGCTTCCGAGTTGGATGCAAGATGAAATGGGGTGTGGTCAGGTGCTTAATGACATTGTGTTGACAAAAATCTTGAAACACAGATGATGTGACCTGACAGTTACTGTAGAGGGTACGGATGGTAGCTGCTGTGGTGCCGATAGCCATTAATCCCACATGTGAAAAGTCAGAGAGGATGTCAACAACTGGCAGTCTCACTGCTCTCTGGAATGGTCCAGTGAAATCAACATGCACCTTTGGTCTGGGGCAATCAGGGCATGGTGCAGTGTGCAGTGTGGACAAGCTTCAGCATGTAGGAGTGAAGCATGGGAGGAACTAGCATCTGGCATTCAAAATTGTCCACAGCTAACATCAAAATGACACCATCTGTCAGGTTACACCTTTGCCACAATAAAATGTAGGTGCACCATTATGGGTTGGTGTATTTGGCTGGTTCTATGGCCAGCACTGCCATACAGCAGACAACACAATGGCTGGGCTGCAAAATAAGGGGGAAAATGTGCTTGCGTGCTGCCTGGTGCATCGATAATAGATCTCGTAGATATAGTTACCAAGGAACAATGTCCACTGTTGCAGCTCCTGCACCATCTAATCAGGAAGTTTCAAATGGGGAATGAACAGCAAAATGAAGGACTTGTGATTTGTAATCATCTGAGACTTAGTACCATAGATATATACATGAAACGTTTAACCCCATATATGATAACTAATGCCTCTTTCTCAATTTGCAAATAATGCTGCATTTCAAGTTCAGATCCAAGCACAATGGCTTGTTCTGTGCTGCCGGCATATTTGTGGAACAGCACTGCACTAATGCCATGATCTGATGCTTCAGCAGCAAATATTAATTGTGTGACCAGATCTAACATTGCTAATCAAGAGGTTGGCTTAAGGAACTTTTTATGCAAGAAATCTTTCTAGCATCGCTCTGCCCACACTGATTTACTGTCTTCTTATTACAAAAGTGATGAAGTGGAAGGGAAATCTTGAATATGTTGGGTAATACATTTTGCATAATAATTTCTTTTGCCAAAGGATGACTGTAATTCTTAGAGGTTCCTAGGAGACAGTAAGTTAGCAATTGCACCACGAGTCTGTGTGGGCAGGAGCCCATCTCTACTTAGTGTATGTCCTAGACACTTTACACTTGGCTCAAAGAAACTTCATTTGTAAAGGCAACAATGCATGTCATGGGCTTGGAGACACACAGACAACAGTTGCACATTGTGCAGTTGCAGCTCTGACATGTGCACAGTATTGTAAATAATTGACAAGTTGGGGAACCTTGGATGAGTTGCTCAAGCTAGCCGTGAAATATCACAGGAGCACTTATGACTCCACATGGCACTCTGTTATAATGATACATGCCAAATGGCATATTAATAACTAAAAACTGTTTCAACTGATCATCTACAGGCAACTGTAAGTAGGCATCAGCGAGTTCTATCTTTGAAAACTAATGGTCCCCAGCCAATTTTGCCATCAATTCCTCTCACCTGGATATTGGATACAGATCAACATTTGCTTGTGCGTTAATGGTAGACTGAAAAACACCACAAATCCTAAGTGATCTATTTAGTTTCTTAGCTACAACCATCACTGGTTTGTTTATTTGGGGGAGGGAACAAATAGCGAGGTCATCAGTCCCACTGTATTATGAAAGGAAGTCGGCTGTGTCCTTTCAAGGGAACCATTCCAGCATTTGCCTGAAACAATTTTGGGAGATCACAGAAAACCTAAATCATGATGGCTGACACACAGGTTTGAACCGTTGTCCTCCTGAATGTGAGTCCAGTGTGCTAACCACTGCACCATCTCACTCGGTATGACCTTGGGTGTTGTCCTCCTGAATGTGAGTCCAGTGTGCTAACCACTGCACCATCTCACTCGGTATGACCTTGGGTGTTGCGCACTGGGTTGATGATATTGGGGATGTTATTCCCATGCTTTGCAATCTAGATCTGTTTTAACTTGATCACAAACAGTAAAAGGCACTGTGCTCTACAAACTTATGTACTGCTGATCACTTTAAGGGTAACGGGATTGGAAATCTGTTGCACAATATAATATGGGTTCAAACAGTTGTTTAAATTGCACACATAGTTATCAAGTTCTGTGAATGGTGTCACAGTTGCAACTAGATTCACTTGATTTTGAGATTGGAAACCAAACTGTACTAAACCATCAAAGCCAAAAATGTTAGTTGTCATCCAGGAGTTGACTACTAGCAGGGTTAGTTGTCGAGCTAAATTTTTATACTTGCTTGGACTGATATATGGCCGTGCGGTGGAACCCACTCTGTGGCGAGGGTACCACAAATGTGAGGAACTGATGTGCCAGTACATGCCCATCGTGATCAGAGACATGGTTGCACATGTGTCTAGCTGGAAATCTGCCACTGCTTTATTAATTTCCAGCTGCAGCATGAGCTTCTGCATCCCATCTGCTGCTGCTATGGGCACTGGCAAGTTAATACGTAGTGCCAATAGCAATTGTTTTTGTCACATGCTAGCCGAGGCAGACCCTTGCAAGATGCCCTGGTTTGCTGCCGGCAAAACAGGTGACATCACAGAAATGTCGTTGATACAACAGCCGGCAATCGGGACACAATTTTATGGAACGAACATTTCTGGGATCCTTCAACAACAATGGGGAGGAAAGTAGTGTATGAGTCTCCACACTCACTTTGAGACATGTCAACTGTGAACAGAGCACTTCTGTTTATGCGTGTCTGCCAGTAATGAGAACGGTGAACTGCTAACTACTGCACTAACTGCTGAATCACATGTCACTCGATTACTGGACAAATGTGTGCTCAGTAAATTGAATGAAGCTTAATTGAAGTCACCAGTTGATTGTGCAGCATGACAGTGACTAACACTACTATCAAAGTTGACACCAAAAGTATCTCTCTATACATAAAAGGCAATGTCCTGACTGACTCATCATTGCCCAGCCCAAACCACTAAGGATAGAAACTTCAAATTTGGAGAAGGTGCGTATCTTATACTGGAAGAATTGTTTAAGAATAGATTTCTTGAAATTCCAACACCATGGGAGTGAAATGGGGGATGAAAAGATTTTTTTTATTTCACTATTACAGCAATTTTGAAGCTAGATCTACGAAAATTGGTATTTGGTTTCTCAGTCAGAAAAAAAGAACCATGTGTTTGAGTATTTTTGGAAATTTAACCCTATATGGTTGAAATTGCGAATGAAAGTGTTTTTTGGAAATATGTCATTATTAAAGAACTAATAAAGTAATTTTAAAGCTACATTTATTAACAGTGGTGTTTTGACTTCTCAGTTACAAATAAAAAAATTCATGTTTCAGTGTTTTTGAAAAATGAACCCCTAAGAGGGTGAAATAGGGGATGAGATTTTTTATGAAAACAATGCTAATTCTGTGAAAATTTAAATTTGGCTTCTCAGTTAGAAATTTAAAAAATACATGTTTCACTGTTTTTGGCAGTTCAACCCCTTTGGGGATGAAAGTTTTTGTGGAAATATTTCACTGTGCAGGCATTTTTGAAGCTAAATCTATGAAAATTTGTATTTCACTTCTGTATTAGAAATAATACGTATGCATGTCACTGTTTTTGGAAATTCAGCTCCTAAGGGTATGAACTAGAGAACGAAACATTTTATGATAGCAGTTTTAAAGTTAAATCTTTGAAAAATGGTGTTTGGCTTCTTGGTTAGAAAGGACAAAATATGTGTTTCACTGTCTTTAGAAATTCAATCCCTAAGCAGTGGAACAGGGTTAGACTGATTCACTGACTCATCATCGCCCAGCCCAAATCACCAAGGATAGAAACTTGAAGTTTGGCGAGGGTGTGGATATTATACTGAAGGCACTGCTTACCAAGGGATTGTCCAAAATTCCACTCCTAAGGGGTTGAAATAGAGGATGAAAGGCTTTTTGAAAGTATGTCACTATTAAGGGGATTTTGATGCTAGAACTACAAAAACTGGTATTTGGTTTCTCAGGCAGATGATAAAAAATACACGTTTCAGTATTTTTGGAAATTCAACCACTAAGGGGGTAAAATAGTGGGTTTCAGTTTTCTTGAAACTAAATAATTACTAAAGAACTACTTAAGGTTTTTTAAGGCTACATCTAAGACAACTGGTATTTGACTTCTCGATAAAAAAAAAAGAAAAAAATGTGTTTGTGTTTTTGGAAATTCAACCCCTAAGGGAATGCAATAGGGGATGAAAATATTTAAGAAAATATTTTGTTGCATTAAAAAAAAAATTTAAGCTTAATTTATGAAAACTGGTACTTCACTTCTTCTTTAGATATAAAAAAATATTTGTTAAAGGATGAAAGTTACTATGGAAATATCCCCACAGGATTGCAAAAGGCATGATTAACAAAAACTTTGGACTCCTGCTACCAGAATCACTTTTGGTCAACAGTATATGCAGAAAAGACCATGCTTATATGGCCTTAATTAGGATGAAAAGCATATAAGGTGTTGCAATTTGTTAACAACATAAAAATTTGATCAAATCAAAACAAAAAACAAATAAAAACTCTGCAGGCCTTAAAGTCTATGGGTGTGAAGCAGCAGGCATTCATCTAGTCATGAAACATAGCTTGTGCTGATGCTGTTAGTTCATGCACATCACTCAGGGCTGGGTCAGTTGACTGTAGAGTCTTTGTACTAAATTCTCTATCAGGAGAAAGATATACATAAAATCACGGGTTGAGTCAGCATACAATGCACCACGCTGTTTACAGAAAAAAAAAGAAAAAAAAATCACAGTTGGGTGCTAGCCTTTGAAGTGTGTTCACTAGCTTATGTTGCTTAACACATTGTTTAAATTTAAGCCTAGTTGCAACTACATGGGTTTGGTGACCATAATAGTCACTCAGCAAACCACAATAATCAGAAAAGCTTGAACTCCGAGAGTGACCCAAGTTCCTGCACCACTTCACACAGTTTATTACTAGGAGACAGTAAGAGTGCACTCTGGCATTCTGGGTCAGTTATTTAACTTGCCTTGCAGTGAAGAACAAAATGATATAAATAGATATCCCAATTCTCATTTACATCATTGAAGCAAACAACTGGCAGAAGGGGAGGCAATGAAGCAATAGCTGTGGATTTTTATTGGTTTTGTAGCAGTTGTAACAGCAATTTCCACTGTTGGTGTTGGAACTCCCACTACTGTTCCTGGTGGAACTGTTGCTTTTGCTGTTGCTGCTTCTGGAATTCTCACTACTTTCTTGTTTTTGTTGTTTTGGATGCAACTGCTGCTGCCACCATTATAGAAACTCAAGATCCAAGCTTCACCGGACAGCTGCATGTGAGAAAGGCCTCATCATCACTATCCTGCCCCACGATGCATAGGTAGAACACAGTTTATGATTACTTGCATCGGCGGTAATACAGAGACTGGTGGAACAAACAGGTGGTTCCTGAGGTCGATGATGATGGAGTTCATAAAGTGGACAGTGAGCCAAAAGTAAGTCCATAGGATATAAAAAGTAATTGTAAGTATACACAAGCAGTTCGAGGAGCAATGTGAACCAAAAAACATAACAAAGGCAAGATCAGACATGCTACTAACCAGTGGCAGGGGCTGGGCTGCAGTACTTACTTGCACACTTGCATCAGTAGATGAGCCCATGTGATATGCCTGCAGATACAGTGGCACCTCACACAGGAGCAAGCTGCAGCCATAGCATAAAACCTGAGTATCTTTGACCTGTCTTCCATATCAATACTTGGACTGGGTAGTAAATCTGAATCACTGTCCAATACTAAACGCATAGTACAAGCTGTATTGTTTTGATGTCATTTGGTACAGCAACCTGCACAAAGTGGTTAGAAAACTTTTAATTCCATAACAGTCACTCCTTAAGATTCCTTAAAAAGTCGCCTTGGAAATATGCCTGTGCCAAGTTTCATCCTATAGGTATCAGTTTTTGAATTGTTTCTCTCAAAATACACACAAAAAAAGAAAAAAAATGCCATATGGCCCTATCACATGTGGATACAAAAAAATTCATGCAGTCCTCCTCTTGTTTTATTGGACGACTGACTTGTTTTGCGCTATCCTCCATCTCTCACTATCCTATCATCTCTGCTATGTGCAATATTTCTTTAAACTGTTTTGAAGATTCTAATATTGGTGTACATCAACATTTGATACTGGCAAAGCACTTTTGCCGAAGAAAGCTCTATTTACCTGAGCAAGTCAACTTATAATGTATTCCTGCCTTCCTTGGTAACATAATTCTGTTTTGTTTCAATTGCATCATAGCAAATTTTCATGCTCAGCAACTTTTTCAGCATATGTATCTCGGCCTGTTACAATCTTTGGACCAAGAAGCTCTTGCTGGTATTTCAGAAGGTGGGAAAGAGCATGCGACACTTTTCAAGGAGGCATTTTTAAATGTGCCTGAACAATATCATATGGAGTTATGCAGTTTAGGCAATTCCAGTGGATTTGTGTGTTAGTAGTCTTAATCAACCAATGTGTATTTTCATCAGTGTGTATTTTCATCAGTCTGATATAAAACAACAATGGTCTGATTTTCCACCTGCTACATCGTAATTTGGAATTTATAACTTTTGCCAGTTTCTACCATCAGCAGCGCTGCAATTCTTCACTTAGCAGGGGGCACTTCTTCCGCTTCTCATGCAGGTGCAGTGGCCTGGACCCGGGGTATAAAGGAGCCACTGTTTCTGATGTTCATTCAGTTTCGGCGTGATTGTGTACTCGGCAATTGCACCTGAAGATGGCAGTCAGATGAACTGCCAAAATATCATGTAGTGAAGACAATCATATCCAGCAACATACCTGTGCAGAGCATAAACATATAAGATGCCGGGAAAATCTACAGAATCACATTTCTAGTGATCGTTTGTGTGAATCTCACAAACATCCAAGCTTTATAGCTGACTATTACTGCAGTTTTGGATTCACACAAACGATCACTAGAAATGTGATTCTGTAGATTTTCCCGGCATCTTATATGTTTATGCTCTGCACAGGTATGTTGCTGGATATGATTGTCTTCACTACATGATATTTTGGCAGTTCATCTGACTGCCATCTTCAGGTGCAATTGCCGAGTACACAATCACGCCGAAACTGAATGAACATCAGAAACAGTGGCTCCTTTATACCCCGGGTCCAGGCCACTGCACCTGCATGAGAAGCGGAAGAAGTGCCCCCTGCTAAGTGAAGAATTGCAGCGCTGCTGATGGTAGAAACTGGCAAAAGTTATAAATTCCAAATTACGATGTAGCAGGTGGAAAATCAGACCATTGTTGTTTTATATCAGATAAAATAGGGTTCCATATCTTGCTTAAAGGAAAACTTTTATCTCTATCAATAATATCATCAGATAATCATATTTCGATGGATTCCTTGAGCTCACAATCCCAGTAACGGGATGCCAGAGTAATAATTTGCATCTCTTTAAATGACATGATATGCCCTTCACTGATGTGGTTTCTCTTTTCACCCAGGTACCTTTGGAAGAGTCCTTGTTGTTAACTGGTCAACTTCTGGATAAAACTACTGAGCTGTGTCATCATGTGTTGTCATCGCCACATTTTTTATTTAATGATGTATTTTTTGAACAAACTGAGGGTGTGGCTATGGGGAGTACTCTTTCCCCTATTGTTGCCTATCTTTTTATGGAAGATTTTGAAGATATTGCACTCAGGACTTCTTCTCTTCAACCTACATGTTTTTGAAGATATGTGGATGATATTTTCATTGTTTGGCCACATGGACTAAAAGCTCTTATTGGTTTTTAGATCATTTTAACTGTCTTCATTCACACATTAAATTTTTTATGGAAATTGAAAAAGGTGCCAAATTACCTTTTTTAGATGTTCTACTACACAAGAAAATGGTATCTTGGGACATGGTGTATACTATAAACATACATATACAGACCACTATCTTCATTTTATGAGCTTTATCCACGACATCACCACATGGGAGTTCTACATACATTGGTCAAGAGACCTTATGCCATTTCTGATTCCGAAAATTTGACACAGGAACTGGATCATCTTAAGGCTGTCTTCAAGCTCAATGGATATACCGATCATCAAATTAATCATGCTTTTCAGTTTGGACCATCAAGTGAACCAGCACCGGATACTAGTAAATCAGTCGCTTTTCTACCCTTTGCTGGAAGTATTTCTTAAAATTCTACAATTCTCAGGAAATATGATACAGTATTAAAAGTATTCTTTCGCCTTTAGCCAAGACTAGAGTCCTGTTTGGATCTGTTAGAGATGATTTGGGATTGAGAAAGCCTGGAGTTTATAAAATTCGCTGTCATTGTGGAAAGGCTTACATTAGACAGGCTACTCGCAACGTTCATGACCGATGTGTGGAACATCACCATCACATACGTTTGCTCCAGCCTGAAAAACCTGCCATCACCAAACTTTGTTCAATGAAGGGCATAACATGTTGTTTAACGAGACACAAATTATTGCTCTGGCTTCTCATTGCTGGGATTGTGTGCATAACTCCATCCAATATTGTTCAGGCACACTTAAAAATGTCCCCTTGAAAAATGTCACATACTCTTTCCCACTTTCTGAAATAGCAGAAAGAGTTACTCGAATCCATCGAAATACGATTATCTGACAACATTATTAATATAGATAAAGATTTTCCTTTAAGCAAGATATGAGCACTATTTCATCTGATATAAAACAATAACATCCTGGTTTTCGACCCACTACATCATAATTTGTGATTTTCACCAGTTTCTGGAAGCGTTGCAATTCTTCGTTTCGCAGAGGGCAGCTCTTCCGCTTCTCGTGCAGGTGCAGTGGCCTGGACCCAGGGTATAACGGAGCCACCATTTCTGATGTTCATTCAGTTCCGGCATGATTGCGTACTCAGCGATCGCACCTGAAGGTGGCAGCCAGATAGATCACCAAAATACCGTGTATTGAAGACAATCATATCTGTCAGCATACCCATGAACAGCATAATCACTAGAAATTATTGCACAGCAATGCAAATGCATTATGGGAGGAATACACAATAGAAGGCTGTCAGATGCTGGCACTTTAACTGGTATAAAAAGAGTTATTCTTACGGCTATATTTCTTTTAGTGTTGAATCAAGTAGCTATGAGGCTTGAATACTTATAATCTTGGGACACAAACATGACAGTGCAAGCTGAAAATAACAAATTACTGGGTATTGGTCTATCATGATAGAACACTATACTTCAAGGTAAGAAGAAGAGCACTACTGAGCTGCAGCTGTTGCATGCTTGCTGGTGGCAATTTGCAGAATGAGCAACAGCATCCACACACCAGGTGGATATAGTCTTCCTGATATCGTAGAGGTCTGTGGTTGGGTGTCATGAACCTTCTTAAAATGGGAATGACTTTTGTTACCTTCTAGTTTTATGGGAACACACTGCTGTTCTAAGAGCCTAAAGCAAACAAGGAATAGGAGTGGCACTAGCACTGCTTCATTCTTACTACTGACTCTGGTACTACACTATTAGCCATTACAATTGCTACACCATGAAGATGACGTGCTACAGATGCAAAATTTAACTGACAGGAAGAAGATGCTGTGATATGCAAATGATTAGCTTTCCAGAGCATTCACACAAGGCTGGCGCCGGTGGCGACACCTACAACGTGCTGACATGAGGAAAGTTTCCAACCAATTTCTCATACACAAACAGCAGTTGACCACCATTGTCTGGTGAAACGATGTTGTGATGCACTGTGTAAGGAGGAGAAATGTGTATAATCATGTTTCCGACTTTAATAAAGGTCGGATTGTAGCCTATCGCGATTGAGGTTTATCGTATCGCGACATTGCTGCTCGCGTTGGTCGAGATCAAATGACTGTTAGCAGAATACGGAATCAGTGGGTTCAGGAGGGTAATACAGAATGCCGTGCTGGATCACAACAGCCTCGTATCACTAGCAGTCGAGATGACAGGCATCTTATCTGCATGGCTGTAACGGATCGTGCAGCCATGTCTCGATCCCTGAGTCAACAGATGGGCACGTTTGCAAGACAATAACCATCTGCATGAACAGTTCGACGATGTTTGCAGCAGCATGGAGTATCAGCTCGGGGATCATGGCTGCGGTTAACCATCACAGACAGGAGCGCCTGATATGGTATACTCAATGACGAACCTGGGTGCATGAATGGCAAAACGTCATTTTTTCGGATGAATCCAAGTTCTGTTTACAGCATCATGATAGTCGCATCCATGTTTGGTGACATCTCAGTGAACGTACATTGGAAGCGTGTATTCATCATTGCCGTACTGGTATATCACCCAGCGTGATGGTATGGGGTGCCATCGGTTACACGTCTTGGTCACCTCTTCTTCGCATTGACGGCACTTTGAACAGTGGACGTTACATTTCAGATGTGTTACGACCTGTGGCTCTACCCTTCATTCGATCCCTGCAAAACCCACATTTCAGCAAGATAATGCATGGCCATATGTTGCAGGTCCTGTACGGGCCTTTCTGGATACAGAAAACGTTCGACTGCTGCCCTCGCCAGCACATTCTCCATATCTCTCACCAATTGAAAATGTCTAGTCAATGGTGGCCGTGCAGCTGGCTCGTCACAATATGCCAGTCACTACTCTTGATGAACTGTGGTATCGTGTTGAAGCTACATGGGCAGCTGTACCTGTACATGCCATCCAAGCTCTGTTTGACTCAATGCCCAAGCATATCAAGGCCGTTATTACAGCCAGAGGTGGTTGTTCTGGGTACTGATTTCTCAGGATCTGTTGTTGTTGTTGTTGTTGTTGTTGTTGTTGTGGTCTTCAGTCCTGAGACTGGTTTGATGCAGCTCTCTATGCTACTCTATCCTGTGCAAGCTTCTTCATCTCCCAGTACCTACTGCAACCTACATCCTTCTGAATCTGCTTAGTGTATTCATCTCTTGGTCTCCCTCTACGATTTTTACCCTCCACGCTGCCCTCCAATACTAAATTGGTGATCCCTTGATGCCTCAGAACATGTCCTACCAACTGATCCCTTCTTCTGGTCAAGTTGTGTCACAAACATCTCTTCTCCCCAGTCCTATTCAATACTTCCACATTAGATATGTGATCTACCCATCTAATCTTCAGCATTCTTCTGTAGCACCACATTTCGAAAGCTTCTAATCTCTTCTTGTCCAAACTATTTATCGTCCATGTTTCATTTCCATACATGGCTACACTCCATACAAATACTTTCAAAAATGACTTCCTGACACTTAAATCTATACTCGATGTTAACAAATTTCTCTTCTTCAGAAACGCTTTCCTTGCCATTGCCAGTCTACATTTCACATCCTCTTTACTTTGACCATGATTGGTTATTTTGCTCCCCAAATAGCAAAACTCCTTTACTACTTTAAGTGTCTCATTTCCTAATCTAATTCCCTCAGCATCACACGACTTAATTTGACTACATTCCATTATCCTCGTTTTGCTTTTGTTGATGTTCATCTTATATCCTCCTTTCAAGACACTATCCATTCCATTCAACTGCTCTTCCAAGTCCTTTGCTGTCTCTGACAGAATTACGATGTCATCGGCGAAACTCAAAGTTTTTATTTCTTCTCCATGGATTTTAATACCTACTCCAAATTTTTCTTTTGTTTCCTTTACTGCTTGCTCAATATAGAGATTGAATAACATCGGGGACAGGCTACAACCCTATCTTACTCCCTTCCCAACCACTGCTTCCCTCTCGTGTCCCTCGACTCTTATAACTGCTATCTGGTTTCTGTACAAATTGTAAATAGCCTTTCGCTCCCTGTATTTTACCCCTACCACCTTTAGAATTTGAAAGAGAGTATTCCAGTCAACATTGTCAAAAGCTTTCTCTAGAAACGTAGGTTTGCCTTTCCTTAATCTTTCTTCTAAGATAAGTCGTAAGGTCAGTATTGCCTCACGTGTTCCAGTATTTCTACGGAATCCAAACTGATCTTCCCCGAGGTCGGCTTCTACTAGTTTTTCCATTCGTCTGTAAAGAATTTGTGTTAGTATTTTGCAGCTGTGGCTTATTAAACTGATTGTTTGGTAATTTTCACATCTGTCAACACCTGCTTTCTTTGGGATTGGAATTATTATATTCTTCTTGAAGTCTGAGGGTATTTCGCCTGTTTCATACATCTTGCCCACCAGATGGTAGAGTTTTGTCAGGACTGGCTCTCCCAAGGCCGTCAGTAGTTCCAATGGAATGTTGTCTACTCCCGGGGCCTTGTTTCGACTTAGGTCTTTCAGTGCTCTGTCAAACTCTTCACGCAGTATTGTATCTCCCATTTCATCTACATCCTCTTCCATTTCCATAATATTGTCCTCAAGTACATCGCCCTTGTATAGACCCTCTATATACTCCTTCCACCTTTCTGCTTTCCCTTCTTTGCTTAGAACTGGGTTTCCATTTGAGCTCTTGATGTTCCTACAAGTGGTTCTCTTATCTCCAAAGGTCTCTTTAATTTTCCTGTAGGCAGTATCTACCTTACCCCTAGTGAGATAAGCCTCTACATCCTTACATTTGTCCTCTAGCCAGCCCTGCTTAGCCATTTTGCACTTCCTGTCGATCTCATTTTTGAGACGTTTGTATTCCTTTTTGCCTGCTTCATTTACTGCATTTTTATATTTTCTCCTTTCATCAATTAAATTCAATATTTCTTCTGTTACCCAAGGATTTCTACTAGCCCTCGTCTCTTTACCTACTTGATCCTCTGCTGCCTTCACTACTTCATCCCTCAAAGCTACCCATTCTTCTTCTACTGTATTTTTTCCCCCATTCCTGTCAATTGTTCCCTTATGCTCTCCCTGAAACTCTGTACAACCTCTGGTTCTTTCAGTTTATCCAGGTCCCAACTCCTTAAGTTCCCACATTTTTGCAGTTTCTTCAGTTTTAATCTACAGGTCATAACCAATAGATTGTGGTCAGAGTCCACATCTGCCCCTGGAAATGTCTTACAATTTAAAACCTGGTTCCTAAATCTCTGTCTTACCATTACATAATCTATCTGATACCTTTTAGTATCTCCAGGGTTCTTCCATGTACACAACCTTCTTTCATGATTCTTAAACCAAGTGTTAGCTATGATTAAGTTGTGCTCTGTGCAAAATTCTACCAGGCGGCTTCCTCTTTCATTTCTTAGCCCCAATCCATATTCACCTACTATGTTTCCTTCTCACCCTTTTCCTACTACCGAATTCCAGTCACCTAGTCACCCTTCACTATCTGAATAATTTCTTTTATTTCATCATACATTTCTTCAATTTCTTCGTCATCTGCAGAGCTAGTTGGCATATAAACTTGTACTACTGTAGTAGGTGTGGGCTTCATATCTATCTTGGCCACAATAATGCATTCACTATGCTGTTTGTAGTAGCTTACCCGCATTCCTATTTTCCTATTCATTATTAAACCTACTCCTGCATTACCCCTAATTGATTTTGTGTTTATAACCCTGTAGTCACCTGACCAGAAGTCTTGTTCCTCCTGCCACCGAACTTCACTAATTCCCACTATATCTAACTTTAACCTATCCATTTCCCTTTTTAAATTTTCTAACCTACCTGCCCGATTAAGTGATCTGACATTCCACGCTCCGATCCGTAGAACGCCAGTTTTCTTTCTCCTGATAACGACATTCTCTTGAGTAGTCCCCGCCCGGAGATCCGAATGGGGGACTATTTTACCTCCGGAATATTTTACCCAAGAGGACACCATCA
Organism: Schistocerca nitens; assembly: GCF_023898315.1. Taxonomy (NCBI): domain Eukaryota; kingdom Metazoa; phylum Arthropoda; class Insecta; order Orthoptera; family Acrididae; genus Schistocerca; species Schistocerca nitens. Next base: position 1,007,277,106 of record NC_064614.1, read on the forward strand.
TCATTTAATCATACAGTAAAGCTGCATGCCTTCGGGAAAAATTACGGCCGTAGTTTCCCCTTGCTTTCAGCCGTTCACAGTACCAGCACAGCAAGGCCGTTTTGGTTATTGTTACAAGGCCAGATCAGTCAATCATCCAGACTGTTGCCCTTGCAACTACTGAAAAGGCTGCTGCCCCTCTTCAGGAACCACACGTTTGTCTGGCCTCTCAACAGATACCCCTCCGTTGTGGTTGCACCTACGGTACGGCTATCTGTATCGCTGAGGCACGCAAGCCTCCCCACCAACGGCAAGGTCCATGGTTCATGGGGGGATCTATGCACCCAAATTGAGTGAAAATGTAATCACATGTCAGTTCTAGTATAATATATTTGTCCAATGAATACCCATTTATCATCTGCATTTCTTCTTGGTGTAGCAATTTTAATGGCCAGTAGTGTATTTCCATCACCACTAAGTATGGTGCTTGTAACGAAAGACTTTAATTGACAGAAATATGGTATCAAACAAGAATGAGAAGCGTTTTGTGTTGTACCTACTTATGTTTTATCATCATTCTGTTGAGTATAGCGATCTTTTTGATTTGGTGACACCTTATAATGGGTTGCTGAGACTCATTATTTTAGCCACTATATCAAGCAAAACTTACTTGGTGCACATTATCTAATACTGAACTCACTACAGTGGTATGTTAAACTGTATGTTTCCATTCAACATTTTGTATGATGAGTAGGGTACTCAGAAAGAAGCTCCCAAGACCTTTCTTGTGGCACTGTGACAATCAATTCATAATCAAGAGTCTTTCAGAGAATGTAATGTCACATGTAATGCATAAATTTTTATGTTAACAGAAATGTTTCAGTTCAATATTCAAAAAAATGCTGCTTGCCCTGTGGCAACATAACTAGATACAAACAAAACTGACACAAAATATCCAAGCCTTTCTCCTCTTTTGCAGTATGAAGGCCTGTCTGGTTCCCAAAGTTAACACTGGCGTAACTTTTTGTTTATGCCTTTGTACACAGCCACATGACAAATACATTTGGCTTCTGTACAAATAGGATCATAGCTGCATATTAGTAACAACTGAAGGCCTATCATTCTAAATGTGCTAAGGACCAAAATTAATGTGAAAAGAAAGGTATTGTATGACATGCAAATTTAGAACACACATTTTATTGTATTAATCCATTTATTAACATCCAGGAAATATAAACTATACTGCAAGTGCAGAGAAAATTGTATTGAACTGCCCAGAAAAAGAAATTAAAAACTTGGGAGTAGAAGGTGTCCTACACAGTACCTTATTCAGACCAAATTGGCTACATCCAACAGATATATCAAGCTGTAATGGTTGACAAAATGTAAATAGTGATGTGGTGTAAAGAACACCATAGCAACCAAACCCCCCCCCCCCCCCCCCCCCCCTCGCTCCCTGCAAAGAATCGTGGAATACGTGCCAATATTGAATGTTGTGTATGAATGAAATTGTCAACAATTTTGCCTTTCTTTAGAACATTTACACTTTCCTACTGTTCAATGTCACTGAATGTCTTTTTTGATGTACACTATCTAGGGGACATGATTTTAATTTGTTTGGCAGAACTGATGTGTAGTGTTGTGTTGATGACTTTATCAGTAGCAGCCTGGAAGTCAAGAAAGTCCTTTTCTTCCGTTTTGAGTGCCCTGAATGGTAAAGCAGAGCATGCTGAGGTAATTACTTTTTGTAAATCATCACATACGTAACACTTCATTACCTTCTTGTAATTTTGTATTAAGGCAAAATTTCTATCACAAGATAGGAAACTGTGACCTGAAACCAGATACTTATTCACTATTCAATCAAATAGGCAACAAGCAACTACAAATATATACATATATATAAGTACACAGTTTTTGTTTTGTCCACAGCAGTTGTCACTCCAAATCACAAGTTTCCTTTTGTTACTACTTACATTAACAGTATTTTTAGTAAAATTCAGGACATGGAACAGACATGATGCTATGTTGTTAGCTCCACAAGACCCTTCACCCACATGCCACAAACATATTATTGCCTCATTGTTGTCATGAGCATTTACAAAGAAGTTGTAATACAAAAGCTGGTATAATTATAACATATTCAAGTTTTGTTGGAACATACAATACTTGCTGCAGATCGATTGCTAGTGTTCTTATGTTACTTCCAGGCATAGCTGAAGATGTCCCTTCAATCTTCATGTTAGTCATTGCACTTTCTGTCTTCCTATGGTGCAGTTCTAGTGCTTTCTGAGCTTTTCTGTTCTTTGGTGAGTGTCATTTTTCCTCAAGGTGCAACGAGTCACATGTCTTACAAGTATCTGATCTTGGTCTTCGGCATGATAGATTTGGAAAGCATTTCAGAAACATGTGTCTATGCTGCATTTCATTAACTTTTGTCTGTGGAAATTTGACCTTAAATGCTTGATATAAGTGACTAATATTGAGATCACAGCTGGGTATTCTAGTACACATGTCCCGAACATATGTTCACAGTTTCAAGTGTGCAGTATACTTTCTTTGTTTTTAACACTTAGACATGTTTTAGTGTGCTCGTGATTTTCGATTATTATAAGAAAATTGAGTGAAGAATTTGCATCAAATTTTGTGTGAAAAATGGAATCAAGTGCTCTAAAAATCTTGAAACGTTGACAGTGGCATACAGTGAGTCTGCTCTAAGTAAAAAAAAATGTTTACAAGTGGTACAAGCTCTTCCAAGATGGCCAAGAAGATGACAATGACGAACCTCGCTCTGGATGCCCCAGCACATCAACAACAGATGATAATGTTGAAGTTGTAAAGAAAATTGTTTTGGAAAATCATTGAATTACCATAAGAGAAGTTGCTGAGAATGTTGGCATGTTGGTCGGCTCCTGTCATGCAATTTTTTTTTTTATGTTCTGGGCATGAGACGTGTGTCAGCAAAGTTTGTTCCAAAACTTGATTTTATATCAGCTCGCCTGCCTCATGTATTGTTATATCCAAATGATTTATACATGTTAAGCTACACTCAGATCCGATGATAGCACCTTTAGAGTGTTGAAACTGGTCATCTAATAAAAAGTGTTTAAGCAATCTTGGCTTTTGATTTATTTCTACAAAACATTGTACAAAATGAGATGAAGAAGGTCACAGTAATGGCCTTCCATTTCCCTTGTGACTTCTGAACTTCCTTGTTCAGCAATATGGCATTCCCAGATCATTGTCGCTACACAAGATTCCTATTCCTGCAATCATTGCTGCTGTACAACGTACACCATGAACCCACTCAGCACCACTTACTTACTCCAACCCCGACAATGGTAAATCCTGCAACACCAAAGACAGAGCAACATGTGGACCCCAACCATACACGTTGTTTACCAACTAAATTTGTTCACCGCACAGCTTTTATCACAAAGTAACAATTATTACTAAATTGTCGGAGCACATTAATGGACAAAGAAGAACTGCCCACATTGAGGGTACTCCGTACTAAGTTCCTGAACACGCACTATAGCATGGCTCAATAGACTTGAATGTTTGCTACACTAATTTCCCTGAACTCTGTTTGATGACAACTTGTTCTCCAATTTACTCTCACATCCTGCCACCCTCCCAGACTTTACATGCATCAAAAACATCCACCCTTTTTTCCTTTACTCTTTAGTAGTATTTCCTTATTTACTTACTCAATTATTTACTCCCTTACTTTTCCTCTTTCTGGGTTTTATACCCTCCCCCTCCAACATATTTTGGTTTTTCCCTGTCTCTTTTCCTGCCTTTCATCTAGTTCTTTACTGCACTATTCACTTCCATTCTCATTTCTCTTCCTCTTAATTTCTGCTTCTGACTCTATCCTTTTATCTCCCTGCACTTAAAATGACAAAATACTTACTAATGTGCTGTCTTTGATCTACGGTTGGTTGGTTGGTTTTGGGGAAGGAGACCAGACAGCATGGTCATTGGTCTCATCGGATTAGGGAAGGATGGGGAAGGAAGTCTGCCGTGCCCTTTCAGAGGAACCATCCCGGCATTTGCCTGGAGTGATTTAGGGAAATCACGGAAAACCTAAATCAGGATGGCCGGTTGCGGGATTGAACCGTCGTCCTCCCGAATGCGAGTCCAGTGTCTAACCACTGCGCCACCTCGCTCGGTTTTGATCTACGACCCTGCCTTCATCTATATTGCCACTCTTTGTAACCACAGGTGGATCTATGTGGCATACTTCTTTTTAACACTCTGCAGTCTTATCCCTCTTTCCTCCCTAAGAAAGGAGCCAACATTTCGAAAAGGTAAAATATTTTTTCCTGCTTTTATGTGTGGCTATTGATAGTACTTAAAATTTCACCACTTGAAAGTAAATACTGGCTAACCATTCCATATCCTTACCATTTTACTGATTTCTCAAGTGAATTTTCCTTCTGACAATATATCCATGCTCTCCTATGATCACAATCTTGAGGCACAAATGTGATACTGAGATTGCAAATATAAGACCATAAATTTGATGGAGCTAGTCTTTCACTGTGGAATGAATTGAACATATGCAAAAAAGAAGCAGTAAGGATATACAGAGGTTGCTTGTGGCAAGTTGTAGAAAAAGTCATCCTCTAGACAGGAGACTGAGGAGTAGCCAGTTCTGCAACATGTACGTCTGATTCCAATTCTCTAAAAGGGCAAAGCAAACAGTAGCTACGAGTGAGACTAGCTCTGCTGCATTCTTACTAAGGATGCTGGTAGTATTCACATTCCCTCACAGTATCACAGTTGTAACTGATTCACACAGCCACTTATCAGTCAAGGTTTGACGAAAGAATAAGTAATACAGCATTCTAAAATTAACTCTTTTGACTGCTTTATACATGTTAATAAGTGGCTCTGCTCATGTTCCTGCTCTTTCCTTGAAATGCTCTAGACATGTTTAAGTGTGATACCTTTTGCCACCATGTGCTCTACATGTGCTAAGACAAGCTGCTGTTCAGGCACCTGTATATTGTGGACTTGTTAACACATTGAGCAATATTCACACCCTGAGCAATAGTAGGTTTCAAGGTACAGTTTCCTCAGCTGAAAGTCTATGAGTATGTTTGCTACAGTGGACTTCTGTTGCTGTTCCTGTCTTTTTTTTAATTAATATTAATTTTTGCCAAGAAAATTTCACAATATTGTGATTTCACAAAGGAAGAAATGTTGGAGGTTTCCAGGAGAAGCAACAGAGAGAATATACTGTTCAATTGCAATGTAGCAGTGACTCCTCAACAGAATCTTGAAGTAACAGTCCTGAGCCACGTACATCAGCTGGTTCCAGACATCCACCTGTTTCTACAAGAGATGCAAATTCTTCAAAATATAAAGCAATTGAAAGTTGAAGGACATGTTTGGGAATATAGCTCATATTAGCAACACGTTTGGCTGAAAGAAAGTGCTTTCAATCCATAGAGATTTCCATGTGTGTTGTGGGAGAGAATATATTAATAACAACCACATGAGAATATGAAAAGTTAAGCATTTTTTTCCACTGCACAATACGAAAAGTTTCGTCTCTCTCTCTCTCTCTCAAGATTACCCGTGAACTGCCTGTCCAGAGCACAGAGGCTCCATACCTCCACTCAGCTGTGTTGGTCACCAATCTTCTTTGCCTTGATGTCCCCTCAAATCCATTTGTGCATGTATTTCACAATTCACTTTCAGTACACAAGTGTGCATCAGAGCACAAGGAATGGTATGTGTTGCAAAATAGCTGACAAAATAAATGAACCAATAGAGCTAACTTATACACCAATCCATATACACCACAACTGTCAAGGTGGAAAGAAAGAGGAACTGTATACCTTCATTGCTATTTATTGATGCATGATGCATGTGGAAAAGCTGAAAATTAACAATAGACATTCTCTTGAACACTGTACTTTTCAGTTTTCTGTTAATTTTGAAAATGCTGAGAAAACAGATTGTTCATAATTAGAAACATTGCTTATAAAGTTTTTACAACATTCTGAAATGCATTTCATCCATTTTAAAATTGCTGCATCAATTGAAGCCTGTTGTTGTTCAAAAGGTGATTATCTTTCAAACAGTATAATCAGCTCAAACCAAGTAGGTTTAGAATAAAAATATTTGCATTGCGGGTCTGTAGAATTGGTTGTGTCTTGGATTTTATTGCATATACAGGTGCTCCAAAAGAAGCTGACTTCCACAGTCTGAAGAAAAATAACAACAAGGTTACAACACTCGTGAAGGCATATTTGGAACAGGGGCACACTCTTCAGGCCGACAATTGCTATTTGAGCCTAGACTTGCTCCTCTGGCTTCATAAGCATGGAACAGCCACGTGTGTCAGTATTCATAGAAACAGTTACAACATGCAAAAGCTACAAGGCAAACTGAAATGCAGAGAAATGTAGTTTATGCTTGCCATGAAATGTTGTGATAAAAGAAAAAAGTACATTTGGACCATGTGTCACACCACAGAAATTTTTGAGACAGGAAAACTGGTGAAAGAATCATGATGATGATGATAACAATAATGGTAGCAATAATAATAGTAATAATAAAAATAATAATAAAACCATAATAACTCTGCTGTTACTGGTCCCAAGTCTGGGGCCCCGTCTAGTAAGTGACGAGGAAATAGGAGGAGGAGCAGTAACAACCTCGTTAAAAAACCTGGGTCCATTTGGCTCTGCATGGTAATAACCTGTGAGGGCCCCTGCCTAGGGTTGCAGGTGAAACCTGGCCAATGGTCTCGAAGGCAGAAGAAGAAGTCTGATTTAATTCCCAACAGGGGAGAGAATGGAAGAGCCTAGTAGAGTGAACCATGAACAAAAAATCAAATTTTAGACTAACAATCTGATTCTATCTTGGAATTCAATTCCTTACTTTATAGTAATACAATTTCTATTGCAGTATGGAAGGTCCACAAAATGAATGCACTACTGCAGGGTGTAACTCAAGAGAGAAATCTACCATTGTGTTATGAAATGCATTGGGACCAATGGTTCTGAGGAGTCCCAACAAATGCAATCAGAATCTTGGATTGGAGCAACCTCGAAACCCTTCTTAAATAAAATTCAAAAAGAAATTCTTTATAGGCACTTTAAATGTAAATTCTCTAAACAAGACTGGTAAACAAAAAGAACTAGAAATATTTTTACGGAAAAGCAGAATTCAGATTTTAGCAGTTCAAGAAAAGAAGTTCCTAGATGAAAATTTAGTAGATATTTGTAACTACAGAATATGCAAAGGCAAACCAACAATCAAAATTATGAATCTGATGCCATTATTGGATAAAGATTTCTGTGTTCATAAGAGTATAGTAAAAACAAAGTTGATATAACTTACCAGACGAAAGTGTTGGTATGTTGATAGACACAGAAACAAACACAAACACACACACAAAATTCAAGCATTCACAACCTAAGGTTGCTTCATCAGGAAAGAGAGAAGGAGAGGGAAAGACGAAAGGATGTGGGTTTGAAGGGAGAGGGTAAGGAATCATTCCAATCCCGGGAACGGAAAGACTTACCTTAGGGGGAGAAAAGGACAGGTATACACTCGCACTCACACACATATCCATCCGCACATATGTGAAGGCAAAGACTTTGGGCAGAGATGTCAGTCGAGATGGAAGTACAGGGGCAAAGATATTGTTGAATGACAGGTAAGGTATGAGCGGCGGCAACTTGAAATTAGCAGAGGTTGAGGCCTGGTGGGTAACGGGAAGAGGGGATATATTGAAGGGCAAATTCCCATCTCTGGAGTTCTGATAGGTTGGTGTTAGTGGGAAGTATCCAGGTAACCCGGACGGTGTATCACTGTGCCAAGATGTGCTGGCCGTGCACCAAGGCATGTTTAGCCACAGGGTGATCCTCATTACCAACAAACACTGTCTGCCTGTGTCCATTCATGCAAATGGATAGTTTGTTGCTGGTCATTCCCACATAGAAAGCTTCACAGAGTAGGCAGGTCACCTTCCAGGTTACAGGACTGGAGTAGGTGGTGGTGGGAGGGTGCATGGGACAAGTTTTACGCGGGGGGCAGTTACAAGGGTAGGAGCCAGAGGGTAGGGAAGGTGGTTTGGGGATTTCATAGGGATGAACCAAGAGGTTACGAAGGTTAGGTGGATGGCGGAAAGACACTCTTGGTGGAGTGGGGAGGATTTCATGAAGGATGGATCTCATTTCAGGGCAGGATTTGAGGAAGTCGTATCCCTGCTGGAGAGCCACATTCAGAGTCTGATCCAGTCCCGGAAAGTATCCTGTCACAAGTGGGGCACTTTTGGGGTTCTTCTGTGAGAGGTTCTGGGTTTGAGGAGATGAGGAAGTGGCTCTGGTTATTTGCTTCTGTACCAGGTCGGGAGGGTAGTTACGGGATGCGAAAGCTGTTGTCAGGTTGTTGGTATAATGGTTCAGGGATTCCAGACTGGAGCAGATTCGTTTGCCACGAAGACCTAGGCTGTAGGGAAGGGACCGTTTGATATGGAATGGGTGGCAGCTGTCATAATGGAGGTACTGTTGCTTGTTGGTGGGTTTGATGTGGACGGATGTGTGAAGCTGACCATTGGACAGATGGAGGTCAACGTCAAGGAAAGCGGCATGGGATTTGGAGTAGGACCAGGTGAATCTGATGGAACCAAAGGAGTTGAGGTTGGAGAGGAAATTCTGGAGTTCTTCTTCAATGTGAGTCCAGATCATGAAGATGTCATCAATAAATCTGTACCAAACTTTGGGTTGGCAGGCCTGGGTAACCAAGAAGGCTTCCTCTAAGCGACCCATAAATAGGTTGGCGTATGAGGGGGTCATCGTGGTACCCATGGCTGTTCCCTTTAATTGTTGGTATGTCTGGCCTTCGAAAGTGAAGAAGTTGTGAGTCAGTATGAAGCTGGCTAAGGTAATGAGGAAAGACGTTTTAGGTAGGGTGGCAGGTGATCGGCGTGAAAGTAAGTGCTCCATCGCAGCAAGGCCTTGGGTGTGCGGAATATTTGTGTATAAAGAAGTGGCATCAATGGTTACAAGGATGGTTTCTGGGGGTAACAGATTGGGTAAGAATTCCAGGCGTTCGAAAAAGTGGTTAGTGTCTTTGATGAAGGATGGGAGATTGCATATAATGGGTTGAAGGTGTTGATTTACGTAGGCAGAGATCCGTTCTGTGGGGGCTTGGTAACCAGCTACAATGGGGCGGCCGGAATGATTTGGTTTGTGAATTTTCGGAAGTAGGTAGAAGGTAGGGGTGCGGGGTGTCGGTGGGGTCAGGAGGTTGATGGAGTCAGGTGAAAGGTTTTGTAAGTGGTTAGTGTCTTTGATGAAGGATGGGAGATTGCATATAATGGGTTGAAGGTGTTGATTTACGTAGGCAGAGATACGTTCTGTGGGGGCTTGGTAACCAGCTACAATGGGGCGGCCGGAATGATTTGGTTTGTGAATTTTCGGAAGTAGGTAGAAGGTAGGGGTGCGGGGTGTCGGTGGGGTCAGGAGGTTGTTGGAGTCAGGTGAAAAGTTTTGTAGGGGGCCTAAGGTTCTGAGGATTCCTTGAAGCTCCACCCGGACATCAGGAATGGGATTACCTTGGCTAACTTTGTATGTGGTGTTGTCTGAAAGCTGACGCAGTCTCTCAGCCACGTACTCCCAACGATCAAGTACCATGGTTGTGGAACCCTTGTCCGCCGGAAGAATGATGATGGAACGGTCAGCCTTCAGATCACGGATAGCCTGGGCTTCAGCAGTGGTGATGTTGGGAGTAGGATTAAGGTTTTTCAAGAATGATTGAGAGGCAAGGCTGGAAGTGAGAAATTCCTGGAAGGTTTGGAGATGGTGATTTTGAGGAAGAGGAGGTGGGTCCCGCTGTGACGGAGGACGGAACTGTTCCAGGCAGGGTTCAATTTGGATAGTGTCTTGGGGAGTTGGATCTTTAGGAGTAGGATTAGGATTATTTTTCTTCATGGCAAAGTGATATTTCCAGCAGAAAGTATGAGTGTAGGACAGTAAATCTTTGACAAGGGCTGTTTGGTTGAATCTGGGAGTAGGGCTGAAGGTGAGGCCTTTGGGTACGACAGAGGTTTCGGATTGGGAGAGAGGTTTGGAGGAAAGGTTAACTACTGAATTAGGGTGTTGTGGTTCCAGATTGTGTTGATTAGATTTTTGAGGTTTTGGGGGAAGTGGAGCTGGAAGTAGGAGATTGAGTAGATGGGAGAGACTGGGTCTGAGTGCAATGAGATGAGGTTGAGGTTTGCTGGAAAGGTTGTGGAGAGTGAGTGAGTTGCCTTTCCGGAGGTGGGAAACCAGGAGATTGGATAGTTTTTTGAGGTGGAGGGTGGCATGCTGCTCTAATTTGCGGTTGGCCTGTAGGAGGATGCTCTGAACAGCCAGTGTGGATGTGGTAGAGGAAAGATTGAGGACTTTTATTAAGGATAGGAGTTGGCGGGTGTGTTCATTGGCTGAGTTGTGTAGGTGAAGGATTAAGTGGGTGAGGGCTATGGACTGTTCAGTCTGGAACTGGTATAGGGACTGATGGAAAGAAGGGTTACAGCCAGAGATGGGAACTTTAAGTTTGAGGCCTTTGGGGGTAATGCCAAATGTCAGACAAGCCTGGGTAAATAAAATATGGGAGCGTAATCTGGATAGGGCGAAGGCATGTTTGCAGAGGGAATGTAAATAAAACTTAATGGGGTCGTTGTGGGGATGTTGTGAGGGTGACATGGTATTTGAAGGTGGAAAGTGTAATATGAGGCTGAAATTAAAATGAAAATAAAAATAAGAATATATGGGGAGAGATGAGGGTGTACTAGAAAGCAACTGGGGATCTGGTGTGAAAAAAGTCGAAAAAGTGTTGGTTAAAGCTGAGTTATGTTGATCCTGTGGTGAACTTGGGTTGGTAAACAACGATGTGCACAAAGGTTAGGTGGTTGCGTTGCCGCCAAAACATGTTAAAGGGTGGAGAAATTTGGGGAAATTTCAAAAAAACTGCGAGTAAATGTATTAAAAGGAGTGGTTTTGTGGTGGTAGATTATGAAAATGAGGCTAACAATTGTCTGACGAAGAAATAATGATGTTAAATCCTGTGGGAAGCAGCTAAAAATGATCATTGATGTGGGAAAAACACCAACCTATCAGAACTCCAGAGATGGGAACTTGCCCTTCAATATATCCTCTCTTCCCGTTACCCACCAGGCCTCAACCTCCGCTAATTTCAAGTTGCCGCCACTCATACCTCAACTGTCATTCAACAACATCTTTGCCTCTGTACTTCCACCTCGACTGACATCTCTGCCCAAACTCTTTGCCTTCACATATGTGCGGATGGATATGTGTGTGAGTGCGAGTGTATACCTGTCCTTTTCTCCCCCTAAGGTAAGTCTTTCCGTTCCCGGGATTGGAATGATTCCTTACCCTCTCCCTTCAAACCCACATCCTTTCGTCTTTCCCTCTCCTTCTCTCTTTCCTGATGAAGCAACCTTAGGTTGTGAAAGCTCGAATTTTGTGCGTGTGTTTGTGTTTGTTTCTGTGTCTATCAACATACCAACGCTTTCGTTTGGTAAGTTACATCAACTTTGTTTTTAGATATACACTCCTGGAAATGGAAAAAAGAACACATTGACACCGGTGTGTCAGACCCACCATACTTGCTCCGGACACTGCGAGAGGGCTGTACAAGCAATTATCACACGCACGGCACAGCGGACACACCAGGAACCGCGGTGTTGGCCGTCGAATGGCGCTAGCTGCGCAGCATTTGTGCACCGCCGCCGTCAGTGTCAGCCAGTTTGCCGTGGCATACGGAGCTCCATCTCAGTCTTTAACACTGGTAGCATGCCGCGACAGCATGGACGTGAACCGTATGTGCAGTTGACGGACTTTGAGCGAGGGCGTATAGTGGGCATGCGGGAGGCCGGGTGGACGTACCGCCGAATTGCTCAACACGTGGGGCGTGAGGTCTCCACAGTACATCGATGTTGTCACCAGTGGTCGGCAGAAGGTGCACGTGCCTGTCGACCTGGGACCGGACCGCAGCGACGCACGGATGCACGCCAAGACCGTAGGATCCTACGCAGTGCCGTAGGGGACCGCACCGCCACTTCCCAGCAAATTAGGGACACTGTTGCTCCTGGGGTATTGGCAAGGACCATTCGCAACCGTCTCCATGAAGCTGGGCTACGGTCCCGCACACCGTTAGGCCGTCTTCCGCTCACGCCCCAACATCGTGCAGCCCGCCTCCAGTGGTGTCGCGACAGGCGTGAATGGAGGGACGAATGGAGACGTGTCGTCTTCAGCGATGAGAGTCGCTTCTGCCTTGGTGCCAATGATGGTCGTATGCATGTTTGGCGCCGTGCAGGTGAGCGCCACAATCAGGACTGCATACGACCGAGGCACACAGGGCCAACACCCGGCATCATGGTGTGGGGAGCGATCTCCTACACTGGCCGTACATCACTGGTGATCGTCGAGGGGACACTGAATAGTGCACAGTACATCCAAACCGTCATTGAACCCATCGTTCTACCATTCCTAGACCGGCAAGGGAACTTGCTGTTCCAACAGGACAATGCACGTCCGCATGTATCCCGTGCCACCCAACGTGCTCTAGAAGGTGTAAGTCAACTACCCTGGCCAGCAAGATCTCCGGATCTGTCCCCCATTGAGCATGTTTGGGACTGGATGAAGCGTCGTCTCACGCGGTCTGCACGTCCAGCACGAACGCTGGTCCAACTGAGGCGCCAGGTGGAAATGGCATGGCAAGCCGTTCCACAGGACTACATCCAGCATCTCTACGATCATCTCCATGGGAGAATAACAGCCTGCATTGCTGCGAAAGGTGGATATACACTGTACTAGTGGCGGCATTGTGCATGCTCTGTTGCCTGTGTCTATGTGCCTGTGGTTCTGTCAGTGTGATCATGTGATGTATCTGACCCCAGGAATGTGTCAATAAAGTTTCCCCTTCCTGGGACAATGAATTCACGGTGTTCTTATTTCAATTTCCAGGAGTGTATTTTTCCCACGTGGAATGTTTCCCTCTATTATAAGAGTATAGTAAGAAATTTAAAGGAATTTAAATCCACCCCAGAGAGAATATCTTTCCTATAAGTTAAATGCAAAAACAAGATATACACACTTGTTAATTCCCATGTACCATGAAATGAAAACAATAGGAAAAATCCAGAGAAAAAAGGAATTCTGGGATCTTTTAGAAACTGAAATACCTAAAACCCAAAAGTGAACACCCTATTACTATTACGCAACTTCAATGCCCAAGCATGCAGAGGACAGAAATTTACAAACGTAGTAGGATAACACCCAGCTCACAGAAGAATCAACACAAATGGTATGAGGCTAATTAGTTTGTGCCAGAACTCTCACTGAAACTCTTTAGAAAACTCCCAAGAAAAGCTAAACTGTGGATATCTCCCAAGCCAATGACAGGAGAATTTCAATTAAATCACGGGGCTTTTTCACAAAAAAGAACAATGGAAATTATGAATGTGAAAGCATTATGGACTGGTGAATTTGATTCTGATCACTACCTCTCTAAAATTAAAGTCAAACTCCTATCTAATAAAGAAGAAAGAATGTCACAAAGATTAATAAAATATACTACAGACAGACTTACTACAACAAAAGAATCAATTAAAAACTATCAAGACAAAATTAAAGTGGCTAAACATGAAACTGGCAAGAAATATTCAAAGCAATTAATAATGCTGCAAAATAACATTCGGGTCAATAAAAAAAATGGTGGAATGAAATATGCAAAGAAGCCACAGCAGAGAACACTATTAAATGGGGAAAATAGAAATTCTCAATGAAAATTGAAGATTATGATCAATTTACACAACAAAGAAAGGAAACAGCCAGGTTAATAGAAAATACTAAATGAGTATTTGAAAAGTAACAACTTTTGGAAATACACAAATGTTTACAAAAATAATACCCGTGACTTTTATCAAACTTTTAAGAACAAATTGAAGGGGTATCAAACTCTGAATCTTTGTCTGAAAAATGAAAATGGCAAAACTGGGTTAAGCAATACTGAAAATTGTGAAATACTAGCAAGATATTTTAATCAGTTTTTGAACTGTCCCAACCCAAGTCATAAATTGGAATTCTCAGATATTAATGAAAATTTGGAAGAAGATTTATCAACAACAATACAAGAAATTGAAGGACTGATTGAAACACTCAAAAACAACAAAGCTAGTGGAGAAGATTCTACTACAATTGAACTATAGCCAAATATAGCAAAGGAACTAAATTTACTCTTTGATAAAATCTGCAAAACAGAAAAAATTCCTTGGGGAATGGAAAGTTGCCTTCATACAACCACTCCACAAAAAGGTAATAAACAGGATGTAAACAACTACAAAGAAATCTCTTTACTGCCAGTAGCATATGAAGTATTTTCCAAGATTTAATTAATCAGAATAGAAACAAAACTATGCAGTCATTTAGAGGAATATCAAGGCAATTTTAGAAAAGGAAGGTGTAAGGCATCCGTATTTTACGGACCTTACATGAGCTTGATTCATGACGACAGTATAATACAGTATGATATCCTCAGAAAATAATAATGAAATTATATCAACAAACAGCAATTGCAGTAATCTCATGTACCAAAAACTAACAAAACAATATCTACCAATATACAGACAGGGCATGCATAAGTAAGTTAAAGTGAAACGCAATTTGGAGATGAACCGAGCAGGTGGTTGATGGTATTGGAAAACCCCACTTAACAAGAGAACAGCAAGCTTCAGTGCAGAAAGGGTTAAAGGGCAGAACAATACATTGTTACATACATGTAACGTAAATATAGCTGGGACCGAGGGTAAATGTCTGGATGGCTTTAATAGGGCTAGGTGGCGACCCGGCAAGAAAAATAAAATTCACCTCTAACGAGACTGCGATTGGCTGAAGCCATACTGGGTGATGCAGACATGACATGCTGGGGAGATCACCATAATATAAAAGCACTTTGAAAACTAAAATTTCGAGAATCTCTCTCGTCTCGCAAGGGACCGCTCAACTTTGTGGAAAATAGCAAGTTCATTGAGAGCTTCTGCGAAGTGTGGATGACATGCTTCATGTATCATGGCGCCAAATAGCAAAGAAGTAGTTAATTATTCCTGCAGGAATCTTTGCGGGCAAAGAAATTGTGCACCTCGCTCCAACCATTAGCGAGTGTGGAATAGCCATTATCTCGACTAGGGAAAAATTAACATTCTACAGAACGCAGGAAAGTTGAGACTGAGCGAATTCAGTCAAGGCCTCAGTAGGAAACTGGCATTTCAGATCCAGCACGGAGACAACGCCGTTGCAGATCCCGCTTGGGAAAGTACCATCACGCATTAGGCCACAGTAAATGTTGAGTCGAGATTTTGCTCACTCCAACTTACGTATGCTTTGACCACTGAATATCAAAAGCTAGGATACTAACCTACCCTCACATTGAGTACATGAGAGGTTTTCATTGGTTTAAAAAGTAAAGTTATTCCCCAACAACTCAGTGCCTTGACCAGCTATGTCATCGTAGACATAAGTTAGCTGATGAATATTTTTAATCATTCTTGCCTGTGATAAAAAATTTTCATATGTAGAGGTAACAAATTTAATAATCGCCAATTCAATATGTCCAAGAGTTAAATATTTTGTTATTGAGTGTTGGAAGTAATTGAACATGATTGTTGTGTATCAGTTGACCCTTGAAACCACAGTTGATAAATTATATGTAGAATGGAAAAGGGAATAGCTCTTTTATCTTTCTAGAATAGATCCCAAACTTTCACTTTTATTAATTTATGCATTCTAGTTATGTGACAGCAGCATTTCTAACTGCACCCGATATTAGCTGCATTACAGGGCCAGGTTCATATTTATCTAGAATGTCTGTTTACCACCCTGGGCTTGAGAAGACAGTTCAGATGTTTTATCCATTTGCACGTCTCACAAAGGTCATGCTCAGAACAAATATGTAATCTCAAGTCAGCAATTTTCCACAGATTACTTAATTCAAAGGACACTGTAGTTATGTTCGCGGATTTCAAAAAGGCTTTTGTTCCTGTTGACAGAGAACCTACAGACAAAATAGTTTGAGAATTTGGCGTAAAGTCTAAATTGGCAAACCTAATCCATGAAACACATACAGATATAGTCTGTAAAGTAAAATTTATGGGAGAAATTTCACAGCCTTCCAAAATAAAAACAGGTGTATGACAATTCTTTCTAATTGTGTGTTAGAGAAAACAGTGAGAATTTTGAACGAAAAACTTATTGAACTCAACAACTCGCCTGTGAGGTTAGGAAGAGGAAGCAAAGAGACTAAAATTAACTGTCTTGCATTTGCAAATGGTTTTGCTATACTTTCCGAAAAGGTGGGATCTGCTATAACACAAATGAATCTCCCAGAAGAAATGTTCAGCAAATCTGATGTAAGAATTTCTGCAGAAAAAACAAAATTGTAACAAATGTTGAAGATGTCCCAAAATTCCTGAAAATAGATATTGACCAAATACAGAGGGTAAAAAAATTCAAATATCTTGGGGAGATAATTCAAGAAAATGCCTTGGAAAAATCTGCAATAGAGGAAAGGTTGCATAAAACGGGGAGAGCATATCGGATCACCAAAGGCCTATCCAAAAATACACAAATAAGGCATTACAGCACAGTAGTGGTGCCAGAATGCCTATTCACAAGTTAATGCCTGACATTAAACTATAATTTAGATAAATTAGAAGTACTAGAAAGGCGAATTATAAGGAAAATATTAGGACCACAAAACACATCAGAAGGTTGGAAACTACAAAGCAATGGTGAAATATACCAAAATATAGAAAATATTTCAAACAGAATGAGAAAAAGAAAACTAATTTTTTTGGACAGTTATTTCAACTGCAAGAAAGTAGATTAACTAATAAGGTCTTCAAATATTTGTGGGGTGAGAGGTCCACAACAAGCTGGGTCAACAAAGTAAAAACAGATTTAGAAAGAAACAAAAGAAAAACAGAAGAAATAAACAACAGAACAGCCTTTTGGGAAAAAGTATTGAAAATGGAAGTATTCCAAGGCAAGGTAGCTAAAAAGACTGGTTCAAAATGGTTGAAGACAGAAAGGAGAAGCATAGTGAACAGATGAAAGCATATTGGAAGTAAAGAAAAGAACAAAGAATGAAGAATTGAAATTGGAACTGTGTCTTCTGATTGCCTATTCGCAGTAAAGAAAGGTGTTAAGGATTACAGCTTGAATATGGGGACAGTTGACTGCACTGACATGCTCAGTCAGACCAGCATAGAAGACTGTGAAGTGATATCAAAAGTTCCTTTTCCACATATTGGACTTAGGCATTTTAAATGCTCACACTCACTACAAAACTTTCACATATTTGCAAAACATTTCTAGTGTTCTCTTCACTGCATCTGTCTGACTCAATGCCTCCTCTATGTGCTAAGAAGCAACGTATCCTTTCCATACTGTTGTTATATAATTTTTTACCATTTGTGCCATCAATAGCAGGGTATGTGTTTCTGGTGGAAGTGTTCCATTACATTTTGAGCACATAAATCCAATAACATTTCACAAGGAGACATTCAAAATCATATAATGAAGATTTCTGAATATGTTTCATTGGTGTCTGAATAAAAGCTGTGCATAAGAAATATTTGATTACATATAATTTTGTTTCATTGATGTAATGTGAGCCGTATTTTCAATTTTTGTACTTCACATATAAATAGATATTACTTCTTCTGAAATCTGTGAAGTTTGTGTGTTTTTCATTTTCAGCACAATAACATATTTGTGGAGAAATTTCAGTATCAGTAGCTCTAAGTGGCTGAATATCTTTTACATTTTCTGTAAATTTTTCTATCCTTCTTTTCCACCACACATTTGGAACAGCACTGGAAAAATTACTTACTTCTAAAACATATAAACTAAACAAAACGTACAAATAAAAGCAAAAAATATTTCTTTCAATTTTGCCTATGAGCAGGAACAATAGGATGCCCTTATTCAAACAATAGAAAATCAAGTATGGAATGTAACAATATTATGAGAAGGAAAGTTGTAACTCACCATATAGTGAAGATGCTGAGTCGCAGATACGCACAACAAAAAGACTCTCGCAATTGTAGCTTTTGGCCATTAAGACCTTCATCAACAATAGTCACACACACACACACACACACACAAACGCAGCTCACACACATGACTGCAGTCTCAGGCAACTGAAACCACACTGCAAGCAGCAGCAAAGTGCATGATGGGAGTGGTGACTGGGTGGGGTAAGGAGGAGGCTGGAGCGGGAAGGAGTGAGGAATAGTATGGTTGGGGTGGCAGACAGTGAAGTGTTGCACGTTAGACTGAGGGCAGGGGCAGTTAATATTCCTAGACTGGAAATCGAGATGATCTTAATTTGATGAGATAGCAAAACGGATTGCTGAAAATCTTCAATTTAACCACTACATGCAGCAAAAGTTGCTTTCTGCATATCACCTAGTAGCACACACTATGGCTCTAGGTTAAACTGAAGGTCTTTCATTCAACATTTTGCATGCCAATTAGGGTAATCATAAAGGAATTCTAAGACCTTTGTTGTTTTCTGTGATTATCATTTCAGCCTCAGAGCTCTTTCAAAGAAAATAATGTCACATGCATGTGCAAACAGTGCAACTGCACAGGGTCCCATGCTTCTAAGGGGTTTGCACTTCTAGGGGCCCCACGCAAAACATTAGAAGACAATTCAAAAACTGTCACCCATAATTTTGTTACTAAAGATGAGTTGAAAAAATAAAGTAAGGTGTTCTGAGACTGCTTTTAATGTTACGTAATTCAATTATATACCCATTGTGACATGACTATGACTACTGGAGTACATCTCAGAAGGTTACGCCGGCACTGAAGTCAAGGGAACCAGGGTCTATGGTACTGATGTGCTCTAGTAATATCTATTGCCAACACATGACTATTGCTCATGCATAAATTAAGAGCTATGTGGTTTATAGTTTGTCAGCACCTCTCTGTGTCCTTTCTACTCAATGTTGTCTTAACAATCAAGCATTACATTCTTCCATCAGCAGGTGTTTCCCACAGAATGATTTGTTTATTGTCACAGTTTAAAAATACCATACTTTTCCAGTTCACGCCGTTTCATGTGTTGTGTGAAGATGCAGTGTTTTTGTCTGCCCTGTGAAGTTCAAAGTGCTAACAGGGAGATGTATCATGAAAAGGACAGATTTAGAAAATACAATTCAGGTGCTCAAAAGATCAAGAAAAGCTACAACATGAACAGTTTTTTAAGTCACAAAGAGGCGCTTTCAAAAAATTTCTTTGACCAACAAATAATACTAGAGTGTGCTTAAGGAACGATGGCATTAAGAGTAACCTCGTCATGTGGTGCTTTACAGACAAGTGAACAAGAAGCACTGGCTAGAATGCTGACCTCCTGCTTCCACATTCAGTTAGGCCTAGTAGCAGCAGTTGTGAAGTAATAACAAATTTGGGCCCAGGCACTTGGTCTAATACATTAACACCCTCAATAATAAACGGAATTGTACAGAAAGGCCCTACTAAAATTGTAAATTTTGAATATTCATTACATGAGGACAGAAGAAAATCTTCTACTAATTCTTATGTAGAACTTTATCAAATGGAGAAAAAAAAGGGATCATAAATGGCTTGTGTATCTGAAATCTATCAACAAAGTGTTTTTTTTTTTTTTTTGTTGTAAACTTTTTGGATCTCCTCCAAACAAGCTGTCAAAGGATGAACTCTGTGGTTTATTTAGGAAATCATCTTCAAGAGCATGAACAATCATTTAACCACACAGACTAGAAAAATGGATAGAATGTGGGCTACATTTGAAACAAAAACATTGTATTGATCAAAGTGACCTTAACTACTGGAAAAAGAGAAGAAATATTGGTGTCAGCTTCTAAAAAGAATTATACTCACCATCAGGTACCTAGCTCAACATAATCTGGCCTTAAGGGGGACCAGTAACATGCTATATCAAGAAAATAATGCTAATTTTCTTGGTTTGATCAAAATGATAGCATAATTTGACCCCATTTTGCAGGAGCATTTCAGGTGGGTAAAAACTCAAGAAATTCATGATCATTATCTTGGGAAAAACATTCAAAATGAACTCATAAATTAGCTTACCAACAAAGTACAAAAATAGTATTGTTAATTTTGTAAAAAAATAATAATAATAATAATAATAATTTTTTTCTGTCATACTTGATTGTACTCTTGATACGAGCCACAATGAACAAATAACATTGCTTGTTAGGTTTGTAAATTTATCAGAAGTCACAGTGGCTGTAGAAGAACACTTCCTCAGCTTTGAACGTCACTTCAACAGCAGGAGAAAGTTTGACTGAAACTCTTTTGTAGAAACTAGATCAACTAGGGCTCAATATTCATGACTGCAGAGAGCAAAGTTACAATAATGGGACAAATATGAAAGGTTATCGAAGAGGTGTTCAAGCCAGAACCCTGAAGTGCAATCCAAGAGCATTTAATATGCAATGCGCCAGTGACAGTCTTAACGTTGGGTTATCAGATGGGGCAAATCTGCAGCAAAAGCACTCGCATTTCTTAGTGTAATTCGAAGAATATATATTGTTTTCAGTGCACCCACTCAGAGATGGAGAAAAGAGAACTGGAAACAAGGCAAACCAATTTGATTATGAAGGTGATGACATGGAGGAGGAATACAAAATCAATTGTTTATACTCTGTCACTGGCACAGTGTTAAAAAGTTTGAAAGAAAGGTTCGGCCAACTGGCTCAGTCCCCCAAAACATTCAGCATTCTGTTTTTCACAGGAAGTTTTAAATACATACAGGACAAAGAACTGAAAATGGTTTGTAAAATCCTTTAGAATGAGGTATGTGTAAACATAAATGGTGACTGTTCAAAAGACCTTGTTGCATCAAACATTTTCAGAGAAATTAAAGTGTTCAGAGAATGGTGCTCAAGGATGTGAAATCACTTATGTTAATATTGAAATACTTTAACGACATTGGAAACCCATTTCTCAACATTTATATCACCTACAGAATTTTGCTAACTGCACCAGTGACTGTTGCCTCTGCTGAAATAAGCTTTTCATGTTTAAAGCTTATCAAGAATTATTTCAGAAGCAGCATCTAGCAAGAATGTCTTCTTCTCTTGCCATGCGGTCAGTGGAACATGACGTGGTTTCAAAATTTAATTCTGAAGATGTTATTGACGAATTTGCTCACCAGAATGCAAGGAAAAGATGTTTTGTGTAAAGTATGTAAAGCAGAAAACCATTAATGCTTGTAACCTACAACTCATTTAATTTCTTGTACATAAAGAGCACAGTCAAGTGAACAAAACATTCAATTTTATATCCTTAACAACACTCATGAACTTTATTTGATTTTGAATTTCATTAAATTGGAAGGATTCCCATAACTAAGTTAGTTTTTATTATTGGCATTTTAGTAATTACCACTCCTATTAAGATTCCTTTTCTGATTAATTATTTTCCTGTCACAACAGTAGGTCTGCTGCAGTAAAAGTCTTTTGATACATTGGTAGTATGTCAACAGTGAAACTTGGAATTCTTTTGAATGTGATGAAGGTGTATAAGATGTGTTGCAGGAGGGGCAGGGAGGGGATGCAGAAACGCCATGCGTGGAAGTTGTGCACATGGCCCCATGTGCTGTAAGGCCGGGCCTGGTCAAGTGTAAAGCTCAGAAGCTGTATATTGCAGACTAGCATAAC
Organism: Schistocerca nitens; assembly: GCF_023898315.1. Taxonomy (NCBI): domain Eukaryota; kingdom Metazoa; phylum Arthropoda; class Insecta; order Orthoptera; family Acrididae; genus Schistocerca; species Schistocerca nitens. The sequence goes on from NC_064614.1 coordinate 1,007,298,848, forward strand.
CACCGCCATCATCATCACCATCATCATCATCATCATCATCATCATCATCATCATTTTTCAACCCCAACAAGCTAGGTGTGGTTGTATATAACCCTCCTCCAATTTTTCTTGTCCTATTCACTGCTGCTCTTAATTTATCTGATGCCAGTCAACTCTTCAAGATATGAGGTTCTTAAGTATCTACTTTTCTAAGCTGTCATAAGAGCTTCCTGTTCTCTCTCCCATGGGACATTTCTGTGAAAGCAAGGCAAAAAGGTCCTGAAATTGCACTTGCTTCTGTTCAAGGGTCTCTGGCAGGCTTCTTTCTAATACGTGCTCTTGTCAAACATTCTTATTCCTTATTTATTTGTTTTCTGTATGCAAGAACTGAGGAATTTAATTTCTGTTGTTGGAAGGTGGTTCCTATTCAGTGAAGTAAATTTTGCTATTAAGTCCCTATGCAAGAATAGGTGGGAGGTATCTATCTCCTCATCACCAGTTGGTTTGATGAAGTGTTGGAGTATTTCTATTCACCACCATATTACTGTCTTAGTCTTGCTGATTTTAAGGCTTAGTTTCATAAATTCGGCATCCCAAAGATCTAGTTTGATTTGTACCTCCATTTTTATCCCACCCCAAATCACTGCAACATCAGAAAAACAAAAGCATCAGCTGTCGGTACTTTCTTTAGGCATTTTTCAGACTTCCAGTCTGGAACTATACACTGCTTTTCGATTCATTACATAAGCATCTTATTAATGTTATCAGGAACACTCTTACACTTTAAATATTCAAATATATGCCTGAATGGTACATGGTCATATCCTTTCCTGATTTCCAGAAATACAGCTACAATTTTTTAATTTTTCTCCAAGTGTTTTCCATAAAGTACTCTTGTGACAAAAATGAGATCAGTAATTGATCTTTGAGATCTAACCCACATTGTTTTTCTCCCAGTGTAGATTCAAAATCTTTTCTTATTTTATCCATAAAGATAAATTCATAGATATTTAATCCTCTGGATAACAGATGTATATTTCAGTAGTTAGTGCACTTCTTCCTTTCATCCATTCTATTTCATGCAATGATGACTTCTTGGTTCGAGTGATTGGGTATTGTATTTTCCTTTCAAATTCTGTTCAGAGGTCTGTAGAGCCACTGGTGCCCAATCTCTCCAAATGCTTTGTCTGTTTATACGCTGAGAGCATAAGGGAACAATTTACAGGAATGGGGGAAAGAAATACAGTAGAAGAAGAACGGGTAGCTTTGAGGGATGAAGTAGTGAAGGCAGCAGAGGATCAAGTAGGTAAAAAGACGAGGGCTAGTAGAAATCCTTGGGTGATGGAAGAAATACTGAATTTAATTGATGAAAGGAGAAAATATAAAAATGCAGTAAATGAAGCAGGCAAAAGGGAATACAAACGTCTCAAAAATGAGATCGACAGGAAGTGCAAAATGGCTAAGCAGGCATGGCTATGGGACAAATGTAAGGATGTAGAGGCTTATCTCACTAAGAGTAAGATAGATACAGCCTACAGGAAAATGAAAGAGACCTTTGGAGAAAAGATAACCACTTGTATGAATATCAAAAGCTCAGATGGAAACCCAGTTCTAAGCAAAGAAGGGAAAGCAGAAAGGTGGAAGGAGTGTATAGAGGGTCTATACAAGGATGATGTACTTGAGGACAATATTACGGAAGTGGAAGAGGATGTAGATGAAGATGAAATGGGAGATATAATACTGCGTGAAGAGTTTGACAAAGCACTGAAAGACCTGAGTCAAAACAAGGCCCCGGGAGTAGACAACATTCCATTAGAACTACTGACAGCCTTGGGAGAGCCAGTCCTGATGAAACTCTACCATCTGGTGAGCAAGATGTATGAAACAGGCGAAATACCCTCAGACTTCAAGAAGAATATAATAATTCCAATCCCAAATAAAGCAGGTGTTGACAGATGTGAAAATTACCAAACTATCAGTTTAATAAGTCACGGCTGCAAAATACTAACGTGGATTCTTTACAGACGAATGGAAAAACTAGTAGAAGAAGACCTCGGGGAAGATCAGTTTGGATTCCGTAGAAATGTTGGAACACGTGAGGCAATACTGACCCTACGACTTATCTTAGAAGCTAGATTAAGGAAAGGCAAACCTACGTTTCTAGCATTTGTAGACTTGGAGACAGCTTTTGACAATGTTGACTGGAATACTCTCTTTCAAATTCTGAAGGTGGCAGGGGTAAAATACAGGGAGTGAAAGGCTATTTATAATTTGTACAGAAACCAGATGGCAGTTATAAGAGTTGAGGGATATGAAAGGGAAGCAGTGGTTGGGAAGGGAGTGAGACGGGGTTGTAGTCTCTCCCCGATGTTATTCAATCTGTATACTGAGCAAGCAGTGAAGGAAACAAAAGAAAAATTCGGAGTAGGTATTAAAATCCATGGAGAAGAAATAAAAACTTTGAGGTTCGCCGATGACATTGTAATTCTGTCAAAGACAGCAAAGGACTTGGAAGAGCAGTTGAATGGAATGGATAGTGTCTTGAAAGGAGGGTATAAGATGAACATCAACAAAAGCAAAACGAGGATAATGGAATGTAGTCGAATTAAGTCGGGTAATGCTGAGGGAATTAGATTAGGAAATGAGACACTTAAAGTAGTAAAGGAGTTTTGCTATTTGGGGAGCAAAATAACCAATGATGGTCAAAGTAAAGAGGATGTGAAATGTAGACTGGCAATGGCAAGGAAAGCGTTTCTGAAGAAGAGAAATTTGTTAACATCGAGTATAGATTTAAGCATCAGGAAGTCATTTCTGAAAGTATTTGTATGTTGTGTAGCCAGCCATGTATGGAAGTGAAACATGGACAATAAATAGTTTGGACAAGAAGAGAATAGAAGCTTTTGAAATGTGGTGCTACAGAAGAATGCTGAAGATTAGATGGGTAGATCACATAACTAATGAGGAAGTATTGAATAGGATTGGGGAGAAGAGAAGTTTGTGGCACAACTTGACTAGAAGATGGGATCGGTTGGTAGGAGATGTGTTGAGGCATCAAGGGATCACCAATTTAGTATTGGAGGGCAGTGTGGAGGGTAAAAATCGTAGAGGGAGACCAAGAGATGAATACACTAAGCAAATTCAGAAGGATGTAGGTTGCAGTAGGTACTGGGAGATGAAGAAGCTTGCACAGGATAGAGTAGCATGGAGAGCTGCATCAAACCAGTCTCAGGACTTAAGACCACAACAACAACAACGCTGAATTCATCTTACCTGGCAGAAGTGTTATTTTCATTTTATATATTGCTTTCTCCTCTCTTATCAGCTCAGGATATCTGCCTCTATAGTACTAGAACTGCATAGTTCATTGTCCATAGGAGTGTCATATCCACTATACTTTAACAAAGTATTATCTAAAGTACAATTCAACAAATTATCAAAATACTTTTGTAACTCCTCCAATACATAGGTCTCATCGCTCATTGCCTCAGTACTGAGAAGTTCTACTGATAAGACAGATTCATTTGAAATTTTTCTGATCTTTGTGATGCTGTGTAATTGGTCTTTTTCTCTTTTTTCCATATTGAGTCATCCTGGTTGCCAGATCTCTCTTATTTATCTAGTTATAAGATTAGGTTCATTCCCCAAATTCATCATTCAAAAGGTTAAACTATTGCTGCTGAGGTCAACCTTTTTATGTTGTGTGATACTTTGCAACTGATGCTTTGGCAACTGAGGTCACATTCAGATTAATTTTGAAGAATTTGGGATGGCTAGAGGGTGAAGAATATTGGGAGCGAAATGGTGAACAAACAGAAAATTTTGTAGTTTTGCCAACTATAAGCATGTACACTATATACATTTGCTGTTTATATTTATCATGTTTAAACTGCTGCTTTCCTGAATCAATACATAGCTCGGACTGAACTGACTTTAAAACTGGACAAATAATCAACAATAGTGCACATTTCTGCAGGAGATCGTAACAGTCTAGATAGGGGCCAGTGGCATACTGATATGTTTTGTGCAGAAGTGTTGCCAATGCTCAACATGAGGTATAAACAAATAATAGAAAGTCCAGGTTGGAACATCAATAATATTATGAAAAGGATAGACTGCTGGAGAGGCTACAGATACCGGTCATGCGTGTGTGAGAAGTGCCTGATTGTGTGAATGTGTGTGAGTTTTCTTTTTTGAAGAGGACTTTGGACGCAAACTCAATGTCTAACAATTGTCTTGTTGCCCCTGTATGCAACTGAACGTGTGATGGTGAAAATCAATCTTTCCTATTCCAGGGTGTATATGCGGAAAAGGAAAAAAATTTCCTGGATTTACCCATTCAAAATACACTTTCTCCTGGGTGAAAATACACTTTTTCCATGTTAAGTGACAGTCTACTTTCTCTCAGAACTGTAAAACTTATCAATCCTTCAAATGGTTATGGTTTCATACACTGGCATAGAATTTCCTGGCACTTTAGAAATAAAACTCAGGGGGCAAAAATCACATTTTGGAAAAATCTTCGAGGTGGAGCAACATGTACACTGAATATTTTCGTATTACGAAAGCATAAATTCATATTCCACCAATTGCCGCATGTTACTTTCCGAAGCATTGAAATGGAGATTGTGATGTGCTTTTGTAAGCCAGTCACAGCTCACGTCATGTGATCTCACCAGCCAATGACAGCAGACATTCACAGCTCAGGACATGTGATGTAGTCAGACAATAGCAACATCACTGTTAAGTAGCACAAACACACAAATAGGAAAAGTTAATGGTTTAACATAGTGTTGCTACATGAAAATCAAATCTTTTACATATAATATTGGTATTGAAGACTAATAAGTTGCAAGAGAAGCTAAGCTTTCACTTTTAATGTTTATCTTTTTGCGCGATTTACACTTTAAGATACATCAACGAATGTGCCAATAGAATTTTTAATAATGACATAAATGTCTGATTTTCTGGGCTCCAAATTCTTCTAAATGGCTCATCCTCAAAGAGTTGATTTTTAAATGAGAGCCAAATGCTCTACAATTTACGAAATTCATCGTACATTCTTGCACGTAGTTCATCTTGTGTAAAAGGAAATTTACTTTGAAAGTAAAGGTTTTCAAACCACCATTCCAATATTTTCCTGTTACAAAAAGGTTCATTTCAGCAGTTGACAGAGAGCGCCAGACAACAGGCGTCACCACATTTGCGCAGCTACAATGACGTAGGAAGCCCATATGTTCATACGCATAAAACATTAAAAGATCCTACATTATGTCGTAAAAGAAAAAAAGACATCAGAGGATACTCCAAGAGCATCGGAATCTCGTGAACCATACTAAAATGCATAACTCGAATTAAAGTGCACATTCACATGTGCAGATTCCCAAGGAAGTAGGCCTTGACCTGACATGGTCAAGTGTGGTTTTCGAGATGTAAATTTTCTTGGAGCACCAGTACTGTATTATCTCATGTTTGGTTCTTTATTATGGCATAATGCCGTATGTGCTAGATGATGAAAATGTGCACTTGAAATGCAGCAAACAGTTGAAACTAGCCAATAGTGAACACTTCACTTCAAATAAATTGACTGCCTCAGGAGAAAAAAATTTACAAAAGCCAAATTTATTTAGCGAACCAACAAAAAAAAACTTCATTGTTTGGCAAGGCAATTAATGCTTGGCTGTCAAAAAGAGCGAAATAAAATATAAAATCTGAAACTAATAACATATTTTAGCCTTCCGTAAGTATGTGAGTACTACTACTACTACTACTACTACTACGTGATCAGGCCCAGTGGACCGCACGCATCTACAAGTTTCCTCCTCCACTGTATTCTGTCCATTGCTGCTATCCGCCATTCGTCCACATCTATTGACATTTGTTTTAAATCTTCATGGAGTCCATCCCTCCAACGCTTCTTGGGTCTCCCTGGCGGTCTCTTTCCTGTAGGTGTGAAATCCAGGAGCTTCCGAGGCCATCTGTGATCCTCCATCCGGGCAACATGGCCAGCCCACTGCATTCGTTTGGCTTTGACAGCTCCTGCTATGTTGGGCTGCTGGTATAGCTCCTCAAGCTCTTGGTTGTATCTGATCCTCCATTCCCCTGTATCTGCATCCAGAACCGGACCGAAGATCTTCCGAAGCACTTTTCTCTCAAAGACAAGGAGCTTATGGAAGTCCTGTTTCCGGATACTCCATGTCTCACAGCCATACAGAACAACAGGCTGGATCAGGGTTTTGTACAGTCGAATCTTGAACTGTCTGGAGAGAGATTTGGACCGAAGCAGTTGTGCTAGGCTGTGGTAAGATCGGTTTCCTGCTTGTATTCTGGCATTGATCTCTGCTTCACATGACGAGTTCTCAGTGAAAAGTGCCCCTAGGTATTTGAATTATGTGACTGTGAATGTATAATTCACTTGATAGTTCCGGGCCACAGAAATCCATTTTGTTGTCATTTGACATGAGAGCTGTAAATGAAGAGGAAATAGCAAACTCATCAAATGTGAACAGGGGTCACATAGAGACTACCCACCTCCCCACTATAACTCAGACTGCTTTGTGCATCAGCCCCAGATCTACGATATTTCCGAATTGGGGCAGTACTAGATAGTGCCACCCTCTACTCCATACCTTCCTCGAGCATTTCAGACAGGACATCAAAAATGAAAAAAAAAAATAAAAAAATAAAAAAATAAAAAATAAAAAAAGTCGACTTTTCAAAAATATTTTAATTTTGTTGTGCACATCTTTCTGAAGAGTCTGATACATGAAACACATATGTTCGAGGAAATGTAAGATATGTTATTTTGTCTTAAGTGTGCCAAAGTGCAGTGCCACACCTCTTCACACAGTATTCATCTATCGCTCGTCACTGTATTTTGCTCTGTGGAATTCAAATGTGTATATTTTGTAATGGGTGCCATCAAACTACATTCAGGACAGTGGAAATTAAAATGACCTGTGGTGCCTCTCCTGCTTGCAGTTGCTGGTTTGATATCCTGCCATTCTTTTTTAAAATAATAATAATAATAATAATAAAGACAGAAAGATAGAAAGGAAAAAAAAAAAAAAAAAAAAAAACTCGCCGTTAATACTGGATGGGATTATTTGTTACCAGGAGAGCAAGAACTCTTCTGAAAATTTGCACTGTTTATTGGCTGTTTGCTAATAACTTGCTGTTTTGTGAGACATAAAATTAAATACAGGATACAAAAAAACAGTAAAGACAAGAGACAAGCAAGACAATAGAAATTTCTTCAATCCTTAGGTCCTCGCACTTTTTTCTCTCTACATTGCTACAGCTTTACATGGCTTGCTATCCTTTCTGCAAAATAATCTATTACCTCACCAAAGTTCGTTTTGCTACATGAAAAATCAAAATGTCATTGTCTAACACTGAAAAAGCTGTTAATACAAATAGTACCAAAGACTGGTGTGGTTTCTCAATCTGATTACATCTATTTTGTCACTGTTTGCTACAAAAACGAAATAGGCCTTTCTAATATTGGAGCAATTATAACACATACAAACATACACACCAAATAAACCAGACTGTTTTGGCACAAATGATCATTTTTATAACACGGCGGAATATAATTCATGAAGTACCAATATCAAATGTCTGTTAGGCCTACTACAAGCAAAAAGCTTTATGTTAGGAAATAGTTTCATATTTCATTCATACGCTCCAGTTTCTCAACCATGAGATTGAAAAGTAGTAGTACGAAATTTTTATATAAATTTGGAATCGTCATATTCTTCCACAATTTGTGTGTTATTCCCATTTTTTCTCCTTCCTAATTCTCAGAAACAATCTTCTCACCACTACTTCTGTACCTTCTGTACCTATTCTCCAGTTAACTTCACTAACCCTGCCGCAGTCACCGGTTTAGTTATCCTGCATTTGTTCTCTGGTTAGGCATTGTTATGTGTTCGTACAATGCATTTTCTGTGCTATTCCTAGAACAGAACTTAAGCGGCTACTAGCTGGGGACTGTACAACTGACCCTTACTAGTATAGTGACCTGGCCAAATATTTTCTGTCAAAAATTCATTTTCTTTGATACACCGAGAGGATGATACATAATCTTTATCACCTGTTATTTCTGTTAGTCATTTATTTCCATTTGGTAGTCTGAATCTATAGACTTTGCTATTGATTATAACAACACTGATCATTCACAAACCCAGTCAACCACATAAACAAACAGCGATTGGCATTCACCCGGTTGGTTTTATTCCGCTCAACTCGCATAGCCCCGTACACTTTTGTCTGCAGGAGAGTTTATTTGTAAATGCGACAGGGATTCACCTGACAGAGACGTCATGTATGCTATGCATGCATTCAAAAACGAACTTATGATTCGTTCAGATATCAACTTAGAATGTTTTCAGAAACCAACAGGGATGTGTTCCAAAATCATTTGAATAATCGATAGACCAACATGCACTGGATGCTGGACGCTTTGGGAAACAAGGTTCCCCCCCCCCCCCCCCCCCCGAGGAGATGTGGGAGCCATCTTTGGGGACAGGTGGTAAATGGCTGGGGACATGATTTCATAGACTAGGGTGTGAGATAGCAGCAAACAACTAGTTGACGTGGGGATACAAATTGGGCGGGGGTACTGGGGCAGAGGGATGATGTATGTACACGCACGCGCACGCGCGCGCGCGCACACACACACACACACACACACACACACACACACACACACCTACCTTAGGTCTAAGCCAGGAAGTTAGAGGAGTGAAGGATGTGCTTTAAGGATAGCTCCCATTTGCACAGCTCAAAAAAGCTGGTGCTGGTGGGGAGGATCCAGATGGCACAGGTTGTGAAGCAGCCACTGAAATCTCGCATATTGTGCTCTGTTACATGTTGTGCCACTGAGCGGTCCACCTTGATTTTTGCAACAATATGGCGGTGGAAATTCATCCTAGTAGACAGATGGCCAGTTGTTATACTGATGTACAATGCTGTGCAGTGGTTTCAGCATAGCTGGTATATAACATGGCTGCTTTCACAGGTGGCACGGTCAGTGATGGGGCAGGATAAGCCTGTGGAGGGACTCTAGCAGGTGGTGCTGGGTGGGTGGATCGGAAAGGTCTTGCATCTGGATCTTCCACAGGTGTATGATCCCTGTGGCAGGGAATTGAGGGTGGGAATGGTGTCGGGATGGACTAGGATGTTATGGCGGTTGGATGGGTGATGGAGCACCACTTTGGGAGGGGTTGGAAGTATGTTAGGTAGGATGTCCCTCATTTCACAGGATAATGATAGATAATCATAGCTCAGACGAAGGATGTGGTTCAGTAGTCATTCCAGTCTGGGGTGGTGATGGTTGACAGGGGGGGAGGGGGGGGGGGCTTCTTTGTAGTTGGTTCTTGGGATAGATGTGAGGATCAGGTGTGTGTGTGTGTGTGTGTGTGTGTGTGTGTGTGTGTGTGTGTGAGGATATGGCATGGGAGGTCTGTTTGTGAATAAGGTCTGGAGGGTATCACCTGCCTGCGGAGGCCTTTGTGAGGCCTTCTGCATACTGGATGAGGGAGTTCTTATCACTGCAGATGCATCTACCACACATGGCCAGGCTGTATGGGACAGATTTTTTTTATGTGAAAGGGGTGGCAGCTATCAAATTGCAGGAAATTTTGGTGGTTGATGGGTTTCATGTGGACCAAGGTGCGGATAGAGCAAACTGAGAGAAGAAGATCAAATAGGTATGTGACACAATGGGTTGAAAAGGTCCAGGTGGAGCGGATGGGAGAGAAGTAGTTGAGTGGAGGAATGAGGACAAGGTATCCTGATCTTGGGTCCAGATAATATAAAGATGTCATCAATAAACCTGAACCAGACCAAGGGTTTGGGATTTTGGGACACTAGGAATGAAAAGGTTGGCATAGGAGAATGCCATGCAAGTGCCCAAGGCTGTGCCAAGAATTTGTTTGTATACCATCCCTTCAAGGGTGAAGTAGTTATGGGCTAGGATGTAGTTGGTTAGGTCTATGAGGAATGAAATGATGGGTTTTAAATCTGTAGGGTGTTGGAAGAGGTAGTGTTCCATTGTGGTAAGGCCACAGGAATAAGAGAAGTTGGTGTATAAGGAGGCTAAGTCAACAGTCACGAGAAGGGAACCGGGAGGTAAGGGAGTGGAGACAGTGCAAAGCCAGTGCCGGAAGTGGTTGGTATCTTTAATGTGGGAGGCTAGGTTTCGGACAATTGGTTGCAGATGTTGATCAACAAGAGCTGAGATTTTTTTGGTGGTGGCACTGTAGCTGGCCACAGTGGGCACCCAGGATTGGTAGGTTTATGGATTTTGGGGAGCATGTAGAATATGGGTGTGTCAGTTGCTGTTGGGGTGAGAAGGGAGAGGTTCTGGAAAGGGCCCAAGGATTTCAGCAGCCCTGCACTTAGGATTGCAACTACATGTTAATAATCATGTTCTGTGTGGAAGCAACATTGCCTTTCATGTAACTTAAGTCTGTTTGTCCTATTATATGTTAGGTTATCAAGAACTAATATGTTTTCTTTTTGTGCATTATCAAAGAGATTGTTCCGTGTACACTGTCACACATAGAAAGCATACAAAATCCAAAAACTACCCCGTTACTCATGGTTACTAATGAGAATACTGAAGAATGCTTCTCTGAGGAAAACTACAACAACATTTATGCAAATTGCAACCCACTGAACAAACATCCCAAATGAATAAGTGATTAACATTGCAGATACATGGTGTACTCATAACCTTAGCAGTGTTCTCTTTTGTGTAAATGCAAAGGTTAGTATTAAACTAAAATTGATCACTGAAAAGCTGTCAAGCTAAGTATAAACATAAAAGCAAATACCTTTCTGCTAGTTGATGCCAGAAGATACAAAATCAGTACGTAATAATATAATTGGACGGATAAAAAATCTACTCACCAAGCGGCGACGGAACATACTCATAAAAGAAGGTTATAATTAGGCATGTTTTTGGAGGCTGTGGCTCCTCCTTCTGGCAGAAGGGTTGAAGGGGAGGAAGAGGGGTGAAGAGAGAGGACTGGAGAGGTCTAGGAAAAGGGGTAGATTCTTTCCTTCTCATCCCATCTGGTAAGTCTCTCCTGACCCACAGTTCTGGGTACTTACCCAAAATCTACGCCTTTTCCTAGCCCTCTCCAGTCCTTTCTCAGCCTCACTTCCTTCCCCTTCAACTCTTCTGCCTGAAGAAGAAGCCACTGGCTCCAAAAGCTTGGCTTATCATAGCCTTCTTTTATGTGTGTGTTCTGCTGCCATTTGGTGAGTAGATTTTTTATCTATCCAATTATATTATTTTTTCAAAATCTGATTGATTTCTCTGTTACAAAATCAGTACATAAGTAAGTTTTAACATGACAGAATGACTGATACATTGGAAATGAGTTGGACAGACTGTGACAGCAGGGTTCATACACAACATGCTGCTGCTAAAGCACTACAAATGTGAAGTCAGTGGGGAGAATACGGTTATATGCAGCAAAAATCTGGCACTGCGTCATGCAATGTGAGCACACCATGGAATCACCACCATATTTCCTGCATGTCCCTAATGGCTGAGTAACATTTTAAACTGTGTAGGTTTCATGCTGGAGCCATAGAGACAGTATGAAACTGCCTGCTTTTCCAGTGCTGTACTTTTTGCTGTGGTCCAGATTGCTGGCACACACGTCAGTGCACTGGATTACATAGTCTAGAAACCATTATCATCTTAAACTCTAATGGGCACAAGAATGGCATCGCTGTCATTCTCACTGATAAAATGTCATCTTTGAGAATGAGTCTTGCGCCAACATGTCTGACAATGATGGCTGCATATGTGTTAAGATACCACTGTAGTCTATGGCACAAATATAAAAGTGACTTCATACTTTGCTCCTTTGTGCATCAAAGTTCAAAGTTGGGTAAAGTTGCAAATCATAGATTCAATTTATATTTATAGTGCTATAATTACGGAAAAGACTTGTGATTTCTAATTTTGGATAGTTGTTAACGATCATCTGCTTAACAAATACTTATAGTCCATAGAGTAATTTTTGAGTGGATAATACTTTTTGTGTGTTTGTGTTTAAGTATTGTTTAAATATAATCTATGGTGAGTTCTATCTTTTGAAATCAAACATAAATTATTTGTGTCCTTTTGGACCTTACCCAAAATAAGTGCTGTAGTATTCTGCTATTTATTAATCTCTTTTTAACAATCATGTTATCAAGTATTACCAACGAATTTTTTGGGGGGAGGGGGAGGCATGTGATGACAGACAGAAAAAATATTACAAGGTACACAAAGAGGCTTCTAAATACTTCTACAATTATTTTTCACCTGTACATTTTGGAGAAGCTATTTCTTGGAGAACTTCCCTTTTTCAAGCTACCCTTTGGTGAATCTCCTTGTGGCTGCAGAGAGAAGCTTCTTCTGGGAGGAGGGTGTGGTGAGTCCCCAGGTTTGAAAGCTGGCCATAACAGGTTAATTGCTGATTGCATTGTTTGTTCACCACCATTTACTGTAAAATTTGTGAAAATGAGTGCATTTTGTTGACAAGTGTATGAGAAAAAATAAGAAATTTCTAATTAAACAAGTAAAGACAATGTAAATGGAAAACTATGAAGGTGAAAATATGAGAATATACTCTGTTGATCAAAAACATTATGACCACTGCCCACCACAAGATTTTATACTGCCTGGTAGTGTTGCAGGTACATAATGTGGTAGGGAAAGAATATAATTGGAATATACACAAATGGGGGATCATTCTAGCAACAATATGGGCCAAAAATGGGAAAACACACTGACACAAGCAAATTTACAAAGGGCAGATTGTTACAGCCCACTGCCTGGAAATGAACAACTTCAAAACAGTGAGGCTGTTTGGCTACTGTTGTGAGCATCTGTGGAAAGTAGCTGATGGATGGTGGAACTACAAGTAGGTGACAAGGTGTTGGCCATCCGTGTTTCATCATGGAACATGGAGCTTTGAGGCTTACCAGTTCTGTAAAGCAAGATAGGTGGCAGTCCATGGCATATCTGACAATATATTAAAATGCTGCTGCAGGTACAAATGTTTGGAGCACACTGTTCACTGACCATTGTTCAACATAGGGCTTCACTGCAGATGACTGCTGTATATCCCATGTTGACCTAACAACATAGTTACTATTGCAGTGGGGATGAGATCATCAAGATTGGTCCATGGATCAATGGAAATGTGTCAGATGAATCACATTTCATGTTACACCAGGGCAATGGTCATCCAGGCAACTGGCTGCTTGAAATGTTCACCGCACCACAGATATGAGTCAGTGGGGGATATTCACCTGGTCTTCCAAGGGACCTGTAGTGGTAACTGAAAGTGCCATGACAGCTGTGAACTACATGATCATTATTGTAGACCACCTTTATCCCTTCATGCTTGATGTCCTCCATGAAGATACTGGCATATTCCAGCAGGATAACTGTCCACATCACAAGGTCATAATCGTGCTACAGTGGTTTGAGGAGGATAATAGTGAGCTTATGTTGAAGTCTTGGCCACCAAATTTGCCTCATCTGAACATAATGGAAAATATCTGGGACATTAATGAGCACAATCTTGGTGCCCACAAATCACCAGCCCATAATTTAAGGGAATTGCACGGGCTGTGTATAGACATACAGTGCCACATACACAGGAAAACTACAAGACTTGCCGAATTCATGCCACACCAAATCTAAGCTCTATTTTATTCCAAAAGTGAACCAATACATTATTAATTAGTTGGTCACAATGTTTTGGCTCATGAGTGAAGCTTTATGGAAAAGCAAGTATCACACAAAAATATTTTAACTGGCTGATAAAACTGCTAAAAAGGCAAAGGCATATTAACAGTATGACACAGCCCTTACTATAGTTATTAGTACTGCACTTTTTTCTACTGCCAAACTGTGATGCTTACTGCCATGCGTCATCTCTCTGTTGGTCACAACCAATATCAGGTACTAGTACTGCAGAAATCTTTGAAACTACCAAAACAGTTGTCAATGACATGAAGAGAATAGCAAGCAATAGGGTGATGTTTATTTCCTGTCTTCATCTTCCTCTTCCTTTATGATAGAAATCAGTTAAATGAAATGTGATATAATCACAGTAAATGTTTAAAATTAGTAGATTTCAAAACAATCTTTGTTCACAATTTTCTATCCATGACGATGACAATGTAGATTAAAACTGGCCATAAAATAAAATTAAAAAAACTGTGATCAAAGACTGTTTCAATTCTACTAAAATTAGGGGTTCTGTTGAGTTTTTTTTTTTTTTTTTTTTGGTTCAATCTACAGTTTAAGTTTAGTTCTGGTTAATGTTTCCTTAGAAACTTTAAATGTAAATTGATCACTGTCATAATCAGCAGCAGCAACAGCACCCCCCTTTTGACATCAACTGCTCAGTAAGGGCTGCCTCCTTATTCTTCCATATAGTGTCAGGAAGTCGTTTCTGAAAGTATTTGTATCGAGTGTAGCCATGTATGGAAGTGAAACATGGACGATAAATAGTTTGGACAGGAAGAGAATAGAAGCTTTCGAAATGTGGTGCTACAGAAGAATGCTGAAGATTAGATCACGTAACTAATGAGGAGGTATTGAATAGAATAGGGGAGAAGAGGAGTTTGTGGCACAACTTGACAAGAAGAAGAGACCAGTTGTTAGGGCATGTTCTGAGGCATCAAGGGATCACAAATTTAGCATTGGAGGGCAGCATGGAGGGTAAAAATCGTATAGGGAACCAAGAGATGAATACATTAAGCAGATTCAGAAGGATGTAGGTTGCAGTAAGTACTGGGAGATGAAGAAGCTTGCACAGGATGGAGTAGCATGGAGAGCTTCATCAAACCAGTCTCAGGACTGAAGACCACAACAACAACAGTGTAGTCTTGAGCTGTGTTGTTTGCACATGTTTTATAATGTCATACACCCACTTTCCATTAGATCTCCATGTTAGCATTTTTCTTATGTCTTGGAATCCAGCAAATTACTTTCTTAGTTTATTTACCATCCATTTTCCTGGCTATATGTACTGCCTGTATCCATTATAGTTAATCAGATTTCCACTCCAATCTGTTACCTGATATATTTATTTGTTTTACTGTTCCTCTTATCAAGACATATCATGCTCTCCACTGCTCACTGCGCAACACTCCGTTTATCAATGTTCATCACACAGACGCTCCATGTCTCACTGTCATAAACCAAACAGGTTGTACATAGTAGTTGTAAACTTTCTATCCCACAAGGAAACGACACCAACTTGACATCATATTTTAAGAAGAAAACAGCTCATTTTCTCTAAGTGTGCACAGTTTTCATTTTCTAAGATGTTGAAATCGCTGTTTAATTTGGTTTTGTGAATCTCCTCACTTCAGGTAAATTCTAATAACCTAAATTCCATTGCCTGCCTGGTGATTTTGTTTGTTTCTTTCTTTCTAGCTTTTATGATCACTTGATACATATTAATAATTTTACTTGCACAATTAAATTTATTAAATACCTGGTTTTGCATGTAAAGATTCCAGTTTTAAACTTCAGTTGACAGCAAAGCTGGAAAGTAGATGCTTGACATTTGAAACCATGTGATTTAATAAACATTACTGTGCCAGTGAGACTGTGTGATCTGTAATACATTCTACAGCCTGACACTTGCTGTTGCATTGTGCAACCCAGGTAAATATTGCTTAATTTTATTATTGTTTCAGTTTTAGTGTTCTTTGATTCTTGCCAAGTCCAGTTTCTACTTGTTATTCCATCCACAACTTTCCGTTGTTTGTTTCCTTTCAGATGTGGATGAAACACTTTATTGCTTTTGGCACATTCTACTAAAGAATGACCCATATCATTTCTGGTATCATATGCAGTGTGTCCCACAAAAAAATTTGTTTTTAGGTTTTGTCTTACATTTTCATTAAAATGTTCTATTATCACTTTGTAGAGAATTTGCTGCCATTTATTTTGTCTTGAGATCTTCTATCTTTGTATCACAGAATGTGATCACATTAGTGCATAGACAATTGCCATGGAATAAAGCATGAAGCTGAATTTCCTCCCCAGACTTCTCTCTGTCCACAGCTAAACAGGTAATTGCATGGTCTGCTAAGAGTTGTCATGGGCATCAGTAACAAATGACATACAATCTGGTTTTAATTTTGTTTGATCTTCTGTCATTTATGAAATGTTAACTGTACTTACTCATGATATGTTTGTGACCTGTTGATAATTTTTATTATTCCTGAAAATGTGTGGCAATATGAAACAAATAACATTTTATTTTCATTTCTGAATGTATCAATCCATTTTCTTCTATTAGTCATTTAACACAGTTGGTATGTGCTGTAGCCTGCTGCTACTGCACATGAGCGTGAGTGCACTGAATGTAGTGTCATTGCAAGTGTATACTTAAATCAACCACCAACTTTGTGAGCATGGACCAGGCATTCG
This sequence comes from Schistocerca nitens, assembly GCF_023898315.1. Classification (NCBI taxonomy): domain Eukaryota; kingdom Metazoa; phylum Arthropoda; class Insecta; order Orthoptera; family Acrididae; genus Schistocerca; species Schistocerca nitens. The sequence continues at coordinate 1,007,315,295 of NC_064614.1, forward strand.
AGGTCACCTGTAGGAAGCGTCCACAAGGCATGGTCTCTGCCACAATGTCTATTGGTGACTCACGACTATATATGCACAGAGCAGTGATGACTCATGTTCACTATGTTCTTTAAGTTCGTACCACCCACATCAGTTGTTCCATGTATCACTTATGTTGCACCTCCTGCATAATTCTTTTGTCTTGTTATATGTGGAGTAGCATGAGACTTATTTCTGTTATTGTTCATAGGTTTATGAATAAGGCCATGTTTGTGTTATTTGGATCAGTTCCACGTATTACTAGGTTACTACACAACTGGTGAGGAGTTTGGAATGGTTTCTGCATGTGCAGTCTTTAAGTGCAGGTTTATAAGGTTTAGCCATTATGGATGCTGTGCTACTGAGCCTGATATTTCAGCAGTGACCACTTTGTTAGCTTCAATTAACAGACATGGTTCCATTCCACTGGTCTATCTACCCACTTTTCCTCCATAAAATGGTTCAGTAGAGAACTGGGACACTTACAAAAAAGGACTCAGAAAGCATTTTTTGGCTTGTGGTGTGACAGACTGGAATTCGTGCAAAGCCTTATTCCTCTCAAGGATTCCACCTTAGGTGTATTAATTACTGTGTCAATTTGCCCCTCTACAAGAACTACAGCTCTTACTTTTAATCACATGTGGAGTTTATTGTCCAACCACCATCACAAACAAACGCATGTCATAATGGCATGAACTGAATTATACTGATGTTGCAAGAAACCACACAAATTATACAAGGCCTGGACAGCTGAACTTCATAGCCTTAGCTATGCTAGCTTAGCTAGCCTTAGCAAGTTTCTTACTGATGCCCATAACGACTCTTATGCAGGCTCTACTGTGCATGACGCAATTATCTGTTTAGCCGTGGACAATGAAGTGTGCCAGACGGCTTTACTCTGTGAAACCCCCACACCCATTGGCAGAAGTTTTGGAAATAGCACAATTTTTTTTTTAAGTTTGTCATACAGCAGATGTCCAAAAAGAAGCATGCGATGTGCCCAATAGGAGGACAAATATTTTGCACTACGAAGCAGCAGTGAAGATGGCAAACATACAGGCCCAGCACCGAGTAAACATAGGCCAGGCCAAGCAGTCGCGACTGCCACAGCGCCAGTGTCAACGTTGTCTAGTTCTGTTGTGTCCTTTCTGTTTTGTACAGAACTAACATTCAGTGTGCCCTAAGCACTGGGCTACTTGTAATTCTTGCCAGAAGAAAGGCCACATCACCTCCGTGTGTTGTTCACCAAAGGATGCTCAGGATGTAGACATGGACATAAACTGTGTGACTCCAAGGCTTGTGACTTATCCCGAGTTGTTTACTGAGTTAAGTGTTTTTCTTCATGTGCTCTGGCTGCACGTTGACACAGGTGCTGCAGTTATGTTACTGAATTCTCAAACCTATGTGAGTTTAGGCTCACCATCATTGACACCAATCATGCGGAAGCTGATCAGTTGTTACAAACAAAAAATAGCACTGTTGGGACAATTTACAACCTCTGCCTCTTACAAGTCAGTGGTTTGTTCCATTTTTGGTGGTTTCTGAAGCCAGTGTTGAGAACTTGTTCAAGATGGATGATTTCAGGCATTTGGATTTTCTATCACTGATGCAGTTCACCTTGTGCCTGATCAGCTATTGTATTCCCAATTAAAAACACTGAGTGAAGAGTTTTCAGACTTGTTTTTTGAAGGTAAGGATTTGCTATGAGATTTTGTGGTCATATTTCTTTGAAATCCACAGCTCAGCCTTGCATCCTATTCCTGTGACCCCGAAAAATCAAGTGAAAGCAGAATTGAACACACTTCAGTCTTTAGGGGTTGTGGAACCTGTTATGGTTAGTGAGTGGTCAACTCCACCGACTGTAGTTTGGAACCCGCTGGGGAAACTTTGCCTTCGTGGCAACTTCAGTACCACTGTCAACGCACAGCAGGTTGTGGATATGTAACTAATCCCATGACACAAGAAATAGTTTGCAAAAATAACAAATGGTCAGCACTTTTCTAACATTGATTTTTCTGAAGTGTATCTTCATGTTACTGTGGACAAAAAGTGTCTCAGTGAGTTCTGGTTTTGAATACTCCTTTTGGTCTCTCAATACTTGCATCTTCCTTTTGATGCAGCTAGTGCCTCTGCTATTTTACAAAGAATTTTAGAGCAATTGACTATGCCTGTTCTGGGCTGGATTAATTATCTCTGTTGTGATGGGCTGCCCCACCAACCACTTGAAAAATTGGCACACACTGTTTTCTGTCTTACAGTCTGCAGGCTTACGGCGTTACCTCGTGAAATATTAGTTTTTTCAATCTTCTATAGTTTATTTGGGGTTCAAGGTCTCATGGGATAGGGTTTTCCCTCTGCCAGACCACATATTTGCTGTTATGTTTATGCCTCATCCCTTATCCACAAAGGAATTTCAGGCCTTCCTAGGGGAATATAGCCTACAACGATAAATTCCTGCCAACAGCAATCACATTGGCCCACCAGCTGCAAGCCTTACTACAAAAAAGAATATCTTTTTGCTGAAGCCAAGACTGTAAACATGCTTATCAAATGTTAAAATTCAAATAATTCTTGGGCACTTGTTTAGCTATGTTCTCTCCGCATCAGCACATAGTTTTGGTGACAGATACCTCGTAGTATGGCCTCAGTGTAGTCCTAGAACACCGATATGCTGACAGCTCTGAATGACCTGTTATTGTTGCCTCTAAGTCTCTCACTCTGGTCCAGCAGCATTACTCTCTGGTGGAAAAAGAGGCTCTTGCCATAATCTGTGCTCTCCAGACAATCCATGTTTTTGTATGGGTCCAAGTTTCACCTTATTACTGACCACAAACTCTGTTTCCTTGTTTAACCCTCACACTTCCTTGCCTGACAAGGCAGCACACCACCTACATTGCTGGGCGCCATTCTTGTCTCATTAAAATTACGAAATCCCCTTTTGACCTACGTCTAAACATGCCAATGTGGACACATTGTCCCATCTTCCTGTGGGTCCTGACTTTGATCGTGGTGAATTCCTTTGCTTCCATCTAGATACTGAACTGCAGGTCACGGTCCAGCTTGCACATAACTGCTTCCTTTGCTGCCAACCCGGTTCTCGGCCATGGTTGATCAGCTAAACTGCCAGGTGGGGCTTTCGACCCCCATCATAACTATTTTTCCTTATGGTATCTCCTCTCTGTTATTAACCGTGTTTTGCTGTTGTCCACAGAAGATCTCTCTCCCAGAGTAGTCATTCCCACCATGTTACAACAAGAAGAACCTTCTCCACCAGGGTCGTTACGGAGTTCTGTGAACTAAACTGTTGACTATGAGACAAGCTTTTTGGCCAGGGATTGACAGCAAAATTTTTGTATGCCCATCCTTCTGATTTAAGGTTTGAGAGACTTCGGCCATTCAGTTATGCAATAAAATGGAACACTCAGAACCATTCTTTTGATGTAGCTGCCAGTTTCAGTAATTCAGTACATCATCTTCAGGCATCAACTGATGTTGAAGGGGCTAACTACAGAATGGTTTAGTTAATAGACATGATTCCACTCCCATAATACTGTCTGTAAGTCAAAACATCATAGCTCCTTCATACTGTGTGATTGTCGTCATCAAGATTAATGTGCAAGGTATTCATCATGTAATGCCCATGATCTACTACAAGAATGATGATGCAATAGCTCCTTTAATCAAAATAAATCCCAAGGCTAAACTGAGCTCATTCCAGATTTCTATACCGAGGAAAATCTCTGCACTCATAGAAGTCAATTCACTGTAGTAGTTATCATAACAACATTTATTTTATCCATGTGGATAATATCCGTTATTAATGAAAACAGAAACCTTACTTATAAATTAGTCAGTCATACAGGTATATATCATAATTAACATTTAATTGTTCCAGAACTGATTTCAAATTTAGCTGAGTGATATTACTGGGGTGTACCTGAAAAAAAGTGTAGCCCTTATATTATCTGATCCATCACAATGTACCAGCTACATCATTATTTTCACTTTGTTTCAAAATTACAGGTCTAAAAGCATATAATTAAATCATAAATTTTTGAAGTAATTACCTGAACTAGAAAAAGGCATGCACTTTAAACAATCAAATATTGCTCCCTACTGGCAAAAGTATATGACACATACCATTAAAAAAGTGAAAAATGGAAAGTGTGATGAAAGATAGCAAATGCACATATGCAACATAAAATAAAATTATTTTAACAACATTCATACTTGTACACAGAAAATCAACTTGATTGTGGAAAGCCAACCTTATAGTTAAAGCAAGTTTCTTCAGCTTTAAGCTGAATATTATGCTTCTGATCAAACCAAGTAAAGACACATACATAGTTTATCAGACAATAAATTTGAAATATGCCTTTCAATCACAGCTGCAAGCTGAAACAGAGAAATGTACTAAATCACAACATTTCATTTTTCTGGTACAGAGGTGAATCCTAACTGGAATAAAGCATGGTCTAGGGTATAAAGAATAGCAGCAACGCTAAGGGGGGAAAGCAAGATAATGACAAAAAGCTGCATGATGTCAGTGGATGCATGAGTGAGTAAGTGAGTTGGAAAGTGTGGGTAATTAACAGCAATGTAGAGATGGCTATCATGGGCTATAGAAAACAGGCACACATCTGTTCACAGGAAGAGGTTGGGGAAAAGTACATAGCTGATAAAACTCTGAGCAAGAAGGTAAAAGAAGCCAAAAATGATAAAAAAAATTAATAGAAACTAAATAAATAATGAGTACACAACTTAACTGGAGCATTTAGACCTCAATACAACAAAAACAAGGCACTAGATCATTGGAGATTAGATTAGATTAGATTAGTTTTTCGTTCCATAGATCCATGCTGAGGAGATCCTCATGGATGTAGAACATGTCAATTTTTAGAAGGAAAGGCTGGAGGGGAAAGAGCTGCACTTCCCATATACACAAGTAACAGAAACAAACTGCTGAGCGAAAAAATTATAACCATCGCCCACCACGAAATTTAATATCACATGATCGTGGTGTGGGCATGTGGCGCAGTAAGGAAAATATATAAGCAGAGCAGAGAGAAATAGGGGATCAGTCTAGCAACTATACAGGCTGCAAATGGCGATATCCACTGACATAAGTGACTCTGGCAAATGGTAGATTGTTATGGCCAGGCACCCAGAAATGAACATCTTGGAAACACTCCCAACTCTGTGGTGCTGCTGATATGAAAACTTATAGAAAGTGGTTGAAGGATGGTGAAACCAGAAGTAGATGACTAAAGTCTTGGCCACTCATGCCTCATTAAAAGTCATGGTCAGAGGCTTTCCTGGTTTGTAAAGCAGGACTAGTGGCAAACTGTGGTAGATAGGACAAAAGCTTTTAGTGCTAGTGCAGGCACAAGTCTTTCAGTGCACACCATTCAGTGTGCATTGTTGAACATGAAGCTCCGCACCAGACAACCCCATTTGTGTTCCCATGCTGACGCAATGACATCATCAATCACAACTGGAGTGGACATGAGATCATTGAGTTTGACCTATGGATCAATAGAAATGTGACAGTTAGCTGAGGTGGAATGTGATTGGACAGACAAACCATGGGAGATCTAATTCTGTACAAGGGTGGGAGGCTCGACTCTGTCTGTAAAGACCTCAGTGGGACCCTTAGTATATTTGGAGAGGGAATGTTCACCAGTACAGGTGCAACAGCCATGGGTGGTTAAGCTCTATGGAAGAGATTTCTTGGTATGGAATGGGTGGTAGCTGTCGAAGTGGAGGTATTACTGATGGTTGGTAGGTTTGATATGGATAGAGGTACTGATACAGTCATCTTTGAAGTGGAGGTCAACAATGAGGAAGGTAGCACGTTGGGTTGAGGAGAACGAGATAAAGCGAACAGAGAAGGTGTTGAGGTTCAGGAGGAATGTGGATAGGGTGTCCTCAACATTGATCCAGATCACAAACATGTCATCAATGATTGCAGGCTTTCTCTGGTGTATTTCAGCTATGAAATCTTCATGGGTTATCAGTCGAGTGGTGTCATCTTCTAGTCGCAATGAGCAAATAGATGGAGTTGCTATGGGTTCCCTCTTATCACCAAGCATGGCTAACTTATACCTGGAATACTTCGAGGAGGTAGCATTGGACACAGCTCCACTGAAACCAAAAGCATTTTACAGATATGCGGATGACACCTTTGTGTATGGCCACATGGTAAAGAAACTACTTGAGTTCCTGCAGCACCTCAACGGTATACATGAAAACATCAAGTTTACCATGGAGATGGAGAAAAATGGAAGCCTAATCTTACTGGTCACCCTGGTTACTAGAAACGCAGGAGGCACGCTGGGACATTCGGTATGTAGGAAGGAAACACATACAGACCTATACCTCAAAGCTAGGAGCTGTCACCATCCAGCGCAACACCGCTCTGTACTTAACACATTCGTACACAGGACGAGGTCCTTTTGCGACAACAAGAGCTTACCGAGTGAATTACAACATCTAAAGGAAAACTTCAAAAGAAACAACTACAGCGAAAACTAATAGGAACAGCTTTGAGGAACAATAAGAAGAGAGGAGGAGAGAGACCAGAAGAGGACAACACAAGAGGTTGTGTGTTCCTGCTGTATGCAGGACCACCAACGGCAAAGATCGCAAGAATCCTTAAGAAGCACCAAGTGAAGACCGTCTTTCACACAGCAAATAAACTCAACGATATTCTTGGATCGACCAAAGACCCACTAGGACTAATGACACTGTGTGTTTATAGAATTGGATGCGAATGTGGAATGCAATACATAGGGCAGATGCAATGTTGCATTACACAGTGCCGTATGGAACATATAAGAAACGTGCGTCTTGGACAGGTTGACAGTCCGTGGTGGTGGAACACAGCATCAATGAAAAGCATACCTTTGAATTTGAAAAAGCAAACAAGTTATGCAGCACCAGTGGATTTTGGGATTCAGTGATAAAAGAAGCGGTAGAGATTCGTCTGTGTGAAAATTTAATTAATTGAGACAGTGCTTACCACCTCAGTACAGCTTGGGATCCTGCAATTAGGAAAATTCGGCAAGAATGTTCCAGTCTGAAGGGGAATGCGACTGGTGCTGATATGAACAGACACAGGGAATCGACGCCCGCATGCTTGTCCCCTTCACACCGTTGGCACCAAGCACCCGGTGCAATTCAGCTGGCACATGATCGGTCGGCGGCCGGAATCTGATAGTGGTCCAGCAGCTACAAAGGTGCACAACAGACAGCATCCCGACACTTTGCCTGAAGATGATGGATACACAATCCATTGAAATGTTGCGACTAGAAGACGACACCACTTGGCTGATAGCCCATCAAGATTTCATAGAAGTCATCAATGAATCTGAACCAAGTCAGGGGTTTGAAATTCTGGGTGGCTGGGGTGGATTCCTCTAGATGGTCCATGAGTAGACTGGCATAGGTTGGTGTCATGCGAGTGTCCATTCCTGTACCACGGTTTTGTTTGTGGGTAATGGTACAGTTGGTCATGGTGACCACAAGAATGTTGTAGGCATGGAGTAAGTCTGGAACTGGCAAAGGCAGCATTCCATGGCAACAGGGCTATGGGCATTAGGGACGTTAGTATAGTGGAAGGAGGCATCAACAGTGACTAGCAGAGTGCCAAGTTGTAAAGAACCAGGAGTTGTGGAGAGTCAGTGGAGGAAATGGTTGGTGCCTTTTAAATAGCAGCGTAGGTTATGGGTAACAGACTAAAGGTGTTTATCCACAAGAGCAGAGGTTCCCTCAGGGGTGTGGGGGGGGGGGGTGCAGGAACTGGCCACAATGGGGTGTGAAGAGTCATTAGGTTTATGGATTTTAGGAAGCATGTAGAAGGTGCAAGTGCGGAGTGTGGTAGAGGTGAAGAGGAATATAGACTCAGGGGAGAGATTCTGGGATGGGCCTAAGGATTTGAGGAGAGACTAGAAATCCTGTTGGATTTGTCATATTGGGGTCATTGTGGCTGGGATTGCAGGTGAATGAAGCTGACAGCTGGTGGATTCCCTCTGAAAAATAATGCCTGTGGTTCAAAACTATAGTTGTGGAGATATTATTATAAGGCCAGGATCAGTTTTTAGTTAGTGGATTGCAGTTCTTTCCACAGATATAAGGCTAGTTTCTGTGTTAAGGGATTTGGGGAATGGTGGTGAGGCAAGATTTGAGGATAAAAAATTCTTTAATGTTAACAGGTGAATATATCAGGTGTCCACTATACGCAAGAGGCAGCTACACGCTTAGCAGTGGCTGTGTTGGTGTGGACTGGGCGGTTTTTCAGATTAGAGGGTCTCGAGAAAACACAAAAAGGGCTTCAGTCACAATGGGTGCATGCAGAAAGCAGGAATAACGTAGATACAGGAACCATTGGTATAACGGTTATAAATTGTCATAGCTGTGTTGGAAAAGTACCAGAGCTCCAAGCGCTAATACAAAGAACTGATGCTCAAATCATTATAGGCACTGAAAGCTGGCTAAAGCCAGAGATAAGGTCAGCCAAAATTTTTGCGAAGAACCTAATGGTGTTCTGAAAGGATAGTTTAAACACAGTTGGCGGTGGCGTGTTTGTTGCTGTTAGAAGTAGTTTATCTTGGCATGAAATTGAAGTGCATAGCCCTGTGAATTAGTATAGGTAGAGGTCATTGTTGGTGATGGTGATAAAACAATAATTGGATCCTTTTACAAACCTTCCAATTCAGATGATACAACTGCTGAAAGGTTCAAAGAAACCTTGAGTTTGATTTCAAACATGTATCTGACTCATACAATTATAGTTGGTGGTGACTTTAATTTACCCTTGACAGGTTGGCAAAAATACATGTTTAATTCTGGAGGTACACATAAAACATCATCTGAAATTGTGCTAAATGCATTCTCTGAAAATTACTTCAAGCAGTTACTTCATGAGACCACGCGACTAATAAACGGTTGCGAAAACACCCTTGACCTCTTAGCAACAAATAATCCTGAGTTAATAATGAGCATCAAAATGGATTCAGGGATTAGTGAACACAGGGTTTTCATAGCAAGATTGAATATTGTAGCCCCAAATCCCCCAAAAATAAAATAAAAATATACCTATTCAAAAAGAAGATAAAAATTCACTTGAAGCCTTCATGAGAGACAATCTCCACTCTTTCAAATTAACAACATAAGTGTAGACCAGATGGGACTTGAATTCAAAGAAATAGTATCAGCAGCAATTGAGAGATTTATAACAAAATGGGTCAGAACAGTGTTGCAGAAACAAAAGACATGCAACATTTAAATAGATGCAAAATCTCCCAGACTGGCGATCTTTTACAGAAGCTCAAAATTTAAAATGAACTTCAATGCAAGATGCTTGTAATAGTTTCCTCAACAAAACTTTGTCTTGAAACCTGGCAGAAAATCCAAAGAGATTAGTAATATGTGAAGTATGCTAGGAGCAAGACTCAATCAATGCCTTCTCTGCATGATAGCAATGGAGACACTATTGAAGACAGTGCTGTCAAAGCAGAGTTACTGAACACAGCCTTCCAAAATGCCTTCACAAAAGTAGACAAAGTAAATATTCCAGAATTCGAATCAAGAACAGCTGCCAACAAGAGTAACATAGAAGTAGATATCCTCAGAGTAGTGAAACAACTTAAATCACTTAATAAAAGCAAGTATTCTGGTCCAGACTGTATACCAATTAGGTTCCTTTCAGAGTATGCTGATGCAACAGCTCCATACTTAACAATCACAAACAACCGTACCACCCAGTTGCTGAACGTGCTTCCCAACACAATTTGCTTCACTTCAGTGACTGCTTTACAGCCTTTGTCCTCTGAATCCATACTATCAACACCAAATATTCTGAATAGTGCAGTTGGGAACTTTCCCTGCAGTATATTCTAAGTTACTATAACCTCCCCCCCCCCCCCCATTCCCTCCCCAATCTCAACCTTCACTAGGCCATGTCCTCCTCCAAACCATCTCCTTTCCTGTTCCCTCTCCAGAAGTACACAGTTTCTATTCAACCAGTGTACCCACTAGTCTATTTCTCCTCCTCTACTCCTCTCCTTTTCCACCCCTCTCTGCCCTGCAGACCCTACCAAATGGCTGTCTTCAGTTTGGCCTCTGTGGCCAGTAGTGTGATAACCGATCTTAGCTTTTCAAAATATTATCATTATTCCAACCTGGATTTTACTTTGTTTTATTTTGTTCTCCACTTATGAATAAAAAGAAACATATTCCAAATTCTAGTAGAGGATGTAGCTGACCTGTAGTGAATCGTTAATGTTTATGTAACTATCCTCGTCATTTCATTTCCTAGTTATTTATTCATTTTTATGCTGCTTGCATAATTTTCATTTGTCAGTAGGTCATATTTCTTCTGTCCTCACTATCCTTTTGTCCCATTCCCTGTTCCCAACCTCCTTCCGTCCCACTTTTTATTTATGCAAGTTTGCTGGATATATCTTAGAGGTTATCTTACTCCCCCTCCCATTCCTTTGTTGTCACATTTCTCATCCTTTGCCATTTCTATCAACAGTAATGTTACAATATTTACACATATGCACATACATGCGAGTGTTTTGTGTTAGTTATCTAAAGTTGATTTGTGGAGATGGGACAACAGAAGTAAACAATCTGAGTCACATGCTAATTGCATCACATTAGCAGCAGTTGCCAGGGGTGTGTGATTCTTTCAGTATGGGCTATTGTCGCCTTACACTCTGCTGTTAAAGAAGTCAGCAAAGTTGTGTAAGTGGAATTTATACATTCTAAGTAAGGAAATGTAAACATTATTATCTTTGTTTAGAGCAAGTCTTGTTTATGCATTTTTATCTTTTTCTTCTTTTTTTCTGATACAATCCTTTGTGTATCCTCCAGCATTAAACATCAATATGTCAACTTCTACTGAAACTCAAGACATGTTTGCATTCTCCAACTAAGTAACAAGTAAAAAGATCAGCATTAAGCAGTTCAGAGGAGAAAATGATCCCAAATGCGTACAAGACAGAACGTGATTTACATCCACCATGCATCAACAATAAAATCAGAAATTGTTGCTAAAACTGCACATTCCACTGGGGTCAGCGGCTTGTCTGATAATTCAAAATGTTGATGACTTTGACAGAAATGCCATAAGAAAGAAAGTGCACCAGTTTTTCTTTTGCAATGAGCTGCCTACCATTGATAAAGTCTTTGCTTCTGTTAATGAAGTTTCTCATCTGCTGGACTTCAGAGGAGTCACATGTCACTCTTTATTGAAAGAGATGAATTTCAGATACATTAATCATGGATGTAAAAGCACGCTGAGCAACAAAGATAAGTCATTCTATGGACAATAAAGTCAGCATGCCAGTAAGTTAGAAAAAAATTATTACTTGGACAAGACCTGGCTAAATGCAGGCCATATATTTAATAAAATCTAGGTAGGTGATTCAGTGCCATCAGCTACGGAAGCCTTTCTATCTGGGTTGTCTACAGGAAACAAAGAACCATCTGGGAAAGGAAAAAGACTAACAATAAAGCATATTGGGTGAGAGACAGGTTTTGTCGATGAGTGTTTGTGGACTTTCAAGTTGAAAAAGCCCCATGACTACCATGAAGAAATGAACAGCAAGTCTTTCGAATCTTGGTTTTCCAAATTTCTTCCTCACCCTGAGGACAACTGTGTTATTATAGGTGATAATGCACCATACTACTCCCACAAACCATACAAAATTCTAAACACAGGCTCCAGTAAAAAGAATATTACAGACTGGCTTTCATTCAAAAGCATTCCATTTGAAAACTATAAATCAGCTTTTAATTCAAATGTTGTAGATGCTATGGTAAATTCAGTAAACAAAACAATTGAAGAATGTCTCCATACCACTGTGAACTGAAAGTCACTGAAATTGACTAGACACAGACTACAAATTATGTCCCAGCAAGGAAAAAAAATCTTCAAATTGTATGAAGTGAAAGTACTTCTGGTTGAAGCAGTCACTGATGTAATGCTGGATTAAATGGTAAAAATGAGTGCAGCATGTTCAAAAAACTGAAAAATGGATGCAGGACATGGATAACATTGTGAAAGCTCACAAAGAGAGTTTAGTTACTGGCACCAATAGTAGTAACAGCAACTTATCTGACTCCTTAGATGGGTGAATGTTCTGCCTTTGCTGGAAAAAAATAAAGAGCTTGACCCATAAAATTACTGGTGAGCACTTTTATTTATTTGTTCCATTTTTTTATCCAAATCCAACTAACACAGGGACCAGGAAAGATTAAGTACATAATTGTGTCCACAATTACAGATTTTATTATTGTTTTTGTTACTCATTTCCAAAGTGTTATGCATGCTAAGCACCTTGCTGTCAAGCGACCTCACCTTACACTTTTTTAGTCCCACTGAAAATGTAATCAGGCCATGTGCTAGGCTTCTGCAGGGCAGGCCAGCACGTGGCATTGTTTATCCACACTGTCTCAATTTGGTGAAAAGATTAAAGAAACCTTTTTTCTAAGAAAAAGCCTACTGAACCTTTTATCCAATCATTCATCAGTGAGTGTATCAGCCTAAAGGCAAGAGGAGTACTTTCTTCATAACCACTGTTCAACACATTCCTTGTGAATTCTTACAAGATGCATACTGCATTGGTAGAATATGTAGTTAACCAAAGTTTACACTAAAATAACTGCAAATAAAGCTCATCCTAGTGACACACAGTCAGTGAAAATACCAACTCAATTTATCTGTTTCCATGATTGTTGCTTGATTTTTTGTAGAGATTATGATTTTATTAAAGCCATGTGCATAAAATCAGAACCTAACTAAATCAACCATCATGCAAGGTACGTGATCATAAACTATATAAGCAGTGCTAATAGTTGATTCCTTCACTCTGTGAAGAGTGCATTTACTTTCACAACATGCAGGAGAAAATGTCTGTAATATCTGATGCCAATTGTGCAAAGGGCACCAACTATTACTCACACACCTAAATGTTTCAATTGAGCTTCTCTTTCTTCAAGTTCTGCCAATGCTTCAGATAACTGTACATTATACAAAGAAAAACAAGAGTAAGATGTTAGTCAAAAAAGAAACAACACTGGAAATATTAGTCATGTTATGAATGACAACAAAGCAGTACAAGCACTTTATGAATGAAATTACCTTAAAAGCAAGTCTTTCATTGTCCAGCTCTAGCTGTCTTGAAGCTTTCTCCAACAACTGCACACGATCACACATCTCATTTACTTCCCTGCGCAACACTTCTTTCTCTGATGATACCTGCAGATGTAAAAGTAATATGTTTTAATGTATCACAAGAAATACATATTAAAACAAAAATTCATCATTTATGCTGTAAGTATGTACTCATGAAGGAAAATACTGAAGGTCAGATATTAAATTGCACATATCTGCTATTTCATTCATGAACAAACTTGATTCATTCTATTCTTTCTTTTACTGTGGCTGGGGTGGACAGCACGAGTATAGGGTGTGATGAAGGGACATCTTGGGAACAGGATTGCAACACAGGGGCATAGGTGACAGGGAGGGCTCCCAAATGGACATAATTGTAGATTGCACACCAGCAAATTTGATGGAAAGAATTGGAAAAGGAAATTGGTGGAGGACAGGTGTATACCACTACGAGAACAGTTTGGAGGAGGTGTAAGTCTATATATTTAAAAGGAGGGGTAGACAAAAATATCATAGGAATTATATTCTTTCCAGCCACTCACATGATAAAATCCTTTTTTGGTTCAAATTCACTGATGTCATGCTTGTGAACTGGACCCAGGGCCAAGACACACTGCTCTTATTAGTCCACAATGTCAACAAGTTCTCTCATCTCTGTTTCACTTGCTCTTATGCTCTATGAGCCTTGCTACTAAATGACTGTGTTCTACTCTCTGTTAGCTCCGTAAGAGCCTCTGCCCATATTAAGCCAATTAGTCATCCAGACTATCTCAATTTTATTAACTGTGGTCCTCTAAATATGTACTGGTTGGTTATAATTAAACTTTCCCTATTTAACATGTTATAACATAGAAACTAATTACCATGTGACTACCAAACTTGGTAGCATTAATGTCCAGAGTATGGGATGCCTGATTTCCCTGTGTCACAGCACCACTGTCCAGTTCCAACTCTGGCCACCAGATGCCATGATCAGTCATTGTGATTCATAGTGTCACAGACCTGACCGGTTGCAGTGCACTTGTTGACATGCCAACATGAGCTTGGATAAATGGAGCAGGGCATTACTGGTGAAGTTCTATTATCAAAACGACAGTAATGCTGCAGCTGCACTTTGAGAATATCCACAGTTGAAAGGATTACAGGAAGATCCTATTCCTCCACCTGCTGTGCGGAGTGTGATGAAGAATTTTGAATCAACTGGAAAACTGGGCATCCCTCCAGGAAGAGGACGATTACAGGTTGCACCACAGGTGGTTGAAATCTCTGTGGCTATGGTAGACAACGCTGCGTGGAATTCCCGATTGCCAGCCACTGTGCATGCTGTGTCAAGACAGTTGAAAATTCCTTGGTCCACTGTATGAAAGGTACTTTGAACCATTTGAGAATGGTATCCATACAAGATCCAAACTGCACTGCAGCTTGCCCTAAGGAAGCACAACGATGTGTTGACTTCGCTCTCCACTTTCTTGAGGGCTCGAGGAGTTGATGAGGGCTGGCCCTGGACCATCCAGTGGACATCTAAAGCTCATTTTTCTCTGATGGGTAATCTCAACACACAGAACTGCTGAGTGTGGGGATCTTCACCTCAGGTCACTGTGCATGAAGTTCCTCTGTATAGTGAATGTGTCACTGTTTGGTGAGGCTTCATGGCTACATTCATCATTGGCCCAACCTTTCTTTGAACAGGTTGGTGCCCCAGGACCAAAGATGTGCAGTGTGACTGGCCATCAATGCTTCACCAGCGTGTCATACCCACCCTACAGGAGAGTGACACATTGAACTCAACAGTTTTCATGCAAGATGGGGCCCCATCGCACATCACTCGTGAAGTTCACCTGCTTCTCTGAAACACATTTGGAAATGATCGAATTATCAGCCAATCATTTCCAAATGCTTGGCCAGCATGATCACTTGATCTCACACCCTGTGATTTCTGGATGTGTGGCTATCTGAAGAACAGGGTTTACCAGGGGAGTATTCGCATATGTGCTGATTTGAAGCACACACATGCTTCATTCTGCTGTGCAGAATGCAATCCTGCACTTTCAGACTCTTCTGGACACTGATGAGTGCCATATTGAGCCCATTTTGTAGCAGTAATGGTACCAGTGTGTAATGGTATGATGTACCATAGCAGCAAATTGAAAGTGTTTCAATTGAAGTGATTCTGCATTATTTCTTTTCCCCATGTCCTTGACATGAATGCTACCAAGTCTGGTACTCGTAAGGTAATTAGTTTCCATGTTATAACATGTTAAATAGGGAAAGTATAATTATAACCACCCATTATATTGCTAAATGGGTGTTCATAGGATGCTAGTCAGCTTACACATGTGCTACGTTTCTTTAATTCTAACAGTTTATTTGTGAAAATGTATTATGAATGTACTCAGTTTCATATTATTCATGTCTCTGAGGTGAAGAAAGAAGATGCACAAGGGAATTTGGCCAGAGGATCTAGGTAAAACTATACTTGTCCTTTCGCCAAAGAAACACAATGCCACAGAATGTAAAGATTACAGGACTATTAATTTCACAAGTCACACTTGAAATGTTGTGTGCAGGCTTTTACTCAGAAGACTATAAAGAAAAATTGAAGAAAACACTGGACAGCATCAGTTTGGGTTTAGAACAGGAATATGACATACTACTGGATGTTTGAGGATTACAGGACAAAAAGTGCAAGAAGTTAACTGGGTTATGCATATATTTTCTTGACTGAAAAAAGGAGTCTGCCAAAGTGTACTAGAATATCCTCCTGAAGACCTTAAAGGATGTTGGTGTAGACTGGAAAAAGCAGAAAATGCATAAAGGAACTCTACACAAAACAGAAAATGGTAGTGACAGTTGGCAATGAAGAGACAGATGAGACAGGTATCTGAAGAGGTGTTATAGAAGGGAGTTGTTTGTCACCAACAGTTTTCAAGCTTCATGCTGAACATACAAAGCATTAAAAACAAAATGTATAATAGGAGGAGTAGAAGGGACAATGGTAATCAAGAATATAGATGATCAAGTTGTGTTGGCTGAATGAAAAGAAGAACTGTTATTTATGATGCAGAGGATCTTAAAAGTGGGAAAAGAGTAAGGAATTAGGGTAAATGTAAAAAAGACCAATGAATCAGCTGAAATGAAGGTGAAAATACACTCCTGGAAATGGAAAAAAGAACACATTGACACCAGTGTGTCAGACCCACCATACTTGCTCCGGACACTGCGAGAGGGCTGTACAAGCAATAATCACACGCACGGCACAGCGGACACACCAGGAACCGCGGTGTTGGCCGTCGAATGGCGCTAGCTGCGCAGCATTTGTGCACCACCGCCGTCAGTGTCAGCCAGTTTTCCGTGGCATACGGAGCTCCATCGCAGTCTTTAACAATGGTAGCATGCCGCGACAGCGTGGACGTGAACCGTATGTGCAGTTGACGGACTTTGAGCGAGGGCGTATAGTGGGCATGCGGGAGGCCGGGTGGACGTACCGCCGAATTGCTCAACACGTGGGGCGTGAGGTCTCCACAGTACATCGATGTTGTCGCCAGTGGTCGGCGGAAGGTGCACGTGCCCGTCGACCTGGGACCGGACCGCAGCGACGCACGGATACACGCCAAGACCGTAGGATCCTACGCAGTGCCGTAGGGGACCGCACCGCCACTTCCCAGCAAATTAGGGACACTGTTGCTCCTGGGGTATCGGCGAGGACCATTCGCAACCATCTCCATGAAGCTGGGCTATGGTCCCGCACGCCGTTAGGCCGTCTTCCGCTCACGCCCCAACATTGTGCAGCCCGCCTCCAGTGGTGTCGCGACAGGTGTGAATGGAGGGACGAATGGAGACGTGTCGTCTTCAGCGATGAGAGTCGCTTCTGCCTTGGTGCCAATGATGGTCGTATGCGTGTTTGGCACCGTGCAGGTGAGCACCACAATCAGGACTGCATACGACCGAGGCACACAGGGCCAACACCCGGCATCATGGTGTGGGGAGCGATCTCCTACACTGGCCGTACACCACTGGTGATCGTCGAGGGGACACTGAATAGTGCACGGTACATCCAAACCGTCATCGAACCCACCATTCTACCATTCCTAGACCGGCAAGGGAACTTGCTGTTCCAACAGGACAATGCACGTCCGCATGTATCCCGTGCCACACAACGTGCTCTAGAAGGTGTAAGTCAACTACCCTGGCCAGCAAGATCTCCGGATCTGTCCCCCATTGAGCATGTTTGGGACTGGATGAAGCGTTGTCTCACGCGGTCTGCACGTCCAGCACGAACGCTGGTCCAACTGAGGCGCCAGGTGGAAATGGCATGGCAAGCCGTTCCACAGGACTACATCCAGCATCTCTACGATCGTCTCCATGGGAGAATAGCAGCCTGCATTGCTGCGAAAGGTGGATATACACTGTACTAGTGCCGACATTGTGCATGCTCTGTTGCCTGTGTCTATGTGCCTGTGGTTCTGTCAGTGTGATCATGTGATGTATCTGACCCCAGGAATGTGTCAATAAAGTTTCCCCTTCCTGGGACAATGAATTCACGGTGTTCTTATTTCAATTTCCAGGAGTGTACCATTGAAAAAAAAATACTCTGGGGCAAGTAAAATCTTTTAGACATGAAAATAGCTTTGTGATAGAAAACATAAGGTCTTTGGTAGTAGGATACCTATGAATAAAATATCTTCTGAAAAGGTAATGGAAAATATTTGGAATTTTTTTAATGTGGATGTTGAGAAAAATGATGAAAAGAAATGGACTGGCAAAATGATAAATGAAGAAATAGGTCCTAGTTCCAATAACATAAGAGAAAAGAGAACTAGTACAAAAGATAAGAATGGAATACATCTCAGCTGCAACACGCACATCAAAGAAATTGCCTGAAATTAAGTCACCGAAGGAAAGATCAGATGGAGTGCGAGGAGAGGAAGAAGAAGAAATGGTGGGTGGCATTAAAGAGTGATGAAACCAGCAGCAGATTACAGAAAAGGCACACAGCAGATGAAATGAAGGCCACAACAGTATTGTACAATTCATTTTGGTCCTCACCTCAGGTATTAATGAATACCTGCAGGGCAAATATCAGTTGTAGTTATGATTCCTGCTCCTTCCAAACATGAATCCAGCATTTCTACTTTTGTATAATCTCTTTGGATTTATTGCATCATTTCTACTTATTTTACTCAAGGTGAAAATGACTGCTATCAGTAATAAAAACATGAAGTACCCAGTTCTATGCTAACTTTAAACAAAATATGTATTGTACCATATATGTTTCTTTGTCAAAAGTGTTTTAGTGCCAGAATGCTAAGAAAAATAAATGTGAATGATAAAGTGGTCATATTATAACTTAATTATTGTTTCTGATCTTTTTTACAACATAAATCAACTGCAGGTGAAGTACATTTGTGTTTACCATTCACTGCATCCAACCTACTTCCTTCAAATAATAAAGATTACAACATAAGATCAATACTATCTGTTCACATACAACTTCGCTTATGGCTATAATGATCTTTAAATACAGTCAGAGGAAATTATTGGCAGGAATGAAGACAATGGGTATCCAGTTTAAGAGAAGTATAATTTCTGCATATCCAGTTAATGGTTTGGACAACTGGAACAATAAAGAACTGTTCATATCTTCTGTGTATGATGTAACATCCACTGTAAGTAGATTCAGATAGATGCTTCTTTTTCTTTTTCCTGGTCTTATACCACATCTTCACAGGGTTTGGCATGTTAATCTGATTTGGCAATGTTTAGTAGTATAGGGTGGCTGGATGTCCTTCACGTCATTCCTCACTCCTCACCCATACCCTCCCCCCATCCAGAATGGAATCTGTGTACCCCATCTGTTTGTATCTAATGTTATCCCAGGTAGACCAATGTTTGTGAATCATGTAACTGAGGCAAGATGTAGGTATCAACCCAGTATTCACCTAATAAGATACAGAAAAATCCCCTAAAAACCACATCAAGGCTGGGCAGTACAACAGCCTTCATCGGTAATCCACTGGATGGATTCAGTCTGGAGCCACCGTACCTCCCTGAATACAAGAAGCTGCTGACTCACGCGGCTATCGAGGTGGGTCATTTTCGATAGATTCATAATGCACATTTAATCTTCCAATGTCAGCGTAAGAAAGTTAGCTGCTGCCTTCGAGCTGCAGGATTTTTCAGTGGCAGTGAGAGATATTTGGCAGAAGGCCATTTGTCACTTCGACATCAATATATAATCAGATGTATCGCGGCAGCACAGTTACAGATGAATGTAGTAAACTGGTAAGCATCCCAGTGTTTTTTCCCCTTATTTTGATGGACTGTGTACCAATTTCTTCAGTGTACTCTCTATAATTGGTATTAGTTAATATGGTACACAAAAAGGAACTTTTTCTCCTTGGTTTAATCTGATCAGGATCGTAAGTGACAAAGACAATGGTAAAAGTTGTGTTTATAAAATGGTAAAGAAGGTTAAAAGACAAAATGAGGAGAAAAGGGTCCACAACATCCACATAAAGGCTTAAGTAACTGAATACTGAATTTTTTCCAGTTGCAGGGAAGTGAATAAACAGTATGCCCTCCTATCTGAAATATTACATAGGATACTACTTCAATAAAGATGCCAACACTCTGAATATCTTCAATGATAGTTTTGCATAAGACAAAAATAATATTGTTATGGTTTGGTTCTAATTGTCTTCATTTAGCAATATATTCAAGACTGGTTCACCAGCTGCCAGGATGTAGTGACAAATGTTAAACATGTGATCAAAACATCACACATACTGAGAGAAAGAAACAGAGAGAAAAATCTACCTGCCAGGATGTAGTGACAAATCTTAAACATGTGATCAAAACATCACACATACTGAGAGAAAGAAATGGAGAGAGAAAAATGTTATTGGAAAGAAACTGATATGATGTAGTTGATGAATGTGGTAAAGATTTTATAGTTTATTATGCCATTAGTGAGTGATTGTATAAACCCTAGTGTAAGCCTGAGAGGTTTTATAAGACATACAAAATTTTCTGGAAGAGGCACTTTTAACGCCCAAGTACAAATAGTTCCTCAGAAACCCACACCACCATTTATAGAGGTATATTATAGGTTTATAGCTATCAATTACTCAACTAGGAGACACACAGACTGGATGCACCAGCAGTGTGAGAGTCAGTTCTTTCGTTACATGTTTTACAACATAATGACGCAATGAAGATCATCCAATTCTATAAATGACAAACAAATTTACAATTTAATTTTATCCATATTTTGCAGTTGCAGGTGCGACCATACTGAATATTTGAAAGTATACTTAAACACCATCTTCAGTCACTAACACTCTCATTTATGTTTTGTAACTTGTGCATTTCAAGCCCTTTGGATACATCTTAAAGGGGTATCAAATGGTTACATTAATTTTCTTGCTCTTGAGTATGATGATGCTTCACTACAGTGCATTCCTGTTATTAGAATCTTATGTGTTAAATTGTCCACTCAGTAACTGTGCAGTCACCACAGCAGATAGCTAACCAAAGGTGACTGAGTTTGATTCCGAGCCAGGTCAGGGATTTTCTCTGTTCAGGGACCATTTTGTTGTGTCATCTTCATCATTGTTCATTATCACTGACATGCAAGTCATTTAAATAGTATTGCATAAAAATACCTGCACCCAGCAGCAGGGCTGCCTCACATGAGGTGGAGGCCAAGGCCAAGGCGGAGAGGGAGGGAGATGGGGAAGGTTAGCAGAGAGGGAGGGGAAGAGGAGGGGGAGGGGAGGGGAGAGGGAGGGGGAGAGGTAGGGGGAGAGGGAGTGGGGGAAGGGATGGGGAGGAGAGGGAGATGGGGAGGGGAGAGGAGAGGGGGAGGGGAGAGGTTGAGAGGGAGAGAGGGGGAGGGGAGAGGTTGAGGGGGAGAGGAGAGGGGGAGGGGGAGGGGAGAGGTTGAGGGGGAGAGATGGAGAGGGGAGAGGTTGATGGGGAGAGAGGGGGAGGGAGAGAGGGGGAGTGGGAGAGAGGGGGAGTGGGAGGGAGGGGGAGTGGGAGGGAGGGGGAGGGGGGGGAGGGAGGGGGAGTTGGAGAGAGAGGGGAGTGGGAGAGAGAGGGGTGGGAGAGAGAGGGGAGTGGGAGAGAGAGGGGAGTGGGAGAGAGGGGGAGGGAGAGAGGGGGAGGGGGTCGGAGAGAGGGGGGAGAGGGAGAGGGAGAGAGAGGGGGAGAGGGAGTAACTCTATCCCATGTGCCATTTGTGAATGGAACAGTCAAGGGGAGGGGGGATAGAGATATCAGAAGTGTCTTCTGCCACTTGTCAGGTTGCCTGCAGAATACAGGTACACATGTAAATTATAATGAAACAAAAAAATGAAGTGGATACAAACTTTTATTATTTCAGACAAAAGGTCTCCATCCTTACTAACTCCATTGACATCATTAGAAAATCCAAGTTTTTTTAAAACTTCTATTTCTTCCATGAGCTTTGCACGGTCAGCTATTAGGAAAGCAACCTGAAACATGGAATTGCATGATTTATTGCAATATAACAACAAAAACACTAGAAAATTATAATATCATACAGTATTATATACCGAAGTCCCCTACTGCACCTTTTATCTACATTTGAAAGACCGTCTTAAGAACTACTTTATGCATTTCAATACATTTTTTACTAATAAGCAAAGTAATTTATGAGAAAGGATTGTGTATATAATTTATTAGTGCTTAGTCAGACAAGTCATTCACTCATAGATACTTAGTGCTATCCATGTGAAGCCAGGGCAAGTCCCTACTATTATATGTATATAAATACATATGTGCTAGAACCTTCTATCAGAATAAGAAAACACAATGTAATGTAAGTGGGTGGAGAAAAATCTATTCACCAATTGGCAGCAGAAAAAATCATATAAAGGTATTGTAATCTGCAAACATTTGGATCCAGTGGCGCCTTCTTCTTGCAGAAGAGTTAAAGGGAAAGGAAGAGGAGTGAAGGAAAAGAACTGATGAGGTTTATGAAATAGTGAGGTTTATGAAATGGGGAGTTTGGAAAAGTCACCTAGAACCCATGGTTACAGGAGACATACTGGAAGGGATGAGCAAGAAAGACTGATCGTTGGGAGCTGCACCAGATGAGATTTGAAAATGTGATAAGTTAAAGGTGGAAGATACACTAATATGCAAGACAGAGAGCAGTGCCAAAACATCATGCAAGAGTTAACGTAGTTATTTTGGAATAAAACTTTACAATGCTCAGCCAGTGTACATAAAGGAAATAACAGATGACAAAATTTAAAACTGAGCTTAAGAATACTATTTAAGCAAAAGTTTCTATGACATAGATGACTGCTTGAATGTGTGTAAAATTATTGTCTTAACATTATTGTCTTAAAATTATTGTCTTATCTATTTGACAAATATATAAAAATATTATTATTTTACGTAATAGGTGATATATATATATATATATATATATATATATATATATATATATATATATATATATATAATAGAGGGAAACATTCCACGTAGGAAAAATATATCTAAAAACAAAGATGATGTGACTTACCAAATGAAAGTGCTGGCAGGTCGACAGACACACAAACAAACACAAACATACACACAAAATTCAAGCTTTCGCAACAAACTGTTGCCTCATCAGAAAAGAGGGAAGGAGAGGGAAAGACGAAAGGATGTGGGTTTTAAGGGAGAGGGTAAGGAGTCATTCCAATCCCGGGAGCAGAAAGACTTACCTTAGGGGGAAAAAAGGACGGGTATACACTCGCACACACACACATATCCATCCACACATATACAGACACAAGCAGACATATTATATGCTTATGTCTGCTTGTGTCTGTATATGTGTGGATGGATATGTGTGTGTGTGTGCGAGTGTATACCCGTCCTTTTTTCCCCCTAAGGTAAGTCTTTCTGCTCCCGGGATTGGAATGACTCCTTACCCTCTCCCTTAAAACCCACATCCTTTCGTCTTTCCCTCTCCTTCCCTCTTTCCTGATGAGGCAACAGTTTGTTGCGAAAGCTTGAACTTTGTGTGTATGTTTGTGTTTGTTTGTGTGTCTGTCGAGCTGCCAGCACTTTCATTTGGTAAGTCACATCATCTTTGTTTATATATATATATATATATATATCTGGCAGGTCGATAGACACACAAACAAACACAAATATGCACCTCACCAGAGGTGAATGTTTCCCTCTGTTATATATATACAAAGATGATGTGACTTACATCATCTTTGTTTTATATATATATATAAACAAAGATGATGTGACTTACTGAACGAAAGCGCTGGCAGGTCGATAGACACACAAACAAACACAAAGGCACACACAAAATTCAAGCTTTCGCAACAAACTGTTGCCTCATCAGGAAAGAGGGAAGGAGAGGGAAAGACGAAAGGATGTGGGTTTTAAGGGCGAGGGTAATGAGTCATTCCAATCCCGGGAGTGGAAAGACTTACCTTAGGGGGAAAAAAGGACAGGTATACACTCGCACACACACACAAATATCCATCCGCACATACACAGACACAAGCAGACATTTGAAAAGGCAAAGAGTTTGGGCAGAGATGTCAGTCGAGGCGGAACTACAGAGGCAAAGATGTTGTTGAAAGACAGGCGAGGTATGAGCGGCGGCAAATTGAAATTAGCGGAGACTGAGGCCTGGCGGATAACGAGAAGAGAGGATATACTGAAGGGTAAGTTCCCATCTCCGGAGTTCTGACAGGTTGGTGTTAGTGGGAAGTATCCAGATAACCCGGATGGTGTAACACTGTGCCACGATGTGCTGGCCGTGCACCAAGGCATGTTTAGCCACAGGGTGATCCTCATTACCAACAAACACTGTGTGGTGTCACAGCCAGACACCACACGTCCTAGGTGGTAGCTTAAATTGGCCGCGGTCCTGTAGTACATGTCGGACCCGCGTGTCGCCACTGTGTGATCGCAAACCTAGCGCCACCACAAGGCAGGTCTCAAGAGACTGACTCGAACTCAGCCCAGTTGTACGGACGACAGAGCTAGCGACTAGACGTACGAAGCCTTTCTCTCTCATTAGCCGAGAGACAGAATAGCCTTCTGCTAAGTTAATGGCTACGAACTAGCAAGGCGCCATTAGCCTTACAGTGATTGTAATTTGAGTCTCACTTGTGTTCACCATAGAGATGTACAAGAAGAAAATAAAGTTAAGTATTATACCAGCTACATACTTTTCTTCATAGCATTAATTACATATCCTGTTCCAGTACTTCACGCCCGTCTGCGTTAGTCTCGTGTGCTTTTTAAGCCAACTCTATTTACAAGGTGTTGGCCCAGCTGCCGACACATCTCATGGCGACGAGGATGGGAAGGCTCTTGTGTTTTACTTTGCCCTAATTTCTTTGTGTCATGGCTTCGCCACATTCTCCAGATGTACTGTCCGAATTTTATCGCTTGCAGAATCAGCAGACGCAGGCGTTATTGGATGCTCTTGGACAGCTTGTCCAGGGTCAACGTGCGCTGCACACCGATGCGGCCGCCGCCGCTTCATCGCTACCGCCGCCACAACATGCTGTTGCACCTCAATTCAGACCCTTTGATGCAACCCAAGAGACCTGGCAAGAATGGTCTCGCCAGTTCGACTTCCACCTAGCAGCCTACAGAATTCAAGGTAATGAGCGGCAGCCGTTTTTGCTTTCTTGTGTCGGTGTGTCCACCTACCGAGTGATAGTGAAGTTGTTTCCCCGACGCGACGTAGCAACTCTGTCCTACGAAGAACTTTTGTCTGCTTTAGATGCCTATTTCAAGGAAACAGTAAATGTCGTTGCAAAAAGGTATACGTTCTTTCGTACAAAACGTACGGCTGGTCAGACTAATAGGGAGTGGGTTGCGACATTGCAAGGACTTACTAGGGATTGTGACTTTCAATGCGAATGTGGACTTCCTTATTCAGATACTATGGTGCGTGATGCAATAGCACAGAACGTTTCTGATGTTCACATACGGGAACAGATTTTGAAACTAGTTAATCCCTCCCTTCAACAAGTGATAGACATATTGGACAGGCAAGACACACTTGACTTTGCTCAGGACTCATTTGCAACTTCGCCAGCAGTGTGTCACGTTAACCGGCCCGCTGCACAGGACGCTAGGCGGCCCTCGCGCCCGTCAGCGCAGCGGCAGCCTAGCTCGCACACACGTGCGCCGCGTAAGCAAGCTAATGCAGTGAAATCATGCCCGCGGTGTGCAACTCGACATTCGCGTGAAAATTGCCCGTCACGCCAAGCTATTTGCTTTTACTGTCATAAGAAAGGACATGTCCAAAGTGTTTGCCAGAAAAAGCTCAGATCAGACACTCCCACTAACTCCAGGCCCTTTGCTTCGCGCCGGAATGCGAACGCGCCTTTCGCCAGTTGAAATCGGCGTTACTTTCAAATACTTGCCTTACGCCGTTCAATCCCCAGAAACCCCTTTTGTTGATGGTAGATGCATCGGATTTCGGGATCGGTGCTGTGCTTGCGCACAAAGATGGATCGCATGATCGCCCTATTGCCTTTGCGTCAAAATTGCTCTCCTCTGCGCAAAGAAATTATTCACAGATAGAGAAAGAGGCTTTAGCTCTCGTGTTTGGTGTTACTAAGTTTCACGATTTCTTGTATGGTCGTCACTTTACCATCATCACGGACCACAAACCTTTGACATCGCTTTTTCATCCGAACAAGCCTGTACCTCCACGTACAGCGCAGAAATTCATTCGCTGGTCTATTTTCCTCTCGCAGTACCGCTACGATATCTTGTATCGGTCCACTGCTCGGCACGGAAACGCTGATGCGTTGTCCCGTTTGCCTGTTGCTGAGGATAAAGCATTTGATTCTTCCGAACTTGCTTGCATGTTCATTGATGCGGAAACCGATGACTTGGTCGCATCGTTTCCGATTGATTTTCATCGTGTCGCTACAGCCACGGCAGCTGACCCTGTCCTTGCTACTGTTTTGCGTTTTGTTGCTACGCAATGGCCCTTGTCCAAGTCACGGATCGAGGATCCGCTGGTTCGCCGATTTTTTGCTCACAAGGAGAGACTTTTTGTACGACGTGGTGTTTTGTTGTTGCGTTCTGATAATGATCAGTCCCGAGTCGTGGTCCCACGTTCGTTACAGTCCGCTGTCTTACGGCTTCTTCACCAAGGACATTGGGGTATAGTGCACACGAAACAACTTGCTCGTCAGCACTGTACTTGGTTCGGAATCGATGCTGCGATTACGAATATGTGCTCCTCTTGCGTGGCGTGTGCCGAACAACAATCCGCACCGCCGCGGAAATTCTTTGCATGGTCGAAAGCCACTTCCCCTTGGCAACGCTTGCACATCAATTTTGCTGGTCCATTCTGGAATGCTCGTTGGTTGGTTGTGGTCGATGCTTTCAGTAATTTTCCTTTTGTTGTCCGGATGTCTTCCACGACGTCTTCTGCCACAATCCAAGCCTTGTCTGCTATCTTTTGCATTGAAGGTCTCCCGCAGACTATTGTTTCCGACAATGGCCCACAATTCATGTCCGCAGAATTTCAGTCCTTCTGCAAGGCCAATGGTATTAAACATCTGACATCTGCGCCGTTTTCGCCTCAGTCAAACGGTGCCGCGGAACGATTGGTCCAGACTTTCAAGTCACAGATGTTGAAATTGAAAGAGTCGCATTCTCGGGAGGACGCATTATTGCTCTTTTTGTCCTTGTATCGCTCTCAGCCCCGCGATGGTCGCTCGCCGGCTGAGTTGCTCCATGGTCGTTCTCATCGAACCTTGATGTCTTTGCTGCATCCGCCGCATCAGGTTCCTGTGCAGCGGCAGACTCCTGCTTTTGCTCCTGGCGACGTTGTCTTCTATCGCACCTATCGTGGTTCATGGCGTTGGCTCGCAGGGCGCATTCTTCGCTGCCTCGGCCGCGCGATGTATTTGGTTTTGGGGGCCTCTGGTGAGGTGCGTCGGCATCTCAATCAGATGCGCCTCTGTCGTCGCCTGGGTTCTGCCGCTCCCCGTCTGCTTTCAGCGACGGAGCCGTCAGGTCAGCGCCCTGGGGACCCATCTACTGGCTCGCCTCATCCCCAGGTGTTACCGACGCTGCCTTCCATTTTGCCTCATGGCGTCGCGCCGCCGCCGCAGCCGCCGCAGCCGCCTCCGGCGCCGCCCGCAGTGGACGCTTCGCTGCAGCCGCCACGCACCTCCATGGGTCTCGCGCCGCCGATCGCTTCCCGTGCCCAGCTGTCCTCCGCCATGGAACTCTTGCCCGCTCCGGACCAGATGTAGTCATCGCGCGTCGGATTCTCCGACCACATGGAGGTCGACCCTTCGGCCCCTCCTGTCTCTTTACGGGCGCATACACTGCATGTTGACGTGCACCCTGGACTAGGTTTTCAGGCGTTTCCTAGCTCCCCTCGGACCGAATGGCCGGGTGCGGGTGGCACAGCCTCGCCTGTTGTTAGGCTCCCCACCTCATCGCATATGTCAACATGGGGTCCTCCCCACGGCGGGCGGAAGCCTTTATCTCACGACCATTCGCCGATTTGCGGGGGAGGAATGTGGTGTCACAGCCAGACACCACACGTCCTAGGTGGTAGCTTAAATCGGCCGCGGTCCTGTAGTACATGTCGGACCCGCGTGTCGCCACTGTGTGATCGCAAACCTAGCGCCACCACAAGGCAGGTCTCGAGAGACTGACTCGAACTCAGCCCAGTTGTACGGACGACAGAGCTAGCGACTAGACGTACGAAGCCTTTCTCTCTCATTAGCCGAGAGACAGAATAGCCTTCCGCTAAGTTAATGGCCACGAACTAGCAAGGCGCCATTAGCCTTACAGTGATTGTAATTTGAGTCTCACTTGTGTTCACCATAGAGATGTACAAGAAGAAAATAAAGTTAAGTATTATACCAGCTACATACTTTTCTTCATAGCATTAATTACGTATCCTGTTCCAGTACTTCACGCCCGTCTGCGTTAGTCTCGCGTGCTTTTTAAGCCACCTCTATTTACAAGGTGTTGGCCCAGCTGCCGACACATCACACTGTCTGCCTGTGTCCATTCATGCAAATGGACAGTTTGTTGCTGGTCATTCCCACAT
Organism: Schistocerca nitens; assembly: GCF_023898315.1. Taxonomy (NCBI): domain Eukaryota; kingdom Metazoa; phylum Arthropoda; class Insecta; order Orthoptera; family Acrididae; genus Schistocerca; species Schistocerca nitens. The sequence continues at coordinate 1,007,343,590 of NC_064614.1, forward strand.
AGAAAGCTTCACAGTGTAGGCAGGTCAGTTGGTAAATCACGTGGGTGCTTTCACACGTGGCTCTGCCTTTGATCGTGTACACCTTCCGGGTTACAGGACTGGAGTAGGTGGTGGTGGGAGGGTGCATGGGACAGGTTTTACACCGGGGGCGGTTACAAGGGTAGGAGCCAGAGGGTAGGGAAGGTGGTTTGGGGATTTCATAGGGATGAACTAACAGGTTACGAAGGTTAGGTGGATGGTGGAAAGACACTCTTGGTGGAGTGGGGAGGATTTCATGAAGGATGGATCTCATTTCAGGGCAGGATTTGAGGAAGTCGTATCCCTGCTGGAGAGCCACATTCAGAGTCTGATCCTGTCCCGGAAAGTATCCTGTCACAAGTGGGGCACTTTTGTGGTTCTTCTGTGGGAGGTTCTGGGTTTGAGGAGATGAGGAAGTGGCTCTGGTTATTTGCTTCTGTACCAGGTCGGGAGGGTAGTTGAGGGATGCGAAAGCTGTTTTCAGGTTGTTGGTGTAATGGTTCAGGGATTCCGGACTGGAGCAGTTTCATTTGCCACGAAGACCTAGGCTGTAGGGAAGGACCGTTTGATGTGGAATGGGTGGCAGCTGTCATAATGCAGGTACTGTTGCTTGTTGGTGGGTTTGATGTGGACGGACGTGTGAAGCTGGCCATTGGACAGGTGGAGGTCAACGTCAAGGAAAGTGGCATGGAATTTGGAGTAGGACCAGGTGAATCTGATGGAACCAAAGGAGTTGAGGTTGGAGAGGAAATTCTGGAGTTCTTCTTCACTGTGAGTCCAGATCATGAAGATGTCATAAATAAATCTGTACCAAACTTGGGGTTGGCAGGCCTCGGTAACCAAGAAGGCTTCCGCTAAGCGACCCATGAATAGGTTGGCGTACGAGGGGGCCATCCTGGTGCCCATGGCTGTTCCCTTTAATTGTTGGTATGTCTGGCCTTCAAAAGTGAAGAAGTTGTGGGTCAGGATGAAGCTGGCTAAGGTAATGAGGAAAGAGGTTTTTGGTAGGGTGGCAGGTGATCGGCGTGAATGGAAGGGCTCCATCGCAGCGAGGCCCTGGACGTGCGGAATATTTGTGTATAAGGAAGTGGCATCAATGGTTACAAGGATGGTTTCCAGGGGTTACAGACTGGGTAGGGATTCCAGGCGTTCGAGAAAGTGGTTGGTATCTTTGATGAAGGATGGGCGACTGCATGTAATGGGTTGAAGGTGTTGATCTATGTAGGCAGAGATATGTTCTGTGGGGGCTTGGTAGCCAGCTACAATGGGACGGCCGGGATGATTGGGTTTGTGAATTTTAGGATGAAGGTAGAAGGTAGGGTTGCGGGGTGTTGGTGGGGTCAGGAGGTTGATGGAGTCAGGTGAAAGGTTTTGTAGGGGGCCTAAGGTTCTGAGGATACCTTGAAGCTCCGCCTGGACATCAGGAATGGGATTACCTTGGCAAACTTTGTATGTAGTGTTGTCTGAAAGCTGACGCAGTCCCTCAGCCACATACTCCCGACGATCAAGTATCACGGTTGTGGAACCCTTGTCCGCCGGAAGAATGACGATGGACCGGTCAGCCTTCAGATCACGGATAGCCTGGGCTTCAGCAGTGGTGATGTTGGGAGTAGGATTAAGGTTTTTTAAGAAGGATTGAGAGGCAAGGCTGGAAGTCAGAAATTCCTGGAAAGTTTGGAGAGGGTGATTTTGAGGAAGAGGAGGTGGGTCCCGCTGTGACGGAGGACGGAACTGTTCCAGGCAGGGTTCCATTTGGTTAGTGTCTTGGGGAGTTGGACCATTAGGAGTAGGATTAGGATCATTTTTCTTTGTGGCAAAGTGATATTTCCAGCAGAGAGTACGGGTGTAGGATTGTAAATCTTTGACAAGGGCTGTTTGGTTCAATCTGGGAGTGGGGCTGAAGGTGAGGCCTTTGGATAGGACAGAGGTTTCGGATTGGGAGAGAGGTTTGGAGGAAAGGTTAACTACTGAATTAGGGTGTTGTGGTTCCAGATTGTGTTGATTGGAATTTTGAGGTTTTGGGGGGAGTGGAGCTGGAAGTGGGAGATTGAGTAGATGGGAGAGACTGGGTCTGTGTGCAATGAGAGGAGGTTGAGGTTTGCTGGAAAGGTTGTGAAGGGTGAGTGAGTTGCCTTTCCGGAGATGGGAAACCAGGAGATTGAATAGTTTTTTGAGGTGGAGGGTGGCATGCTGTTCTAATTTGCGATTGGCCTGTAGGAGGATGCTCTGGACAGCCGGTGTGGATGTGGGAGAGGAAAGATTGAGGACTTTTATTAAGGATAGGAGTTGACGGGTGTGTTCATTGGCTGAGTTGATGTGTAGGCCAATCGCAATATGGAAGCGTAATCTGGCTAGGGCGAAGGATTGTTTGCGGAGGGAATGTAAATAAAACTTAATGGGGTCGTTGTGGGGGTGTTGTGAGGGTGACATGGTATTAGAAGGTGGAAAGTGTAACATGAGGCTGAAAATAAAAATATATGGGGAGAGATAAAGGTGAACTGGAATGTAACTGGAGATCTGGTGTGAAAAAGGCGAAAAGGTGTTGGTTACAGCTGGGCTATGTTGGACTTGGGTTGGTAGACAACGATGTGCACAAAGGTTAGGTGGTTGTGGTGCCGCCAAAACACGTTAAAGGACGGAGAAATTCGGGAAAATTTCGAAAAAACTGCGTGTAATGTATTAAAAGGAGTGGTTTTGTGGTGGCAGATTATGGAAATGAGGCTAACAATTGTCTGACGAAGAAATAATGACGTTAAAACCTGTGGGAAGCGGCTAAAAATTATCAGTGATGTGGGAAAAACGGAAATGGAAATAAAGCGAAAGTTATTAGAAATAGCCGAAATGGTTGTTTAAAAGGTGAAAGGAACTGTTTGTGAACTAGAAACGGTGGATTTTATAGCAGCGGTAGTGTTGAAAGCGGCAAAAAAAATTTTTTGGTTATGGTTTGGAAGTGGGTTACGTATTATTGAGTATATATAGGCGGGATAAAATTGTATAGCAGATTACGGTAAAAAGGAGAAGGTGAATACAAAGTGAAACTACTGGCAAAAAGACAAAGAGAAAATAAGACGACAGGAAAGATTTCGAAATGCAACAGTGACAATAATAAATGTAATTGTTGGGTTCAAATTAATGATATTAATATAATAGAGGGAAACACAAACCCACCAACAAGCAACAGTACCTCCATTATGACAGCTGCCACCCATTCCACATCAAACGGTCCCTTCCCTACAGCCTAGGTCTTCGTGGCAAACGAGTCTGCTCCAGTCCGGAATCCCTGAACCATTACACCAACAACCTGACAACAGCTTTCGCATCCCGTAACAACCCTCCCGACCTGGTACGGAAGCAAATAACCAGAGCCACTTCCTCATCCCCTCAACCCCAGAACCTCCCACAGAAGAACCACAAAAGTGCCCCACTTGTGACAGGATACTTTCCGGGACTGGACCAGACTCTGAATGTGGCTCTCCAGCAGGGATACGACTTCCTCAAATCCTGCCCCGAAATGAGATCCATCCTTCGTGAAATCCTCCCCACTCCACCAAGAGTGACTTTCTGCCATCCACCTAACCTTCGTAACCTGTTAGTTCATCCCTATGAAATCCCCAAACCACCTTCCCTACCCTCTGGCTCCTATCCTTGTAACAGCCCCCGGTGTAAAACCTGTCCCATGCACCCTCCCACCACCACCTACTCCAGTCCTGTAACCCGGAAGGTGTACACGATCAAAGGCACAGCCACGTGTGAAATCACCCACGTGATTTACCAACTGACCTGCCTACACTGTGATGCATTCTATGTGGGAATGACCAGCAACAAACTGTCCATTCGCATGAATGGACACAGGCAGACAGTGATTGTTGGTAATGAGGATCACCCTGTGGCTAAACATGCCTTGGTGCACGGCCAGCACATCTTGGCACAGTGTTACACCGTCCGGGTTATCTGGATACTTCCCACCAACACCAACCTATCCTAACTCCGGAGATGGGAACTTGCTCTTCAATATATCCTCTCTTCCCGTTACCCACCAGGCCTCAATCTCCGCTAATTTCAAGTTTCTGCCACTCATACCTCACCTGTCATTCAACAACATCTTTGCTTCTGCACTTCCGCCTCGACTGACATCTCTGTCCAAACTCTTTGTCTTTAAATATGTCTGCTTGTGTCTGTATATGTGTGGATGGATATGTGCGTGTGTGCGAGTGTATATCTGTCCTTTTTTCCTCCTAAGGTAAGTCTTTCCGCTCCCGGGATTGGAATGACTCCTTACCCTCTCCCTTAAAACCCACATCCTTTCGTCTTTCCCTCTCCTTCCCCTCTTTCCTGATGAGGCAACAGTTTGTTGCGAAAGCTTGAATTTTGTGTGTGTGTTTGTGTTTGTTTGTGTGTCTATCGACCTGCCAGCGCTTTCGTTCGGTAAGTCACATCATCTTTGTTTTTAGATATATTTTTCCCACGTGGAATGTTACAAAGATGATGTGACTTACCAAATGAAAGTCCTGGCAGGTCGACAGACACACAAACAAACACAAACATACACACAAAATTCAAGCTTGTTTGTGTGTCTGTCGACCTGCCAGGACTTTCATTTGGTAAGTCACATCATCTTTGTTTTTAGATATATTTTTCCTACGTGGAATGTTTCCCTCTACTATAATCTCTGCCCAAACTCTTTGTCTTTAAATGTGTCTGCTTGTGTCTGTATATGTGTGGATGGATATGTGTGTGTGTGTGCGAGTGTATACCCATCCTTTTTTCCCCCTAAGGTAAGTCTTTCCGCTCCCGGGATTGGAATGACTCCTTACCCTCTCCCTTAAAACCCACATCCGTTCGTCTTTCCCTCTCCTTCCCTCTTTCCTGTTGAGGCAACAGTTTGTTGCGAAAGCTTGAATTTTGTGTGTATGTTTGTGTTTGTTTGTGTGTCTGTCGACCTGCCAGGACTTTCATTTGGTAAGTCACATCATCTTTGTTTTTAGATATATTTTTCCTACGTGGAATGTTTCCCTCTACTATAACCATATATATATATATATGCGACTTACCAAACGAAAGTGCTGGCAGGTGGATAGACACACAAAGAAACACAAACATACACACAAAAAAAAATTCAGGCTTTCGCAACCAACGGTTGTACTCCCTTTGATATTATATCTCTTGCCATCCCCAAGTTAAATTTCCCATGTTGCTATTTATAACCCCATGTCACTATCCTTGATATTGACCCCACCCAAACCAAGTATCAGTATACACTTCCTTTCACATTAAAACTACACAACAGTACTTACATTTTGACAGTTGCCATCCTTCCCATGTCAAACATTTCCTCCTATAAAGCCTTGGAAGTCAAGGTAAACATGTTTGTTCAGTGCAGAATCTTTAAACAACACACTACCATTCTCATCTGAGCCTTCACCGGATATAATTACTCCATCAGCCAAATTCAAAAGCAGATTTCCTGGGCCATCACATCCAGAATTGGTATTGCTGGGGTTGTGAAGCAGCTGAATGGGTTGAAAATAAATAAATCGCCAGGTCCTGATGGGATTCCAATTCGGTTTTACAGAGAGTACTCTACTGCATTGGCTCCTTACTTAGCTTGCATTTATCGCAAATCTCTTGCCCAATGTAAAGTCCCGAGTGACTGGAAAAAAGCGCAGGTGATGCCTGTATATAAGAAGGGTAGAAGGACGGATCCTCAAAATTACAGACCAATATCCTTAACATCAGTTTGTTGCAGGATTCTCGAACATATTCTCAGTTCAAATATAATGAATTTCCTTGAGACAGAGAAGTTGCTGTCCATGCATCAACACGGCTTTAGAAAGCATCGCTCCTGCGAAAGGCAACTTGCCCTTTTTTCACATGATATCTTGCGAACCATGTATGAAGGGTATCAGACTGATGCAATATTCCTTGACTTCCGGAAAGCGTTTGACTCAGTGCCCCACTGCAGACTCCTGACTAAGGTACGAGCATATGGAATTGGTTCCAAAGTATGTGAGTGGCTCGAAGACTTCTTAAGTAATAGAACCCAGTACATTGTCCTCGATGGTGTGTGTTCATCGGAGGTGAGGGTATCATCTGGAGTGCCCCAGGGAAGTGTGGTAGGTCCGCTGTTGTTTTCTATCTACATAAATGATCTTTTGGATAGGGTGGATAGCAATGTGCGGCTGTTTGCTGATGATGCTGTGGTGTTTGGGAAGGTGTCATCGTTGAGTGACTGTAGGAGGATACGAGATGACTTGGACAGGATTTGTGATTGGTGTAAAGAATGCATTTAAAGCACAATTTCTGCTCTCTAAAACACACAGCATTCCATGGTAATATGCAGTTGTGGTTGCTGAAAATGCCCACAGAGTATTGTAATACAGGACTGTAATACCAACTAATATCGATATTGGAAAAATTGAGTTTGTAGATTGGAGTTCAGTCACTGATGACTGAATTTCCTCACATTTCCGTATTGAAATGGTATGCAAATGACAGGCATTACCTTTTGGCCTACGCTATTTGGCCAAAGGTGGAGTACATCAGTTGCTGATTCAGGTTCTTTTTGTAGTTTGAACTATTCTGATAGTTCTCATTCGATTTCTGCAATCCGTTCAGTCGACAAATGACCATATGCTTATTTGGTGTGACGTCACATGTGTTGGACTGCTGCTGAAACTGCTCATCAATATTTTATAACGTTTTAGTCTTCAGTTACTTATTTTAAAGTTTATTTGTGTTAATATTTGTTGTAAAAGTAACTTATTACTGGATTTTCATTAATATAAGTCTTTCTTCCTGTGTTATTGTGTCGAGTGGTCTGTTATTCATGAGTGTGCTTACGTCGTTCTTCTAAGCTTCACACCTCAGTAGTGTGTTTACATTTTGCAGCATGCAGTGCAGCTGTAGCGGTTATAATGCTACATACTGGCAAAGTTATTTGTGCATAGTTATACAGTTATTAAATTTAATAGTTTTCAGCAGTGTTTCGTGCTGTTTGTGGCAAAATAATGATTTAATAAACTTTTGGAAACATACGCTCACTGTGTTTTTTGGAGTTTTCTGTGCATTGAAGTCATTTAGTAAATTTCATGCTTTAATTTTCAGCGTTTCTTATTGTTTCTAGTGAAATATTCCAGTAAAATTTTCATTCAGTGTTTTAACTTTGTTGAATGTTCCAGTGGCCATTTTAATTTTTGGTTTTAGCTAATACTTTTGTGAAGTTTTGTTGGTATTGGTATTAGCTGTGGTGCAGTAGTATTAATACAAGTAGTTGCTTCCTTAGTAGACAAGGAATTTCGAGACCACTATTGTTAGTTCTATAAATAGTTCTACTGGTGTAACTGAACTTTGGTAACGTAGACATATAGTTTTTTTGGTAACTGTAAAATTTTACCATGAGTGAGAAGTGTGGCTTCTGTCATAGGTTTGTGAATAGTGGACTACAGTGTGGGATTTGTTCAAAGTATTTTCATTGGGGGGAATGCAGTGGGGAAGTCAGTGGGCATTCTAGCGAGATACTCTCCTGGCAATGTAGAATCTGTAGTAGAAATAAGTTGATAAAGGAGCAGGTGCGTAAGATTTGCGCCCTTCCGGTGCACTTACAATGCGCAAAGGAGGAACTAGATAGGTTGAGGAGGGTGAAGGGTGTTGGGGAATGGGATATGGCAGTTGGCAAGAAGGTAGCTAGGAAGAGGAGGTATTCAGACAGTCCATAGATGTGTCACAGCAATGAACTGAACAGATATTTTAATGTTGTGCAGGGGCAGTTGAACTTAGTGAAACTAAACTTCTAATTGTTGTTGTTTATAGGACCCCTAACTTTGACTTTGGAGCATTTCTGCTAAAGCTAGAAAGGGTTCTTGATTCACTTTTTAAGAAGTACCAGGAATTAGTTACATGTGGTGACTTCAATATAAATTTTGTATATGATGATGCAAGAAAAAGGATGTCTGTAGATCTCTTAAATTCATATGATCTGATGCAGACTGTGTTTTTTTTCAACTAGGGTGCAGGGGAACAGTAGCACAGTCATAGACAATACTTTTATTCATTCTTCATTACTAGATGGGAATTCTGTTAGTGAAGGGGTGGATTGCCTTTCAGACCATGATGCACAAATTTTAACACTAAAAGACTTTAGTACTCAAACAAATGTCACATTCAATTACAAACTATGTAGGAAAGTTAATCCAACAGCAATAGAGAGTTTTTTAAACCTTGTCAAGGAACAAGAGTGGCAGGATGTTTATAGTGCTGATAACATTGATGATAAATACAATGCTTTCCTGAACACATTTCTCATGATCCTTGAGAGCTGCTTTCCATTAGAACGTTCTAAACTTGGTACAAGCAGTAACAGGCAGCCTGGGTGGCTGACTAGTGGGATAAGGATATCATGTAGCACAAAGTGGGAATTATATCAAAATGTTAGAAGTAGCCCATTACAAACAGTACTGTAAGGTGATTAAAACCGTTATTAGGAAGGCAAAGAGTATGTGGTATGCAAACGGAATAGCTAATTCACAGGATAAAATTAAAACCATATGGTCAGTTGTGACGGAAGTGTCTGGTCAGCAGCAAAAGGTTGATGATACAAAGTCAGTTCACAGTAAAAATATTTCTGTTACTGATAAATCAGATATATGTGCAGTATTTAACAATCATTTTTTGAGCATTGTTGGTGAATTAAATAAAAATTTATCATAACATATATAAATTTATCATATAACATTCTTGGCAAATGCCTTTCTGAGATTGATGTCTGAAATACTCCTCTGTGATACAGACAAGAGGGAAATTGAGTCAATCACAGAAGACTAAGGACTCTCGTGGTTATAATGGAGTGCCTAGCAGCATATTAAAGTACTGTGCTGCAACATGTTAGCCCTGTATTTAGCCATATTTGTTATTTTTCCTTTAGGAATGGTCAGTTTCCTCAATGATTAAAATACTCAATAGTAAAGCCGCTTTATAAAAAGGGAGAAGGGGATAATGTAGATAATTTTAGATCTATTTCTATGCCATCAGTGTTTGCAAAAGTTATTGAAAAGGCTGTGTATGTAAGGATAATTGATCATTTTATATCACACAATTTGCTATCAAATGTACAGTTTGGCTTCAGAAGTCATTTAACAACTGAAAATGCTATACTCTCTTTTCTCTGTGAGATACTGGATGGGTTAAACAAAAGGTTTCGAATGCTATGCATATTTTGTGATTTAACTAAGGCATTTGATTGTGCCAATCACAAAATATTGCTCCAGAAGTTGGACCATTACGGAATACAGGAAGTAGCTCACAACCTACTTTAGCAGCAGACAGCAAAAGGTCATTATTCACAACATCGAGAATGGCTGTGATGTGAGGTCTGAGTGGGGTACAGTCAAGTGGGGGGGGGGGGGGGGGGGGGTGCCCCAGGGATCAGTGTTTGGGCCACTCCTGTTCCTTATTTATATAAATGATACCCCCTCTAGTATTTTGAGTAACACTAAAATATTTCTGTTTGCTGATGACACTAGCGTGGTAGTAAAGGATGTTGTCTGCAACATTGGCTTGGTTTCAAATAGTGTATTTCATGACCTAAGTTCATGGCTTGTAGAAAATAAACTAACACTAAATCACAGTTAAGACTCAGTTTTTACAGTTTCTAATACATAATTCAACAAAACCACATGTTTTAATTTCATAGAATGGGCGTATGATTAGTGAAACTTAACAGTTCAAATTTCTGGGTGTTCAGATAGATAGTATGCTGTTGTGGAAAGCCCACATTCAGGATCTTGTTCAAAGACTTAATGCTGCCATTTTTACTATTCGAATGGTATCTGAAGCGAGTGATCGTTCGACATGAAAATTAGTCTACTTTGCTTATTTTCATTTGCTTATGTCATATGATTTATATTTTGGGATAACTCTTGCCATTGTAAAAGGATATTTTTGGCTCAGAAATGGGTGGTTCGGGCAATAAGTGGTGTAAGCTCACAAACCTCTAGTTGACCCCTGTTTACGAGTCTGGGTATTTTGACATTGGCCTCTCATTTCTTGATAACAATGTTGGCTTACTCCCAAGAATAAGCAGCTTTCACTCAGTTAATACTTGACAGAAATCAAACCTGCATTTGGATCGGACTTTCTTAACTCTTGTGCAGAAACGTGTGAAGTATACTGCTGCATCCATTTTCAATAAGTTACCACTCGAATTCAAAAATCTTAGCAGTAATCCACGTGCTTCAAATCGAAACTGAAGAGTTTCCTCGTGGGTCATTCCTTCTATTCTGTCGAGGAGTTCTTTGAAAAATTAAGCTGATCCTTCTTGTATTGTTGATTGCATTGACTTAAACTTATGGACTGACTTTTTTTGGGTTCATAAACATTTCATTTTTATCTGTTATTACTTTTATGTTGTAGTTTCATGTACTGACACATTCCATGACCTTGGAGATTTGCTCCTCAATTTGGTCCTACGGAACTTGACGTGTAAATAAATGAAATGTTGGTCATTTGGTGGTGGTGGTGGTGGTGGTTAGTGTTTAATGTCCCGTCGACAACGAGGTCATTAGAGACGGAGCGCAAGCTCGGGTTAGGGAAGGATTGGGAAGGAAATCGGCCGTGCCCTTTAAAAGGAACCATCCCGGTATTTGCCTGAAACGATTTAGGGAAATCACGGAAAACCTAAATCAGGATGGCCGGAGACGGGATTGAACCGTCATCCTCCCGAATGCGAGTCCAGTGTGCTAACCACTGCGCCACCTCGCTCGGTGTTGGTCATTTGCATTTGCCTCTTGGCCAGGTGTGAAACAAATTGTTCTCTCCAATTTAGATGCCAATTTAATAATGGTCCCATGAACCTTCATCACCATTTAGCTTCTCCAACTAATCACCTAGGCGATACATCCTACAATGCTAAACAGCTCACTGTCTTTCCTGTAGGTAAGACTTCTAGATGCAATAACCATATTTTGGTAACTACTGATAAAATTTTGAATGATTCCATGGATGGCCATAAGAGGCCAAGAGCAAAAACTCAGTCAGCTTCCCTCAGTATGAGAGAAGTGTTTTTAGGAATTATGGAGATCCAAATAAGTCAGCAACAAGAATATACAATGCAAACGGGACTATATAGGAGAACTGCCACCAGAAAACAATTATTATGTGGTATCTCTCATATCTTAATCATGTTTGTAGGTTAAAGGACTAGAAAACATAAATGGATACATAATTGCAAGGATAAAAATGAAAAAAAAAAGAAAAAACCTTCAGTGTAGTTCAAATGTCACAGTATATCATAGGCACAAATGCAAAAATTTCTTAAAAAATCACAAATGACCATCCAAAGCTTATCCCCAGGAGGTGGAATTCTCAGTGTTGCTGACAGAAGCACTTAAAATATAACATTGGACTTCTAGATTTTGGAACAAAGGGAAGGAAAGAGTAATTGGTAAGCTGAGGCTGGAAAAGGATAGGAGTACTTCACTTAGACATTAGGTTAAGAGGGAAGCACCTATTGTTAGGGGGAAGGAATGCAAAGATGAAAGTTGGCGCATAGGAGTCTGCTAAACTGGGATGTCTACAATGTCTATCGCCACAGTAGGAAGTAAAAAGTTAGGGTTTCAGATCAGGAGGAGTAAGTAATTGTAAGCAGTTGTGAGATCTTGTGAGGGGGACATCTAGGATTTTTCTGATTTTCTGCAGATCAAACTGCACGGAAGGAATGCTGTCATGAGAAGAAGTTCTGTATGTTGAAGTATCGAGGAGCTGATGAGGCCTGTCTGCCACATCCATGCTACAATCAAATGCCACAGCAGGGGGGATGGAGTGGTTCATGTTTCATGGTTAATACATGTATGGCATAACACTCAGCTACAGTAAGCACCCACAACTATCATGGTGGCCCTGTCTACAAACAAATCTCCTTAGCAATTTTCTCTCATAGTACTCCAAGCATAGCTCCTATTTCGAAAAAGGTTAACACCCCCCCTGCCACTCACCCTCACTATCCCCAACCACCAAGTACCAACAGACTACTGTGCATGAGGTATAACTTTCTCAAGTTAATCCCTGAAATGAGATCACCTTTTCCTGATACCCTCTCCATATAACCACTACAGCCTCACGTTACCTTCCTGTCTCTCTTAACAATCTTGTCAAATTCTATGACATTTCCAGAGGGCCATCCCTACCCAAGATTCCTACCCCTGCAACCATTCACTCTGTGCAAAATGCCCGTCCACCCGAATACTCCCAACTGCTGCAACTGAACTACCAGCAAACATCAAAAGCTGGGCAACATTTGAAAATATTATCATTGTTTACCAGCTAACTACTGTTCACTGCATAGCATTCTATATACGGATGACCATTACCAAACAGGTATAATTATAAATGGATATTTCAGTTTTTTAAGTGTATAGTACCTAGTTGTTGTACATCCTCTACAGCATGATTCAAGAGCCCTGAGTGTTTGCTATACATTTGGACTTTTTCACAAAACACTTTGTTTGCTATACTCTGGAGAGGGAACTTGCTTTCCAACATATTCTCTCATGTTGCTACTGTTCTGAACATAAATTCTATTGACCTAGCAAATATCTGATATGTAAAGGCTATATTGCTAATCTTCACATAAAAGAGACTTTTAAGTGTCAGAAAGGCACACAGAAAAGGACTGGTAGATATTATTCAATTTTCGGACTTACTACTTCAGCAGAAGTAGACAAAGCCAAACTCACAAAAATTAACATATGCACAACTTACACACACTTGGCCATTGTCATATTTGGGGACTAATGCCCAAATGTAACTGCAACTGTGATAAGTAGTGATATTTTCTGGAGTAGGTAGTGGGGGTACATAAGAGGTACGGTTTGGGGAGGAGTAGAGATAGCAGGATAGGGGTCCAAGAAGATGGTGCTATCTGTGAGAGCATGCAGTGGTGTGATGGGGACAGGACAGTGGGCAGCTAGGTGCAGCAATGGGAGGCTGTGCTGTGGGTGCAGAAGAGGGAGATGAGAGAAGCAAAGAAGGGGAAGGGACTATACAGATGCACTGGGAGTGTAGATCATGTGTGTGAGGCAGGAATGGGAGTAGGGAAGAGGATAGAGACAGGCGGAAGACGGGCTATCAGAGGTTATAGTCATGGGGTTATGTGAATGAAGTATATGTTACAGGGAGAGTTCCCACCGGAGCAGTTCAAAAATGTTCAAACGTGTGTGAAATCTTATGGGATTTAACTGTTAAGGTCATCATCCCCTAAGCTTACACACTACTTAACCTAAATTATCCTAAGGACAAGCACACACCCATGCCCAAGGGAGGACTTGAACCTCCGCCGGGACCAGCCACACAGACCATGACTGCAGCGCCTTAGACTGCTCAGCTAATCCCACGCGGCCCTGTACACTTAAAAAAAATATCTGGTGTTGGTGGGAAGAACTCAGGTAACACAAGCTGTGAAGCAGGCACTGAAGTCAAGCACATTATGGTGGGTGGCATACTCTGAAACTGGGTATTTCAGCAGTCTCTTGGCCACAGTTTGGCAACCGCTATTCACACATACAAACAGCTTGTTTCTTGTTACGGCCACATAGAACACTGCACAGTGGTTGCAGTTAAGTTAGCAGTTCACACAGCTGCTTTCACAGATTGCTCTGTCTTTGAAGGGATAGGAGATGACTGTTACAAGTCTATGGTAGGTAGTAGTGGGAAAATGTATGGGACAGATCTTGCATCTAGATATATTGCAGGGATATGAGAAATGGAGCAAGGGATCAAGAGCAGGGGTAGAATATAGATGGACAAGGATACTGTGTAGGTTGAGTGGACAACAGAATACCACCATGGGAGAGGTAGAGAAGATATTTTTCATTTAAGGGCACAAAAAGAGGTAGTGAAACCCCTGGCTGAAGATGTGATTCAGTTGCTCCAGTCCTGGGTTGTTCTGAGCCATGAGATGGATTCTCCTTCGTGGATGAACAGCGAGTATGTCGGAGAAGACAGGTGACTGGAAAGACAAATCATGGTAGCTCTGTTTCTGGACAAGGTGGGGATGGGGAGAGGAGTGGGGGCCATTTTGGTCTGTGAAGGTCTCAGTGAGACACTTGACATTTATGGAGAGGGGCTGTTCATCACAACAGATGTGACAACCGAGAATGGTTAGGCTGTATGGAAGGGACTTCTTGGTGTGGAATGGATGGTAGTATCAAACTGGAGGTATTGTTAATGGTTTGCAGGTTTTATGTGGATCAAGGTACAGATGTAGCCATACTTGAGGGGGAGGTCTACATAGAGGAAGGTGGCTTGCTGGGCTGAAGAAAACCAGGTGAAGTGAATGAGAGAGATGTTTTGAGGTTCTGGAGGAATATGTTGACAAGCACAACCAGTTTAAGGCCCAAGTGATGCTACTTGGGGTACTAAGCTGATAGAGTAAAATTTGGAGTCAGGGTGTATCATACCATAATTAGTTGCAAAAATTGACATGGGTGAAAGTGTATGATAATAGAAGCAAAAACATTCTGGTAAACATGTATCAGCAAATGAGCCATTTGCAAGATAATTGCAAATATGTGGCTATTTCCCGCCACTGACTGCAGCATCAAATATTGTCCTACTTAGTACAAATGTATTTGAAATATAAACTTTTCCATTAAATTTTCATCTATTGGGCTCAAATTTCATCCAAGGCCTACCTTAAGAAGGAATACAATACTATTTCAGATCATTATACTATGTGATTTTCTGTACACATGTACCTGTTTAAGGAGGTGCCCAAGTGTCATCTTCAAATGGATTCATTAACAGAATGTTTCTCTTTCATATCATACACAAATCTGTGTTTTTATTTTCAGTTGCATACGTAAAAATTTCGACCATTTTTGTCAATTTTCAACTACTTTCACAGTAAATTTTCTGAGATTTAACTACTGTACTTACATGAGGTTTTTCTTCACATAGTGTCTACACCTAAACAGTATCACTAAAAAAGTAGACAGCATTTTTTTGTGTTTCTGCCTCACTTTTTTCCAATGGAAAGGGCATTAATTTGTATATTATATAATCAAAAAGTTCCTTTATTAAATTAAAAAACAACAGAACTTCTCATATTTTCTTTTTTCTACTCAGCTACATTCTTTTTGTCATTCTGGAAGTGCCAACTGCCCAACTGTATCTCTGAGCAAGGGAAGAGGAAACTGTGACTGGATACCAGAGTGAAGGTTTGGACAAAGTTCTTTACCCAAAGAAGCTACATGTGTGACTGTCAACTGCGAACCATGTGCTGCTGTTAGGCAACAAACAAAATTCTTTGGGCAGATTCCCCCTGGATACTTGCTTTGAAAGTCTCCTGGAATGCTGTCAAAAGGTCTAGGTAGCCTAGTATTCTGGCCCTTATAAGCATTATCTGTCAACAGAACCCCGGAGAATTACAAAAAATATTCAAAATAATTTTGCCAACAATACCTGCTCTTTCAGGTATTTGACAGTGGTGGCATTGTGTGTTTTCACTGCTCGCTTTGTTGCTTAGTGTCAAGGTCGTATTTAAACATCATCAATAGTGATTAGATACTCAAAACAAAATATGGAAGTAAAATACTGGTTTGGCATTTTGAGCACTAATGTGTCCTTGTCATTCAACCAAAAAGTTGCACATCACACAATATATAATGGCCATAACAGATACAAAACACTGGATATTCCACTTGAAAATCTGGACAATACAATTAGGGCTACAGCACTAACAAAAATAGTGCCTTCAGCTTCCTGTAATTTCTGGTTTCAAAAAAGGGTGTTAAAGCATCAAGTGAAAGAGACAGAACAAAAGCAAAGGTTGGAAACAAACAGATAAACATTTCAGGACCATAGATCAAGAATCTAAATATCAAAGGAGTAAGAAAAAATGAAAATAATTACATTGAAACCAAAGTAATTCTACTGAAATGACTATGGGAAGCCATTAATATGAGTAGCAGTAGCTGCTGCAAATGCAGCTTCACAAAGTAAATTTTCATAGTGATGAAGATCAGCTGACTCGCAACTCACAGCAATTATGAGATGAAATTTAATAGGCGTATGAGATACTGGCAGGCTATAATCAAACTGACCATGTTCCAATTGCTGCAGTGTGGACTGTATATTTTGCAGGATGCTGATACATCATAGTTATGCTCCTTAATCAGTGTACTCATGGAATAAGCTGGAAAAAAATAACATCTTGGGTTGTCGGGTGTTCTGCCGGATATCAGCGTCGTACTTGCATGATATTTCGGTCACGTGGCTCGTAACCTTCATCAGGTGCGACCTGAGACTGCTCCTCGAGTGGACCTGGTCCAGTATTTATGCCTATGGCCTTCCCCCTCCACCAACGGCTGCAGGCGCTTCCTCTGTGGTCCGCGCCCATTCCCTCCGACCTGCTGGAGCGTTGCTGCTCCGTTTTCCGTCCGCTGTGGTTCTAGGTGTTCCCTCTGCGGTCCGCGCCCACCAACCCTGCTCCTGGGGGTTTCATCTACGGTCTGGGGTACCAAGCGTTCCCCCTGCGGTCCGCACCCGCTCACCACGACCTGTTGGAGCGTTGCCGCTCCGTTTTTCATCCACTGCGGCTCTGGATGTTCCCTCTGCGGTCCGCGCCCACCAGTCCCACTTCTAGGTGTTCCATCTTCGGTCTGGTGCTCCTGGCAGTCTGTCAGGGGCACGTTTTCCATCTCCACGTCTCTGGTTCTTCTGTTTGTGCAGTGTTGCAGCTGGCCCCATTGCTCCTTTAACAATTCCAGAGGCGGATCCCACGCTCTGCTTAGCTGGTACCCTGTGTCACGGTTCATAAGATCGTCAGCCATTTTAATTTCTATCGATTCTCTTATAACACTGTCCCAAAATCTGGGTGTTTGTGCTAGAATCCTGGTATCCTCATACTTCATGGCATCATCTAGTTCTAGACAGTGTTCAGCAATGGCTGACTTAGTCACCTGTCTTAATCTAGTGTGCCTCTGATGTTCTTTGCACCTGATCTCCACAGTTCTTGTCGTCTGGCCAATGTAGGACCTGCCACATTGACAAGGTATATTGTAAATCCCTGGTTTTCGTAACCCCAGGTCGTCTTTGACACTCCCCAGCAGTCCCCCAATCTTGTTGGATGGACAGAAAACACACTTGATATCGTGTTTACGGAGGATCCTACTGATTCTGTCAGAAATAGAGCCAGCATAGGGCAGATATGCCACCTTCTTTGTTTCATCTTGGTCTTCTTCAGGAACCTGTGGTATGGTGGCTGGTTGGAGTGCCCTCTCAATTTGTCTGTCCGTGTATCCATTCTTGGAGAAAACTGCTTTGAGACGTTCTATCTCTATAGGTAGATTCTCTTGGTCTGACAGGGCATGTGCTCTGTGGACCAAAGTCTTCAGAACCCCATTCTTCTGTGCAGGGTGGTGACAGCTGCTGGCCTGCAGATATAAATCAGTGTGTGTTGGTTTTCGGTACACACTGTGGCCAATTGATCCATCTGCTTTCCTCTGGACTAGTACATCCAGAAATGGCAGCTGGCCATTCTTCTCCAGTTCGGACATCATGGTCAGTTTTGATGTGGTATTGCTGTTCACCAGGGTCCCACTGAAGGACTCACTAGAACTGATTGCAGAGAAATTTGACGGTGCTCTGTTGGACCTGTTCAGTCATACACTGACATCCACGTATTTCCTGGACAGAAACCAATATTACGAGCAAACTGAAGGTGTAGCTATGGGCAGCCCACTGTCCCCTGTGGTTGCCAACATGTTTATGGAGAGTTTTGAGGAGAGGGCATTGGAGACAGCCACATTTAAACCCACATGCTTCTTTAGGTATGTGGATGACACTTTCGTGATCTGGCCACATGGGATGGACAGGCTCAATGAGTTTCTTGAACATCTTAACTCATGCCACCCTAATATCAAGTTCACCATGGAACTGGAGAAGAACGGTCAGCTGCCATTTCTCTATGTACTAGTCCAGAGGAAAGCAGATGGATCAATTGGCCACAGTGTGTACCGAAAACCAACACACACTGATTTATATCTGCAGGCCAGCAGCTGTCACCACCCTGCACAGAAGAATGGGGTTCTGAAGACTTTGGTCCACAGAGCACATGCCCTGTCAGACCAAGAGAATCTACCTATAGAGATAGAACGTCTCAAAGCAGTTTTCTCCAAGAATGGATACACGGACAGACAAATTGAGAGGGCACTCCAACCAGCCACCATACCACAGGTTCCTGAAGAAGACCAAGATGAAACAAAGAAGGTGGCATATCTGCCCTATGCTGGCTCTATTTCTGACAGAATCAGTAGGATCCTCCGTAAACACGATATCAAGTGTGTTTTCTGTCCATCCAACAAGATTGGGGGACTGCTGGGGAGTGTCAAAGACGACCTGGGGTTACGAAAACCAGGGATTTACAATATACCTTGTCAATGTGGCAGGTCCTACATTGGCCAGACGACAAGAACTGTGGAGATCAGGTGCAAAGAACATCAGAGGCACACTAGATTAAGACAGGTGACTAAGTCAGCCATTGCTGAACACTGTCTAGAATTAGATCATGCCTTGAAGTATGAGGATACCAGGATTCTAGCACAAACACCCAGATTTTGGGACAGTGTTATAAGAGAATCGATAGAAATTAAAATGGCTGACGATCTTATGAACCGTGACACAGGGTACCAGCTAAGCAGAGCGTGGGATCCGGCTCTGGAATTGTTAAAGGAGCAACGGGGCCAGCTGCAACACTGCACAAACAGAAGAACCAGAGACGTGGAGATGGAAAACGAGCCCCTGACGGACTGCCAGGAGCACCAGACCGAAGATGGAACACCCAGAAGTGGGACTGGTGGGCGCGGACCGCAGAGGGAACATCCAGAGCCGCAGTGGATGAAAAACGGAGCGGCAACGCTCCAACAGGTCGTGGTGAGCGGGTGCGGACCGCAGGGGGAACGCTTGGTAGCCCAGACCGTAGATGAAACCCCCAGGAGCAGGGTTGGTGGGCGCGGACCGCAGAGGGAACACCTAGAACCACAGCGGACGGAAAACGGAGCAGCAACGCTCCAGCAGGTCGGAGGGAATGGGCGCGGACCACAGAGGAAGCGCCTGCAGCCGTTGGTGGAGGGGGAAGGCCATAGGCATAAATACTGGACCAGGTCCACTCGAGGAGCAGTCTCAGGTCGCACCTGATGAAGGTTACGAGCCACGTGACCGAAATATCGTGCAAGTACGACGCTGATATCCGGCAGAACACCCGACAACCCAAGATATCATTAGATCGCCGGGAAAGCCTGAAGAGTTACATGGAAAAAAATAGTTCCGCTTTCTGCTGCCAGATGAAAGTATGGTGCTGTAAGCAGTCAGAATATGAACTGTTTCCTGATTTGACCCCAGCACGTTGTTTGTCGCTCGGTGATGCATGTTGATTTCTTATGTGTAGTGACTGTTGGTGTAAAGGGTTAAGAAGGTTGAAGTTCTCCAAATGAAATGGAATGGATGTTGAGAAGAAAGACTGTGCACTGTTGGTAAAGTTGTTTTACCTGAATGGCAGTACTGCACTGAGAGAATATCTCTGATGGAAACAGCTGAGAAGAGGCCCCATGTCAACTAAAGAGCTAAAAAATATGACAAGAAATTTAAAGAAACAGGTAAATTAGGTGATGCAACAGAGAGAGGGATGCACCTCATTCCCATGCAGTTGTTATTGAAGCTGCTGTAGTTATAACTGACTGTGCAGCACATGCCTCAAATTCTGCAGCCAGTACTCAAGCTGAATCATGGGAACTCTTATCTCCTCTGGTCAACAGTTCAAAAGATTTTGCAGTGTTCTTTACACTGGTATCCCTTCAGAATGTGCATGAAATGAAGCCCCAAAATAGGCTACAATGCCATGACTTCATCTTTCATTTCTTGGCACACAATGAAATGGATGATATGTGGCTGGAAAATATTCTTTGAACTTATGTGGCACATTTAACTCTGCATGGTGCCATGAATTCACAGCACTGTCATGTATGGGGTTCTAATCTGCTCCATGTTATGCAGGGACATCCATTGCACTCAGCCTAAGTGACTGTGGCATGGTTTCACAAATCCCTTCATTCTCAGTCTGTTTTTCTTTGAGGAGATGACAAATCACGGCCCTGTTAAATATACAGACGCATCTGCACATTATAAGAACTTCTTTGTGCAACATATGATTCCAGCTTCGGAAGAATGCAACTGTGTCCATACCACTATTTTCATGCAAGATGGGGAAACACTACATGTCACTTGCCAGGTGAAAAACTTGCTTCAATAAATCTTCAGTAATGACTGCATTATCTCCAGGTAATTTCATGATATGTGGCTTTCCAGATTCCCTTGAACTAAATCTATATGACTTCTAAAACTAAAAAGACTAAACTCCGTCTGAATAGGCCTTGGAAGGCCCTGTGGTACTGACTGGCTACCGTGTCATCCTCAGCCCCCAGGCATCACTGGATGCGGATATGGAGAGGCATGTGGTCAGCACACCGCTCTCCCAGCCGTATGTCAGTTTAAAAGACCAGAGCTGCTACTTCTCAATCAAGTACATCCTCAGTTTGCCTCACAAGGGCTGGGTGCATGCCACTTGCCAACAGCATTTGGCAGACCGGATGGTCACCCATCCAAGTGCTAGCCCAGCGCAACAGCACTAAACTTTGGTGATCTGATGGGAACTGGTGTTACCACTGCGGCAAGGCCATTGGTTATGTGACTTCTAGTTGTAGGGATATCTGAAAAATCATGTATACCAGGGTTGTATCCAGACTCTTCCTGATCCAAGGATGATGTACAATGACCTATCACTCTCATTACACCGGATTTGCTGTGAGCAACTGCCTACTATGCCATGATACAGCTGCAGCATGTTGCTGCATCAGGAGACCATATTGATCACATGTAGTAACTTCTGACCATATGCTAACAAAAAAGCCAGACCCACTGTTTTCATGTGTTTGATCATTCCTCCCCTTTTCTGCACCCACACCACATGTTGATTGCTTACAATGCCATATTTTCATCTGGTGGCAGAAAGTGGGGCTATTATTTTTTTCAGCATAATCCGCGAGTGCCCCAATTAATGAACATACCTACAACATTTCAGCATCCTGCAATTTGTGCATCCCACAATGCAGCACTCTGAATGTCATCAGTTTAATTACGAGGGCTATTCAGAAAGTAGAGAATGATTTCATCTGACAACGCTAGGCATCTGCCGATCGTGTATATTTTGGTATGTGCGTGTTCGGCAGCTCAGTCGGCATCCATCCGTGACAGCAGGAACATCTCAGCACATGGGGTTTTTCAATATTTGAATTTGAAATGTGTGCTGCAATTGAAAATCCCGCCAGTTGTGAGGTATGATCTGTGATATGGTTTTTGTTGTCAAAAAACCTAAAACCTATAGAAATTTATCGTGAACTGTGTGAAGTGTACGGAAACAATGTAATGAGTGAATGTTCTGTCAGAAATTGTGCATTTGGTTTAAAAATGACTGAACCAACGTTCATGACGAAGAGAAGAATGGAGGCCTGAGCATTGTGAGTGACGATCTTGTTGCTAAAGCTGATGAAACGATTCGTGAAAACCATTGCTTCAAAATAATGGAGCCTTTGCCTTCTTTTCCGCAAGTTTCACAGACTTTGTTGTTTGAAATTGTCCTCAAAAGCTAGGCTATCACGAATTTTGTGCATCATGGGTGAACAAAATGCTTACAGAGCACCATAAAGAACAGCAAATGGGGGCAACATTGACATTTCTGGAGGCCTACCACAAACATGGTGATTCATTACTGGATCGAATCATAACCGGTGATGAGACTTGGGTGAAACACATCAATTGCGAGACAAAATTACAGTCCATGGGATGGGGCACACAAGGTCTTCCAAAAACCAAGAAAATGTTTGCAAACCTTGTCAGCAAGGAAGTTGATGGTGACAGTGGTTTGGGATAGGCAAGGTGTGTTTCTTATTGATTTTCTCAAATGTGGAGCAACCATAAATTCTGATCGGTACTGTCAAACTTTGCACAACCTTAGAAGAGCAGTTCCAAACAAACGCCGAGGAACGCTGATGTCCAAAATTTTGTTTTTACACAACAATGCCTGACCACACACAGCAAACTGCACGAAAGAACTCCTTGTGGGGAGGTTTACTATCTTTTGGTACAAAAAATCAATTTTTTTCAATTGCATTTTTGGATCCATAAAAGTGTTTAGAATCCACCCCTGAAATGGTTTTTCCAAATACAGAATGGAAATGTTTGTTGTTCGTGGTTGAATGAAAAAATGCACCTGCCTGAAATTGGCTTTTTTCACACACCAGTTTTTTTTTGGGAATTTCGACTTTGTAGCTGCGAAAAATTATTCTATGTGCTTGCCATGACTGAAACTGACTCGAACGATCGCTAGATGGCACTTTGTGTCTACTTCATTTACCAACCATCGGTAAATAATGCGATATAGATTCCAACATAAGATTCGCATCTTGGATCAATTTAGTCTGTGTTCCCAGGGTGTAAACAAGCACATGAGCGACAAGTGCGACAAAAATGCCACAAAAACCTGGGAGAGACCGTTGCTTGATTGAGAGGCTGAGGAAATTCAAGGGAACCAGCACACAGCTGAGCACAAGACTATGTTCGTAAGCACATCCGCGAAAAAGCTGAAATTCACTGACTACAATGACACTGAGATTGATCCCGGTTTTTCCTACGTGATGCTGGACTTTTTGGCAGTCTTCAACTTTTTATCAACAATATTAAAGTGCAAGACCTGCAACAGTGACATCAAATTGACCCGGACCAGTGAACGAGGCCTTGGTTTAAAGCTGACTATATGATGCAAGTGTTCCGTACGTCATGTCAAATCATCTCTGATGGTGAACCAGTCGTATGACATTAATCATCGCTTTACATTCGTTATGCGTCTGTTAGGACAAGGTATGCGCAGTGTGAACTTATTTTGTAAGCTCATGGATGTGTCAGTTGGCTTCTCTACTACTCTGTACTACAATTGCCTGGAAAATTTGTACATTGCTGCGAAGGCTGTATTTGAGGTCGTTCGGACAAGAGCAGTATGTGAGGAAGTTGAACTAAACAGACAGACGGGTCAGGACCGAACGCATTTATCAGTCTCAGGCGATGGATCATGGAAGAAGTGTGGCTTCCTCATTGCTCAGAATAACATTGCTAATCGGAAAATATTCCAAGAAAGTATTAGATTTTCAAGTAAAGTCATCATTCTGTCAGAGTTGTTGTGATGAGAGAACATCACTACATCCTGAGGAGTACGAAAAATGGTATGAGTCTCATGAAGAACAATGCAGCACAAATCATTCTGGAAGTGCGGGCAAAACGGAGGTCGACGTTGTGAAGGAGATGTTTTGTTGTTCGGAAGAGTTATTTGGCATGAAGTACAAGTACTATATTGGGGATGGTGATACAAAAAGTTTCAAAGGCCTCGTTGATTTGAACCCGTACCCAGATGTGATCATCGAGAAGAAAGAATGCATAGGACACGTAGAGAAAAGAATGGACATGATATGCGGCTTAGAAATGCGAAGAAACAAAACAAAGGCATCAGAGGAAAAGGACAAGGGAAGCTTACTGATAAACTGATCAAGGAACTTACAACATACTACAGCTTGGCAATATGACAGCAATCCATTTCAGTGGAACAGGTGAAGTAGGCAATTTGGGCAACATATTTCCACAAGTGTCCAATGGATGACCACCCACAACACCAAAATTGTCCGGCTGGGGAAACTAGTTGGGGCAAGTGGTGCATTGCAGACGCTGGATGAATATCAACATGACCAGCCACTCTCCAAATAAGTTCAAAAAGTGATTCATCCGATCTAAGAGGCCCGTTCAGAGGAAAAGTTATTGCACTGGTTCTTGGGAGGAACACACACAAAATTCAAAAGAAAGTTTGAACACGTGTGTTTGGAAGTTAGCCCCCAAGCATTTGCATTTTGATGCGAAAACTGTGGAGATTGTGACTTTCCTGTCAGTAAGCAGCTTCAACGAAGGGTATTCGGCAATTCTAAAGACCATGACAATGATGGACGTCACCCTGGGACGCTATTCGACGCAGTTCACCAAGCATTTGGACGCCAACTGGATTCAAGCAGCCCAAAAACCGCTTGTCACCGGCCATACGACTGGCTCTGGAGCAGCGCAAGATGGCCCAGATCGAGCAGAACGACCTCTATGAGGAAGAGGAAGGACTAGTTTATGGACCTGGAATAGCAGAATTCGAAAAATTGATGACAAAAACCATATTTTTTTTTCAAATGGCCGCCATTTTGTTTCCTATGGTCCAAATAACTTAAGCCAGGTACAATTCCTAAAGAATCTCATATACTTTGCTAACGTCAACTCAATTTTTTGATTTCAGACGGCCCGGCTGACCTGTGACATACCGCGCGCGGAGGTCTACATCAGAATTTTGTTTCGTTCCAACGGCACTTCCGCCTTTGCTCTTCGACATTTCTGGTCAAAAAAATTCCAGTTTGTAGAGTAAATATCAATAAACATTTTGACCAAATTTGACATTGATATCTGTAACTCATCCTGAGAAAAAAATTCTCAAAGAACATGATTTTTTCGGGCCAAAGATAGTAAACCTCCCCTTAATTCATTCAAATGGGAAATTTTCCCTCATCCACCCTACAGCCGCGATCTTGCAACAAGTGACTTCCACTTGTTTCCCAAGATGAAGAACTGGCTTGCAACACAGCACTTTGATGATGAGGCGGAACTCCAGGTGGGTGTGACTCACTGGCTGAAGTCTCAGGCACCTCTGTGGAATAGTACTATGTCAGTTGCTCTTTCAAATGTATATAATAAAAAGTATTCGTTGTACTTAGTTTTTTTTTTTTACTGCCAAAATGTTCCCTACTTTCTGAATAGCCCTGTTATAACTGGCTGATATCTTCAGCACTAATCACTATGGGAATCAGGAGGCAAATAATTTGAAGCGGAATCTCAAAATTTCAGGATTGGAAAACCTGCAGTAGGGACACAAATATTTCATTTGACTATTTGGTAACAGTTTCAAGATTGTATGTCACTAATCAAAGGTGGTGATGGTTGACTCAGATTTGAATAAATCATAAACAGTAGACATTTGCTTCATAAAAGAAAGTAACAGTAACATTAAAGATACCTGTTCTCCTAAACTGTCATCTGCAATGCACTGCAAGCCACTTTTTTCCAAAAGTGAAGCTAGAGTAGCAGCTTGCTCTTGGGACGATTCCAGTTTTGAGCGCAATGTTATTGTTTCATTCTCCAGATGATCTGCACGTTTTTCTGCCAGATCTCTAATGTGGCCAATGTAGTTTTCCATCTCCTGTTCAAATATTTGAAAGTGAAATTTTATAAACCAAAATATTAATTTATTTTTCATAAAACTACTACAAAAGAGGTAAGTTTGGTATACACATAAAAGCAAAATGTGTGACACTTTATGTAACAGTTAGTGATGGAAAAATAATAGTCCATATACAATAAATGAACTTGAAAAATTTAAAATGTACTTTCAACATTCTTTACACCAAAATAACAAACATTCATACAGTATGATTTAAATATGGTACCTACACCCAGATGGTTTGACTAGCGTTTTTTGAAATCAAAACAAACTGGTGAATGAAACCGTTACCTCCATCTCTTCACTCCGTAAGTCACGGAGCTTGTCCAGCTGTCGTCTGGTACTCCGAAGGTTGCTCTCTGCATCCACAAGCCATCGCCATACATGGAGCAGCCTCTCCTCAGGCCCAAGGTTCTCAAAGTCAAGACCTTCTTTCTCAAATCTTTGCTGAATTTCTGACCATTCATCTTCACACTGCAAAGAGGATAAATTTAACAACAACTAAAAGGCAGTTCTAATATAAATATGTAATTAACTGGATCAGTAGCTGACAGATTCAAATGTACACTGGTGTGCAAAACTTAGGAATGAAAGTAATTTTTGTATGATGTGTTACTGCCAAGTAATATAACTTGATGAAATGTGGAGCACACAGAGAAAGAACTGCTACTGTATAGTACAGAAGGTAACTGAAAGAAAACAGCAATGAGACAAACAGAAATTACAGTTTTATTCAAAGATTCTAATCACACTGAAGTCACAGCAATTTATGATGTTCCCCTGGACTTTACAAAAAGTGACATGGTTCTACATTGGGTGCGTGATCAGAATCATCATGGCCAACAATGCATGCTCTGCAATACTCTCTCATGCTGGTCACACAGTGGTATGTAGTTTGTATGGTACGGCGTTCCATTCCTCCACAAGTGCAATTGACAACTGCTGGATGGTCGTTAGTGCATGTGGACATGCTAAAATACGTCTCTGCTACATATCACAAAATATGCTCAATGGGATTTAAGTTGAGGGAATGGGCAGGTCACCTCGTTCACTGAATGTTCTTTCATTCCAAGAGTGCTCCACCAGCATAATTCGATGCAGTTCCCCCCATTGTCATCCATAAAAGGGAAGTGAGGTCCAAGCGTACATCTGTAAAGACACACATAGGGAAGGAGTACCAGTGTCCCAATAATGTTGACTGGTGAGATTTGGAGGTCAGAACACTCATGCAACATTATGCCTGCTCACACCACAACACCTGGACCACCAAAATGATCATGTTCGACAATGTTCCTGGGTGTATTATGTACCCTCATATGGTGAGATGTGGGAACATGTAACATACCCAGGAACATTGTAGGACATGATCATTAGTTAGTTAGTGTTCCACTGATCAATCTCACAGTAACTGTTATGATGTAGAACGTGTCAAGTGCATAAGAAATGCATGAGTCAAGGTATTTCTTTTTTTTCTCTTTAAAAAAAAAATTAAAGGTTGAAATTTTTATTATCTACCCTATTCCCTTAACTGGCATGAAATACATATATTACACCTATAGATTTATTTATTGCTATTCAAGAATGCATTTATGGTACAGAAGGAGTTGTCAAGGAGATATGATCTCAATTTAGTTTTGAAATTACTACTACTGTCTGTCAGACATATCATTTTTTCTGGTAATTTATCGAGAAGTTTACAGCAGCATATTTTACCCCTTTCTGTGTCAAAGATAGGTTAAGCCGAGGACAGCGTAAGTCTTTCTTTCTTCTGGTAATATAATCATGAATGTCACTGTTGTTTTTAAACTGCCCATGTTGTTGAGAACAAATTTAATTACAGTAGCTGTACTGTAAGGCTGTTGTAAGAATTCCTAACCTTTTAAAAAGCTGCCTAAAAGATGTGCGACTACGAGCCACACATATTATTCTAACCACTTTCTTTTGAGCAGTAATCCTTTTTGCCTAAGTGCTGAGTTATCCCAAAACATAATTCCGTATGACATCAGAGAGTGAAAATATGCAAAGTACAAGGGTGGTTTGAAAAGTTCTCAGAACGGAGTAGAAAAAAAAGTACTTACATCACTGAAACTTTTTTTTCTCAATGTAGTCTCCTTGTAGATTAATGCACTTGGTCCAATGATGTTCCAGTGCCTTGATCACTTCTCAAAAATGAGTTTCCTCCAGGCCTGCAAAATAGTTGTCAACTCTGGCTATCAATTTTTCATTTGAACTGAATCTTCGTCCACCAAGAAAAATTTTCAGTTTTGGGAAGAGGTGGAAGTCTGATGGAGCCATATCAGGTGAATAAGGTGGGTGTGGCAACAATTTATACCTTGGTCCATGTAATTTTGCCGTGACGATGACACGTGTGCAGGCGTGCATTATCTTGATCAAAGATTACATTCTTCCTTGCTAACCCTGGCCTTTTTTTTTTGCGTATCTTTTGTTGCAATTTGTCCAGGAGGTTAGCATAGTATTCTCCAGTAATTGTTTGCCCAATGGGGAGATAACCTACAAACAGAATCGCCTTAGCATCTCAGAACACTGATGCCATGACCTTTCCCGCAGAAGGAATTGTCTTTGCTTTCTTTGGTGAGAATCAGCATGTTTCCACTGCTTTGACTGTTGTTTTGTCTCTGGGGTATAGTAGTGCAACCAAGTTTCATCTGTGGTCACAAACCAGTGCAAAAAATCTTGTTCGTTTCTCCTAAAATGGGCCAAACATTGTTCTCATTCATTTTCGATCCAGCATCAAGTTTCGTGGCAACCATCTTGCAGATAATTTTTTCACTTCTAATTCTTCAGTTAAAATGTGATACACCCTTTCAGATGACATCTAGCAAGCGTGAGCAATTTCATGCACTTTCAATTGGTGATCCTCCATGACCATTTTGTGCACTTTTGCAATGATTTCTGGAGTAGTGACACATCTTGGCCAACCACTGTGTGGATCATCATCTAAGCTCTCCCGGTCAAATTTAAATTAATTTGCCCACTTGGCAACAGTTGACTACGAAGGAGCCACGCCCCCAGTGCATTCTGGAAATTGGCATGAATGTCCTTTGCTTTCGTACCTTTCTTTACGAAGTACTTAATCACTGCTCAAATCTCAATTTTTTCCATCCTTGCAAATCACTACATAGAAACAACAAGAGAGCCACATCACTGCCACAGCTCTCTTCCAAGAGCACTGACATTGCACGTGTTTAGAAGTAACAGTCCAATGAATATAATGTGAACAACTCGTTGTGTTAGCGCTGACCTCTCATGGTGATTACGAGAACTTTTCAACCACCCTCATATGTTAGCTTACTAATTTCTATATCCTCGAAATTGGCCATTATTATGCTTGCAAAAGTCACTTTAGGAATCCAAAACATGCATTTCTTGATTTTCTGACAACTTTTGCCAGTATGTTACAATAATTTTTACAGTGTGCAATTAATTCTGGGTCTTTACTAATTCTTGATGTCTCATATAGTTTTCTTTTTCTTTCTGAAAACACTTTAAGATATTCATATATACGTACGCCCAAAAACTTAGCATGCTCTACCCTGGCTACTGACTTCTGTTGACGTGTTATATTTATTGAAGGAACTGTACTCCTTGCAGCAGAAAATTGGATGTACTGTGTTTTTTCAAAGTTCAGAGCAAGCCCATTCACAGAAAACCAATTAATAACTTTTCCAAAGAAATTATTTGTATCATTTTCTATTGGAGTTTCTTTTACTGGATTAATAATGATGCTTGTATCATCAGCTGTCTCAGTGGAACAGCATTTTTGAAATCCGAACTGTGATTTACTAAGTATCCCATTACTGTTGATATGGCTAACCACTCTTGAGTCCATTACTTCCTCAATGATTTTTGAAACTATTGTAAGCAGGATACTGGCTGGTAATTATTGACATCTGTGGTGTCTCCTTTTTATACAGAGACTGGGAAAATATCTTGAGTTAGTGATGCGTCACATATGTGACTCAGAACATCAGCTGTAACTTCTCCACACTGTTTTAATATCTTGTTAGAGATTTCATACACTCCAACAGAACATTTATTTTTCAAAGATTTAATGATTTTCCTTATTTCACAAGAGGTTGTTAGGTGAAAAATAATCTGACTAAGATTTCTCCAAACTGCCTCTTCCATGTACTGCTTGGCTTTTTCTTTTGAACTATTCCCACCAATTTTTTCCCTACACTTAAGAAATGGCTGTTAAATACATTAGCTACTTGAGTACGGTTGGTTAAGATGGTCTCATTCTCTTTAATAGTAATACTACCTACTCCTGTGGTTACTTTTCCTGTCTCCCTTCTAACAACATTCCATACCGATTTGATTTTATTGCCCGAGTTGTTAATTTCACCTCTAACAAATGCATTTCTTGATTTTCTGACAACTTTTGCCAGTATGTTACAATAATTTTTATAGTGTAAAATTACTTCTGGGTCTTCACAAATTCTTGCTGTCTCATACAGTTTTCCTTTTCTTTCTGAAAACACTTTTATACCTGTAGTAATCCAAAGTTTCTTTGAAAACTGTTTGGTGTTACATTCAGTAATTTCTTTCAGCAACAGTGTTCAAAAAGGATATAAATTTATCACGAAATATGTTGCTTTTATCATTAGCATTTGTAAATTTTGAAATTTGTGGTAAGGTCTTATTGGACCAAACTGCTGAGGTCATCGGTCCCTAAGCTTATACACTACTTAATCTAACTTAAACTAACTTACGCTAAGGACAACACACACACCTATGCCCTAGGGAGGACTCTGAATCTCCAACGTGAGGAGCCGCGCGAACCGTTGCAAAGTGCCCTAGACCACGCAGCTAGCCCGCGCGGCATTAGCATTTGGCTCATTATATACCTCT
This sequence comes from Schistocerca nitens, assembly GCF_023898315.1. Taxonomy (NCBI): domain Eukaryota; kingdom Metazoa; phylum Arthropoda; class Insecta; order Orthoptera; family Acrididae; genus Schistocerca; species Schistocerca nitens. Next base: position 1,007,373,876 of record NC_064614.1, read on the forward strand.
CTCTAATTAATATTTAGGTGCAGTCCACGTGTAGTGTATCTCCACATGCCAAAAACATCAACTGGAACAATACTTATGTGAGACTCTGCTAGAGTCTGGAGAATTCTGTTCAGCTCAGTGTTAACATCCCTTACAGCAGTGTTTACCCAAGGCTGATCATCGCACTGAAAGACCTCCACAAACACCACATTTGCGTGCCCAGGTTCTGCTCCTATTTTGTCCAGGTCACTCCTAATAGTATATCCTGGATTCATAGCCAGGCTGTTTCCTGCTTCCCCACATATAATTACCTTATCTTTCTTCTCAAATTCCCTGTATAGCTGACCTAAGTTTTCTGTCACCTGCACTTAATTTCTCCTGAAGCTGCTGGCATATACCCCTCCTGTGACTGCTTCCTAGAAGCAGAATTCTTCTTTTCCCATTCTGATTTGAGCCTGTCCTGTCTTTTGTCAATAAGCTAATATTCTGCTTCAACCTACATTGAACCACATCTGGATGAGACCCTTAGATAATTAGTATTGAAGCTCGGACAAACCTAAAATTATTGTTGCCTTTTATGCTATTACACCTGTTTAATTCTCAAGTTTGACACTATACTTCTGTTGCCCCAATTTCTCTGGACCAAATAACACTCTATATTAATCAGTTAAGTCACTAATTAAGAATTTGCTTGATTTATCATAATTTCAAATGTAGCATTTGTACCTGTAAACTGGTAATTCCCCACGTAGACACACAAAATAGTTCTACAAACTTTTTTATGTTGTTAACTAACTTTATTATGCAAATCAAGTCACTGGTGGACACAGCTCAGCTAATTTAGTAAAGTTTTAAGCCTGCAGTTTTATAAACAAATATGTAATTACCAAAATCCTAAAAAATTCATACACACGCCTATAAATAGCCCAATCCACCCAACAATCTTCAGTTTGCAGCTAGCCATTCTATGTATCATGTCCACATACTGCAGTCATTGCACTTGCATATCTGTGTTGGTTTCTTCTATCATATAGTAAAGTGGGAGCCTTCAAAGTAAACAATTTATGTTTGGGTGCAAGTCTGAGCTTCACTGGATGAAGTTATACATCAAAGGCTATAAAAGTTTGTCTGCTGTCATATACGGCATAATTACTATTTCTTACCTTGTGAACAAAATGTCTTAGAGAAATATCTGTGTGAGCTTCTGTGGTTGTTGTGAGCATAGACTACTTACCAGACTGCACTATGTTAATGGTTTTGTTCTGTGCCACACTAAACATTGATGGTGACTTTAATAACAAAATGTGATCAACTGTTTGTTTCTAAAAACTATTAATTATGAGGTGAGGAGTTTTATAATAAGTGTTGACACTGGAACTGTCACTGGTTTGGTTTCTGAGCTTTTTTTTTTTTTTTTTTTTTTTTTTTTTTTTTTTTTTTTTTTTTTTTTTTTTTTTTATGAATAGAAGTGTTAGAATACTAGTCACCATCCAAGTTTACTCAAGTTTAATAAATGTGTGTCCAAGTGTATTTTAAAAAAAAGGGGGTTCATGTCCATTATTGTATACCATTGTTCAATACCCCAAAAGTTTTCAACATGGAGACGAACCAGGTCAGTACCGCCCCACATCATGGCATCATGTGAGGACATGTTCCTGTTCTGGCACAGTGAAAAGAAATTACAAACTTAGTAAAGAGAGAGATAGCAGTTAACTATTTGCAGACAGTGGCATTCAGGTTAATAAGCACAGTGACATTGAAAACAGTGATGGGGGACAGTGTAAATAAAATTTATTTAGACACAATATGATGAAAGCTTTTAGGACAGCAAACATAACAGTGCACAGTATATTAACAGAAGAGACAAAGTGAACTGGAAAATGTGCAGATAACACAGAAGAATGTGACAGGAAAGCCACTAAATTAAAAGATAACCAATCAGAAAATTAAGAATGATTCCAGCCAATAGAAGATCAACAATGAAGCAGCCGTAGTTGTTACATAGAAGCCAATAAAGAACATGCTTTGAATCCAGATGTCACTGCTGCAACCTGTCATAGAAGTGTGAATGACTTTGATGGGAGTGACAAGGCAGTGACATCAACCAACCATCACACTAGAATTAAAGTAAAGTGTTTGTGTTACAAGAGTTATTCACTATCTTGGAAAAATAAGTGACAAAGTGGTAAAAGAAAGTGTGTTTGATGACAGGTTACAGGAACAGTATAAGGCTGAGAACATTAAATTACCATTGAGGCTAATAATATAAGGAAGGTCAGAAATTGACAATTTGTTTGCAAAAATGGACAAAACTTATAATAATAGTAGGCAAATTATGGGAAAAAAAGAAGAGGTAGCAAAAAATTTAGGATCAGAATTAGATGCTTGGTGTCAACATATTTGGTCTAGCAGAGATGAAATCAAAGAAATAAGGAAATAGAAGTTGATGCTGTTGATTCTGGTCAGTCTGAGTTAACAGAAGTACATCAGATTTGTTCTAATAATAAGGATAATGAAATGGTTTCCCATACAAAGCACAGAGATAATGTTGGAATTAAGAATCTTGGGGTCATGGCAGAAAATATTAGTGTAAATATTGACACCTTCTATGATGTTGAAACAGGTAGTGAATTATTTTCATGAGAAAGTTGATGACATTGCAAATAAGTGCCAGTTTGGAAAGGAATGTACACTTTTCTCAATAACAGTAATGAAAATTATTTGTAAGTAACTGAATCTAATAGAAGGAAAGACCAAAATGACATGTATGTAAATAGTAAATGAAATTGTTGATGAGTCTGTTGAATGTAAAGTTTGTGTAATTAGGAATAAGGTAAATGAAATGCAGTTAACCCTTTAACTGCTCTGGACATGTTAACATGTACACCTTTGTACCTGTCCCTGTGTGCTCTGAACGTGTTATGCACACCACCAATCCTTCTACCTGGTACTCTGAACGTGTCTATGCATAAACACGTTCAGAGTACCAGTAGAAGGACTGGTGGTGCACATAAACACGTTCAGAGCACACAGGGATAGGTTCAAAGGCGCGCACATTAACACGTCCAGAGCAGTTAAAGGGTTAATAAACACTAATATAAACAATGCTGTGATGACAGGTGTGCGTATTGGAGAGATGAAGGTTGCTAAAGTAAACAAAACTGTGGTTAAATTACCAACAGTAGATATGCCCTGAATTTTTTAAACTGTTAATGAAGTAGACAATATGCAGAAAGTAATTTTTAATGTAATTTGCTTAAAGTAGTTTTCAATGTGTATGCAAGGGAACTGCCATTGCAAAATATGGCATGTTCAAGGATTTTGTTGAGTGGAGTGCAGTATTTGCAATTGACTTGAATAATACAAGCAGAATTTCACCCAGAGTTATAAAACTAGATGGAGGACCACTGCATCAGAGTAAATGTGAATCCATTTATAGATAGGGGACTGACTGAATTGCAGTGAACACATTATGTGACAAGTTTTACACTGCCCACTAGATCAGGCTGTTCCAACAGAGCTCCAGGGAGCCGGAACGCTCCGGAGCACTCACTGCAGCAGCTCGGAGCCCACATGGAGGGGGAAAACGAACCCACTGCCCCCTGACCGCATACAGCCGCAACTGACACAATAATCCATGTTCAATGACAGCTGTGACTACCCATGGCAGCTCTGTACCTCTATTGGAGAATACCTTTCTATTCATTGTGAGGGATGGTCGACCGCAGTGTTTTGTATGTCACAAAGTATTTAATTCTGCGAAAAGGTACAATATACAACAACATTACACACGTCTTCATGCAGAGCACTACAGTCAGGTAGAAGGCATTGCATGCAGAGAAGTGGTAGCCAGGCTTAAGAATGACATATCAGTAGACGTAAATTTAAAAACGGTTTCGTAATATGGAGGGTATCAAAACATGCAACATAGTTCATGTTCTGTAATGCGTTTATAATTTTCAGGTGAATGAGAGCAGAGAAAACACTACTGAATCTGGAATTCGAGCAAGTTACAGGGTCGCTCACATCATTGCAATGAGTGGCAAGCGTTTTCGGTGGGACCACTCGTAAAATCGTGCATGGCAGCAAGGGAGGTCCAAGCAATTGAAGGGGTTTGCCTGTTGAAGCAAACAATGTCTCGTCGAATCCTGGACATGGCAGCGGATTTAGAGACACAGCTCAGGAAAAAGTCGGAGAGCTTTGTTGCATTTTCGCTAGTGCTTGACGAAAGCACCGACATATCGGACTGTGCTCAGCTTGCAGTCTTTCTGCGTGGTATCGACATGGAGCTGCAAGTAACTGAAGAACTCTTGGATGTGGTACCACTCGATTACACCGCAAAAGGATGTGACATTTTTGAAGCTGTTTGTGAATCAGTGGAAATATGAATTTGCCATGGGATAAGCTCCATTCTGTAGCGACAGACGGTGCACCACAAATGATCGGGCGTCACCAAGGTTTTGCTTCTCATTTGAAAAATAAACTCAGGGACGAATTAGGGAAAGACATTTTGACTCTTCATTGTTTTATTCACCAAGAGGCACTGTGTGCTGAAACAGTAGAGCTAGGTGGCGTAATGAAAGATGTCACGAAGCGTGAGAATTTTGTGCGGTGTCAAAGGATTCCTGAAAGATGTGGAAGCGGAGTATGGGGATATATCTTACCACAGTACAGTTCGTTGGCTGAGTCGGGGAAAAGTTCTTGATGTTTTCTTTGCCATTAGTGAGGAAATATCCCTTTTTCTCAAAATGAAAGGGGAAGAAATGCGTTGTCTGAAAGATGTAAAATGGATATCAGACCTGGCGTTCCTAGCTGACATAACTATGCATCTGAATAATTTAAATCTGTTATTGCAGGGCAAAGGGCAGTTAATTGTTGACACGCACGACCAGATCAAAGTGTTCCTGGAAAAGTTACGTTTATTTGAGAGGCAGATGAGTAATGGACATTTAACATTCTTCAATCATCTTGCTTCTTTAAAAGTACCTGAAGGTACTACTTTCGGCGATTACCAAGCAAACTTAAAGCAGCTCATCACGTCATCTGAAACATGATTCTGAGACCTCACAAGTTTGGAAATGGAACTTAAGGTGTTCAGCACTCCTTTTTCAGTTTCCACCAATGACTTGTCATCGTCACTTCAATTGGAGATTATTGATTTGCAAAATTCAACTTTGTTGAAAGAGAGGTACTACAACATGTTGGATTTGTCACGATGGTATCGTTCATTACAGAAAAAAACATTTCCCAAGCTTCACAACAATGCCGCTCAGATCATGTGCATGTTTGGATCTATGTTTTGATGTGAGCAGCTTTTCTGAGCAATGAAAAGAGTAAAAAGTAAGGAACAATCGCTTCTTCAGAATGCAACAATGAAGGCCATCCTTCGCATTAACACTGCAAACACTTTGACGCCTGATATTTCCGATCTTGCAATGAAAAGAAAATTTCAAGCTACAGAGGCCCAATAAATTTAGTATGCAATTTCTTGTAAAACATTTGTTTCTTATTTATTTCCTGAAGATTGTATTTCCTGGTGTAGCATGTCACCACGTCTTAGCAGCTAAGATTATGAGGTTGTCAATCTTGTAAGACACAGCTAGCACATCAAAACGCTTGCCTTGCCGCCTGCCTCAGCCAGCCATGCCACATGCCGGCCCACTTGAATGGTCACAGCGAGCGACACAACTCCCTGGAGCAGGGAGCGCTCCGCAGCTCACAACAGAGCCCACGAACTGGAACAGCCTGCACTAGGTGATCCTTTTCTTACTTTCTTAGGTCATTCTTTTCTCTAACTACGTCATCCATAAATTGTAAGGAAAAATGTAATAATCTATTATCTTCAATTCAAGATATATAAAAACGTTCATTTCTGTAATAACATTTTTCTATATATTAATAAGAGGGTGGAAGCATATGCTATGTCAGCTAAATTACTTGAAAAAAAGTCTTATTCATTTCTGGACTCAGCTATGGCAAAATGTTCATAAATAATTACAAAATCTTTACCATCAAAGTGATTTGTAAAGTTAAAGATACAATAAGAGATTTATTTAGTAGCAGTAGAAAAAAGGTCTTGTGATACAACGAACCAGGTTCACTTGTATAAATGTTTGAGGATAAGTTCAAAGTTACTTGTTTAATTAAATATAAAATTAAAATCTGATGGCTATATTAAATGCTAGTTTTATGGAAATGTATCACAAATACTCCCTTTCAGATTAAAGTAAAAATGGCTAAAAAATTTATATAATCTTGCCCATAATACTTTCAGTATATTTGCCAAGAGATAGCCCTTCAGGCAAGAGTGGGTAAAAGTAAATAGTTTAAAGTAAAATAATATCCTTATCTGGAGTGATCTAAAGCAGTTAAAAAGCTTTTGTCTGTCTGTAATGAGAAAGAGAGGTTTGTTATAATGTTGTTTTATTGCTATGGAATGACATTTAGTAAAAGTCATTTTTGTATAAGACAGAGCAGGGATTTATTGTTAAATGAAATAATAATGTTGTTATGAAGCAACAATGTGAAGTAATGATAATGAGAAATATGAAACGACAAACTATAGTGATGAATATGAAATAATAAATTGTAATGAGGAATTTGTAATAAGGAGATTAATAATGTGGATTAGGAGAAGTATAATGTGAAGTGGTGATGGTTAGGAATGCTGTCTTTGCAGTTTGCTGTTGTTGCAGTAAGACATCTAGAGGATCACAGACAACATTTCAGTAAAATAAATATGAAATTTATAGCACTATAAGTAAAAGTCGAATGAAAGCCTACTTGCTTAACAAGTGATCAGATACATAATGCTACATATTCTATTTTCAGAATAATATAATACTTAACTGAGTCATGCAGTTAAAAATTACTTGTATGTGCATCCTTCTAAATGATTTCAAGTACTGATGCTTGGAGAAAAAATATACTGATAATTAACCTGTTTCAAGGAATGAAATAAATATTTGGTATTCTGACAGATAGAAACAACAGAAAAGTCACAATTTTTTGGAAGCAACTAAGTAAAGATTCAGATATTTACGTCATTCTGATTTTTATTTCAAGATAATTGAATGCCTGGGAACAGCTTCCATCTCCTTAAACGAATTGATTCATAATTATATAAAAACATTTACAAATGCTTATAATCCACATTTCACCTAGAGATGGATTAATACAATTTATTTCAGGTTAGAGTAAATTTTATTGTGTTGCTAATATAGAGCATTTTCCACATTTTTTCCATGTGCACAGACACTGAGTGCTGTTGCAACCCTGGTCACCGATAGAAGTGCGTGGGACGTAGACCCACAGCCTGGACAATAGGAATCTGGGAGCAAGACTCAAAATATAAGTTTAAGTTTCCACAACCTGGACCACTGGAAGTTGGAGGCTGGACACAAAATGAAAGAGCATGTCCCCAGAAACTTGACAATACTGTGAGTGATTACTGTGAAGCACAGATTGTCATATATTGTCTAATGTTTCAAATTAGAAAATTAATTTGTTTTATTAAAAAATGTTTGTATATACAAATATAAAGAATTGCAAAAAATTTGTAAACATTTTTTGTAATGAAGGACGCTGACAAGTACCAGTTTCTAATAACATATTTTTAATTAACAAAAATTTTAGGTGTCTGATCTATATTTTATTTTAAAATGTTTAGATATTTCTCAATGTGTGTTTGTGTATAATTCAATGGAGGGGTGCTGTAATCTTTGCATCTGCTCTTAAGCACTCCTACTAACAACTATACTTTTCTCTCTCTCAAATGTCAATTGGACCTAGTTATCCACATCATCATATAAATGTCCACCCCCGGTAGCTGAGTGGTCAGCGCGACAGAATGTCAATCCTAAGGGCCTGGGTGCGATTCCTGGCTGGGTTGGAGATTTTCTCCACAAAGGGACTGGGTGTTGTGTTGTCCCAATCATCATCATTTCATCCCCATCGACGCGCAAGTCGCCGAAGTGGCGTTAAATCGAAAGACTTGCACCCGGCGAACGGTCTACCCAACGGGAGGCCCTAGTCACACGACATTAATTAATCATATAAATGTAATACATGCCCAAATCTGTCCAAATATTGTTCAGACAATATTTCATGAAAATGTATTATTCAGTGGATAATTTTCAAGAAGCTGATTACAGTAATGTGTTCAGTTTTCCTCGAAACCATGTTAACTTAAAGTGATATAAATAAAATAGAAAGAAACATTCCACATGGGAAAAATATATTAAAAACAAAGATTCCATGACTTATCAAACGGGAAAGCGCTGGTAGACAGACACAATAAAAACACACACAAACACACACACAGAATTTCAAGCTTTCGCAACCAACGGTTGCTTCGTCAGGAAAGAGGGAAGGAGAGGGAAAGACGAAAGGATGTGGGTTTTAAGGGAGAGGGTAAGGAGTCATTCCAATCCCGGGAGCGGAAAGACTTACCTTAGGGGGAAAAAAGGACAGGTATACACTCACACACACACACACACACATATCCATCCACACATGTCTGTATATGTGTGGATGGATATGTGTGTGTGTGCGAGTGTATACCTGTCCTTTTTTCCCCCTTAGGTAAGTCTTTCCGCTCCCGGGATTGGAATGACTCCTTACCCCTCTCCCTTAAAACCCACATCCTTTCGTCTTTCCCTCTCCTTCCCTCTTTCCTGACGAAGCAACTGTTCGTTGCGAAAGCTTGAAATTCTGTGTGTGTGTTTGTGTGTTTTTTATTGTGTCTGTCTACCAGCGCTTTCCCATTTGGTAAGTCACGGAATCTTTGTTTCTAATATATTAACTTAGAGTGATGAATACTTGGAAATTTTACTACAGTAAGTAATGATTAATTTTGACTGAGCTAATCAATACTTTTAGAAGTATTGACATCTACCATTGGAAGGCTAGGAACCAGAAATATACAGTTGTTGTTGTTGTGGTCTTCAGTCCTGAGACTGGTTTGATGCAGCTCTCCATGTTACTCTATCCTGTGCAAGCTTCATCATCTCCCAGTACCTACTGCAGCCTACATCCTTCTGAATCTGCTTAGTGTATTCATCTCTTGGTCTCCCTCTACGATTTTTACCCTCCACGCTGTCCTCCAGTACTAAATTGGCGATCCCTTGATGCCTCAGAACATGTCCTACCAACTGATCCCTTCTTCTAGTCAAGTTGTGCCACAAACTCCTCTTCTCCCCAATTCTATTCAGTACCTCCTCATTAGTTATGTGATCTACCCATCTAATCTTCAGCATTCTTCTGTAGCACCACATTTCAAAAGCTTCTATTCTCTTCTTGTCTAAACTATTTATCGTCCATGTTTCACTTCCATACATGGCTACACTCCATACAAATACTACGACTTCCTGACACTTAAATCTATACTCGATGGTAACAAATTTCTCTTCATCAGAAATGCTTTCCTTTCCAATGCCAGTCTAGATTTTACATCCTCTCTACTTCGACCATCATCAGTTATTTTGCTCCCCAAATAGCAATACTCATTTACTACTTTAAGCATCTCATTTCCTAATCTAATTCCTGCAGCATCACCTGATTTAATTCGACTACATTCCATTATTTCGTTTTGCTTTTGTTGATGTTCATCTTATATCCTCCTTTCAAGACCATGTCCATTCCGTTCAGCTGCTCTTCCAGGTCCTTCGCTGTCTCTGACAGAATTACAATGTCATCGGCGAACCTCAAAGTTTTTATTTCTTCTCTGTGTATTTTAATTCCTACTCCAAATTTTTCTTTTGTTTCCTTTACTGCTTGCTAAATGTACAGATTGAATAACATCGGGGAGAGGCTACAACCCTGTCTTACTCCCTTCCCAATCACTGCTTCCCTTTCATGTCCCTCGTCTCTTATAACTGCCATCTGGTTTCTGTACAAATTGTAAATAGCCTTTCACTCCCTGTATTTTACCCCTGCCACCTTAAGAATTTGAAAGAGAGTAGTCCAGTCAACATTGTCAAAAGCTTCCTCTAAGTCTACAAATGCTAGAAATGTAGGTTTGCATTTCCTTAATCTATTTTCTAAGATAAGTCGTAGGGTCAGTATAGCCTCCCAAGTTCCAACATTTCTACAGAATCCAACTTGATCTTCCTCGAGGTCGGCTTCTACCAGTTTTTCCATTCGTCTGTAAAGAATTCGTGTTAGTATTTTGCAGCAGTGGCTTATTAAACTGATAGTTTGGTAATTTTCACATCTGTCAACACCTGCTTTCTTTGGGATTGGCATTATTATATTCTTCTTGCAGTCTGATGGTATTTTGCCTGTCTCATACATCTTGCTCACCAGATGGTAGAGTTTTGTCAGGGCTGCCTCTCCCAAGGCTGTCAGTAGTTCTAATGGAATGTTGTTTACTCCCGGGGCCTTGTTTTGACTTAGGTTTTTCAGTGCTCTGTCAAACTCTTCACGCAGTATCATATCTCCCATTTCATCTTCATCTACATTCTCTTCCATTTCTATAATATTGTCCTTAAGAACCTTGCTCTTGTATAGATCCTCTATACTTTCACGGCTTTTGTAATGGTATAGCATGTCAGATAATAAGTGCAAACAACAATCCATCTACTGCCACTAGCAGACGGAAATCGCCTGATGAGGTCAATCCCAACACGTTGGAAAGGCATTTCGGCTGGTGGAATTGGTATGAGTCAGCCAGGTGGTTTCTGAGGAACTGCCTTTCTCCTCTGGCACTCTCGACAATGCGACACATTATGATGGACACTCTTAAATAAACCTGGCCAGAAAAATCTCTTGTGGATCCTATCGTACATCTTAATAAATCCTAAATGTCCAGCCTCAGGTGTCTCATGGAATTTCTGCAGAATATCTAAGTGCATGTGTTTAGAAATCACTAGTAGCCACCTCTTTCCAAACAGATCAACGTTTTCCTTTCAAAGTAACCCACTAACTACCTTAAATTGTCCTTTCACATCCTCTGACCGATTTAAGGCAATCATAATTTGAGATATCTTGGCGTCCTCCTTCTGCTCAGCAGAGAGATCCTGGAGTGCAGCGAGACAATCACTGTCTTCATCAAAGTCTTGGTGGTCTTGCACAGTGTTTCTTGAGAGACAGTCAGCATCTTGGTGTTTTCTTCCACTTTTGTACACTATGATACTGTCATATGCCTGAAAACGTAGTGCCCACCTGGCGAGTCATCCTGTTGGATCCTTAAGACCTGCCAACCAACAAAGTGAATGATGGTCTGTAACAACTGTGAATGGCCTTTCATAGAGATACTGTCGAAATTTGCACATGGCCCAGGTCACAGCAAGACATTCTTTTTCTGTAGTTGAGTAGTTTCACTCGGCTTTTGTAAGTGTCCTAGAAGCATAGGCTATAACCTTCTCTTTTCCATCCGAAATTTGCACCAGAACAGCACTGATCCCATACCCACTGGCATCTGTGTGTAGTTCTGTAGGTGCTCTATCATCATACAGACCAAGTACAGGTTCAGTTGCCAGAGCTTTTCGCAGCACATCGAAAGAATCTTGTTGAGCACCACCTCAGATAAATTTAGCATCAGCTTTTAACAACTCTTGGAGTAGCCTGGCTTTGATACAAAAGTCTTTGATAAAATGATGGTAATAAGAACATAATCCAAGGAAGCTTCTCACATCTCTAATACTTTTAGGAATAGGAAATTTCGCTATAGATCTCACCTTTTCTGGGTCTGGCCACACACCTTCGTTTGACACAAGGTGTTCAAGTATTTTGATTTCTTTTGCTCCAAAGAGACATTTTCTTGGATTAAGTTCAGTCCGCCTTGTTGGAGACACGTAAGAACCACCCTCAGTCTTTTTATGTGTTCATCAAATGTCTCTGAGAACACTATAATGTCATCTAAATAACAAAGACACATCATCCACTTCAGGTGACTTAGAACATTATCCATCATCTGTTCAAAAGTTACTGGTGCATTACACAAACCAAATGGCATTACCTTAAACTTATACAGGCCCTCAGGGGTCAATAATGCAGTTTTCTCACAATCAACCTCATCTACTTTGATTTGCCAGTATCGCTAGTACATGTCCATGGTTGAGAAAAACTTAGCCCCCCTTCAAACAATCTAGTGTATTGTCAATTCGTGGAAGGGGGTAAACGTCCTTTTTAGTCATCTTATTAAGCATCCTGTAATCAACACAAAAGCGACAACTGCCATCCTTCTTCCTGACGAGAACCACTGGTGACGACCATGGGCTCTGTGAAGGCTGAATGACGTCATTCTTCTTCATTTTCTCTACTTCATCGTGAATTATTCAATGTTCCATTGCTGACACACGGTATGCTCTCTGGCTCATTGGTTGATGCTCTCTAGTGCTAATCCGGTGCTTCACTGCCGATTTGTCTAATTTGCTCTTCACCTGTGGATTGAAGCATTCACAGAACTCTTGAAGAATGGCAAGTAGCTTCTTCCGTTTTTCCTTAATGAGATCTGGTGATAGTCGAGCTAGAAGATCTTGTCTCATAGAGGTAGCACCAATTTCGCTCACAAGACTCTGCATGGGAGGTTTCTATGACGTTCAGCTGTTCGACAATTAACGACTCAGAGTTTGCTATGCACATGCATCTTGGAAGGATCTGCAGTTCTCAGCGACAGTTAACTATCCACACTTCACCGAATCTGAGCTTAAACAAGATGACAGAGGCTGGGATGACCAAGTTATTCTTCAGTGGTATGCTTCTCTTACATTCCACTACAAGATATATGGGTTTATGCATGGCATGACACATGACAGTTACCTTTTCTGAAGAACACTTGTGAAATCAGTTCCTTCCTCCATCACAGGCATCGGTACAATGTTTGGATGCCTTTCAAAATTCTTGCATGTAATTTTTTGATGCATTGTCTTGATATACTGACACAACACCCTTCATGAGATGTGCAGCCTTATCTTCCTCCTCCATTCTAGGAACCACTATTTTACACAGCTCCAAGATGTCTTGAATGTAGGATGCTGTGGTTTCTACTGGATGCTGTGCCCTGCACTTTAATTTATCTTCAGCCTTGCACTTCAACCATTGTGTGTTGCCAAAATACTTGTGCACTTCCACCTGGAATACTTCCCAGCTTGTGAACTTCTCCTCGTTGTTCTCATACCACTGCTTGGCAGTGCCCTCCAAATAGAAAAATACGTTAGCCAAACACACAGTGTCATCCCATTTGTTAAATTTGGCTATACAGTCATATACCTTCAGCCACTCGTTTGGATGTTGGCCATCATCACCAGAAAACCCCGAAGGATGTCTCAAGTGGTGACACACAGTTGCTAACATCTGTTGAATATGGTTCAAACATGGGTTTCTCACCACGTAAACGGCAGGTCTGTCGTGGCCTGATGGGTGCCACTGTGTCGTCGATAATGTGCACTATCACAATTTCCGATACCCAGCATCTCCACCAGAATAATGTCACATACAAGAAGGTGTAATTAGATGAATGACAAACACTAACTTCACTTAACGAAGGTTTATTCATTACTTGCACATACAAGAGCGTGGAGCGAACTGCCTCCGGCCAGAACACATACGGTATATATACAGTTACAGAGCATTCCAGTACAATGATTCTTGACATTTGTGGATACTTCTAGAATGTACTGAAACCAAATATAGAAATTAAAGTTTTACAGTTCAGGTGAGTTTTGAACTCATGCCCTCCATGCAACAGTCTAGTATCATAACCACCACACCATGGTGACTGTGCTACTCAGCTTCTTCTGCAACAATATTTCAGACTAAAATGTATAAAAAAGAAACTAATGAGTTACAATCGATATGTACTAACAGTTAAAATTACTCTTCTTTTAAAGATAATTGAAATTACAAAATTTGCGGCATACTTAGAATTCATATTATTAATTGCACAATTTAACACTAATTATTAAATTTATGTTTAGATTGATTTACAAAATAGTGATATATTTTAGCGAAAATTCTTCTTTGGTAAAGAAAGTTTGTAAACTCTTTTGCTTTGTAAACTCTTTGGAATAACGTGAGTATCGCAGAATGTAAGTAGTGGTGGAAGTAGACGTTTCCTAAGTTTCCATCTACAACAACAATGAGATAGTGAAGATAAGTAAAAAGTTATTCCTTTGTATATCTTACACCTCTAGAAGCTTTCAAAATTTGTGCAAAGACAGAGAATTTTAATAGTGATGTGTGGGAGGGTAAGATTACAGGATCACATTGTGTTTGTAAAGCTTATTGTTTACTTCAGTCAATGCATCCCACACTGGCTGATTATTTTGTCCTCATAGTGTTCATTATGAGGGACTGTAAGCAATCATGGCAATTGCTGCACAAACAAGCCAGAGGAATGGTGTTCCATGTGCATCAGTCCTTTGAAAAGCAGTCTTCTGTTGACATTGAGCTGGCACAAGCAGCATGTTGTACCATTACCAGGTGCCAGGAGGAGACAGCTGAAGCTTGTGAGATTCATTTGAAAACCATTCAGAGGATATCCAGCAAAGTTAGAAAGTCTAACCAAACCTGCGGCTCTAATGTTTTCAAGTCACTAGACAAGGAAAACAACCACAAAAAGAAGTGGGTGACCTAGACAATTTCATGAATAATGTTTTGCAGCGCATAGTATTCAGAATGTATCCTAAAGATGAATATCCAGCAGCAGAAAAATTAGTTTTGCATATAAAAGATGTTGAAAATTTGAACAGTAGTAAATGGACCATATTGAGGATACTGAAAGACATGGAATTCAAATATCAGAAAACAAATGACAGGAGGGAACTACTAACGGAACTTTGCATTACTGTAGCTGCCAGGAATATGTGTTTGAGAACAATGCAGGAGATCAGACAAGTTGGCATGTTTCATTTATTATGTAAATGAAACTTTCATTCATCAAATCCATGTAATGGCTATGTGGTGGGAAATGAATTGTGGATATGCTGGATTAAAGATTCCACTTGATAAGGGTTACAGAATTATAGTGCTTCATGTGAGATAAGCAGAAACTGGCTTTATTCCCCAGCGTAAGATAATTTTTAAGGTGTCGAATATTGACTATTCTGAAGATTACCATTCTGAAATGGCATACAGTGTCTTTGAACAGTGGTTTGAAGAACAATTGTTGCCATATATCCCTGCATGTTTGGTTACTGTCTTGGATAATGCAAGTATCCATTGGTGCAAGCAAAAAAAGCTCCGACTGTGAATTCTAAAATGACAGAGAGGCTATTGCACGATCAACACCTAATGGAATACCTCATAGTTCGCCGCATACCAGAGCTGAATTTCTGGTTCTTGTCGACATCCACAAGCCCACATACAGAGTTTATGAGATAGACGACACTGCAATGCAACTTGGGCATCATATTGTCAGATTACACCCATACCATTGTCATTACAACACAACTGAGCTGATATGGGCTCAGGTAAAAGCATATACTGTGGAAAAGAACAATACATTTAAAATTGTACTTACACACGAGGCAACAGACAGCACCTATACAACTGTATTGGCAGTTTGCAGAAGACATGCAGAAAAACTGCAGGGTGAGGATTATGACACAGAAATTGGCTGGGACACAATTATGGAAACTTTCACTATAAAGCTCGCTCAGTGTGAATGTTCTATATTGGACAGTGATATTACTGGTACTTATGACTGTCTGTATGACTATGACTGCAGCTGCATTAACAATTATACACTGAAGCACCAAAGAAATTGGTATAGGCATGCACATTCAAATACACAGATACGTAAACAGGCAGAAAACTGTGCTGTGATCAGCGACGCTTATATAAGACAACTAGTGTCTGGTGCAGTTGTTAGATCATTTACAGCTGCTACAGTGGCAGGTTATCAAAATTTAAGTGAGTTTGAGTGTGGTGTTATAGTCAGCACATGAGCGATAGGACACAGCATCTCTGAGGTAGCGATGAAGTGGGGGTTTCCCCGTACAACTATTTCACAAGTGTACCGTAAATATCAGGAATCAGGTAAAACATCATATCTCCAACATTGCTGAGGCCAGAGAAAGATCCTGCAAGAATGGGACCAAAGATGACTGAAGAGAATTATTCAACATGGCAGAAGTGAAACCCTTCTGCAAATTGCTGCAGATTTCAAAGATGGGCCATCAATAAGTGTAAGTGTGAAAACTATTCAACAAAACATCATCAATACAGGTTTTCTGAGTCGAAGGCCCACTCAAGTACTCTTGATGACTGCATGACACAAAGCTTCACAACTTGCCTGGGCCCATCAACAATGACATTGGACTGTTGATGAGTGGAAACATGTTGCATGGTCAGATGAGTCTCATTTTAAATTGTATCAAGTGGATGGATGTGTACGGGTATGGAGACAACCTCATGAATCCATGGACCCTGCATGTCAGCAGGGGACTGTTCAAGATGGTGGAGGCTCTGTAATGGTGTGGGGCGTGTACAGGTGGAGTGTTATGTGACCCTTGATCATCTAGATATGACTCTGACAGGTGACATGTACATAAGCATCCTGTCTGATTATCTGCATCCATTCATGTCCATTGTGCATTCCAACAGACTTGGGCAATTCCAGCAGGACAATGTGACATGCCACATGTCAACAATCGCTACAACGTGGCTTCAGAAACTCTCTTCTGAGTTTGAACACTTCCGCTAGCCACAAAAGTCTCCAGACATGAACATTATTGAGCACATCTGGGATGCCTTGCAACGTGCTGTTCAGAAGAGATCTCCACCCCCTCGTACTCTTACGGATTTACGGGCAGCCCTGCTGGATTCATGGAGTCAATTCCCTCTAGCACTACTTCAGACATTAATAAAGTCCATGCCACATCATGCTGGAGCACTTCTGGGTGCTCACGGGGGCCTACATGATATTAGGCAGGTGTACCAGTTTCTTTGGCTGGTCAGAGTAAGTAGCTCAGGTATTCTTCTTTGTTGTCATTATAACACAGTTTTCTCCATAAAACATATTTTGTTTGATTATATACATAAATCTTAATGCTCTACCAGGTTGTGCAACGAAAATCAGCTTTTAGTAACCCAATAAACAATCTGTTTCTGATATCCCTAAGGGCATACATTTTTGAAGCTTGAAAATGCTTTCAATGTATTCAATCACTGTGGATGCCTAATGAAAGTAATGAAAAAATTAATTTGCTTCACAAAATGGCTTGTTATTATTGAAAAGACAGAACATTAAAGATTGACAGCATTTAAGGGAAGAAGCTACATGACGATTATTGACAAAATGGTGTGTGTGAGTAATTGAATTTCTAAAAATGAAGTTTACTGTGGAATGATGTGTGTGTAGTGAGTCATCAGCTGTCAGAATGCAAGAAATGACGGAAAAAAGCTAGCAATGTTGAACCATATTTTCCCTCGCTCTCTCTTTGCATTGAGTGCCCACCACAACTGCCTTCGTAGTGGCCGATCAGCACTCTGTAAGCATAACTGATGATGTCACTTTGTCATTAGCTGCAGAGCCCCGTTTAACAATGTATGCTGAAATATGCACTGCACAAGACTTATACCTGCAACAGTATAGTTCTTTGTCATCAAATCTGTCACAGATTGTTGGCTATCCTACTTTGGAAATTGGCTAGGCCTCTGACCTTCACTTTCTGTGGTGAGGCATGGATATTCAACACCTTTCACCTATACATGGTTTCATTGTCCATCAATCAGTTTGCTGATTGTCCCCAAGTAACAGGCAATAATAATCTGCCATCAGTCCAAAGTAACGATAGTTTTCTGACCTACACCAGATTCTGTTTATAATAAAGTACAACAATCACCATTACATTATACACTGAGGTGACGAAAGTCATGGGATAGCGATCTACACATACACAGATGGTTGTGGTATTGCATACACAATGAATAAAAGGGCACTGCAATGGCAAGTTGTCACTTGTATTCAGGTGATTCACGTGAAAAGGTTTCCAATGTGGTTATGGCCACATGACGAAAATGAACAGACTTTGAATGCAGAATGGTAGTTGGAGCTAGAGGCACGGGACTTTCCATTTCAGAAACCATTAAGGAATTCAATATTCCGAGATCCACAGTGTCAAGAGTGTGCCGAGAATCCCAAATTTCAGGCATTACCTCTCACCACGGTCAATGCAATGGCCAACGGCCTTCACTTAATGACCAAGAGCAGTGGCGGTTTCATAGAGTTATCAAAGTGGGATGTACAACAAATGTATTCATTAGGACAATGTGGTGAAATTTGACATTAATGGGCTACAACAGCAGATGACCAACATGACTGCCTTTGCTAGCAGCGTAACATCAACTGCAGTGCCTCATCTGGAATCGCGGCCACATCAGCCAGACCCTAGATGATTCAAAAATGGTGGTCTAGTCAGATGAGTCCTGATTTCAGTTGGTAAGAGCTGATGGCACGGTTTGAGTGTGGTGAAGACTTCACAAAGCCTGGACTCAACTGGGGGTGGCTCCATAATGGTGTAGGCTGTGTTTACATGGAATGGACTGGGTCCTCTGGTCCAAATGAACTGATCATTGACTGAAAATGGTTATGTTTAGCTACTTGGAGACCATCTGCAGCCGTTCATGGGCTTCATATTCCAAAAACAATGATGGAATTTTCAGGCATGACAATCTGTCAAGTCACTGGGTCACAATTGTTTGCAATTTGTTTGAAGAACATTCTGGACAATTTGAGCAAATGATCTGGCCATTCGTCAAACATTTATGGGACACAATCAAGAAGTCAGTACATACACAAAATCCTGCACTGGCAACACTTTCACAATTATGGATGGCTATAGAAGCAGTATGACTCAATATTTCAGCAGAGGACTTGTTGACTCCATGCCATGTCGAGCTGCTGCACTACACAGGGCAAAAGGAGGTCTGACACAATATTAGGAGGTATCATTGACTTCAATATACAGGGTGATTATAATTAAAGTTAAACTTTCAAACTGCTGTAGAAATAGCACCACAGGTCAGAATGATGTCAAATTGCAATGGAATATTGTCAGAAGGAGGGAATATATGGCAGAACAAAAATAAATACTTACAAAATGTAGTAACAGATGGTGCTCTAAGCATCAAAATTTCATAGTGGTTGACAACAAACAACAAATGAATCATACAACAGTGCCTAAGGTATACGTATGATGTTAAACAAACTGTACTACTCAGTGTGCGTGGGTGTACAGGTGTTAAACTGTTAGTTACGTAAGCTCATCCGCCATGGCAAAGTCACATCACACTAGATGGGAAAAATCAGTTTTTAATTGTCCTGAGGCCAAAAACCACATTAAAAAGCATACCTCACATCGGTTTTTAATTATCCTGAGGCCAAAAACTACATGAAAAGCATCTATCAAAATCAAATCGGATTATTAATTCCCATGTGACTAGCGCACAACATGTTCAATATGCTGTCCACCATTTTCTGCAACAAGTTGAAATCAAGAAACACCACGTTCCACAACTGATCGAAGTGTTTCCAGAGTCACGTTCAAAATGTGTTTTGCAATGTGTGCCTTCAATGTAGCTAAGTTTGCAGTCGGAATCGAGGACACAACACCTTTTATATAGCTCAACAGCCAGAAGTCACACAGATTAACATCAGCTGATTAGGACAGCCAGGCTGTAGAGAAATGGCAGCTGCTAATTCTAGCATTTCCGAAATAGCGCTTCAGCAGTTGCTTAACTGGATTTTCAATGTGCGCAGGTGCGCCATCTTGCATAAAAATGATCCCATCCACACATCCATACTATTGAAGAGCTAGAACGACACGGTTGCGCAAAAGACACACATAGCACTTACCAGTGACGGTACAGGTAACAGGACCGGAAGCACTTGCCTCTTCGAAAAAAATACGGCCCTATGATAAATTATGCCATAAACCTGCACCACACAGTGACCTTTTCAGGATGAAGTGGTACTAGTTGATTTGCATATGGATTTTCCGTTGCTCATATTCAACAATTCTGTGTATTGACATATCCTGTCAGATAGAAGTGGGCTTCGTCTGCCCACAAAATCTTCCACGGCCAATCATTGTCCACTTCCATCCGAGCAAGAAATTCTGAAGTAACGGTCTCTCCTGCTGGCAGGTCAATAGGAAGCAACTTGTGCACATGGGTAATTTTGAATGGATAGCAAAGAAGGATGTTTCATAGGATTTTATGCACTGTGTTTATGGGTATGCCCAATGTTCTTGTGATTCTCCATGCACTACAAGTTTGCACACCACCGCTCGTCTCCTCCTGCATTGCTGTGGCCACTGCTTCCACTGACATTGAATCAATTCGTTTCCTACCTCTACCATGTTGCACACAAAAAGAACCTGTCTTTTCGAATTCCTGAATCATTTTCTCCAGACCCACGGCAGTCATTGGACCAACGCCTTTTTCCAACCCCTTCACTGTCCAGAACTTCTGCAAAGTGACATGTGCACAGTCATCACTCTTGTAATATAGCTTTACAAGCAGAGCACGATCCTGCATTGAGACAGTCACAGAGAACGTCACAGATGGGAAAGGAGGAAACGCCGTGTACTTGGCGTGTTTATACCAACTTCAATGGGTCGTGCGCAGGACAGATGTTTTCATTTATCTATTCTGACACATACAGTGCCATCTATTGATCAATTTTCAAACTATTTTTTTTCTCCTTCCATATGTTTTCTCCCTTCTTTGATAAAATTCCTTTGCAATTTGACGTCACTCTGACCAGTGGTGTTATTTCTAGAACATTTTGAAAGTTTAACTTTAATCATAATCACCTTGTATATTGTTGAATAAATCATTCATTATTAACTCTAATTTTACATAGTTTTCAATGCTATCCAGATTGCTGCACCATGAATATGTACAGGCTTGGATTTAGGGAATTCTTGTAAATTTCACACAGCTATGGCTGCAGGGCAGTAGTTAAGCGACCAATTGGTACATCAGATGGCAGGAGAGGACGATGTTGATATCTTGCAAACAAGTTTATGAGGCAGGTCTATAACACTGCTCCCAGGATAGAAGAACAATGTATACAAGTGTGAAGTAAACAGTGGAGCATAGGTCAGTGATGTGCTGCGAACAACCCATACGCTCTTAGTAACGCAACACTTGTAGAGGATGTGTATATGGCCACAAAGCAGAGAGTGGACCATCACATGTTCACCTCTGAAGTCAAGTGTTATAGATGTGGTTGGGAGGGACATGTAAGGAAGCAGTGTAAATAACTGGAGTGCTATGCCTGTGGCATAGTGGGCCACTGGGTATTTTAGTGTAAAGATAGGAAGGATGGAAAGCACATGTAAGGGAAGGAGCCAACCGAAGCAAATGAGATTGCTTCATCCATTGGATGCAGTGCCAATAGAGCGTAACATGGCACAAGTTAGTGCACGGATGGAATGGAGCTTAGCGGGCTTAATGGGTAGCAGAAAACAGGGATTTTGGTTGACACCAGTGCAAATGTGTCCATTATCAGTCTGGACCTTGTGGGAGAAAGGAGACTGGGCCACCACAGTACAGGATATGTGAGGTTGACGATAATAGGGTGGAATCATGGCATACAACAGTACTGATGTTCTCAGTCGGGAAAACTTAGTTTAGCGAACGCATGAAGGTACTGCCATGTATAGGTGAAGGTTATTCATTGATTCTCGGGCCACACTTTCTAAACAAGCATCACACTAGGACTGATCTTTTGCAATGGCAGTGGAATTCAGTGGGACTTTGTTTAAAGTGGGGGAAACAGTTGCAACTGAGACAATGGCGCAAGGTTCACATCATGGAAATGAGACCAATTAAACTGTATACGTTTTCATTAAAGACTGATCAGCAGTATAAAGTACCAGCAGATACAGGAAAGATAGTTTGGGTTTTAGTGGATACTAATCTGCCAAGAGAAACAGTATATGTGGTTGAACCGCTCTTAAGCAATGAAGAGGTGGATAGCTCGCATTGTTTTATCCACACGAATTTAGTGCATGTGAGTGACATTGATGGGGACAGATGATTCTTGTTAAGTGTGGTTAATTTTGGTGGAGGGGTGGTGACTCTTTCAAAGGGTGCAATAATAGCCGCTCTGGAAGTCTTGGAAGATGAGGACTTCACTAGGTCAAGCTTAGAGAAAAGCCATAAGCAAACTGTCAAAGTGTTACAACAGAAAGTAGATCATTTGAAATGCAGTGATCAAATAGCTATGGAGAACTTGTTGCTCAGGTCTAGTGATTTATTTTATGTGAATGGAAGATTAACAGTAACCCCTCTGATACATCACATACCGACAGGGGATACTGCACCAATTTATACGAAGCCATACTGTGTAGCAAAGCAGCTGCAACCATTGGTAGAAGAATTTATTGAACAACTACTATGGGATCGGATCATAGAACCGAGTGATAGTCCCTGGAATGCGAATATTGTCATTATGCTAAAAATGTCGGCAGACGGGGGGACAGAAATATAGATTTTGCTGTGACTACAAATATCTAAACGTACGGACCATTTCAGATGCTCATCCAGTTCCAAACATTACAGAAACTTTGGATAATCTGGGTGAGTGTCGGTTCTTTACAACTATGGACCTGAGGAGTGGAAACCACCAACTCGAGGTGGCACCTGAAGCCCGAAAACAGCGTTTACCGTCCCAGCAGCACATTTTTGCTACAAACACATGCCACTTGGACTAAAGAACACACTGGCAACTTTTCAATGATTGTTAGATGGGGTACTGAGAGGATTCAAGCCAAAAACTTGTCTAGTCTATCTCAATGACATAATTGTCTATTCGAAGGATTTACAGGAACATCTGAAACATTTGGAGAATGTCTTTTGTAGACTATGATTGGTATGTTTAACATTAAGTGTTGACAAGTGCCATTTCGTGCAGCCTCAAGTTAACTATCTGGGGCATGTGATTAGTGAGCATGGAACACAGATCGAGCCTCATCTTACAGATGCAGTTCAAAATTATCCGATACCACAAACAACTAAGCAGGTACAATCATTCACTGGCCTCTGTATTATATATGGTTCGTGAAAAACTTTGTGAAAATAGCCAGAGCCTTGAAGAAGCTACTGAAGGAGGGATGAAATTCCGTTAGTCACAGGGATGTCAGGAAGCATTTGATAAATTGAAAGAAATATTAGCTTCACATCCAGCATGGTTTTCCCGGATTTTGAGAAAGAGTTTATCCTTTCATGTGATGCTTCAAATGAGGCAATCGGTTGTGTTATGAGACAGATGGGAGATGGTCAGGAACATATGGTAGCTTATACTTCAAGGCAGTTCAGCGTAGCAGTGGAGCGTAACTAATCAACAACGAAGAAAGAGATGTTATTACATATTTGCAGTGTTATCTGTATCGTAGGAAATTTAAGGTCATGACAGATCATATGTCATTGAAATGGTTGCTTGGTTTGAAAGATTGATCTAGTAGATTAACTCGGCAGGCACTTCACCTTATTGAATTCAAGTACGAGGTAATCCATAAGTCAGGGAGATCACTCACAAATGCAAATTCATTAAGCCACAGAGCAGCAGTGTTAAGTACAACACGGAAGAGTGGTGAAGAGTGGCAGCAAGCACTGGCAAGAGATAAGGTGTGCCAGGCATTTAAGTCACAACCACATTTCGTTATGCACAAAGATTTGTTGTGTAGCACGACGAGGTGTCGACCACGTGTGGTGACTGCAGAGGGTTTTTGGAAGGAAGTTTTGCAGCAAGCTCACGACCATATGTTGTCAGGTCATGGTGGGCGACATGCAACAAGCAGACGTTTAGAAGAGTAGTTTTAGTGGAAGAACAGGAAGCATGACATGGAGCAGTATGTTAAGGACTGTGTGCCATGCACGCAGATGGCCGACATTATGCATCAGAAAGTGGTGTTGCAGTCCATTTTCTATGTTGGGGTTGAATGTCCTCGGGCCATTTAATAAAACTGTGGTGTCACCGCCAGACACCACACTTGCTAGGTGGTAGCCTTTAAATTGGCCGCGGTCCGTTAGTATACGTCGAACCCGCATGTCGCCACTATCAGTGATTGCAGACCGAGCGCCGCCACACAGCAGGTCTAGTCTAGAGAGACTCCTTAGCACTCGCCCCAGTTGTACAGCCGACTTTGCTAGCGATGGTTCACTGACAACATACGCTCTCATTAGCAGAGACAACAACCTTCAGCTACATCATTTGCTACGACCTAGCAAGGCGCCATATTCAGTTACTATTCTGAACAGATAATATTGTGAATCATGTACCGTCAAGAGCGACGTTCATAATTAATGGATTTAAGTTAAGTATCCAAGTAATTACGTCCGCTTTCTGAATTCTAATTCCTTGTCATGTTCCAGACCTCACGTCAGTATAGTCCTTCCCTCCTCACGCCAGCCTGCGTGAGCTAAAATGCACGCATTTCGGCCTCCTCTAGTAACACGGTGTTGGCTCATTCAGCCAACAAAACATTGGCGACGAGTAAAAACGGTGTTCTTAAATATACTGACATTTGTCGTTGCACCTACCCTGATTTAATTGTGTAATGGCTTCACCACAATCTCCAGATGTACTGTCCGAATTTTATCGCTTACAGAATCAGCAGACGCAGGCATTACTGGATGCCCTTGGAAAGCTCGTCCAGGGTCAACATGCAATGCAAAATGATGCGACAGCCGCCGCTCAACCGCTAATGCAGCCACAACACGCTGTTACACCGACCTTCCTGCCTTTTGATGCTGCACTGGAAAGCTGGACGGAGTGGTCACACCAATTTGGATTCCATCTCGCCGCCTACAGAATTCAAGGTAACAGGCGGCAGCCTTTTCTTTTGTCGTCCGTCGGTGTGCAAACATACCGTGTGATAGTCAAATTATTTCCCCGACACAACGTAGCAACTCTGTCCTGCGAAGAAATTTTGTCTGCATTAGATGCTTATTTCAAACAATCAGTCAATGTAGTTGCGAAACGGTATACCTTCTTTCATACAAAACGTACGGCAGGTCAGACTAATCGGGAGTGGGTTGCAACCTTGCAAGGCCTTACTAGGGATTGTGCTTTTGAGTGTCAATGTGGACTCCCATATTAGATACAATGGTACATGATGCCATTGCACAGAACATTTCTGATGTTCGTATAACGGAACAGATTTTGAAACTAGTCAATCCCTCCCTTCAACAAGTGATGGACATATTGGATCGGCAGGACACACTTGACTTTGCTCAGGAATCATTTGAAACTTTGCCAGCCATGTGGCAGGTTAACCAGCCCGCCGGGCGAGCTTCACGGAGCGGTAAACAACCCTCACACCTGGCCATGCCGCTCCCGCCAGGCTCTCAGCCACATGTGCTGCGCCGGCAAGCAAATGCAGTGCTCAAATAATGCCCGCAGTGCGCTACTAAACATTCACATGAGTACTGCCCGTCACGCCAAGCTATTTGCTTTTACTGTAATAAAAAAGGACATGTTCAAAGTGTTTGCCAGACAAAGCTCAGATCAGAAACTCAAAACCATTCCAGGCCCTTTGCTTCACGCCGGAATTGGAATCAAACCAAGGATACTCAGGCTCGCGAAACTTCGCCCATGGAAATTCATGTCGTTCATTCCACTCTGCCCAGTGCCACTCTCTCTAACAGTGACTGTGTTCATCCCACAAATAGTGTGTGTCGACATCGCCGGAACTCAGGTCAAGTCGCAAGTGATTTTGTACCAGTGTCAGTTCACATTGCGCGAGGCAGTTGCTCTTGTTGTCAGCAGGACAATGAACATTTTGTAGACTTGGACATAACGGCAAAGTGATACCATTCCAGCTCGATACCGGAGCTGCAGTTTCACTGATCAATCAAGACACTTACAAACAGCTGGACACACCTCCGTTGCATGCCGCAAATGTTAAGTTAACTAGCTATTCAGGTCAAGACATCCCTGTGTTAGGACAGTGCAGCCTTCTTGCAACATACAAAGGACAAACAAAACTTGTGTCATTTTACGTCCTTCGTTCTTCTTCTGCAGTGAACTTGTTTGGTTTAGATTCATTTAAGTTGTTTAACTTGTCTATCGTAAATCAGGTCCTATCAGTGAACCAGACTGTGCCTTCAGACAGTGTTTCTCGTCTATGTGAAGAATTTGCAGACATTTTTGCACCGGGCCTCGGTTGCGCTAAGAACTATAAAGCACATTTGGAACTGAAAGTAAACACGCAACCGAAATTTTTCAGAGCGCGCAATGTTCCCCACGCATTGCATGAAGAGGTCGCAAAAACATTACACGATTTGGAATCACAAGGTGTAATTGAACGTGTGCAGGCTTCTCTCTGGGCATCAACCTTAGTAATTTTGCCAAAACCTTCGGGAAAATTGAGACTTTGTGTGGACTTCAAGGCAACAGTGAATCCACAACTAGTGATTGCAACTTTTCCTTTACCCCGCCCGGAAGATCTTTTTGACAAACTGTGCCCGAGCAAATATTTTTCGAAGTTGGACCTAGCAGATGCGTACTTGCAAATACCGGTGGACGAAGAATCCCAGCGCATTTTGGTGGTTAACACGCATCTTTATTTGTTTCGATTCAAACGACTGCCATTCGGGTGTGCATCTGCCCCTGCATTGTTTCAGCAATATCTACAAACTGTTTGTGCGTCGGTCCCTACTGCAGCCAACTATCTGGACGATATTGTGATCTCCGGAAAGACAGAAGACGAACATTTAGCCAATCTCAGAGCATTATTTCAGGTCTTACGACATAATGGTCTTCGCTTACAGAAGGACAAATGTGTGTTTTTTGCTAGTGACTTGCCATACCTGGGACACGTACTCAATGCCCAAGGCATACATCCCAGTCCCACGCACCTCCGTGCCATACAAGACTTGCCTTCGCCGCAGAATTTGAAGCAGCTACAGAGTGTACTGGGAAAACTCTATTATTATCAGCGATATTTGCCGCATGCCTCTTCCATTTCAGCTCTGCTTCATCGCTTATGCCGTAAAGAAGTTCTGTACGTCTGGACGACGGAATGCGAATGCGCCTTTCGCCGGTTGAAATCAGCGTTGCTTTCCAATACTTGTATTACGTCATTCGAACCCCAGAAGCCCCTTTTGTTGATGGTGGATGCATCGGATTTCGGGATCGGTGCTGTGCTTGCGCACAAAGATGGATCACACGATCGCCCTATTGCCTTTGCGTCCAAATTGCTCTCGTCTGCACAAAGAAACTATTCACAGATCGAGAAAGAAGCATTGGCTCTCGTATTTGGTGTTGCGAAGTTTCATGACTTCTTGTATGGGCGTCACTTTACGATAATCACAGACCACAAACCTTTGACATCGCTTTTTCGTCCGAAAAAGCCTGAATCTCCACGTACAGTGCAGAAATTCATTCGCTGGTCTATTTTCCTCTCGCAGTACCTCTACAATATCTTGTATCGGTCCACTGCTAAGCACAGAAACGCCGATGTGTTCTCCCGTTTACCTGTTGCTGAGGGTAGAGCATTCGATTCCTCCGAACTTGCTTGCATGTTCGTTGATTCGGAAACCGATGACATGGTCGAATCGTTTCCGATTGATTTTCGTCGGGTAGCTACAACCACAGCTGCGAACCCTGTCCTTGCTACCATTCTGCGTTTTGTTGCTACGCAATGGCCCTTGTCAAAATCACAGATCGGGGACCCGTTGGTTCGCCGATTTTTTGCTCACAAGGAGAGACTTTTTGTTCAACGTGGTGCTTTGCTGTTGCGTTCTGATAATGATCAGTCCAGGGTCATGGTCCCACATTCGTTACAGTCCTCTCTCCTAAAGCTTCTTCACCAAGGACATTGGGATATAGTGAGAACGAAACAACTTGCTCGCCAGCACTGTACTTGGTTCAGTATCGATGCCGCGATTACAACTATGTGTTCTTCTTGCACAGTGTGTGCCGAACAACAATCAGCACCACCGCAGAAATTCTTTGCATGGCCAAATGCCACTTTCCCTTGGCAACGCTTACACATCGATTTTGCTGGTCCATTCTGGAATGCTCAATGGTTGGTTGTGATAGATTCATTCAGTAATTTTCCTTTTGTTGTCCGGATGTCTTCCACGACATCGTCTGCCACCATCCAAGCACTATCTGCTATCTTTTGCATTGAAGATCTTCCACAGACAATTGTTTCCGACAATGGCCCACAATTCATGTCCGCAGAATTTCAGTCATTCTGCAAGGCCAATGGTATTCAACATCTGACGTCCGCGCCGTTTTCACCACAGTCAAACGGTGCCGCTGATCGATTGGTCAGGACTTTCAAGTCACAGATGTTGAAGTTGAAAGACTCGCATTCTCGGGAGGACGCTTTATTGCTCTTTTTGTCGTCGTATCGCTCTCAGCCCTGAAGTGGTCACTCGCCGGCTGAGTTGCTCCACAGTCGCCATCATCGAACCTTGATTGCTTTGCTACATCCGCCGCATCAGGTTCCTGTGCAGCAGGAGACACCTGCTTTTGCCCCAGGCGACGCTGTCTACTACCGCCACTATCGAGGTTCATGGCGTTGGCTCAAAGGGCACATTCTTCGCTGCCTCGGACACTCTATCTATCTGGTTTTGGGGGCCTCTGGTGAGTTGCGCCGGCATCTCAATCAGCTGTGCCTCTGTCGTCGCACGGGATCTGCCGCTCCCAGTCTGCTTTCAGCGACGGTGCCGTCCGGTCAGCGCCCCCGGGACCCATCTACTGGCTCGCCTCAGCCCCAAGTGTTACCGACGCTGCCTTCCATTTTGCCCCATGGCGACGCATCGCCGCCGCTGCCTATTCTCCCGCCGGCGATGCCCGCAGTGGACACGTCGCTGCAGCCACCGGGTGCCCCCCTGGGTCACGCGCTGCTGATCGCTCCCCGTGACCAGTTGTCCTCTAACATGGAACTCTTTCCCGCTCCGGACCATACGTCGTCTTCGCCCGTCGGGTGCCCCGGCCCCATGGAGGTCGACCCTTAAGCCCCTCCTGTCTCTCTAAGGGCCCATACACCACATGTTGGCATGCACCCTGGAGTAGGTTTTCAGCTGTTCCCTAGTCCCTGCGGTCCGAATGGCAGGGTGCGGGTGGCACAGCCTCGCCTGTTGTTAGGCTCCCCACCTCGTCGCATACGCCAACATGGGGTCCACCCCATGGCGGACGGAGGCCTTATACCACAACCGTACGCCGATTTGGGGGAGGAATGTGGTGTCACTGCCAGACACCACACTTGCTAGGTGGTAGCCGTTAAATCGGCCGCGGTCCGTTAGTATACGTCGAACCCGCATGTCACCACTATCAGTGATTGCAGACCGAGCGCCGCCACACAGCAGGTCTAGTCTAGAGAGACTCCTTAGCACTCGCCCCAGTTGTACAGCCGACTTTGCTAGCGATGGTTCATTGACAACATGCGCTCTCATTTGCAGAGACGACAGCCTTCAGCTACATCATTTGCTATGACCTAGCAAGGCGCCATATCCAGTTACTATTCTGAACAGATAATATTGTGAATCATGTACCATCAAGAGCGACGTTCATAATTAATGGATTAAAGTTAAGTATCCAAGTAATTACGTCCGCTTTCTGAATTCTAATTCCTTGTCATGTTCCAGACCTCACGTCAGTATAGTCCTTCCCTCCTCACGCCAGCCTGCGTGAGCTAAAACGCGTGCATTTTGGCCTCCTCTAGTAACACGGTGTTGGCTCATTCAGCCAACAAAACAAAAACACCTGCAGGAAATAGGTATGTTCCCAAAATCATCAATCATTTTTCTCAATTTTTGGCAATGGCACCGATGGCAGACCAACAGGCTAGTACTTAGTGCAGGTGTTAGTAAACAACTGGACATTACATAATTTTGGACCAAAGTATGAACTTTGTCCCAGATTTAATGAAGCAGCTGTGCCAAGTGTTGCATATACAGAAGTTACGGATGAGTCCATTACATCCACAGAGTAATGGGAGAACGGAATGCGTGAACAAGACAACTTCAAAGATGTTGTTGTTGTTATTGTTGTTGTTGTGGTCTTCAGTCCTGAGACTGGTTTGATGCAGCTCTCCATGCTACTCTATCCTGTGCAAGCTGCTTCATCTCCCAGTAACTACTGCAACCTAAATCCTTCTGAATCTGCTTAGTGTATTCATCTCTTGGTCTCCCTCTACGATTTTTACCCTCCACGCTGCCCTCCAATACTAAATTGGTGATCCCTTGATGCCTCAGAACATGTCCTACCAACCGGTCCCTTCTTCTTGTCAAGTTGTGCCACAAACTCCTCTTCTCCCCAATTCTATTCAATACCTCCTCATTAGTTATGTGATCTACCCATCTAATCTTCAGCATTCTTCTGTAGCACCACATTTCAAAAGCTTCTATTCTCTTCTTGTCCAAACTATTTATCGTCCATGTTTCACTTCCATACATGGCTACACTCCATACAAATACTACGACTTCCTGACACTTAAATCTATACTCGATGTTAACAAATTTCTCTTCTTCATAAACGCTTTCCTTGCCATTGCCAGTCTACATTTTATATCCTCTCTACTTCGACCATCATCAGTTATTTTGCTCCCCAAATAGCAAAACTCCTTTACTACTTTAAGTGTCTCATTTCCTAACCTAATTCCCTCAGCATCACCCGACTTAATTCGACTACATTCCATTATCCTTGTTTTACTTCTGTTGATGTTCATCTTATATCCTCCTTTCAAGACACTATCCATTCCGTTCAACTGCTCTTCCAAGTCCTTTGTTGTCTCTGACAGAATTACAATGTCATCGGCAAACCTCAAAGTTTTTATTTCTTCTCCATGGATTGTAATACCTACTCCAAATTTTTCTTTTGTTTCCTTCACTGCTTGCTCAATATACAGATTGAATAACATCGGGGAGAGACTACAACCCCGTCTCACTCCCTTCCCAATCACTGCTTCCCTTTCATGTCCCTCGACTCTTATAACTGCCATCTGGTTTCCGTAGAAGTTGTAAATAGCCTTTCGCTCCCTGTATTTTACCCCTGCCACCTTCAGAATTTGAAAGAGAGTATTCCAGTCAACATTGTCAAAAGCTTTCTCTAAGTCTACAAATGCTAGAAACGTAGGTTTGCCTTTCCTTAATCTTTCTTCTAAGATAAGTCGTAGGGTCAATATTGCCTCACGTGCTCCTATATTTCTATGGAATCCAAACAGATCTTCGCCGAGGTCGGCTTCTACTAGTTTTTCCATTCGTCTGTAAAGAATTCGTGTTAGTATTTTGCAGCCGTGACTTATTAAACTGATAGTTGGTAATTTTCACATCTGTCAACACCTGCTTTCTTTGGGATTGGAATTATTATATTCTTCTTGAAGTCTGAGGGTATTTCGCCTGTCTCATATATCTTGCTCACCAGATGGTAGAGTTTTGTCAGGACTGGCTCTCCCAAGGCTGTCAGTAGTTCTAATGGAATGTTGTCTACTCCTGGGGCCTTGTTTCGACACAGGTCTCTCAGTGCTCTGTCAAACTCATCACGCAGTATCGTATCTCCCATTTCATCTTCATCTACATCCTCTTCCACTTCCGTACTATTGTCCTCAAGTACATCGCCCTTGTATAGACCCTCTATATACTCCTTCCACCTTTCTGCTTTCCCTTCTTTGCTTAGAACTGGGTTTCCATCGGAGCTCTTGATATTCATACAACTGGTTCTCTTTTCTCCAAAGGTCTCTTTAATTTTCCTGTAGGCAGTATCTATCTTACCCCTGGTGAGACAAGCCTCTACATCCTTAAAGTTGTCCTCTAGCCATCCCTGCTTAGCCATTTTGCACTTCCTGTCGATCTCATTTTTGAGACGTTTGTATTCCCTTTTGCCTGCTTCATTTACTGCATTTTTATATTTTCTCCTTTGATCAATGAATTTCAATATTTCTTCTGTTACCCAAGGATTTCTACTAGCCCTCGTCTTTTTACCTACTTGATCCTCTGCTGCCTTCACTACTTCATCCCTCAAAGCTACCGATTCTTCTTCTACTGTATTTCTTTCCCCCATTCCTGTCAATTGTTCCCTTATGCTCTCCTTGAAACTCTGTACAATGTCTGGTTCTTTCAGTTTATCCAGGTCCCATCTCCTTAAATTCCCACCTTTTTGCAGTTTCTTCAGTTTTAATCTGCAGTTCATAACCAAGAGATTGTGGTCAGAATCCATATCTGCCCCTGGAAATGTCTTACAATTTAAAACCTGGTTCCTAAATCTCTGTCTTACCATTATATAATCTATCTGATACCTTTTAGTATCTCCAGGATTCTTCCAGGTATACAACCTTCTTTTATGATTCTTGAACCAAGTGTTAGCTATGATTAAGTTGTGCTCTGTGCAAAATTCTACAAGGCGGCTTCCTCTTTCATTTCTTCCCCCCAATCCATATTCACCTACTATGTTTCCTTCTCTCCCTTTTCCTACTGACGTATTCCAGTCACCCATGACTGTTAAATTTTCGTCTCCCTTCACTACCTGAATAATTTCTTTTATCTCGTCATACATTTCATCAATTTCTTCATCATCTGCAGAGCTAGTTGGCATATAAACTTGTACTACTGCAGTAGGCATGGGCTTTGTGTCTATCTTGGCCACAATAATGCGTTCACTATGCTGTTTGTAGTAGCTAACCCGCACTCCTATTTTTTTATTCATTATTAAACCGACTCCTGCATTACCCCTAATTGATTTTGTATTTATAACCCTGTAATTACCTGACCAAAAGTCTTGTTCCTCCTGCCACCGAACTTTACTAATTCCCACTATATCTAACTTTAACCTATCCATTTCCCTTTTCAAATTTTCTAACCTACCTGCCCAATTAAGGGATCTGACATTCCACGCTCCGATCCGTAGAACGCCAGTTTTCTTTCTCCTGATAACGACGTCCTCCTGAGTAGTCCCCGCCCGGAGATCCGAATGGGGGACTATTTTACCTCCGGAATATTTTACCCAAGAGGATGCCATCATCATTTAACCATACAGTAAAGCTGCATGCCCTCGGGAAAAATTACGGCTGTAGTTTCCCCTTGCTTTCAGCCGTTCGCAGTACCAGCACAGCAAGGCCGTTTTGGTTAGTGTTACAAGGCCACATCAGTCAATCATCCAGACTGTTGCCCCTGCAACTACTGAAAAGGCTGCTGCCCCTCTTCAGGAACCACACGTTTGTCTGGCCTCTCAACAGATACCCCTCCGTTATGGTTGCACCTATGGTACGGCTATCTGTATCGCTGAGGCACGCAAGCCTCCCCACCAACGGCAAGGTCCATGGTTCATGGGGGGCAGGACTTCAAAGATATTGAGCTATTATGTAGATTCCAGACATGACGATTGCAACACCTATTTACCATATGTACTGTGTGCCTATAATTTAAAGGTTCATACTACAACGGCCTTCTCACCATTTAAAGTGGTGCACAGCAGGAAAATGCCATCTCCACTTGATGTTTTGATTCCTATATTAGGACCGGATAGTGAGTCGGTGAGGAAGTTTACCAGAAGAATTACGATGTTTGGAGGAATGTGCAAAAAGGAAGCATGAAGGCACTAGATCGCCAGGAACAAGCAAACAGATGCATGGGCAAATTGCTGCAGTACCCCGTGGTGCATTATATAGTTGTCACTAGTCCTTATATGTCAAATGGGAAAACAAACAAATTTTTAACAAAATACCAGGGAGGGACCATACCAGGTCGTGGAAACGGCCTCACTAGTCAGCGTGAAGATACAGTTTCCCACAAAATGTCTTTATACACATCAGTCGCTAAAGTCTCTTAAAGGAATGCTAGAGGAGATACCACAGTTATTGGCAGCCAATCAGGAGGTGAAAGTTACAGAGGGTAAAAAGAAGGAACCTGGAGTGCACGATGTGCCAATTTGTGTAATTGTAATTATTATTATTATTATTATTATTATTTGCATGGTATATCAGTGAGTATGTGTTTTTATTGCCATAGGGATATTTGTTGTTTTTCTTGTGGAATTGTTAGTTTCTCATGTCATTATTACCGATACTGTTTTTGGAAGGATGGAGGGGGTGAAAGAGTAATTTGTGATCTGTCCGGGTGGCCAAGTATGGGTTGATATTAGGACACTGAAGCAAGGTTGTTTCTGCGGGAAATAAATGGGACGAGTTGTGGGAAGAAGCTTCTGCCAGCCTGCACATACTTCCAGAAGGTAGGTACACATTGGTTATACTCTGTAATCATGTCGGAAAATGTATGCTTGAATTGCTACAAAGGAGGCAGATCGGTAGGGTTGAAAGTACTCAAGCCTTGGGGGGAAAGCAGATTTAACATATTTCAATGATACACTCAATCCAGAGCTTCTGCAATCCTTGGATATATTAATACAGTCCCAGCAAGGGGAATTCTGATGGAACAAATATGGCAACTTCCCATTACCAGGAAGAATAGGAGCACGAAATATTAGTTTTGAGCATATCGGCCATCAGTTATGGCTTGTTTCTAGTTGGCTTTTGTGTACTGTATTTCTGGGTAAGATGCAAGAGGACACAGGCTGTGGACTTACCAACACACCAGTTACCAGTAGAAAGGTTGACTGGCATTGGGTGGGGAAGCAATTAGTTTTAAGGTACTGATTAGTGAATAAGGGTATGACAAGGGATACATGGTAGTAGTAAAATGTAACCGTAAGTCATGTATGCTGAATTCAGGAGACTGTCCTCAATGTGTAAATTATTAGAGTTAATTTAATTGAATGGGAGCACGACATTAAAGATTCGGTAGGAATCTTCTCGGAAGAGCAGAGGTATGCTGTGCCACAAATAAGTACAGGGGTTTATTGGGGAATTTTGTAAATTTTGCACATCTGTGGCTGGAAGGCAGTAGTTAAGCGACCAACTGGCACTTTGGATGGCAGGAGAGGGCGACGTTGATATTTTGCAAACGAGTTAGCGAGGCAGGTTTATGATAGCGCTCGCAGGATAGAAGGTATGGCCCAGCGGACACTGTATATAAGTGTGAAGTGAACAGGGCACTGACGTGTTGTGAACAACCCATACGCTGCAGTTACAACAGTGCCTAGTGATCTGTATAAAGGGGGCAAAGCGGGCTGAGGAATGCTGATGTAACTATCGGAGAACATTCCACTTGACCCCTCCAGAGGAACTCCATCAGAGGTGTAAGTAAAGGTGTATACATAAGCGAACCTGGAGGCTCAAAGCAGACAGTCATGTCACCATTTTGTCCAGGTCTGGAACCGGAGTGCAGTGCAACAATGATGACCTTCTGGTGGTGGATATCGGCGGTTAGCTGGCCTGCTGAAGCTGCCTCCAACCTCTGCGGCATGGACACATCATTGATGTGGTGGGGCATGCTGTACCTTGGAGCTACAGTTGCACGAGGAGCGAGAGGGCTACTAGCCTCCACTTTTTGGAAGGCCCTGTCCAGCGGACTGCAAGCTGTCATCCGGAGAGGTGGGGCCAAGGCGCGAACTCGGAACCTCCTGGGTACGGAGCTGGTAGTGGGCACTGAATAAGCTGCCCTGGGTTGACAGCCAGAACTGTCAAGGCTCATTACAATTATGGCAGTCAGCTGCTTCCCTTCAGCACTGTACACGATGTCCACAAGCTGCGCTTGAGGAAGCAGTCAGCCGCATCCAGGCCATGGGCACAATTAACATAGACAGCAGCAACTTAGCCACAGCATGAGTAAGGATCGCTACATCCACTAGATTGGGCAACCAGATGCCGAAGCTGCAGATTCCAGCATTTGCATTGGGGCTAATGCACACATGGTGCATGGCACAATCGCCGAGTTCAGTAGAAGGCGCACTGTGTATCTTCAATGTAATAAAGTCAATGACACACTTGCCTGCATTTCTCTGCATGCTTCGGCATGAGGCATCTGTCTCTCCCAAACCATACCTCTCGGTTGGACATTTTGATACATTACAATCCCTGAGGCCGAAGAGGGAGGGGGTGGGTGGGCGGGGGGGGGGGGGGGGGGGGAGGTATCATCATCTTAGTTTACCATTTTTCAGCGAAAATTTTTATTTACTGTTACAAAACTGCAGAAATACTGCCCAGAGTTCAAACTTCTTACATTGGTTTTCATTATCTGGAATGTTATAAATTATTCCATTAATATCAAGCTTCAACATTCGTCCAATGAATAAAGCAATTTAACAAAGTTTTAAAACTCTAATCAATTTTGGTTTTCATATTAAATGTCGCAAATTATTATAAATTTTAGAATATACATGACCTAAACAATGTACTCTCAATACAGATCTATTTTTATTAGACACTGTTCATTTTTATAATTGCAATATCTAATCACAAAATGAAGTAAATCCTCAACTTAGTAACCAAAATTGTCAATTAGCTGCTTAAAATTATATTTTCACGCCAAAAATCTGAGAAAAGAAGCTGTAGGATCAAAGAATACACATGTATCAGGTGCTACGCTAATTCTTTATATCACATACTACTTATCATCTGGCTAAGACTGTTACATTTCAAGATGCAACCATTTTAAATGAATCATGCAAGAAACTGTCTGAAGTGATTTATGGAAACCGCAGGTAAGCTTAATTGGATGGCCAGTGGGGATCTATACTTAACATTCTTCTGAATATGAGTCTGATATCTTAACCACACTGCTTGGTGTGTGGCTTCCCATGATCCTCCCTACAGTCTACTGCATTTGTGTGAAATTAGTTGATTCGTTTATCGAGTTCAGGAACTCCTTCCATGGCTTGAGTTGGCTCCTTTCAATTTGCTTTTTATAATCTGAATTGCTGTGAGATTCTACATAGACGGCCTGAACTTAAACAACTGCTACGCTATTCACCTTTCTGTGATTGTAGAATAATATTATTCATGGAACAGGATATGTCCAAATAGCCTACAAAGATAATAGTGGAAACTCTGGCTGAGAGTGTGTGACAGTGATTGCAGCATACCCTTGTGGTTGGAAATGACTACTAACAGATTGGCTTATGTAAACAAATGTAGGAGAGCTTACTTGAAAGATAGTTTTTGTTTGTTCATGAGCTGCAAATGGCTGGTAGAGGTGTTATTTGTGCCATATATGGTTGCAATAATTACCGGCAACAAAGTGATCAAAAGATTCCCGAGAAATAAAGAAATGTAAGTATTAATGTAAATTTGTGGTTAATGTCTTTCAGTAAGTTAGTTGTCCTTCTTATAACTGAGAAAGTTATTATTTCTAGCTTGGCTTTTGTTATTTTTAGATGTAAACAGTAGTTTATTCATAGATAGGAGGGCAGATCATGAAAAAATATTTAGAAAAGAAGGGCCAGAGCATTTAAATAGGAGTCATGTAGTATGCTCTGATCATTTTGTAATGAAGGACTTCAGGAACATTAATTTCTAAGCCGCAGATAAGAATTGTTTTTAAGCAACAAAAAGGCTATATTTAACACCTGTCAATGATTTGTACATTACTGCTGTTACATGTAACAGTTTTTCTCCTAGTTTCAGTATTTGGCCTGGCTCTGTTCCTTCAGTTTTGCCCGATAGAAAGGAAAGTAATTTCAGACCAAGCCCAAAGAAGAGAAAGCAAGAAGAGGAAGAGTAGCAACAAGTATCAGTTGCTAACATTCAGCGTCATCTTCAAAGTGGAAAAAAAAGTGTGAAAAATGTTTCCCATTAATTTTAAAGTGTAGAATTTTACAGAACAGAGTATCAAGACAGAAAGGAGTGATTTGTTCTCTGAGAGCCGAGTTGTATATTTTAAAATGCAAAGTAATGAAGTGAAGCAATGCTAAAAGCAATGTTACTCATGATGTAGCAGGCAAGTTTATCAATCTACAGGAAATTACGAAAAAAAGGAAACATAAGGGAAGAAGATATACAGAACAAGACAGGAGCTTCACTTTGGCTCTTCATTTCCCTTTACCAAAATTGTACAGGTTTTTACAGAAATATTTTTGTTTACCTATCCAGGAACATTGAGTAGATGACTGCAAAATGCAGTGGTTAAGCCAGGTATTAATAGCTTAGTGCTTGATTTGTTACAGCTAAAAGCTGAAAATATGAAAACAGGAAAAAATTGTGTCAGTAGTATTTGATGAAATGTCACTGTTGACCTATAGTGTACAAAATGACTTATTCGGAAGTTTTTAGGACACTGGTGTAGAAATTTGTAGTGATCCAAAGTTAACTGAGCGCTAGTTATGTAACCAAGCTATGGTAGTGATGATCGAAGATCTGCACTTAAATTTTAAGCAAATAATTAGTTATTATTTGTCCCAAGAAGTCATGTCAACAGAGATAATAAAAGATATGTTGATTAACATTTTGGTTCAAATTCAGAATAGTGGTCTAATACCTAAAACTGTAGTCTGTGGTCAATATACAAATAATGTAAAAATGAGAAAACTCAGGAAATCCTTTCATTGAAGTTAATGGAGAAAAAGTATTTTTCTTTCTATGCTGCTCCTTACTTACTCAAGCCCCTGAGGAATAATCTCAAGAAATATGGCTTTCAGTGGAAAGGAAAAGTCTGTAGATAGACTCACATTGAAGAAGGAAGACTCAGTAGTTTTAGCTAGACTTGCCCCCAAGCTCACAAAACTATGCATCACACTCTCTCCCTTCTCACTAATGAGGGTGTATTTAGCAGTGAGGACCCTAAGTCACTCTATTGCTTGTGGTATTCAAGTACATGTGAGATTTGGTTCTTTGCCACCCTCAACTGCTGTTACAGCTGATTTCCTTGAAATGTATGATACTCTATTTGACACTTTTAATTAATCAAAATGTAGAAATCCAAACAGCACAGAAAACCACTTTGCAGTGATTCTAACATTTACACAAACTGTTGGAAATTCAGGAAAATTTAAAGCAGTTGTTTGTTCTTAGTAATGAAAAAATTCACAGTGGATTCAAGGTTGGATTGATAGTATCATTGCTCTTAAGTCCTTGTGACAAGAATTAAATGAAAGGTTTAATTTTACATTTCTTTTTACCAATAGACTGACACAGGATTGTATTGAAAATGCATTTGCCATAGTGAGGGTTACCCTGATTCATCAAAATTTTGCAGTGTTTTTAGGACAGTTATGATAAACAAGTTGTTATTGCCATCACAAAGCAGTAACTGTGAATTCGATGTTGCAGCATTTCTTATAACACAGTAAGATCTGCAGATGAGGAACCTCACAGTTTGTGTCAATAATAGGTCTATCTGTAACGTAGCCACTGATGGAGTTACAGATGCAGTAGATGCTGTGCAAAGAAATGCAGATAATACTGCTATTTGTTGGGCCATAAGCAGAATTGAGCACAATGAGTGTAAAATTGCTTTCATATCAACTGAACAAAATTATCGTGACCCAGACACCTTTCATATATCTGCAAAAAAGTATGAAACAAGCAAAATGTTTTTTTTTTTCCCCCAATAAGTGTGAAAAATTCTTGTTTTCTACAATGTCTGACATTTTCAGGAGTCATTTTAGTAATTTTTTATTGGAAAGCACTTGTGAAGTTAGAAACAAATTGGTCCATAGACTGACGAGTCAGTGTGCTGCTGCAGAGGATGTTTGCAAAAATTATTTCCTCTTATTAACCAACAAATACTTTTCAGTGCCGATTAAAGCATATGTAAATAAAATAAATTACTCTTCTGCATCTCGTCCATCGAAAAAGAATGTCAAACTGCAGAAAATTATGCATGTATGACGAATTAACTTTTGGAAGATGTCAATTGTAAGTAGTGATATAGTGTCATACATTCAGTTCTCTGACAAATAAAATTGTTTATTCCACAGCAAAAATATTTCCCTTATGCCACGATTCCCAACCTATGATTCATTAAATGCCTTCTTGTGCTCATTACTTTATGTATGAGAGCCAATTCCAAGACACCTCATACTTCATTTCATGCACACGTATTACATGCTAGCAGGTGATCAAAATACAGTTATCATTTCACGCTGCTAGATGTCACCAATGTGCACTGTCTCATGCGGAACTAATGCATTCTTGCACAAGTTTCCACTATTATATTTATAGGCTACTTGAAATGTCTTTAGTCCTCAGGAGGACTGTGGAATCAACTTTTAGACAGCTTTGCGGACTTTGTGCTTGATACAGTGAACATCTCTTGGATCTTATTTTTTTTTTGTTCAAACATAAACATCTGGTTGATAATCTAGTTGATATCTTATCTTGCTATTCTCTGCCCTATATTGTAAACCTATTGTAACGGGACAAAATTTAGCTGAACCAGGAGCAGTAGTCAGAGCCCAGAACTGCAATGAGGCCACAACCAGACAGCAGTTGCTAGCCACTGACCTGCATGATCAGCTCCAGTGTCATTGGACCATATGTGCTGAAATCGGGCCAGAAGCCACATACATTGGCCACAGCTGGTCATCGCTCCTGCTTGAACAATACCCCTCAAGCAGCAGCAAGACTTCCATGACACCATCCCAGGTGTCAGTGCCCTGAGAAGCCACTCCAGCTCAATTGATTTACCCATCATCGACGATTATGGCAGATCCTGGTTACTGCCCTGTTCCAGGTGGTTCACAGTGACTCACAAACGCAGCCCTTCTGCGAATTCAGTGCCGGGAACCACCATTTAAAGACTGGCCTAGCCAAGTATGTCACGTTCTGGTTCAGCAAAGCCACACCTGGTGCTGGTTGTGTGTCAGCTGGGAATCCTCACTCTAAACTCTGCCACCATCAGACCATGAAAGAGGAGCCTCTGTCAGTCTGCACAGCCTGGGCAGGCGGCACTGCACCATCCACTCACCTTTGCACCTAACTGTCAGTTCAGGCTTCGACTCCAGACAACTCACCTTTACACTGGTGCCCGATGGACTGTTGAAGATGGATATGAAGATTAACAACCTGGAAGACAGCAGTCAACACCATGGTTCCATAGCAGCAGCTTTCCAAAGAGGAAAGGGAAATCGATAGATGGAAGACAGAGATCTCAAGAATGTGGAACAGAAAGATAAGTAGCAGCATAAAACCTTTTACTTTCACTTCTGGGAGTCCCTACATCCTCTGGTTTGACCTTCCCTTACTTTTTTACATACTTTCAGAGTTAGATATTGCTGTAGTCTTTGGTAAGTGACCGAGGGCTGAACCATAAACTCCAGTAATAGGCTTCCAGTGCAATTTACCAAGGCACTCCATCCGGTGCACTGAGTCACATCCCATAGTATGTTGGGTTTGCTATAAAAAAGGGTATTAGACTAGCCAGTGTAAAGAGTGTATCTAGTTGAGACTTGGAAAAGCTTGGATACCCTGTAAACTTCAGTGATTTCTTAAGGTTAAGCCACAAGAGACATAAAGATTTTTGCTGTAAATAAAGAACTGTATAGAGTAAATGTTTTAGGATGAGAAAAGACAATAGGAAATATGTATACTAGTAATTAGAGATAGACTAGATGTAGGATTCAAGATCATCGCTAAGCCAAGAATATTAGGAGCTGTAATCTGGAGAACATGATGCACAAGGAAAACAATTAGCAGGTATTACTTTGCTGAGTAAGGTTTAAGCCATGGTACAGTGTAGATGTATTAGAACTAAATTAAAGAGTCACAACACAATTGTTTGGTTAAGTTTCACTGTCTTCACATCATGCAGCATTGTCTCGAAACAGCCAAAGTGCTGAGATACCATACAGATGTAAGACACACCATTGGCCATGACTTCGTGAGTTAAACTGCTCCTGGCCCTTCAAGACACAATGTTCATGGTAGCAGTAAAACCACCAGCAATAGCCACCCACGCAAAAGAAGTGACATAGAGGGACAATATATCAGATGTTGGAATAGATGTGCAAATAAAGGAATAAAAGGGATTTTTTTATTGTATGTCACAGGTGGGGCTGATATAGCACCTGTGGTCAGGAAGAATTAAGGACAGCACAAGCGAGGCAGTTACAGCGCCTGTGGCTGGGAAGTTGGAGGATTATTGTGCTGCACAGGTGGGGCTGATACAGTGCCTGTGGCTGGGAAAATGTTAAATTTGTGCACAACAGGTGCACCTATAACACTGCCTGTAGCTGGATCAGTGGCCTAGAGTGCTCTTGAAACAAGGCCATTGGATTACTTGTTTTCTCTCAGAATGAGAGGTATCTGTTTGTGGAGATATTGAGGTTTATTGTGAAGTGTTGGAGATTTATTGTAAAAATGAAAAGTTAGACTTTAAGTATCATGGAGTATTACAAACATTTATTGATGTATTTGGAGGAAGTGAATTTAGATAGATTCCCAAGTCACAATGTCTTCAAGCCATGACCAAAGCAACATTACCATGGACCCCTACTGTCATAAGTAAACTTGTCCGAACTGCTAAGGTATAAGAATGTGGAGCAAAAGGACAGTGCACAAACCACAGAGTTCACACAGTCCAGTATCGCTAAGCAGCAGGACAGTGCACAAATCATTCTGTTTGCGTAGGTCACTTCTGTTCCACCTAGAGTAGATTTTATTATTTGCTAGGTCAAAGTGATAAAGTAACAGTGTAGCTTAATGGAAAGAAAAGTGTAAAAGTCATGAAGTACGTCATTTTTTTAACGTTAGCACCAGATAGTGGGTCATACTGTTTGTGTACCTTGTGTTACAGTTGAATGTGATGTAACTAATAGGCAAATGTGAGACAAATTTAGCATGCAGAATATAAGGAGGTTAGAATGCTTTCCTGATTCCCATTATCCCCATGAGAGGAATGACATAGATGCTAACAGGACTGAAAATGAACTAATGTAACCAATGTGCACATGACAACACATGGATCAGTGATTGTGAGAAAGTGTAGGTAGTTACTAGTGAAGACACACAAATAATGTACCATGTGATACCGTGAATGGAGGAATAAATACAAAGCGTAAAAGTGTAAATTATCCAGTGTTTTTAATTCAGTAAAGTCAAGGGTGAATTTTTCGCAGAGAGGAGGAGATTGTAATGGGACAAAACTATAGGAGAACTTGGAGAGGAAGTCAGAGCCCAAAACTGCAACAAGGCAGCAGCCAGACAGCAGGTTCTGGTCACTGACCTGCACTGTCAGCTCCCACGTCATTGGACCACAAGCACCAAAATCAGGCTACAAACCATGGACATTGGCTGCAGCCAGCCATTGCTCCTGCTTGGTCAGCACCCCCTCAGCAGCAGAAGCAAGACTTCCATGACATCAGCCCAGGTGCCAATGCCCTGGGGCCAGCTTTCGAGAAGCCACTCCAGTTCGAGTGACTTCCACATTATTGATGATTACGCCAGACCCCAGTCATTGTCCTGTTCCAAGT
Organism: Schistocerca nitens; assembly: GCF_023898315.1. Taxonomy (NCBI): domain Eukaryota; kingdom Metazoa; phylum Arthropoda; class Insecta; order Orthoptera; family Acrididae; genus Schistocerca; species Schistocerca nitens. Next base: position 1,007,417,065 of record NC_064614.1, read on the forward strand.
AGTCCACAGTGGGCTACAAACACAGCCCTCCCACGAATTCAGCACTGGGAACAAGTATTTAAAGGCTGGCCCAGCTGCGTATGTCATGTTCGGGACGGCATGGCCAAACCTGTCACCTGCTGTATGTCAACCGGGTCTCCTCGCAGTGAACTCTGCCACCAACGGACCACAAAGGAAGGATTTCTGCCTGTCTGTCTGCCACTCCTGACTGCAGCACAGCCGCATCCTGTCATATCAGCTCACCTCGCATACCAGAGATGCCTGCGCAACACTCTGTCTCCCAAGCACCACACGTGCACTGTCTGCCATACACTGTCTGCAGTTATGATGCCAGAATATTATGAGGGAACTCCAGACTGCACCAGAGAATGGAGCACAATCAGAAGAATGTCTGAACTGTAAGAATTAATAAAGTGACTAATAAAGAGTTGTATCTTCTTCACCAGGACTCGCCTTTGCTGCTGTCCATATCCCCCCATCTACGACAGAGAATCCAGCCAATGCACAGACAGCTTGCCTTTCTTGCCTTTACACCATTAACACTGGTAAGTGGCACTATTGTTCAAATCTCCATCCATTTCCAGGTCAGCAAACACCTGTGGTATGGGTCATCAGCTTTGACCTGTGGTGCAGCTATGTTGTGTTATGTGATATCATAATTGCCACTGTATTCAAAATGAATTATGTTTGCAGAGAGTGTTTTGCAGTATGTTGTGGCACTCTCTGGTATTGATTTTTCAAATTTGCTGTTGAGAGACGATACTGAGTAATCACAACGCAGTAGCAATAAAGAGTAGGCTGAAGTTTAAGACATTAGTCAGGAAGAGACAATACACAAAGAAGTGGGATACGGAAGTACTATGGAATGACAAGATTTGCTTGAAGTACTCTAATGCTACACATACAGCCATAAGGATTAGCTCAGTGGGCAGTACAGTTAAATAGGAATGGACATCTCTGAAAAGGGCCATCACAGAAGTTGTAAATAAAAACATAGGTACAAAGAAGGCAACTGCAAAGAAACCCTGGGCAACAGAACATATACTTCAGTTGATCAATGAAAGCAGGAAGTACAAAAATGTTCACGGAAACTCAGGAATGCAGTAATACAAGTCGCTGAGGAAGAAAATAAATAGGAGGTGCAGGGAAGCTGACAAAATGGCTGCATGAAAAATGTGAAGAAATCGAAAAAGAAAAGATTGTCAGAAGGACAGACGCAGCATACAGGAAAGTCAAAACAACTTCAGTGACATTAAAAGCAACAGTGGTAACATTACGAGTATCTACATCTACATCTACATCCATACTCCGCAAGCCACCTGACGGTGTGTGGCGGAGGGTACCCTGAGTACCTCTATCGGTTCTCCCTTCTATAGTACAGTATAACGGGAATTCCACCGTTAAATGCAGAGGAGAGAGCGGATAGGTGGAAAGAATACACTGAAAGCTTCCATGAGGGAAAGATACGTCTGATGTGATAGAAGAAGAAACAGGAGGCAGTTTGGAAGTGGTAGGGTATCCAATATTAGAATCAGAATTTAAAAGAGCTTTGGAGAACTTAAGAACAAATAAGGCAGAAGGGATTGATATCATTCCATCACAATTTCTAAAATTATTGGGGGAAGTGGCAATAAAAAGTCTACTCACATTGGTGTACAGAATGCATGAATCTGGCGACATACCACTAGCTTTTCGGAAAAATATCATCCACATAATTCCGAAGACAGTAAGAGCTGACAAGTGCGAGAATTATCGCACCATCACCTTAACAGCTCATGCATCCAAGTTGCTGACAAGAATAATATACAGAAGAATGGAAAAGAAATTTGAGGATGCACTACATGATGATCAGTTTAGCTTTAGGAAAGGTAAAGGCACAAGAGAGGCAATTCTGATATTGCGGTTGATAATGGAAGTACGACTAAAGAAAAATCATGACACATTCACAGGATTTGTCGACCTGGAAAAAGCATTTGACAATATAAAATGGTGCAAAATGTTCGAAATTCTGAGAAAAATAGGGGTAAGCTTTAGGGAGAGAGGGGTAATATACAATATGTGCAAGAGCCAAGAGGGAATAATAAGAGCGGACGACCAAGAACGAAGTGCTCATATTAAAAAGGGTGTAAGGCAGGGATGTAGTCTTTTGCCCCTACTGTTCAGTCTCTACATTGAAGAATCAATGATGGAAATAAAAGAAAGGTTCAGGAGTGGAATTGAAATTCAAGGTGAGAGGATATCAATGATACAATTGCCATCCTGAGTGAAAGTTAAGTAGAATTATATAATCTGCTGAATGGAATGAACAATCTAATGAGTAAAGAATATGGACTGAGATTAAATCGACGGAAGACAAATGTAATGAGAAGTAGCAGAAATGAAAACAGCGAGAAAGTTAACATCAGAACATGGTCACGAAGTAGATGAAATTAAGGAATTCTGCTACCTGGGCAGCAAAATAACCAATGATGGACAGAGCAAGGAGGACACCAAATGCAGACTAGCACTGCAAAATGGGCTTTCCTGGCCAAGGGAAGTCTATCAAACATACGCCTTCAATTTGACAAAGAAATTTCTGAAAAGGTACTTTTGGAGCACAGCATTTTATGGTAGTGAAACATGAACTGTGGGAAAACCAGAAGAGAAGAGAATTGAAGCACTTGAGATGTGGTGCTACAGACAAATGCTGAAAATTAGGTAGGCTGAAAAGATAAGGAATGAGGAGGTTCTATGCGGAATTGGAAAGGAAAGGAATGTGTGGAAAAGGAGAAGGGACAGGATGATAGCACATCTGTTAAGAGATCAGGGAATGACTTCCGTGATACTAGAGGGAGTTGCAGAGGGCAAAAACTGTAGAGGAAGGCAAAGATTGGAATACATCCAGCAAATCACTGAGGACTTAGGTTGCAAGTGCTACTCTGAGATGAAGAATTTGGCACAGGAGAGGAATTTGTGGCAGGCTGCATCAAACAAGTCAGAAGACTGATAACACCACCCAAAATGATAGAGAGAGAGAGAGAGAGAGAGAGAGAGAGAGAGAGAGAGAGAGAACCAAAAAAAAGTGAGTGACTGGACTGATGTAGCATTGTCTCTCAGACTTTGTATATTACTTGTATGCTTCATATTGGAATTGTGTCTTTGAGTTTTGTTAGTGAGTTATTGTAGTGTAAACTGAAGGTGGAGCAGGGAGGAAGGGAAGGGAAGGAAAGGACCTCATGATGTTGGCTGCATCAGGACTTTACGTGGAGTCAGCGGCACTGAGTGAAAGTGTGTGCCGGACCAGGACTTGAACCCGGCATCTCCTGCTTACTGAGATTAACCACTGCTCCACCCAGACACAGTGTTTATCACAACTGTGCAGACTATCTTGGTATGCCCCTTGGCTGACCCACATTATCACCTAGTGCCGCCTATCTGCAGTCCCCATTCACGTCCTTCATGCTCGCTACTTTGAGATTCTTACAGAAGCTCAAATATGATTGCGCATTTACCTTCATGGTGGTGGATTCATAGCCCATCAAGACGACTCAATTGTATGAATGCATGGTCTCTGTTCTTACGGAAATGTTCAAAAGACAGACCCCACGCGGAATCCGCAACTGCGATACACATTACATAAATTGAAGCTGGAGGGTGGCGGGGGTGGGGGCGGTGGGGGGGGGGGGGGGGGGGGGGAAGGAAAGGAAAGCAACACATGATGTCATCTCCATCTTTCAAACATGCCTGAGAGAGCGAACAGATACCATACATTCATATAACTCTGTTGCCTCAATGGGCTACAAATCCGTCACCTTTAGTGCAAATGAACAATTACATTCAATCTCCTATGGGAATCTCAAAAATAGCGAGCATGGAGAATGTGGATAGGGACTGTGGAAAGGTAGTGCTAAATGGGCACAGGAGTTGGCCAAGGGGCGTACCAAGATAGTCTGCACAGTTGTGATAAACACTGTGTCTGGGTGGTGCAGTGATTAACGCAACTATCTAGTGAGCAGGAGGACTCAAGTTCAAATTTCAGACCAGCACACATTTTCAATTGGTGATGCTGACTCCACATAAAGTCCTGATGCACCTCACATCATGAGAGCCTTCCCTTTTCTTTCTCCCCCCTCCACCTCATGTATCATGAGATGACCTATGCAGCCAACCCGTGCCGTGCTGTTTGCTGCTGTGCTGTCTTATACACATTTTCGGGAATGAGTATTATGTTGCCTAACACCTTGCATCATCAAGTTAGTTATGCACTCGCTTTATAGTTTGTCATGTATATGTTGCTATGCCTCGTGAATACATCTGTAACTGGTGTAAGTGCTGATCCACACACAGGGGGTTTCAGCAACAGTTCCCTAACTTCAGTGGGCCTACTTCTTTGTGAGCATGTTACCTCCCGGAAGGTTTCTTTTCAATTATCCCCATTACACCGGCGAGTTCACTAGTGAACATTCCATTGGCCGTACATGTAGCTGGTAGTTTTGATAGATGTTTAAATGGTCTGAGCAGCCTGACGTGACGTGGCACACTGTGTGTGGGCAGAGCTTGCCTGGGAGATAATGCCACTGAAGTAATGACTACTAATGTAAGAGCTCATCCCCATAGTGTCGTCGTCAGCAGGATTTCTTGTGGCATGTGCAACATTCTACATTCCTTTCCTTCTTTGTTGTACCTTGTATAGGTAAATCTTTTTACGTACTTCATTACTGGCAACAATAGGGCCTATTCCTTAGCATGTATACCAACTATAAATACACTCTCATGAAGCAACAATCATTTCAATGCGGCCTATTCTTTTACAGCTCACCAACGAATAGCTTTTGCCATTGGATAAATAACACTAACTATCTGTGCTTAAGTGAACATGAGATTGTTGAACTAAAACATAGTATTACACAAGAAAGTCTGAATCTTTCTCTTGTTTGGATGCCCCTCAGATGAATTTTGCTCAGATCTGCATGTTTTTACCAGATGATTCCGCTATTATAAATGAAAAGCACAATACCGTACACGTTGTACAGCATCCTAACTTATTTGGACTTCAGATCAGTATTACACATGTTGGAATATACTCACTGGGTTATTTTAGTACTTGTTAGTTATGCTTTCACAGCTGGGTTCTGACGACAACCCTCGATGTCTCCGCTTTATAACTTGATGACAATTCTTGTTGTTTCTGCATTATAACTGTAATGGCAATGAAACTGCATTCAGTGTGATAGCCGCTTAATCGGGTTCATTTGTGCACAGCCTGCTTGTAAGTGGAGAGGAAGTTTCCACAGAACCCTGGCTGGTGAAGTTTGTACATGGTACACAATACACAATAATATGATTTGGCAAAACACAATCATGTCATTATCTACACTCTACTCTTACACCCATATTTCTCATACCTATACTACCAATACATGTGTCCTAACAATCACATTAATTTGACTGAGTGTGGTTTAGAATTCTGGAGAAGTAAAGCTGTACTACATAGTAGCAGAGCTCAGAGACCAGCACTGTACCTTGTGGCCGGCTCAATGAGAGCGCTTCACTTGCACATGCTGATGCGTGATGGCTTGTCACTTATATCCAGTGTCACTACCTCATTGCTTGTCTCCTGTACACTTCAGAGAGCTTCTGTTTTATGTAGCATATTTTCCACTCATGATTAGTAACTAAATGAATATGTGGAGTGAATCCTTACAAGCAGCAGTGCCAGCAGTAGATGAACTATTTTGTACCCTATATTTCATTAACTGGTTGTACTGCAGCAATGTATTTCCATTACTGGAATTTGGTTGGTTGGCTTTAAAGGGGGAGGGGGAGGGGGGAGGGGAAGGGACCAAATTGCAAGGTCATCGGTCCATTGTTCCCAGTAAAATAATTACACAACAGAAAGAAGAAAAGAAAGGAGACATACAGCACAATAACAAGAGAAAGGAAGAACCAGAAGAACGACCAACACTACTATGGACAAAAACAGGAAATAAAAACCATAGAGAGAAGCAAGAAACAGGTAGAAGGGGTAAAAACAAGAGAGCAGATGACCGTGGCTGGCCAACGACGAGAATAAAAATGAAAAGCCAGCCACTGCAACACATTAAAACATCCACCCTAAAAGCATTAGAGTGGAGAACACAAAGGGACAAAGGTCATGCACTAAAACTTATATAGAACGATAAAACACACCGCCATGTATAAAACGTAAAACTAAATTAGCCGATGAGGCATTGTCAGCTAAAATTAATGGCAACAAGCCCGGTAACTGAAGAGTCCGGCGCAGGGCAGCCAAAGGAGGACAGCTCACAAAGATATGGGCCACTGTCAGCCGCGCGCCGCACCGACACTGAGGTGGGTCATCACGGTGCAGGAGGTAGCCGTGTGTCACCCAAGCACGGCCAACACAGAGCCGGCAGAGAACCACAGAGTCCATGCGAGAGGCCTGCATGGATGACTGCCACACATTCATAGTCTCCTTACTGGCACACAGTTTGTTGTGCATGCTAAGGTTATGCCATTTTGTCTCCCAAAGCCGCAAAACCTTATGGCATAGTACTAAATGCAGGTCAGTTGCAGAGAAGCTGATCTCCATAAGCGGTTTCCACATAGCCTGTTTGGCCAGCCTGTCAGCTAGTTCATTGCCCGGGATTCTGACGTGACCTGGGGTCCAGACAAACACCACCAGGGCATAGACGGACTCCTCGGTGGTCACTATCTGGACTCCTCAGTGGTCGCTATCAAAGGATGATGAGGGTAGCACTGGTCGAGAGCTTGTAGGCTGCTCAAGGAGTCAGTACACAGAAGAAATGCTTCCCCAGGGCAAGAACGAATGTGCTCAAGAGCACGAGGTATAGCCACCAGCTCAGAAGTGACAACATTGCAGCCATCGGGCAAGGAATGCTGTTCGATATGACCTCCGTGGACATACGCGAAGCCGACGTGAGCATCAGCCATCAAGTCGTCAGTGTAAACCACTTCGTGGCCTAGGTATTTGTCAAGAATCGAGAGGAAGTGGCAGCGGAGAGCTGCGGGGTTAACTGAGTCCTTAGGGCCATCTGAAAGGTCCAGGCAAAGCTGTGGCCTAGGTGCACACCATGGAGCTGTATGTCAATGGACCTCAAGTATAGGTGGTAAGGGATCGGACAAGAACTGCAATTGGAAGCACTGACCTGAGCCGCCGATGCGGGATATGAACCGCTGTAGGAGGGAAAAGGACACGCAGGAGAACTATGAACGCGTGCAACGTAACTGGCGAGCAGTTGTGCTCTCCTAACCTGCAATGAAGGCACTCTGGCTTCCACAAGGACGCTGGGTCACTGGACTCGTCCTAAAAGCTCCTGTCACTAGGTGAATGCCACAGTGGTGCACTGCATCGAGTAAACACAATGCTGAGGGTGCTGCCAAACCATAAACCAGACTCCCACAGTTAAGGTGGGATTGAACAAGGCCTCTGTATAGCTGCAACAGCGTAGAGTGATCTTCACCCCCGTTGATGTTGCTCAGGCAGTGGAGGGTTTGAAGTGCTGCCAGCACTTCTGCTTAAGCTGATGAAGCCAAGTTAATCCGGTGTCAAAAACCAGTCCTAAGAATCGATATGTCTCCATCACAGTGAGTGGATCACCATTAAGGTAAAGTTCTGGTTCTGGATGAACGGGACGACACCAACAGACGTGCATAACGCATGAATTTGTGGCCGAAAACTGGAAACCGTGGGCTTGAGCCCATAACTGCACCTTGTGGATGGTTCCCTGTAGGTGCCGCTCAGCAACACCAGTACTGGTGGAGCAGTTTGAAATGCAGAAGTCGTCTGCATAAGGTGAGACGGACAGCCCTACAACTGCTGCTAGACCATTAATGGCTACTAAAAATAGAGAGACACTCAATACAGATCCCTGCGGGACCCCATTCTGCTGGATGTGGGGGGAACTATGGGAGGTACCAACTTGGACACGGAAAGTATGTAGCGACAGGAAATTCTGGATAAAAATTGGGAGTGGGGCTCGGAGACCCAACTCGTATAATGTGGCAAGGATATGATGTGTCGTGTCAAATGCTTTTCACAAATCAAAAATGACGGCAACCAGGTGTTGGCGTCTGGAAAAGGCTGTTTGGATGGCAGACTGTAGGGACACAAAATTATCAGTTATAGAGCACCCTGGTGGAAGTTGCCCTGACATGGAGGCAGTAGGCCACTTGACTCCAGGACCCAACCCATCCGCCGACACACCATACGTTCTAGCAGCTTACAAAGCACATTGGTGAGGCTGATGGGCCGATAGCTATCCACATAAAGTGGGTTTTTACCAGGTTTGAGCACCAGAATGATGGTGCTCTCCCGCCACTGCAATGGAAAGACACCATCACACCAGATCCGGTTGAAGATGTCGAGGAGATGTTGCTCGTAGTCAGATGAGAGATACTTAATCATCTGATTGTGGATCTGATCTGGTCCAGGAGCTGTGTCGGGGCAATGAGCAAGGGTACTGAGAGGCTCCAACTCTGTAAATGGGGCATTATAGGATTCATTGTGGCATGTAGTAAATGAGAGGACTTTCCCTTCCAGCCAACGTTTGAGAGTGCAAGAGGCTGGGGGGTAATTCTCTGACAGGCTCGAGTACAGTGCTCAGCAATCGCGTTTTTGTCAGTAGATAACACGCCATTTACATTAACACCGGGAACACCTTTTGGGGTCTGGTACCCGAAAACGCGTTTGATCTTTGCCCAGACTTGGGAAAGTGACGTATGGTACCCAATGGTCAAGACACATCTCTTCTAACACTCCTGCTTCCATTGTTTTATAAGTTGGCAAACATGAGCACAGAGCCGTTTAAAGGCTACGAGGTGCTCCAGGGAAGGGTACTGTTTATGCTGCTGTAGAGCTCACCAATGCTCCTTAATTGCTTCAGTGAATTCCGGCGACCACCAAGGGACTGTCTTTCACTGGGGGGCACCCTAAAGATCGAAGGATCATGTTTTCTGCCACAAAAAAGATTGTTGTAGTCACCTGCTCAACTATCACATCAATGTTCTCGTGTGGGGCAGATTCAACAGTGACTGCAGAGGTGAAAGTTTCCCAGTCTGCACTGTTTAAAGCCCATCTGGGCAGGTGTCCATGGGCTAGACGCCGGGGCAGTGACAGGAATATGGGGAAGTGGTCACTACCACACAGGTCATGTGCTCTCCAAGGTATAGATGGGAGAAGTCATGGGCTGCTAATTGATAAATCAATGGCCGAGTAACTACCTCGAGCCACACTGAAATGTGTAGCGCCCCCAGTATTTAAGAGGCAGAGTTCAAACTGATACGGTAAAGTTTCAACTTCTCTGTTTCGGCCAGTAAGCACAGTGCCACCCCACAAGGGGCTTTGGGTGTTAAAATCTCCCAAAAGTAGGAAAGGTTTAGGGAGTTGATCAATCAGTGCAGTTAATACTTTAAGGGATACTACACCATCCGGAGGAAGGTATACATTGCAGATAGTTATTTCCTGCGTTGTCCTTATTCTGACAGCCACAGCTTCAAGAGGAGGGTCCGGCGAGATCTAGGTCCTCAGTGGACACTAGAATCTCCACCTCATCAGCAGACGCAGAACTCAGAGGTAGCGTAAGACGATGCCATGAGTACAGGATGTAGGCGTTCAAATTTCCTCTTAGCTTCAGTGTAGGTCAGTTGGTCCAGGGTCTTGTACTCCGTCATTTCCTTTCTTTCTGAAGAATCCTGTAGTCTGGCAAGCAAGGCGAATGGTGCTCTCCACAGTTGACACAGATGGGAGGCGGGGCATATGGAGTATTGGGATGGGATGGGCGTCCGCAATCTCAACATATGACACTGGAAGTACAGCAGGAAGACATATGACCGAACTTCCAACATTTAAAGCACCGCATTGTTGGAGGAATATAGGGTTTCACTTCACAGTGGTAGACCATCACCTTGACCTTCTTGGGTAATGCATCACCCTCAAAGGCCAAGATGAAGGCACTGGTGGCAACCTGATTATCCCTTGGACCCCAGTGGAAAAACCAAACAAAATGTACACCTCGCTGTTCTAAATTATCCCTCGGACCCCAGTGGAAAAGCCAAACGAAATGTACACCTCGACGTTCTAAATTGGCGCGCAACTCATTGTCGAATTGCAAAAGAAGGTTCCTGTGAAAAATGATACCCTGGACAATATTTAATTTCTTATGGGGTGTGATGGTTACAGAAACTTCCCCCAGCTTGGCACAAGCGAGTAACGCCCATGACTGGGCAGAGGATGCTGTTTTAATCAAGACAGACCCAGATCCCATTTTGGACAAGCCCTCCACCTCCCCGAACTTGTCCTCTAAATGCTCAACAAAAAACTGAGGCTCCATCGTCATGAAAGATTCCCCATCAGCTCTTTAACGTACAAGGTACCGGGGTGAATAAGAGCTGCTGCCATCCTTAGCCTGACATTCCTCCCATGGTGTGGCCAGGGAGGGGAACGATTTGGGGTCATACTTCTGTGCATTGAATTGAGCCCGCGAATGCTTAGAGACTTCTAGTGTTTGACCACCAGCAAGAGATGATGTACTACGCTTCATCGCGTGTCATCCACCCTGAGGCCACCCACTCCAACCAGGGGCCTTCCCCACGGGCACCACCCAGCCGCAGCAAAGGCCACCTGGCAAGATGGCCATTGCTGAAGGTCCTGATGCCCCAGGGGATGGGCATCTACCCCTTGGCATACATGGGGAGTTAATGGCACAGGCATCAGCAGAGCGATCCCTGTGTGGTGGTGGGGGCTACAACCAACAGGATACATGGCGACCCCACCACAACAGACTGGCTACCGTGCTGGATATCAGGTGCAACCAAGCAAAGAAGTCTATTATCATTGTCAGCATAGAAAACGATACTGCACAGTTGATGGAAAAATACGCACCCAGAAGTGTGACCTCGCCCAACAGTTGGAGAATGAGCAGAAGTGCAGATCCACATCAACAAAGAATGCGATAGGCCTCAGCGCATGATGGACAGATGGACACAATGCACCATGTAAGACGTCCTTCCCCAATTGGCTCGCTCTTCGGGAAAATTTTGAAAAATGGAGGTCAAACCCTACAAGGGACCATCACAAAGGCCAAAACGTGTGAGACTCCTTTTAGTCGCCTCTTATGACAGGCAGTAATACCTCAGACCTATTCTAACCCCCGGACCCACAGGAGGGTACTTGAGTTTGACCCAGACACTGTGGTCAGTTCTATCTTCATCACTACCAGGTATTTTTGGCACTAAAAGTGGCTTCCAACAAGCATTGGAATACTTTTCAAATCAATCCTCTACTTCATCATATGGGCATATTTCGTATTCGCTCAAAATTCTCACAAATTAATGTGTGTTCTATGACATGGTATCTACACATCAATTTCAGTTCACACTTACATCGCTTGTGGTCTTTTACAGTATGTCATGCCACACAATACTCATACAATGTAGCCTAAAAGATGTTTTTCTGTATGGCACATTAAAGCTTTGATGCATTTTAATCAACACATTACATGATTAGGCAAACTTCATCAGATTGTTGAATAGCTTTTGCAAAGACTACTTAAAACATTAGAGCCCCCATATTAATAATTTTTTCCAGTGCAGTTAATACATAAAACTGTATCATGAAGCAAATACACAGCTATACAACTTCTATGAGAATACAGTGACACATCAACAACACATACTTTTATAGTGCCTGTCAATTATCAACTGCAGTAATTAGTAAGAAATATAGTCATTGGCAAGAGATAGAAGCAGGAACTATTCAGTCCTAGTCACACTGTGGCTAATTAGTTCATCACTAACTGTTCATGTTACCACAGTCAAAGGCTTTCTCTTCGGACGTTGCTAGATAAATCACATTGAGTGCTCTGAATTGAGCCAACATGTCCAAAGTCAGTGCAGCATGTTTTTGATTGCTGAGTTGGAACAATACAATAGTACCTCATAAACTAGCATGGGTTATTTCTTACAACTGAAATTAAATTTTAAAGGCATTAAAAGCACATAATGTTTGTCAAATGGGTGATATACAATTTGTCTCTGTAATCAAAGATACTTGGATTTCTTATAAAATCACACTAGTGTAAGTGAGCTAGTAGATGTTGATTTGACAGCAACCCTTCTGTTTGCACCACCTATGCCTCATTCTGCAATGTGATACTTCATGTTTTAATTACTTCTTGAATTTAATACATCATTCTACTTGTGACCAGTATACTGACCAATTATGTTCAATATTATACGAGAATTATTCAGAAAGAAATGTCCAAACCACCATAGCTAATCGAATGCCACAATAACATTAAAAAGTGTATGTGCACCAACTCCCGATATGTGTTGTTCATCAAATGATACCATTTGCTTTGGCACTGTCACAGTATACTGTTTACAGTATCAGTTCAAAATCTTTAAAACAACTGATCAGCCCACCAACTGTGACATACAGTCAGAGAGTCTGTTTTTGATAGCAAGAGAAGTTGCAGCAGTGGAAATTCATCGACGGTGAAGTGAGGTGTATTACCCCAGTGCAATGAATAATAGCAGTGTGCGTAAGTGGGAGAGAGCTTTCAAGGACAGATGAGAAAATGTCCATGATGAATCACTATCAGACCAACCATCAGTGACAGAAAATTTGGTCATAGCCAGGGAAGAAAGGTTTTGTGAAGACTGGTGATTCAGTCTCAACTTTAGCATTGGAATTTCTAAATGCGAGTAGAAAAATTTTGCACAAAATTGTCTCCAAAAAGTTGCTATTTTGCAAACTGTGCGCACACTGGGTTCCCAGGCTGCTTATAGAGAAACACAAAATGGAAAGAATGGCCCACTTGATTATTTTGATTGATACAGGCCACCAATTTTTAGAGAACACTGTCAGAGGGGACGATACGTGGGTTTCTCACATGACCCCACAATGTAAACGTCTGTCAATTGAATGGCGTCACATGGCACCATCAGTCAAAGTCAAGGCCAAGGAGACAATCTCAACACGCAGGGTTATGGCAACCATGTTGTGGGATAGACATGGAATCTTGTTAGTCGAGTTCACACAGCAATAGACAACAAAAAAACAGCCCCCTGCCTCGCTACCCTGACTAAACTTCGACGAGCAATACAGACCAAGAGACACAGCATTCTGACATGTGGAGTTTTGTTGCTGCAAGACGAAGCAAAACCCCATTCTGCCATTCACATCAAAAATCTAATCAGATCTTTTGGATGAGAGCAGATTGTCCACCCACAATACAGTCCAGACTTGGCACCGAGCACTGCCTAAAGGAGTGTCTTGGCAACAAGCCCCTCGCAACAGATAATGAGTTGAAAGAAGCAGTTGAAGATTAGATATCCTCACAGGTGGCAGATCTTTATGACTTAGGGGTATGAAAGCTTGTACAATGTCATGACAAATGTTCAAATATGGAAACTATGTGGAGAAATAGAGAAACATGTACAGGGAAAAAGGTATTTAAAAAATATATGATGGTTTATGTTTTATAATAATCTGGACCCTACTTTCAGAATAACCCTCGTATTTAGATGTTCCACATGCTGCCACATAGCCACTCACCAGCATATTCTGACTTTCTCAAATGGTTCAAATGGCTCTGAGCACTATGGGACTTAACATCTACGGTCATCAGTCCCCTAGAACTTAGAACTACTTAAACCTAACTAACCTAAGGACATCACACAACACCCAGCCATCACGAGGCAGAGAAAATCCCTGACCCCGCCGGGAATCGAACCCGGGAACCCGGGCGTGGGATGACTTTCTCATGTAAGGCATTAAATGTACTTGAATTGTTCATCTATGATACAGATAGTATATTTTCATGTAAGGTGTCATCTAATCTCATCTTGTAACAGTAGCTGCCACTGCATCCAGCAAGTGCCATTATACTGCTAGGCAGCAAACCCAACTGTTTTCAATATTTTATTAACCCTCTGTACCCTATTGAAAGGAATGGTTTCTATCTGAACCAGGTACCTCAGTGTTAAGAGGGAGTGATTGTGACAATTGCATACATTCATACAGATCTTGCCCGTTATGACAAGAGCATCCAACTTTCCACTCAAAACACTTGGGGATATGTTGAAGTACTCTACCTCATTTCCAGTGTTCTTCCACATACAACTGCACAAGTGGATGTATACTTGTTACATATTCACTGTCTTCTGATCACTTTGATATGATCCCTACTGCTTGTGCCCATATATTGCTGATACACATAGTCCTGAGCATACAGTAACACCCATGGTGATTCAGAAGTTGTAGGATTTGCAGCAGCCAGCCCCTCTCTAACATATCTTTCTTACTAATTACGAACTGATGCAAACCCATGTCAAACAGGTAAGAGTTCAGATAACCTTCCCATGGTACAGTTTCTTATGCTGCTGAGAGGGCCAGACTGCAGCCATCCATTCTGCTGTAACTGGTGGGCGATTGTCGTCAGTGGCTACCCACCTTTTTAATTCTCACAGGTCCCTGTGCTATTGTGGCTACCCTTTCTTTCTTCTTCTACTGCTGTACAAGTGTAACTCTAGATGAACCCTTCTGGTGTTAATGGTTTTGCTATCTTACCTCTACACCCATAATTTTGAGGCATGGCACCCTTTCTTGTCAAGGTATCCAGTTATCACTCCTCTCCTGCGGCTTTACTGTTGGGTATGATCTGTTTCCTTTTGTACATAACCAGGTACACAGTCAGTACTGATACCTTGTTGCTGATTAGTAAATATCTTACACTCTCATTTTATTTTGGCTGTGATGCTTGAGTATATGTCCAGTCTGTTGTCCTTCCTCCTAATCTGCATTTGCACTTGTTGCAAATACTCTCCCCAGTTTGCGATTTAAGAGCAGGCTGTTGTAGCCTACCTCATACGAACCTATTATGTACGCCTGTTCCAGTCCCCAATTCTGAACAGATAACAGACACCCTTTCCTACCCAATCATCCTCGGTGAATTCTCATCTCCAATTCAGTGCAGAGCATACAGTACTGCACTGCAATGCACTGGATTGCCAGGGATGTCGAGTTGGAGGGATGGTCACATTCGTAGTCCTATCCAGAAACATCCCTTTTGATTTAACTGCAAAACCCTCTATATTTTAACTTGATATTTTGCCACTTTCCTTGCCACAAGTGTGACATACAGCGGCCAAGCACTAGCCTTTGGCTAAGTTGCACCTGACATGCCACATTCATGTTTCTCTTCCTTACTTTCCAGTCTGTGGCAACAGAATTTAAAAATTGAGCTTTCATGTAAACTTTTCAGGTAACATATTCCAATTCCCAGGAGAACCAGAATTCAATGCAGACAGCCAATTGAAGAGGCCATGAGCAGGCAATGCGAGCTCCTGCAGGTGCCCATGTCTGGAATATCACAATTGCTCAGCTCTACACTAAATGATCTAGTTTGGAACTGGGGAAAAAAAAGGGCAATTGTGGCTAGTGGCCGGCAGACACTTTTCCCTTGGCACAATCCAAATGGTGTAGTTTTAGGAATACTATGTATGGGAGGTATGCGACTTCTCTTTCCCCTTAGCACTAAAAAGATATTTGTGATTCAGTTTTGGATAATGTGTAATCTTCAGGTTTTCAAATGAACAATGTGGTATGTCCCAACACACCAAACATAAAACTGTTACTAATGATGGTCCAACTAACTACTCTCAATTAAGCATCACGCTATCATAACAAATTAACAGCCTCTCCCACGGTGGTGAATTGCCTCAAAATTAGTACAAATAGGATGCAGCACAAAAATTTCCTACTCCATACAAATCTGAATTGAAGGGAGGAAGGAATGTTCCAAAGATGATGAGGTAATTAGAGATTGGGCACAAGTTCCGAAATAGGAAAGGAAAGATGGAGAAAGAGGGGAGGATCTGTGGTGTCCATTCAAAGGAACAATCCAATCCAATCCCTGACAACCTAAATATATATATTTCTGCAGCTCGTGGTCAGGTTCTCGCTTCCCAAGCAGGGGGTCCCAGGTTCGAAACCCGTCAGGGTCAGGGATTTTCACCTGCCTCAAGATGACTGGGTGTTTGTGTTGACCTCATCATTTTCATCATCATTCATGAAAGTGGCAAGATTGGACTGAGCAAAGGTTGGGAATTTGTACGGGCATTGATAACCGCACAGTTGAGCGCACCACAAACCAATCATCACCACCATCATCATTTAAATATATATGGTTGAATGGAGATTTGAACCACTGTCTACCAAAATATGACCTAAAACTTCTCCTAGCGCTGTTCCACATGCTTGATTACCTTATCAAAAAGTATGTCCCATGAACAATGGGATCATCAGAGACAGAGCACAAGCTCCAATTAAGGAAGGACGGGGAAGGAAATCATCTGTGTCCTTCACACAGGGGCCATCCCAGCAGTTGCTACCTCATTTCAGGAAAACAAATGAAAACTTAAACCAGGATGGTTCGGTGGGGATTTGAATTGTCATAATTCTGGATACAATTCTACAGCTTTAAGTATTGCACCACTTTGCTTGGTTTCATTACTCGTGAGCAGACACCAACTCTAACAATTCCTATTGCCAAAACAAGTAAATAAAACACCTATGTAAAATAATAGATGGAAGATACTTCCTCTCCTCTCAACCTTCCCATTTTAAATTTCTAAACACAACACAATACACTCATACAAAATAGATAATAAGATTATGCATCTCCTAGCTATTATTACTGATACAGTATTAAAGTGTGCTCCTCAAGATTTAATTTTGTCCTTCTCTCTTTTTCGCAGACATTAATGATATTGCTTGCCCAACCCCTCCTCATCCAAATTCCCACATGTTAAGCTACACAGATGACACCTCTTCTGTTCCGTGGGAAATATGTAAAGTGCTCAAATCAGTATCACTCGTGTAATCTCAGTTTTTGCATACACTAATACAGGGTGTTACAAAAAGGTATGGTCAAACTTTCAGGAAACATTCCTCACACACAAATAAAGAAAAGATGTTATGTGGACATGTGTCCGGAAACGCTTAATTTCCATGCTAGAGCTAATTTCAGTTTCATCAGTATGTACTGTACTTCCTCAATTCACCGCCAGTTGGCCGAATTGAAGGAAGGTAATGTTGACTTCGGTGCTTGTGTTGACATGCGACTCATTGCTCCACAGTACTAGCATCAAGCACATCAGTACTTAGCAACAACAGGTTAGTGTTCATCACAAACGTGGTTTTGCAGTCAGTGCAATGTTTACAAATGCGGAGTTGGCAGATGCCCATTTGATGTATGGATCAGCACGGGGCAATAGCCGTGGCGCGGTACGTTTGTATCAAGACAGATTTCCAGAACGAAGGTGTCCTGACAGGAAGACGTTCGAAGCAATTGATCGGCGTCTTAGGGAGCACGGAACATTCCAGCCTATGACTCACGACTGGGGAAGACCTAGAACGACGAGGACACCTGCAACGGACAAGGCAATTCTTCGTGCAGTTGACGATAACCCTAATGTCAGCGTCAGAGAAGTTGCTGCTGTACAAGGTAACGTTGTCCACGTCACTGTATGGAGAGTGCTATGGGAGAACCAGTTGCTTCCGTACCATGTACAGCGTGTGCAGGCACTATCAGCAGCTGATTGGCCTCCACGGGTACACTTCTGCGAATGGTTCATCCAACAATGTGTCAATCCTCATTTCAGTGCAAATGTTCTCTTTACACATGAGGCTTCATTCCAACGTGATCAAATTGTAAATTTTCACAATCAACATGCGTGGGCTGATGAGAATCCGCACGCAATTGTGCAATCACATCATCAATACAGATTTTCTGTGAACGTTTGGGCAGGCATTGTTGGTGATGTCTTGATTGGGCCCCATGTTCTTCCACCTACGCTCAATGCAGCACGTTATCATTATTTCATATGGGATACTCTACCTGTGCTGCTAGAACATGTGCCCCAACACATGTGGTTCATGCACGATGGAGCTCCTGCACATTTCAGCCGAAGTGTTCGTACGCTTCTCAACAACAGATTCGGTGACCGATGGATTGGTAGAGGCGGACCAATTCCATGGCCTCCACGCTCTCCTGACCTCAACCCTCTTGACTTTCATTAATGGGGGCATTTGAAAGCTCTTGTCTACGCAACCCCGGTACCAAATGTACAGACTCTACGTGCTCGTATTGTGGACGGCTGTGATACAATACGCCATTCTCCAGGGCTGCATCAGCGCGTCAGGGATTCCATACGACGGAGGGTGGATGCAACAAAGTGTTTGAAGTCACGCTGGTACATTCTGTTGCTGTGTGTTTCCATTCCATGATTAATGTCATTTGAAGAGAAGTAATAAAATGAGCTCTAACATGGAAAGTAAGCATTTCCGGACACATGTCCACATAACATATTTTCTTTCTTTGTGTGTGAGGAATGTTTCCTGAAAGTTTGGCTGTACCTTTTCGTAACACCCTGTATAATTAAAGGCCAGTTACCAACACTTCACACAATTATGAGATGGAAGTGGGCAATATCTCCGGGCAAAAACAAATTCCGTGTTATCGTAAGAGAAATACTTTCCCTGGCTAAATCACATTCATGTTAGGACTATATGTGGAGAATTTAGTAGTAGCTTACACACATTCTGCCCAGCTGTCAAAAGCAGTCTGCTGTATAGTATTAAATGGTTCAAATAGCTCTAAGCACTATGAGACTTAACATCTATGGTCATCAGTCCCCTAGAACTTAGAACTACTTAAACCTAACTAACCTAAGGACATCACACAACACCCAGTCATCACGAGGCAGAGAAAATCCCTGACCCCGCCGGGAATCGAACCCGGGCGCGGGAAGCGAGAACGCTACCGCATGACCGTATAGTATTAGAAATGGTGTATTACGGGACAGTTTATTTTGCCTTTAATTAGGTGTTGAACTGTGAAGGTATGCTGCAGATATAAATCTCACTAAAATATTAGTATTGCAGAAAAGGGGCAGTTGGGTTGGGTCTCGGGTTAGGATAGAATATGCCCTGTCAAGAAACCTTAGTAAAACAAATATCAAAAAACACTTCTTCTTTGTATTTTTTGTACACTAATACCATTTTTCTATTCAAAATCTTAGGTCAGAAGGAAATTTCACTGATGCCCATGACTAATACTAGAAGTAAGAACAGTTGCTTCAGACACAGAACTAAATTACAAAGATCATGATCCACTATTGCCAATTTTGGTGCAGTATGTTCATAGTCAATGAAGAACATCTGAAGCAAAATTATTCAAAATAAAATAATATTCCCAGTTGGAAAAAAACAGAAGCTTTGTTACTTCATTGTCTCAGGAGGTGAAAGTAAAATCCCTCCTCCATGCATTTTTCATAGTTTATGTACAAAATACACAAAAAAAGCGTCAAAATAGTTACTGGAGACGTGCCCCTTACACTGTCATATACATTTGCTATATATAAATTGCAATTTTAATCTTTTATGATGGAAAGTAGATATATATGACGAAGTGCATTTAAATATGGTATGGACATAAGCTTTCAACTACACTTCAGGTCAATACGTTACTACAACCTCTGTTTGGCACTGACATTGGCTTCACCAGTTTATCATGTTTCAACCGAACCTACTCCTTGGGCTGTGCTACAAATCAGCCACAACCGAAATTTTAGGGGAGGGGGGAGGGAGGGCGGTTTGCAAAAGTAACTCCTTACATTTCATTACTGTATCTAAAAATTAATTATATCATATTCATGATATATTTAGTACATGTGACTAAAAATTTTACATTTGCATCAGTTTGATGACACCACAGAAAAAAAAAATCAATAAATAACAATCTAACAACAATGGGAAGGGAATCATCATGTACTGAGAAGCAGATTGAGTTACAGGTACAGTCCTTCCACCAGGGTCTGTCACAAAACAAATATTTAATTGTAACACTGCATTTGGAAAGTGAGTTATTTAATCAGAGAATACATATGGGAAGAGGAAGTGAGAAAATAAATAATAAAGAAGTAAACATAAAATATTCAAAATATTTTTATTTATCTAAGTGTAGATTGAAAATGTAACATAAATATTACACTCATTCATCATGCCATTATAACAATACATCTCATGCAGAAATTTACTGGTATACCACATTAAAAGAACTGAAATTGTATACTATTTATGCAGTTTGTGAAACATGAAGTCGGCAATTATTTCACAGTTATTTGACTTATGCAACAAAAATAGACTCATGCTTAAAATATCATGTGAGAGTAATAATGTAACATCATGCAGATACTTCAAACAATGTGATTACCATGGAGTCGAAAATTTAAAGAAATACAAAAAAAAAAATTATTGTTCTGCGTGTACCAGAAATATCTTTTTGTACAAATCGAAATGTTCAACACTACTGTAGCACGTCACGATAAATGAATATGGGCACTACAACACAAATTTTTTGCTGTTAAGAAAACAAATGAAGACAGATAAAATTTTACTCGATTACAAACCTATATAAATATGAGTGGGCAGAGCCTCACTTGCTTTTTCTTTTTACATTAAATATGTTTGTCTACAGGTTTTACACATAAATGCAGTGGTAAATTTAGCGTCAACACAAAATTTACATACCACACTATCCTTTCGGCTCATGTTAAGACTTATTGTGCTGATGCCATCATTTTAAAAACCGGTCTTTTTGTGTCGCGATTGACCCTTATGTCCGTAAACCGCACGGCATATCACAGTCATTTCGCACCTTGAAATTTATTTGACAGTCCGTCAGGTGGTAAAACAAAGATATTTATACCCAATTACCCACTCAAACCTTTTGCCAAACCTAGATACTCTGGTGCAGACAGCTCCATTTAAAGATGTTTGCATGATCTTCACGTAATTTTTGAACGGACAAGGTACCATTCTTCAGACCTATTAACCATAGATTTTGATGAGTCTTAGGGATGTTTAGTCTGCCCTCCCCAGGAATGGATAATGTACGGAAATTTTTCTTTTCCCCCGCATAGAAGAACGACAGATTTTAAAAACCCCTCATACAGTACTTTCGGGAACTTTGCTGATGTTGCGCAGATTACAACATTTTTTTAATTTGTGACTCAACTCATCAATTCTGTCAACTACCTGACCAAATTTTTCGGATAACTATTGCATACATAAGAACCATTAATCACTATACAATGTGGAAGTACAAATCAGATCTCCGAGTATAGACACAATCTAACATATGTTAGACTGTGATGGATATCTGGTTAGCAACGAAATAAACAACGCTGTTTTTCCGATCGCTCTCAAGAATATTGAGGAAGGGTGATTAATTATTATCAGTTCGACTCTCAACTGTGTTGTCTGCAGTGAAAAACGTTTCGACGAGCGGGTGGGTACCGGTAACGACAAATTGTTACTTGCAGTTACGGCAGCCGCGCTGAGCAGTCGCTTGTGCTTCGTGCGGCGGCCGGCACCGATTTCATCAGGTGTTTTGTGGAACTGTTATCAAGGTTTTTCCTTAGTGTAATCTATTAGTAACAAGTGTCAGAGCATCGTCGCTGGGAGATTTCTCTCAGCAGCTATTTTTAAAATGGAAATTAATGACGAAATCCCAGTCGATATGGCCAAGAGTCGGCTATCGCTTTGCATAGGGGTCACAACAACGAGACTGTCATGATGCACCCACCTTCAATAGTGTTAATTAGAAATAAGCATCAATGGGGTACCATCGAAATGTGCTCTCAAGATCACTGTTCTCAGAATGATCAGATGGAGATGGATCAGCATTCATCAAGTTCAGCTGTCTTGTCGCAGTGTCGGACAAACAACATCCAGCGACAAAAGGCAAGACACAAATCACCATCACCCCAACAGGCAGGAGATCCTGACGTAAATGTTCCAAAGAAGGCAAAGGCAAGTGAAAAGTAGTAACGTTGCAGGTGACGTAGATATGGTAGATATTGATAATGTTGCACACACTGTGGAAGTTCAAGGAGTAGACAGTAACTTGCCTGTAAATATAGGAAACAGGAACTGCAATGAGCAGCCTGCTTCCCAAAAGTCTGTTAGTCGTAAAAACTTGGACAATTCAGTAACCAAAACGGTACCTCCTACAGGAAATAACACGTTTCCTAGTAACAACAAATATGTTAGTAAAGATAATACATATCAATCAAAGACATGGGTCCCTACGTCGTCTTTGTAGAGGGAGAAAATGGTGATGTAGGAAAGTTACATCCGATGGCTCTTGCAAGAGTGTTGTTTACAGAAAGTAGTAACTTAAGACATGAAATAGTTAATATCTCAGCTATTGGTAGAAACAGGTATAAAATTGAAACCAAAACAGGGCAGTCTGCAAACAGGTTGCGGTTGCTTGATGTTTTTCAGCTGAAGAATATGGAGGCTGATATTCCAAATTTCCTAACAAAGAGATGGGGAGTTATCCATGATGTTGATATTGCATTATCCCACCAAGACATCATTGCAGTAAAGTCGGAATTTTTGTAACCGACGTCCGGAAGTTCCCAAAGAAAGTAAAAGAAAATGAAGAGTTGAAAATAATTCCCACACCGAAATGTGTTGTAACATTTAAATCTCAACAAATTCTCCAGTACATATATTTATGCGGTATGCGATGCCCTGTTGCACTGTATGTAAAAGTCAGTTTTGCAACGTCATAATTGCCATAGATATTTCCATTTAAGTTTGCAATGTCGTAGTAGTGCCCGCTGTGCCAAATGCACGGGAGCCCACAAGACCTCACAGTGCTCACATGCTGGAGAGCCCAGGTATTTGCATTGCGACGGAAATCACCTCGCTTCTGATCATTGTTGCCCAATTTATCAGCAGCACATGGAAGCAAAGCACAGCAAAGCCTATGGCGCTTCTTACGCAACTGCCGTCTCGTAACCGCGACCATCATTTGTGCAGACTACTGCTGGTTTTCCTACAACACGAGAGCTCTCTCCTAGTGACTGGCTAAAAATATGCGAGAAACCAAAAGGTTTGAACATGACGAAGAAAAGGCTGCAACAGGGACCTAAGCATGCAGTTATGTCGGTTCCAGCTCCCAGGTCTTACAAAAATAAACCGTTTACTCGCAGTCCATACAAGCAGGGTTAGTCTGATATGTATACGAATTTCAGGGTAGACAGAACTCAGTACAAAACAATCCATACACTCCCACTCCTCTGGCAACATCTTATACTGGTCGAGAAACTACTATTAACAGCATTTGTGCTTTAATAATGCTGATCTTTCTTTCTCTTAAAAATGAAACAGACATGGTAACGACACAGCCTCTTATACGTAATGCTGTTGAAGTCTTCTGCAAATCTGACAATGGCTTTTAAAATACTCCAGTGGAATGTAAGGTCAGCAATCTCGAACAGAGAAAGTCTTTATCGGGAGCTTATCGACAACCACATACCGGTAGCTTGCATTTGCGAAACTTGGTTTCAGCCAACCCAGCGAATACAATTCAAAGGATACGCTGTACTCAGAAAGGACAGAGACGATGGTAAAGGAGGTGGAGTAGCCATGTTGATTAGAGAGACGATTACGTTTAAAACATTGGATATCACTATTAGGACAACAGTATGCCAGCTAGTTGCTGCTGTAATTTACACTCCTAACGGCACATTCACCATCGTCACCATTTACAAACCACCTAAGTGTAAAATACAATATCTTTCACTGGATCAGATTATAGCCCAGCTTCAAACGCCATTTCTCCTTTGTGCAGACTTCAACTCACAACACTCACTATGGGGTTGCGTGATAGATGACGCAGATGGCAGAGAGTTAGTTACACTTTTTGAAAAGTTCAATTAGATTCTTCTAAATTACGATTCTCCTACTATGATACAAAACCCAAACAGACGACCGTCAGCCGACGATTTGACATTGTGGTCTGTTGACCTCAACCATGTAACAGAATGGACAGTCACATGAGACCCTCTAGGCTCAGATCATTTCCTTCTGGAAATCACAATAGACTTACCTATAAATACAGTAGAAATTATCTACCTAATCAGCAGGTGGAAAATAAAGGATGCTGACCGGCCAAAGTATACTGCAACAGTCCAGGTGAAGTTTCAATCTTTTAACAATTTGTTATCTCCAAAAGAGGCCTGCCAACAGCTAATTTCAATTATTGAAGACGCTGCAACAATGTCCATTCCAAGAAAAAATGAAGTCATCCTCTGGTGGACACCATAGTGCTCTAGAGCCATAGCCCAGTGCAAATTTGCGTACAGTAGCTTCTGTAAACAACAAAATGTAGAAAACTTCATTGCATATCGGAAAATAGCAGCGAAAGTTCGAAGGCTGTTAAAAGACTAAAAAGAATAGCTGCCAAATTTCTGTGAATCTTTAAATAACAATGTTAGTAGCACTGATGTTTAGACGAAATTAAGATTTTTCAAAAACAAAAACTCCACTATGAGTCAGCCATTAAGTGACGCATGGCTTGAAGATTTTGTGAATTTAATCTCACCAGCTTCCACAGCCGAGTAGCCATATTGCCCCCCAGACAACAGGATTACAATCAGCCGCTCGTGGTACCGTTTTCGTATGAAGAACTGATGAATGGCATTAAAAAGAGCGTAACTTCCACACCCAGTAAGGACGATATACACTAGCAGATTATAATAAATCTCCCAGACATAGCACTCAGAAAATTGTTACAGACATTTAACCAAATATGAATGAATGACACTCTAATAGAAGATGGTCAACTCAACTAGTGGTAGCCATACTGAAACCACATAAGGATGAAGAGCAGGCCAAATGATGTAGACCAATTTCTCTTTCTTCCTGTATCAGTAAAACTTACGAGCGCCTGGTAGAAAATCACTTGGAATGATGGTTGGAATCAAATCAGACCCTGTCATCGAGTCAGTATGGGTTTAGAAAATGCAAGGGAACAATAGATAACATAAATATCTTAACATCAGAGATCTATGACCCAACAACAAGAAAAGACAATGTAACAGCTACATTCCTGGATATAGTTGGAGTGTACAGTAATGTTCTTATACCTGTGTTGCTACAGAAGTTGGAAACCATTGGAATCCCACCACAGCTGATTTGTGGAATCAGCACTTTCCTTCTGTTCCAAAATAAATTAATTGGACCACGTTCTTTTACAAGAGGTCTTCGACAAGGACCTATCCTCAGCCCCCTACTCTTTGCACTATACACTAACGAGCTGGCAAGGATTATCCCTTTTCCAGTTAAAATCCTCCAGTATGCAGACGATATTTGTTTGTATGTGTCGACCAGAGGAATGGATCAGGCTGTGTGTGAGCAATCAAAGGCGATGGGCACACTGGATCAAACATTACATAGTTGTGGGTTACAGATTTCGGCAGAAAAATTTGTACTAGTTCCTTTGATGAACAAAACTATGACAGGCTGCTTGAATAGTGTAAAAGTTTCTAATCATAAAATACCATTAAAATCCCAGGCGAGGTTTCTTGGTGTCCTCTTCGATTCCAGATTGAGTTGGATACCTCATATTCAAACCATCGTGAGTATGTGTGAAAAAGCATTGAACCTTATCAAATCTGTGACAAGAGTACGGTGGGGGGCTCACCCCAACACTCTGCTCACCCTCTACCACACGTTGATACGTTCCCGTATAGACTACGGATACACAGTCTATCACACTGCTGCCAGCAAGTACAAAGCACTACTGGATAAACTGCAGTACAGAAGCTTATGCATCTGCCTCGGAGCTATGCATTCTTCTCCCACCAACACCCTTCTCCTGGAAACATCAGAAATGCCTCTACATATTCACAGAACAACGATGTGTGATCGTTATATCATACACTGATAAAAAAGTCCGAAACGCTCTCTCAAATCGGGAATAACAGAAATGTCAGGAAACAGCAGTTTTATATCTACAACCGGTACGAAGACTGGAAATACACTACTGGCCATTAAAATTGCTACAACAAGAAGAAATGCAGATGATAAACGGGTATTCATTGGACAAATATATTATACTAGAACTGACATGTGATTACATTTTCATGCAGTTTGGGTGCATAGATCCTGAGAATTCAGTAACCAGAACAACCACTTCTGGCCGTAATAACGGCCTTTATACGCCTGGTCATTGAGTCAAACAGAGCTTGGATGGCGTGTACAGGTACAGCTGCCCATGCAGCTTCAACACGATACCGGCGTATTGTGACGAGTCAGTTGCACGGCCACCATTGACCAGACGTTTTCAACTGGTGAGAGATCTGGAGAATGTGCTGGCCAGTGCAGCAGTCGAACATTTTCTGTATCCAGAAAGGCCAGTACAGCATCTGCAACATGAGGTCGTGCATTATCCTGCTGAAATGTAGGGTTTCACAAGGATCGAATGAAGGGTAGAGCCACGGGTCATAACACATCTGAAATGTAACGTCCACTGTTCAAAGTGCCGTCAATGCGAACAAGAGGTGACTGAGACATGTAACCAATGGCACCCCATACCATCACGCCGGGTGATACACCAGTATGGCTATGACGAATACACACTTCCAATGTACGTTCACCACGATGTCGCCAAACACGGATGCGACCATCATGATGCTGTAAACAGAATCTGGATTCATCCGAAAAAAAGGTTCGCCATTCGTGCACCCAGGTTCGTCTTTGAGTACACCATTGCAGGCCCTGCTGTCTGTGATGCAGCATCAAGGGTAACTGCAGCCATGGTCTCCGAGCTGATAGTCCATGCTGCTGAAAACGTCGTCGAACCATTCGTGCAGATGGTTGTTGTCTTGCAAACGTCCCCATCTGTTGACTCAGGGATCCAGACGTGGCTGCACGATCTGTCACAGCCATGCAGATAAGATGCCTGTCATCTCGACTGCTAGTGATACGAGGCAGTTGGGATCCAGCACGGCGTTCCGTATTACCCCCCTGAACCCACCATTAACATATTCTACTAACAGTCATTGGATCTCGACCAACTCGAGCAGCAATGTCGCGATACGATAAACCGCAATCGCGATAGGCTACAGTCCTACATTTATCAAAGTCGGAAACGTGATGGTACGCATTTCTCCTCCTTACATGAGGCATCACAACAACGTTTCACCTGGTTTCTGCAGACGAGCACCTCAGAGTCTAGAAAGGTCATTAAGTCTGAACACAAAATATGTTCCATGATTTGACAACAAATCGATGCCAGTGAAATTGGCCGGCAATTATGTGCATTCGATTTTCTACCCTTTTTAAAGATTGCTATGACCTGGGCCTTCTTCCATTCTCGTGGAAATATCCGCTGTTCCAATGATCTGTGATAGATGATGGATAAGAATGGTGCTATATTTGTAGCAAAGTCAACATAAAATCTTACGGGGATACCATCTGGGCCAGATGCCTTCCTGATGTCTAAGGATCTTAAATGTTTTACAATCCCAGATACACTAAACACTATGTCAGTCATCGTTGCGTTTGTTCGATAATTTCAGTCCTCTACCATAAACGAGTTTTTGAAAGCTAGGTGTAGCATTTCGGTGTTCTGTTTATCATCATCCATTACACTACCCATAGTGTCATCAAGAGAAGGTATTGAATTATTTGTAGCATTCATAGATTTTATGTACGAGCAAAATTTTTTTGTTATTTTTGCATTCTGTAGATAAAATATTGCTTTCAAATTCGTTAACAGAATCTCTCATTGACCTTTTGACAGTTGCTTTCATTTCGCATAATTTGTGCTTGTCAGCGAAGCAGTGACTACTTTTAAAACGACAGTACAAAATTCTCTGCTTTCTCAGCAACTTTATGTTTGTTGAACCAAGGGAGGGATCCTTTCCTCCCCTATATTTTTGCTAGACAGATAGTTCTCTAGCACATGGTGGTCAATACCTTTAAATTCCCCAAAGTTTCTCAATATCTCTGTGTCCTGTGGTGAATACTTGGAGCTGTCTATGTAGATATCCATTAATGACACTCTACGCTGTTTCTTTGTTGTTTTGTTTTCTTTTTTTTTTTTTTGCAATTTCCACTGACACAGAAGCCACAACGTTATTATAGTCGCTAATACCATCTTCTAGATTAACTCCCTCAAAAAGATCAGGTCTGGTTGTCGCCAACATTTCTAATATGTTCCCCTCTCGAGTTGGTTTTTTAAGCAATTGCTCAAGGTCCCTGTCATCTGGCAGGGAATATTTCCTTAGTGGTGACCCTGCATCAACTGAGAAATGCGTCATGCAACTTTTTGTAAGACTCGTCGTATTGTGCATTAAGAATGTGGCCATCTTTTGTTCTGAATAAAGCTATACCAGTTCTACAGAACATTTCAACTAGAATTAGTGAATGTGTAGTGTAAAGACAGGGCAATTATTGTATGGATTATTCACCTGTCATAAAGCATCAGAGTAACGTGGCTACAAGTGGTATGGAACTGACCAATAGAGCTCCTACTTAACCACAACAATGGCAGGCTTGTAAAGACACTTGCTAGATGTTTCCAAAGAGGTATATACAAGATAAAAAAGAAGCGATGCACTGCAGCAGAGATGCTGTTGGATGAGAGAGATATGACTGCCATTTTTTTTTAGTTGGTAGAAAGAGAGGAGAGAGTAGTGTGTCTTGATGAAGAGAGGATGCAAACATTTTATAGCTCTTCCTATTGTAACAGATTTGTTAATAACATTGGATTTTGGTTTAATATAAATAACATCAAGGAAATTACAGTGTCTGTTTATTTATTTGACAAACAGTTCATCTCACTGCATCAGAATACAAGTTTCTCTCATTAGTCGAAATGTTCAACAAATAGCAACATATGGTGGCTGTGTTGGGGACGACCTTCACAGCAGAATGAAGAGGTAAAGTTTGCCACTGAGAAGACATAAGGACATTTACTATTAAACTTCCTAGAAAATTTATTTCAGATATCTTTGATGGTGTCTGTTTGGCACGCAGCTGTAAAAACATTTGATTTACTTCCATTTATGACTTCACAGTTAGAAGTTAGTAAACACTTCTGATTCAAAAATTCTAATTCATTACCCCACTGGTAGTAAAAAAAGAATAGAATACACTGGCGACCAAACAGAGACCAAGTCCTTAAATCTTTGGATCGTAAGTAAAATGCAATGCAATTGTAACAGTGACTGTTGAAATACTAATTGTATTCTTTGTTCCATATATTTGACAGCGAGGATACATCGAGAAAAGGAGAACATTACCAGTAAAAAACAGAATAAAATTATGGAAACTGAACAAAATTTTCTGCAGAGACAAGTGATTGAACTTTATGAAACATGAACAGAAGTATGTCAACCAAAGATAAGATCAAATATATTCCAGTGATCATAGCATGCAATAGCAATTTCGTCGCACTATCGTGATCCTTAACCAGCTTAAAACACTTTCGAAGCAACAACATTTATGGTAGAATTGATTTTTCATTGCGATATAAACGAATTTTATATGCATAACAGTGACAATAATGAGAAGCCATCTTGTCACAAACATATGTCATGAGTGAAATTTTCCACTACTATTGACTTTCTGTTATATTTCAATAAATAAATTACAGTCTGTACCTTTTATTGTCAGTAAAAATGGAATCAAGTGTCAATGAGAAATTTAACACTAATGGCAGTGATCAAGAAAATACTGAATCAGAATCTAATGTACTAGATGATAAGAATGACAATGCATCGCAACAGGATGGAAATGTCACACTCGAAAATAGTATACAGCTGAACTAGATTGCAATGAAAGGACAGAATGTTAGAGCAAATGATATCACACGGCTAACAGTGATGAGGTTAAGTCACAATCCTTATTAGGAAACATCTTTTTTCATAATAATTTGGACAGAAAAATGCAACAAAATAGGAAACTTTCCAAGCTCGATATTGAGCGAATGGAGCAGATAAACACACTCAGGCTGTATGCACATTAGACAGTGTATTCTTCCCCTCCCTCACATCAAAATAAAATATTTTAATAAGCTTCGAAAGCAGTCAGATTTACAATAAAATTTTTTACTTATCTTCTTTTCTCGTAGTTGGCTCCATTTATTCACGTCTAGGGGCTGATTCTTGAAGCTGAAATTTTGATATTATAGGTTCACATGATTCCAATTGACATGATAATGCTGAAGTCAGAGGCATGCCCACTAATACTCCATTTTGTGGTACTAACAATATTCCAAAGAGCTAAGAAACTTTCTTGACAAATGAATTTCTATTAATTTCTATTATTATTTTATAAATGAATCCAGGAATAAATTAATAATTACTGTCAAATTTTGCAGTTAATAATAGGAATTTTAAGTGTGCCAAATATTTTGTAATTTCACATGTTTATAAAAGAAAAGTAATTTTACTGTACATACAGAGTTAGTACAAATCGATTGCAACAACGAAGATATAGTAATTTCTTTTTATAATTTTAGTCTGAAATATAGTACATTGTATACAAAATCATATTAAATTCTTTTAGCTAAACACCTGAAATAATATTAACGTGTTTAAAAGATAGATAGTATTTTTGGTACTGATACCTTCTGTTGAAAATGGCAATGTTAGGGGAGGGTGTCCCTTTACAATATCCCCCTCAGAAAATTGGGAGACAATGCATTTACAATATTTTTTGACAGAACATAAGGGTTGCCAATGAGTGTACAACATGATGCCAAAAGATAGAATAAAGATGTATGAAAGTATCTGATACATAATATATTACAGGAAACATAAGAAATATATACAAGTCATAATCTATACATATATCAGGACATGGCATACGGATTTTCAGTTCTGTGGAACATAGTGTCAAGACAAATAATACAAAGTCAAAGCTATAATACTGCAACGTTAAACTATAGTAATAAGTACAAACCCTATGTAATTTACTAGAATTACAAATTGCAAGTTTACAACCATAAAATCACATCTTAAATCTTCAGAAGAGAAGAGAAAAAAAATCGGAGCCTAAGTTTACAATGAGTGAGCCAACTGAAAAACTGACAATGATGGTAGCAGACCAGGAGAATATACTCTATCATGAGTAGGAATATAGCACATAATCAATCAGCCACATAAACCAGTGTATTTAAGGATATGTTGACTCATGAATGGACAAAATAATGAAAAAAGTTTAGGGCCTAAGCTTAAATGTGGGGACCGGCCTATTAATCAAACCACACTGCGTACAAACCAGCAAAAAATATTTTAGCACAGCAAAATTAATAAAGATCATAATCATATCAATAAGTTCAATCATATGTAAAGAATAATTATAAGAACCATCTAGTCTCAATCATTAGTTGTACCCTCTCCTTCAGTACACACAAACAATCACAATGACCAGGGGTACCCAACACAGAGTGAAGCATGAGTTAACCCACAACTCAAGTTCCAGCCAGATACAATATTGCAGTACTCAGGATAAATACTGGTAATCAGCATTATAAATAGCTTTGAATAATGGCATTTTGTGAGTAGCTTGAGGACCAAAATCAGTGTTTGAAAGCAGACTTGTAGACATATTATTAAGTTGTCTATACCAGTAAATGTCTTCAAATAGTATTTGCTAATTGTCCATACAAACTAACCTACATACACAAAGACCTAGAAGATTCATTTACAAATGATAAAATCAAATACTGATTTAAATTTCAATCAATTGGCTCTGAGCACTATGGGACTCAACTGCTGTGGTCATCAGTCCCCTAGAACTTAGAGCTACTTAAACCTAACTAACCTAAGGACATCACACACATCCATGCCCGAGGCAGGATTCGAACCTGCGACCGTAGCAGTCGCACGGTTCCGGACTGCGCGCCTAGAACCGCGAGACCACCGCGGCCGGCTACTGATTTAAAGTTATATAATGTATTGGGAAGTAAATCACTCTACTTGAAAAAAACATACATTTGTGTGGAATAATACTGTCTTTGGCAGTTTTGTCTAGCAATTTACAAATCTCAGTCACAACACTGATGTAGTTGACAGATGCTTGAGTACATTACCCAGCACCTATGTTCTCTTGTAAGTCGTCTAGTCCAGCAGGATACAGCCATACAGCAGTGTGGAGAGTGGATCCGCCCACATCTTCCTGTTTCCTCGCTAGAGTTCTCATAACACGCTCCTACAGATAGGTAACTTCCTGTCTGAGATCCACATCAAATCTGAAAACATTGTGTTGTGTACTAAATTTGTTGTTCAATACCTTTGCCACATAACACAGCATATAAATTCCCTATTTACATTGCAAAAGCGATTATGTAGGATTTGCGTCAGAAAAAATCAAAAGGTGTTCACATGTAAAACATTAATAAACAGAGTTAACTTCAATGAAATAAGTGCACTAACGAAGTGATACACACAGATATACTAAGATACTATTCCTAACTTTTACAGCACAAATTATGAACATTGTTCTATTTCAAAATTGTAAAAGGATCTACTCTGTTAGTCTAATGGCATATATGTATCAAATTATTAAGCACAAATCTATTACAAAATATAATTATATAGTCTATCATAGATTTTAACTCACTCAATAGATAAGACAGATCTTCTTACATACCAAATTCCTGAGAGATAAAACACAATTACACAGTCTGATGAATGTGCAAACATAGTGTATATTTTCTTCTAGAGTAGGGATCATTATACATCCATGTTCAGAGATCATGTCTTCTACACTGAACATTAACAGTACTCAATATTTTACATATTTGCTTTGCTTACCTGTAGCTCCTGTTATCTTTACACCTAAAGCGGACATTTGTACAAAATTATTACGATAGCTAAGCTTGCCTCTATATTGTTTAGATATACCACAAATCGGGCTACGTGCATCAGTCAAACAGTTCCCTTCTCACTGATCAATCTTAATGTAAGAACACCCAAAAGCTGAATCATCATCTCTGTTATCAGAAACTTCATGTAAAAGATCACTTTCAATTTCATCAAATGCTACATACACACTGTCTTTACAGGATTTTATCAACTTTACTGGTATCATAGGATTACTTTGGTTACTCATGTCGTCAGGTAAAAATTGAACACAATGAATGGATTCCATAGCACAACTAACATAATTTATTATGGAAGGAACACAAAATATATTACTGTCAAAATTACAATGCCTGCTTAGATATTCTTTCACTTCATTCCACCAATTTGGACACAAATTTTGACTAACCACAGCTAACGTATTCCAGAATGCACATTTATCTATGTTATCATCAACCTGGCCCCAAAAAAACTTCAAAAAGTTTTCACCTTTACTCTCTAGGCTTACAGGATACTCACCTTTACTGTTTGGATCATTACTCTGTATGACATTAAGGAAAACCTGCTTTGAATGGACTGGGATCCCATTACTCTGACTTACATCATCACATACCTCGCTTACCTTATCTGTGTAGTCAACAGCATTAAGAAATAACTCTAAAACTTCATTATTTTTAAATTCCACAATTACTTGATACTCATCAATATCATCATCATATTCTTCCAAAATTACTTCATGAACAACATAATTAACAACACAAGTCTCTCTTCCATCAAAATCATTTACCTCACCTACATTCATTTGCGATAAGCTACTAGTCTCAGATTTACCAACCTTAGTTATTTTACCGCTCTCATTCACATCTACATCAAAGATACCACCTAGTTCAGATCCAATAGAGTCGTTACCAGATTTACATACATTAATAACACTGTTTTCTGACCAAGAGAAGAAATCATTAGTACATACGACATCGAAATTCTCACTACTCTCACATTCTGGTTTGTGATTATCACCTACATCATACTAATTAAACATAGTATTCCAAAGCTTTTGATCAAAACATAAATGAGAAATCTGATATTTTAGACACCTGTTATTATTGTCTAATGGCAATTGTAAATTTTGTTTCCTTGCCCCAAAACGGTGTACCTTCATTGAGGTGGACTGACATTTCCTGAATAGTTACCTCTATGATTGTTTCTTCTATTAAACTGCCCATGGTTATCCCCATTTTTCCTGTTGTGCTGGTGTTCAAAATTTCTGTCTCTGTTAACATTTCGATCCTGATAGAAGTTACCATTATCTCTGTTTCTGTAGTTATTCCCCTTGTGATTCCTATTATTCTGATTGTTATTTTACATACTCCTTTCTACTGCTCTAACCAGCCTGTCAACATATCGTAAAAGCTGTACAAGACAATCGTCAGGTTGTGATATTATTGGATTTCAGACATTTTGCATATGAGAAAAGACAGCCATTGAGCTTTAGTTTCTAATGATACTAAGCATGACAACGCGAGAGTAAAGAAACGAAATCTGTTTATAACGTGCGCCTATATCAAGACGCGCGACCAGCGTTTAAAAGGTACTTTTAAACACTATGACTCGCTGGGTGCAGATATTTAAAATCATTGCCGCAGCACTTGATAGCAAGAAGCTGCGAAACAGAAGAAAGAACAATTTATCATTTGTTAGGAAAATTCTAGAGTCTTTATAGTTAGTTGTACTTCTGGTCACCGATATGTTAACATGTACTTCATTACCTTTGATGTTTGGTCGCCGACTTGTTAAGACGTGTTGTGTAGCACCGCTACAAGTTATATTACATTTGGTGTGAAAAACCACATTATCACCAAGAAAAAAGTAACGCTTTTGTAAACCTTGTGACGATAAAAATACTTATGCACACGCCAGGACATTTAACAAAATATCACACATACAAAAGCAGCGATTGTTGGACTGCTCCATGTAGGAGAAAAACATAAAAATGTAAGTTTTGTATTCATTGTAAATTTGTTAATGTTTATAGTTTAATGCCTTTCTTCTTTGAGAATATATTGATGCTTCACTGTACAGAAAATCTATGCTTATTCTTTTCTTTAAATTAACCACTAATAATGTTTATGTTTAAATGAACTTTGTTACAGGTTCGCTCTTTATCGCGGTGTCTCGATTGTATTTGGGAGACCATTAATGTGTTCAATTTCCAATCTGACAACTTTTTTTACAAAATTTCACTGTTTTGCATTCATTTCCAATTTTTTTTATTATACAAATAGGTCCCTTAGGTAGGTTAAGAGGTCATTTGAGAAACTATTTTCGCGCAATCAATCTGTACGTCTCCTGAACACAATCGAGAACCGACGCATCGGTGATCATTATTTGATTTTTCTCTCTTTCCAAGTCGTACAAAAAAAAGGCCAAGGAGAACTGCCGTGAGTATGCAATCTAGTGTTAAAGGGTGCATTCTTTATCTTGTCGGCAAACATTGCCATAAATTATAATCATCAATGTTATATTTGGTTAAAAGTGAAAAACAAAAAACCTTTTAACGCTAGAAGGTCCGTGTACTAAATCCCATTGCAACCTTTCTGGCAATCTCCTTTTGAGCTCATCAATCAATGTCATCTCATCAAATGGTTTGTCAAGGTGTGTTAATTTATTAAGTTGGTTCTTAAAAAACTCTTTCGCAGTACTTCCCTATTCCTATAATTAGGACCATTCAGAAAGTCAATTTTAATTCTCACCTATTCAGCTTCTGACCAAAATTATTTAAAAAACTTTTCTCGAAACTTTGATATGTTTCCCACTGACTTAAATTTAAATTTAAGCAAGACAGAGCTTCGCCTTCAAGACATCTTTTAAGAAATTTAATTTTTTGATTCTCATTCATGTTTGGTACAAAACTATCTCTACATTGATGCAGAAAATCCACTGGATGAAAATTCTTTGATGGAAAACTTTTGATTGGAGTGTTGGACCATGCAATACCATTGTTTGAATACGGATTTTTTAGAATGCAATTTTCCTGCACAGCTGTAATTTTTTGGTCTAAAACATTTACATTAGTTTGCATATTGTTTTCAACATTTAAAAATTTTTTACCTAAACTGCTAAAGTTTTTCCATTTTTTTCCACAGCAGCCATCAGTTCAACACTGACATCATTAAAATTCTTCGACTGTATTGTAGATTTGGCAATTAACTCATTTTCCAAAAAAATAAATTTATTTTCGAATAAATCAATTGCTTCACTCACACTTTTTAACTCCCTTGACAACCCATTTTTTAGCTCTGAAATCTGATAAATAATCTGGTCCATTTGGTCTTGCACCCTCTCGAATTTACTATTGTTATCTGTCTTCATTTCCTCCAGTTTTGCCAAAATTAACTGCAAAATATCAGTTTTTATTGCTTCTTTGCTAAGTATACATTCACTCAGCTCAAACATGACATCACAGCTGCCCTTGTCTCTATTGTTTTTGTTAACCAGTACATTAGTCCATGAACAAATTAATTTCACAAATTTCTTTTTTGGTATCCCTGGTTGTAGTTGTAAAGTTGTCTTTCAATTGATCTGGTCCCTCATCACTGTTGATAGGACTTTGTTGGGCAGTCCTTGGTCTTCATTCTTTGCGTGATTGGAAATTCATTTATACATAAACTTCAAATGGCACAAACCACTCTCCTTTCTTCTGCAACAGACAAAACTTCACTATCAGTCAACTGATCCCAGATGACGCAATCACTTGTAATCTTACCCTTGCCACATATCATTGGTTGATTTTCACTCATTGCATAATAGATTCTTTTAAGAAGCGTCAAGAGGAGTAAGATTAACAATAAACTTTTTTACTTATCTTCTTTTCTCATAATTGGCTCCAGTTCTTCATGTGTAGAAGCTGATTCTTGAAGCTGAAATTTTGATATTATACGTTCACATGGTTCCAAGTCACATGATATTGCTGAAGAAAGCCTGCTCCATAATTTATGTTTCTGTGACTTTTTAATTCCATTACATTTTCTATATCACACTCTCTTTACAGTTTCCACTTCAAAACGAAAAATTACATTGTTATTCACAAAATTAAAAACATGTCCAAACACATCAGAGGCCCACTAATACCCCATTTTATGGTACTAACAGTATTCCAAAGAGTGTAGAAAGTTTCTTGACAAGTGACTTTCTATTAATTTCTATTATTACGTATATTTCTATTATTATTTTATAAATGAATCCAGAAATAAATTTAATAATTACTGTCAGATTGTGAAATTAATAATAGGAATTTTAAGTGTGCCAAATATTTCGTAATTTCACATGTTTCTAAAAGAAAAGTAATTTGAACTGTACATAGAGAGTCAGTACACATCGATTGTAACAATAAAAATAAAGTAATTTCTTTCTATAAATTTTAGCTAGAAATATAATACATCATATACAAAATCATATTAAATTCTGTTAGTCAAACAGCTGAGATAGTGTTAACCTGTTGAAAAGGTAGTAAGTATTTTTGGTATCTTCTTTTGAAGAAAGGTAACGTTAGAGGAGGGTGTACCTTTACAACAGTCATAATTTGCTGATTTATTTATTTATTTATTTTATTTATTTAGCGTATGGCTAATACAGACATATCATGAAATTACATATACATATGTACATATTGACACACCAGAAACTTAAGTTTGTCTTTACAACTGAATATCCAGTCCTTCAATCCAGCGCACTGCATCTGGAGTTGCTAGCAGGAAGTCCTCTTTGGCGTTGTGATA
Source organism: Schistocerca nitens (assembly GCF_023898315.1). Lineage (NCBI taxonomy): Eukaryota > Metazoa > Arthropoda > Insecta > Orthoptera > Acrididae > Schistocerca > Schistocerca nitens. Next base: position 1,007,454,579 of record NC_064614.1, read on the forward strand.
GGCTCGAATCCTGCATTCACTGACAATGTGGTGAACAGTCTGGTAAGGAGCCCTGCCGTCACAAGCTGGATCAGGCAGCTTCTTCCACTTAAAGAGAGCATCCCTGCATCGCCCATGGCTGGTACGGATTCTGTTGAGAGTAGACCACGTCTTGCGTGGTAAGTCGAATCCACTTGGAAGTTTAGCACCTGCGAAGATGTTATGCAGGTACACATCTGTCACTGCTTCCCACCGACCTTTCCATTCTTCAAGAGGTTTGAAATTCTTAGCAACCATGTCAGCAGCATCGCACAGAGTTGGATGGCGTGATTTCAGTCTCTTGCGATTTAAAAGTGGCAGGTCGCTATGCACGGGTAGGTTAGAATTCCTGGAGATCTTGTGGAATTCTCTCATAAGGGCAGTACATCTGCGTAGATCAGGAGGCATTATACCGGTTAACAGTGGAAGCCAATAAACTTGAGTAGATCTGATTGTGCCAGATATTATGCGCATTGTCGTATTCCGCTGGGTATCAACAAGCCTTGTGTGATGACTATTCATCCAAACAGGTGCACAGATGTCAGCACTTGAGTATACCAAGCCCAGAGCTGAAGTTCGCAGGGTGGTTGCTGAAGATCCCCAGGTAGTTACGCATAGCTTATGGAGGATGTTGTTTCGAGTCCGCAGCTTTTGAGCTAAGTTAAGAAGGTGTTGTTTGAAGCATAGTGTACGATCCAGGATGACACCAAGATATTTTGGGTTCCAGTTGTGACGAAGAATTCTGCCTCTGAAACTTACCTCCAGTTTTACGTTCGCCAACTGGTTATTTAGATGGATGCAACACACTTCTGTTTTACTCACACTGGGTTGGAGTCTCCAGATTTTGAAGTAATTGTCTAATGCAGACAGGTCATTGGCTAAAATCTCTTCTGTTGTCTTCATTTCCTGGTGTTTGACGGCTAGAGCCAGGTCATCGGCATAGCAGTATTTTCTGGACGAAGTGTCAGGTAGATCAGATAGATATAGGTTGAACAGTAAGGGTGAGAAAACTGATCCTTGAGGCAATCCGTTGTTCAGCTTCCTCTCCTTACTTACGTTGCTTCCAGTGATTACCTGGAACTTCCGATCACTTAGCATGCTGTTAATCAGTCGAGCCATCGTTCTGCAGGGTATGATGCGGAGAAATTTGTAGATAAGGCCTTCCCTCCACACAGTGTCGAAGGCGGCAGTTAGATCAACAAATGCCACAGATGTTTTCTGCTTCATTTGGTATCCTGACTCTATGAAGGATGTGAGAGACAATACTTGGTCGCAGCAGCTACGCCCTGGTCTGAAGCCTGCCTGATCAACTGCAACGTTCTCTAAGATAGCGCTACGTATTCTGTTATATATTATCCTTTCAAAAAGCTTGTAGCAGCAGCTGAGTAGGGAAATGGGGCGATAGTTTTCTACCCTGTTGCTGGGTTTGCCAGGTTTCAGAAGAGATATTATCTTCACCTTTTTAAACTCAGATGGAAGTTGACCAGTCAGCAGGATGTCAGTGAAGAATTCTGCCAGCCATTTCTTAGCTTTTCCTCCCATATGGATCAGGAATTTTGGGTGGATACCATCGAATCCAGGTGCCTTAAGAGGTTTGAGGTCCTTCAGTCCAGAGTCAATGTCTGAAACTGTGAAGGGATGGGTATACTCAGATGAGGGAGATGCCTTCTTTTTAAGGTCACGAAGCTGTCGTCTGATATGTCTTGTATGTTTCTTGTCAGGAGGTACTCTTGAGGTGGTAATGATGTGGGAAGCAATTTGGTCTGGTGTTACTTCGGAATTTTTTCTGCATGTTGGTGCACTTCCTCCCAGTTTTCTCAGAAGACTCCATGCTTTCCTGCTCGAGTGGGTAAAGTCCATAGTTTTGACTGTTTCTGCCCATTTCTGCCTCCGAGACATGTCCAAGCTGGACAATAGTTCCGTAGCTATCTCTGGGTCATCACTTTGCTGGAAGTATTGGTACAGTGTTTCACTTTCCTCATTCCATCCTGGAACATATTCTTTTCGGTATCCTCTTGGCATACACTTTTTAGCTGTTGCTGTTACTGCACCAATGAAGCGTTGATAGTTATTATGTGATGGAGGTATCCATCGAATGGTCTTATCCAGTTCCGTTGAAAACTTCATCCAGTCGGCTTTCTGGAAATTCCATCGAGCATGCGGAGTTGATCGTATGACAGGAACAGTGCAGCCAATTTGTATTATTACAGGTCTGTGTTGGCTGTGAGAAAAGCAATCTATCACTTTCCTTGTGGTGTTGGTGGGAAAGCCAGTTTCGTTGCAGCTAACAAAGCATAAGTCAGGATTTGAATCCTTGTCCCAAGCAGCTGACCTGAAAGTGCCTTGATCTTTGGCATCAAACACTAGATGAAGATTATTCTCTTCGATCCATTCTGCAAGCATGCTCCCATTTTCATCATTTTGAGAGTACTTCCAAAGTTCATGGTGACTATTGAAGTCTCCTATGAAAATTGCAGGATGTTCTGCTGTGTGTAGGACAAAATCGGGCCATGTTGTTTTGGGTGGTTTGTAAACATTTGTAATAGTAATGCCGTGCAATTGTATGACAGCTGTATGTATATCTGCCTCCACACTTACAGAAATCAGCGAAGCTTCGTTTATGTTGTTACGGACATATGTAGCAATTCCATATACCTCGTGGTAAGTTACACCAAGTGCAGAACATCTAGGAATTCGACCTCGGCTTCGGAATATTTCTTCGCTGGAAACACGAGTTTCTTGAATGGCGATGACATCGATATTGTTGTCCAGCAAAAATTTTGACAGGTAGTCACACTTTGCCCTGCTAATGCTTTCGATATTCAGTTGAAGGAGTCTGATAGTTGGTCCAATGTTTCTTGATAATGAGCTCTGAAAAGAACTGTTTCTGCTATTTAGTTGATATGTCATTGTCAGGAGATCCTTAGGATAGTCTGGCTGCCTGTAATCACTGTTGCTCAATTAGCACCACCCAGGAGGCACGTGTAGGGTATTTTAAGGTTAAACCTACGGACATGAGCAACGCTACCTCCCAATTTGCTGATATCAACACAGAACAATAGTTACAGAAATTAACATGAATAAATACTGAGTTACCTACAGAGCTGAGTACAAAAATCACAAACAAGTACACTGGTCTCGGCAATTTAGATCAAAATCTCAGTCCCTAAGACCAAAAAGGCATGACACGTTTGAACGACTTCGAAAATCTTGGTACCTACTGAACACACAGTTGACAAATGCAACCAACAAATTACATAAAATTTGGTAATTTTATTGCAAGGGTGCACCGTCGGCGATGTGTAACTGCCCAGCTGGTGTGATAATATACACTCTGGCGATCACCATTGTGTCTGGAAAAACCACGATTCTAAGTAATGCCATACGTGGATTTATAAAGCTGGTATAGCTTTTAACATGGATACTTGTGTAACAAAATATCCTTGAATTTCCTGTTATGAGAGCCTTCCTCACCACAAATTTCCATTTATTCGATACACTGCATTGAATCCTATAAATTGTTGAAATAAACGATTTTCCACACATATCAATCGATTTCCCTCCAAATGACCGATCAACTGAGTCTTTTCTCAGCCAATTTCCAGGATGGAGGGAGGGTGGGTGGAGACAGGATTTACCAGAGGGTGAGAGGTTAATTAATTGATCAATTTAATTAAAGTGATAAGAGTGAGAGAAGCTATTCCAATAACTTCGACCTGAAAGTGCACCTCTAGCAGCGACAGGGATGTTTCCTAAGGGGGAAGGAGAGTGGGAGGAGGTGGAGGAACAATAGGTTAAGTGCCTGTCAACCATAAGGAAGGATCCTTTTAACAGAAGAATAGGTTAAGTACCTGTCAATCAAAGGAGAACAATAGGTTTCCCTTGAGTGCATACCTGCACTAACAAAATGCGCTGACGCCGGCCTAGCTCCACTACTACAACCCCTACCAAATACGAGACGACGAAAAAAAAAAGGCAAGATTCCCAAGTTCGAGTCTTGGCCCGGCACATAGTTTTAATCTGCCAGGAAGATTCATATCAGTGTACACTCCACTCCAGAGTGAAAATCTCATTTGGGAAGCTTTATTGAGTCACAAAGGAAACTTCCCATCGCACTCCCCTCCTATTTAGAGGTAAAACTGCCCAGTGGATAGCCCATCAACAACTGAACAAAGATCAAACATGAAAACAGGATGAACCTGTACTGAACTGTGAAAAAAGAAGCAAAAATGGTGAACAGTCGAAGCTTAAGATGTGCAACATCGAGCGAATTGTGAGAACCATGGCGTCATGGTTGTTTGGTAATGGTGTTGTACTACAACACTGGAAATCTATGTTCGAATCTCTCTGCTGTATTTTTCTTCACAACTGTCTGCACAGTCATTGTCATCTCTATTCTCTCTCTGTAGCGTTGACAATTCTCATGCTATACATTGGTTATAGAAATGAGTCATATGGTAAGAATATATTACCATCACAAGTAAATGTGATGGATAGTGAGAGCAGGTGAGATGCCACATAGACCTCTCAGAGAAATGAAAGCAACTAATAGATGTGAGTGAACTTTGTTACAACAAAGGAATTCAAGAGTCACAACTTCCAAAATGGAATGCAAGGGGTCATAACGTGTGGTACTCATGTAAAACAAATAGGATGTACATATATCTGCAGGTTTCTTTGTTACACCTCGCTGTTGCAAATGGACATTACACCATGACACAGACACGAATTTGAATACAGTGAACAGACACATTAATGACAGGACAGACAGTTCATAATTTTATGAAAAAAGAAACACAGATCTCGTCCTCCATTATCCAACACCGTGACCACAGAACCACCACGGTGTGAGTACTCAAATCCGCGTGATGTTGCACATCTTCAACTTGGACGATTCGTTGTTTCTATTTTGCTACTTTTTTTACAGTACAGTAGACCTTCTTCCTGTTTTCATGCTTTATCTGTGTTCAGTTTTTGACAGGCTATCCACTGGGCTCTCTTACCATTAAACCTGAGTGGGAGAGGGGTAGTGGGGAGTTTCCCTTGTCAGAAATGTAACACAAATGAAACATACACGAATTCAGACTAAGTTGCTACCTTTTATGCACCAATTTCTTTATTAAGAAATTTTTATACAAATTAGGAATTTCCTTCAGATGTATTTGACTATTACATATTCTCTATACAGAAATAAAACTTACCTTCAGGGGGATGCCTACTTTTTATGCTTTCTATAAATGGCAAGTGCAGGGTCTTAGGCATTTGACATTTTCTTCATCATAAGCCAGGTTTTACTGTCACAGACCTCTCTTCCCCAGTCCCTTATAGCCATTTTTATACAACACAACAGCACACACACTCATACAAAACTAGGAATATATTTATTTATCTATTTATTTCGATCCATCTTTGAACATTTTTTATGCAGTCAGTGTAGTCATAGGAAGTTTACATACATTGTCACAAATACAATATGTTGACATAGTTACACTACACACACTTATAATGCTAGTTGGTACATAAAATACCCACTAGAGAACGATTACTTAATTTCACAGTATAATATTCAGCACTATCAAATAAACTATTGACATACTAATATAAATACAAAATAGTTTACAGTTAGAAATAATTTGGTATCTCAGGTCAACATTAAAACTGTGCTGTAATTCTGAATCATTGTAGACAGCCTTTTATTTCAACCATTTTCAGTTTTTGTTTTAAAGTAATTAAGTAAGACTTGATGTGCCTGCAAAGGTAAAGAATTAAATAATTTTAGGCCAAGGTATTCATAACTAGTTTGTGTGTCTTTGATCTAGCTTTTGGCATATTTATCTGTTTCATTTTGAAAGTTTTATATTAGTTTACAGCTTCCCTTAGCATTTAGATGTTTGAGTTTTCTCTAATCTTTAGTAGGCAACAGCACATAAAAAGTGATGGTACTATTAATACCTTTAAGTCTTTCAAAAGTGGTCTTCAGTAGGATTTAGAGTTTGCAACTCCAGAAATTGACCTGACAGCCTTATTTTTCTAGATGAAAATTTTTTGGTCCCTGCAGAATTACCCCATGAAAGAATACCATACTGAAAATGGCAGTTAAAGAAGGCATAGTAGGAGTTAAGTAACAGATGTGTTGTTACATGTATCTGTAGTTTGGTCAGTAACAAGGTAACATGTAGAGCTTTCTGCATACATGGTCTGTGTGTTTGTCCCAAGATAATTTGGAATCAAACAGTTTCACTGCTTGAAGAACTGAAAATGATGTTCACCATCTTTTCATAGTTGATGGATAGCTCATTGGATTTCAACCATGTATTAGACAGGTTAAAGTATTCTTTGCTACCCACTTTAGACATTTTGTATCTTTCCTCAAGTTAATGAATGTTGTGTGATCAGCATAAAGTACAAATTTATAGGGCATGTTACTAGGAAGATCATTCACAAATATTATAAATGTGCAAGCATTGAATCCTGAGGAACACCTTAAGTACATTTCAGTATTGGGACCAATTTTCAGTGTAAACCTCAATTTGTTTCCAGTCACTGCGGTAGGAGCTTTTGAGGGAGAGTTATAAGTCTGTGACTCCATAACAGAAGGGTTTGGCCAGTAGTATTGTGTGGTTCACTGAATCAGATGCCTTGCTTATGTTGACTAGAATGGCTTCAGCAGATAACTTTGATTTAAATAATGTTTGTATTAAAGAAATGATGTCTTCAACTGCTTTCACTGTTGATAACTTTAACTTAAATTGAGATTGAGTCAGAATATTGTTTTCAGATGAATTCCTACAAATATCCTGTTCTCTGCAGTATTCTATTATTTTGGAGAGAATAATTACGAGTGAAATTGGACAATAATTATTTGTGGATATCTTGTTACCGATCTCTGATCAGAGACAACAATTAATCTTTTTAGATACTCTAGAAAATAGTCTCTGTCATACATCCATTTTATTAGTGTATAAAGAGTACTTGGTATCAGATCAACTATAAAAAAATTTGGTAATAGCTGACATTTTGCATTTCCTAGCATTGTTATTGATTTAACCACATCACATACTTGTATTTGTGTCCACTTGAAAACTGGCACAGTGATTGCACAATTTTGAAGAAACTGATTGACAGAAATGGGGGTCTAGATTAGGAGCATATGTTGAATTGGAAATATGTTCTCCAGAAGTTGGGTTGATAGTGGGATTTGCAGCCTTGAAAAAATTGATTAAATTCAGTTGCTATGATACTGACATCACTTGTGGTTTCCTTGGAATTTATATCTGTACCCAACTCTATTTTCATTATCCTCCACGCTACCTTAAATCTGTTATCTGAGTTTTCAATGTGATATTCATCTGCCATACATTTAGTTCTGATTTGTGGTCTACAATGTTCTTTGAGGTTTTATACATGGTTTTATCCACAACACCACTTTTTAATTTTCCAGTTGGGTGCCTGGGTCTTCTGACTTTATTACTATATTGTTTTTTGATCTTGGGTCAACAGATATTAAAATATTTAGAGATAATGATCACAAAGCTGTTGAAGGCTTTCTCAACACTGTTGGAAAAAAGTAAGACAGTATTTCAGTATACTAGTTTAAGTTCCTCCCTATATGTGTTAATATCCATTTAATTTCTCAGTAATTAATTTCAGCCAGATACCTTTGTGGTCTGATAGGTGATCAACACTAAACAATACTATTTCAAATCCACTTATATGTACATTTGTTTTGAAGTTATCAAGGCAAGAGTGAAGTCTTGTCGGATTTTCATTTATAAAGAACAGATTATATGATCTTTAGATTATATGGTCTTAACATATCTGCTAAGTTAATATTTTAGCTGTATTTTTTCTAACATCAGTGTTTAAGTCTCCAATAAGTAGTATATTGCATTTGGTATATTTCCATAAAAGGACAATAATCTGTTCTAAGCATTCAGTATATTTCTCTGCATCACTTTCAGAGGAGTAATAAAGAGAAACAGTTAGAAGCCTTCCTGATGGCAGGAGCTTGAAAAACACTTTTAATACATAGGTTGTTAAGTCCAGAATAGTTATTAACGGTCTACAGCATTACATATACATATACATATACATATGGAGGAATCCCGATAACCATCACTGGGTCTACAATTAGTTGCAATTAGATGAAAACCTGGTGTAATATACAGTTTTATGACTCCTGCTTTTAGCCAATGCTCATTTAAGCATAATATCGTTCTTCATTATCTTTCAAAAGAATACTAAGTTTATCAGTCTTATGTTTTAGGGACCTGATATTTAAGTATAAAAGTAAAATACAGCAGTTATTACAAGGAGGAAGATTTAGTGTGTTGTGGGGCAATTTGGAGGAACACAGAATTGTTTATGTGGCACTGGATCCTAAGCTAGTTTGCAATTGGACTTCCTCAAAGGGTCCACTTCATTTGCATACACTTACAACTTCGTCATGCACATACTTGTTTTAAAATTCTAACATTCATTTTGTACATATGCTATCAAGCTGCGTATTATACTAAACTATGTATCCCTTTTTGGATGCAAACTGCCAGTATGCTGCTTATGTTGATAATTAAAACAATTCCTGATGTACATCTCTTTCGACAAGACAAAATTTATAATAAATTGTCCATACTCACATATCCACATGTCTGGCAAAGTATTTCGTACATCAATTGCTGACATGCTTATATAAATTTACATTTGACGTTTTGTTGATTGTCATTCAATTTATTACATACATAGTTGTACAAATTCAGTAGCAATATCATTATTATTCACATGATCCTGAGAACTTACTCTTGTAACTTAGTTTACATTTTTGGTTGTATAAAGCTACATTTGTCACTAAGGTTAGATGTTACTTGAATTACATACCTATATGAAATGACGATTACCTATATGAACATACAAATGAACTTTTGCCTCATTCATTACATACGAGAATTTATCAACATCTACATTTTGCTTTACATATTACACACAATAATGATTCTTATATACACTCAGATGTTTGAATTTACACTCCATTGAATTTAATAAACTACATGATTTCGAACCATTCCAGTCACAACCTCATCCAATCATAGTGCATAACAAAGTATAACATAAAAAAATCTATTAAATCAAATGTATGCTTGACTTTGTAACTAGTCCAAACAATACTTATTCATTTACAGAAAATCTTTATATGCATTATATATTCGCAATTTTGAGAAATCTTTATATGTTATTGCATAATGTGTTGAGCCAGTCTCTCATCTTATCACATCAGCATAGCCACTCAATTACTATGCTTTACTCTGTGATGACCTGACATCAAACAGCAGTGAGTAGGTGGAATATGAATTGCGACAGTTTGCTTGTTTTCTTTTTTATACACCTTCAGTACTTTCATAATAGTGAGGTTAAGAGCAACAGTATCCTGGAGTAATGAGATATTCCTTACACTGTGCCATGTACTCTGTATCTATGAAGACATAATTGTTTGACAAAAGAAGAATTTTGTACTTACTTTGAACTTTACTTTGACCTTTACACTGATAACACATTTCATTCTGTCACACTATGATGGTGACTATGGTAAAGGAAGAAATGAAATGTTGCATTGAAGAAATGCAACATGATTTGCACATGTGCATTGAATAAAAGGGTCATTTGATTTTTCATTTACTTGTGGTACTTGGATTGCCTTAAGGTTAACATTTCTTGTCTGGACTGCATGTATACGCTGATTCATAACATTTGTTGATGATGTTTCCTTGCATAATACAGATTTGACTGAAACATGTCACTGCATTTCTCATTTTACTAGGAGAGTGTATAAACGCCAAGTGGAAAACGGTAAAAATTTTTGTTTGTTTTTTTGTCTACACTGATTGAGGTTATGACTATGATGAAAGCAAAGTACTGAAACAAAGAAGTAAAGTTTCAGTTGACTTTAACTGTGTCCGATCAAAAGTAAGGACTATAATAGTAGAAGTAAAGAGAGATTCGAATGTTGCACATGATAGGAATAGTTTTGTTGATTTTAAAAATAATAAACTGTGCAATGGCATCTCTTTCGAGTGCAGAAGAATTAGAATGTAATGTGAAAATCTACCTGTGAAAATATTTATATATGTAGTTTAGTAATTGGAGTTGAGGATATAGTGATTCATACCATATATATGTGTATAATTGTTGTTTATGAGCAATATTTTGTAAATGTAAGATACACCATATAAATATGTAGACTAATGATTTAGACACATTATTAGCCAGGAACATTGATTATTCCTGATACAAAAATGTTAATGATTTTGAAGTTGGGTCTTACATGGGATATCAAAAGATTATAGTTACTATGGTCTGTGTTGTAAACATTGGGAAAATGTAGGTTGAGAGTCAAACACTTGTGTGTGTTTGTGTGTGTGTGTGTGTGTATCTGTGTGTGTGTATGTGTGTGTGTGTGTGTGTGTGTGTGTGTGTGTGTGCCTGTGTGTATGTGTGTGTGAACATGAAATGAAAAAATGAAAGAATAAAAATGAGAGTAAACACTTCTATATAATAAAATGTGTATCAAACGAGCAACAGTTGAAACAAAAATCAGAAGTTTTGCTTCCGCCTGCTCAGACCCCAAAGACTGAAAAATGAAAGACATAAGTAGAGTCAGGGAATTGTAAGTAGTGTATAAAAGGTTAATCACTTAACTAGTGCTGAATAGAACTGCGTTAACTGAAAGCATTAACTTTACGGTGATTGCATTGATTAATTTTGTAGTAAAATAGTTTGTAATATCAGGTACAGCAATTAAACTGCCACTATCGTATGTATGTCAAGATTTGTTACCTGTGTTACATTATCTAAACTTATTATATGAATATCTTATACATCCTTAACATTTGTAATTATTTGCACATTGAAATGTCTTGTCACCTGAATACAGTGGCATATGCTACCTGAAATCTAATGAGCAATCAAGAAACTGCATATGCAATATTATTTTGTGAAATCCATTACTTACTATTTCTAAATGTACTGCATTATTACTTGTAAACTTGTATACACAAAACAATAAGGGTAACCATGCTTAAGTACTAACTTTGTGTTAGATATTATCAGTGTCTTGTAGTTTTGTGCCAAGTTAGAAGCTTTCCATTCATCTTTCGTCCAACAGGGAATTTTTGTATAAATGTTTATTTCACTGGTATTCTGATTATGAAAATTTGTATAATACATACAAGACGGAAGATTTATACTGTCATTTGCACTTGTAACTTATAACAGTGTAATACTGTTACATGAATAAGCATAAAAAGTTTTGTCAATCCTTTGGTTATAACAGTTTCTATTCCTTTAAAGTTTATTACCGTCAGATTCTCGGTCACATTTGATTAACTGAAAAGCTAATAATATGTCAACAGTAATCCTAAGCATAGATAAATGTGGACAATGTAGAGAATACCACACTTTTGGGGGCTATTATGACAAAATACCTTTACAATGTATTCCTTATGACTCAAGTAAATATGATAGTCGATAGGAATGTTTGAACAGTGCTATTTACTTAAAATTACTAAAATACGGTTACGATCTTTGTCTATGACACATATTCCAATTCTGATGTTGTCTGTATCTAAAAAACGAATTAAATTGAAATATGAGTCTCGCTACATAATTGCAAAGCGCGTTCCTGTCTGTGTATGATGTGAAGCTAGGAAATATGCCAGGGACAGATTACATTCGATAGTTTCATGTAATCCACTAAAATGCAGTATCTTGTTATACAGTAAAACGCTCTTTTTACACTTTACAGCAGGCTTTTCCAAGAAAATGCAAAATGCAGGAAAAATAAAGGACAGCACAGGAAACACAACAATCAAAAATGAATAAATTACTTTTACGGTCATCCTCTTTATGTTGTTCAAAATATGAAATTAAAATAATTTAATCTGTGGCTATTTAAGAAAATCTGAAACAATTAATTGTTTCTGTTTCTTTCTGACAGGAAATAGCTCTACTCTCTCATGAAACCACATTAAATAGGTATTCATATTATATTTGAAACTACCCCTTTGAACAATTTTACACGACTGTGCTTAAACTGACGCACAATATTTTTTTTTAGCGCAACGCAATCTGACTTTCCACACACAATATTTTGTTAACGCAACGCAATCTGACTTTCAAAATTCTCTACAAGAGAATGGCCCTGACTAACATTAACCTGTACTTTTCAGAAATCACTTACCTCACAAAAATCTTGGTTACTCCCACTACTGCAATACAGCAAGCGCCACTACTGCCAGCTAAATAAAAGATTCGAACTATGGAAGGCACTAACTACTGATAGGGATAGTTAGCAAATGAAAGATATTAATAGAGAACAAACAATGTATTTACCTTGATATCATGACAAATTACAAAACTCCGCCATCTCTCTCCCCACATCCACCACTGCTGGCGGCTCACCTCCAACTGCCCAGCGCTACGCGCTGTTCACAGCCAGCTGCCTAACACTACAATGGTTGAGTATTACAACAATGCAAAGCAGCCACAGACTGCACACGGCACAGCCGGTGATTTTCATACTGAGGTGGCGTTACCAATAAAAAAACCTAAACAGCCTACTTACATAGCCCCCATGCTCCCCACAAAAAATTTTACAAATTGGGTTGGGCAGTGCCCAATACAGATTTGAAAAAATTTTTCATAATTACAATAACTAAGAAATCAAATGCACACACTTATTGATACAATGTTGGTCAAAAGCTAAAATTTTCTCACAGTCCATAAAGACAGTCCTGATCATTCATCACATTGCAGTGTTTTTCTCAAAGTCTGAGCAGTAAAAGAAAATGCACATAGACGTAGTGGATTTCCATGCAGTCTTGAAGAAGTATCGTTGTCCTTCCAACGGAAAGACAGTGCTGACTCTTGACATGCTGACACGTAATGGGCCACAACAGAGCAAACCCACAGCGTAGTCTATCGAAGTTTTGAAGAATATCGTTTGGTAGGTCATCACAGAGCAGACCCACTGTTGTCCTGGTAGAGATTATGGTATTGGTGGGCCACCAGAGGCGCAGACCCACTGCAGTCCTTGTAGAAATAATGGTATTGATGGATCATCAAAGATGTAGACCCACTGTAGTCCTTGTAGAAATAATGGTATTGGTGGGCCACCAGAGGTGCAGACCCACTGTAGTCCTTGTAGAAATGACGGTACTGGTGGGCCACCAGAGGTGCAGACCCACTGTAGTCCTTGTAGAGATGGCCAGCAACCATCTGTTGTGACTGTGCAGGTGCACAATCACCATCGAAGAGTCTTGCGGATAATGTAGCAAGTCCATAACCACCACTTGTGCACTCACAAAGTTTTTGGAATTGTCCTCAGAACCAGCAATGCTGTTATCCAGTCCCTTGCTGAATCATTAAATCACATGCAAACACTATCACTCCCTACTTCTCACATATTGTCCATATACTATGACCAACAGAAACGTGTGCAGTGAAATGTAACTTACAAGTTACTTAATTTGATGACCTGGTGTCAATTACAATTTTATAACATAAGAATACAATTACAAGGGTACAGAAAACATCATTAAAAACATAATAGTAGAGATAACATTCGTAGTAATAGGGGCTTTACAAAAGAATAGAAATAAACATATACATCAGTGTTACAAAAATAATGACATAAGTACTTACATAAAGATCAGAATAACTTTTGAAACATCACCTCCACATATGAGCAACAAAACAGAATTTACCAAGTAAATAACATAGTATTAGAAAAATTCTACAACATAGCTCTAATCAGCTAAACACATAAAGACAGGAAAAACACAAATACACAAGGGTACACAAACACATAGAGGGCTGACACAAAAGGAATGGATAGGGTTCGTTTTCAGTGTAACTTTTGGTACTGCAGTATTGTGCGAACAAAACCTTTTTTGTTCTTGGAGATCTCCCTGTGTTCATCATTATTCCCAAAAAGTCCTATCTGTACCTTTTTTCTGTATTCCAACCATAAGTCTTTCAAAATAAATATGGCTCATTGTACAATACTCATTTAGGCCCAAATCTTTTTTTTATATACCTTGTCAATGCATTGCTTCCAATTCATCATAGTTAGTTTCTTATATAGTCTACCCCCTCTTAAGCTAACTTAAATCTACTGAGCTCAGATATATATACCAAGGGACGAGGCAATGCAGCATCACATAAAACAATCAACATCAATGACAAAAATTTCAAACTGGCAAAGCAAGCTACAGTAAATCTAAATTACCAAGCAATTCAACATTACAACTAATATGAGGCAATGCGCAGCAAACAATAAAATAATCATTAGTAAAACTGGCTTAACAGCGTAATACAAAGTCAAATTCAGTAACATTATGCCTGGCAAACAGCAGAAGCAAAAGCAATAAATTATATCTAAACATGACAACGCTCAAGCAGAAAAATATTACAGTAAAGACAACAATGCAGATAAGGGAAATGTATAATCACATCTTAATGTCTAAGTAATTATAGTGGTGCACCACAAAAAGTTATTCTACCAAAAAAAATTACCCAGTAGTTGAAAAGAAAATTCCGTATGCAATTCCTGTGAAGTGAAATATTTTTTTTTATGCTCCTTCGTTTTTTTTTTATTTACTCGATCTGTAGACAGAAAATATTTACATTAATACATCTATAAAATTTTATTTTTACCAATGCTGCAGTGCAGCTAGAAACTAGATATTAAACAAAATGGGCAAAGCAAGGCGTGAAACGTCATTCACTAGCCATATGGCATTTCTCTCAATTAGCACGACAATAGCCGTGAAATGTTTCTCATCGTTTTCAAGTTCGACCCTGTCGTTTTTGCGATGCTCTCTACAAAGGAAGGGTAATGGCCTCCCTTTTTTTTTTTTACCTGTGCCACTGAAAAAGGGGCTCGCAATAATGGCCCTTTTTTTTTGTTTTGGGCGTCTGACACAGCTGTGTGCCCGCGACGCATTACGTGCAGGTGGTCACTTAACTTTCGTACGGAAATATTTACGACAGCAGTTTCCGCTACAATGGCAGTCTTAAATAAAAATATATCACAGGTCCAGAATTAGCGTTGCAAATCTGTAAAAACAAAATCCTATGAATATAACAGTGTCCAAAAAATTTTCGTCGGCATTGTGATACATTCACGCATTTACACACATTTCATAACTCTTAAAGTACGATCTTGGTTTCCAACAACCTTTTCCACAAATCAGAGTGCCCTAATCACTATTCATTACTCCTTACCTTATTACACATATATAAATTCGTCGACGCTTCTTCAATACTTCATCATTAGATACATAGCATAATCAAATTCTTCATATAACATTAGCTTACTAATCATAAACATACCTCAACAACATAATACACATCGTCGTCGTAAAAAATAACATCATAACACCTCAGTCAAATCTCAAAATCGTCGTAGCTTCCTCCAATAGTTTCAAAACCTAAAAAAAATTCTCTGCTCATTTCAAAAGTGTCATCTGCCTCAAACGTACTTTAAAATCATGATTCCATACCAAACACATCATTCAAAGCTCACATTGTATCACAATGGTTCCGAAAAAATATGAACAGTTTACAAAGTACAGACAAAATACAATTTCATACGTATGAAGTTATTCAACTGTGTAATTACGTAAACATCTGTCACTGACGTAGTAAAAAAAAATGTTTGTCTCTCTCAGTTAAATGATCTGATAGCTGTGTAATACTGTGTTGGAGAAATATGGTACCGATGTGTAAAGTTGTATAAGCAAATACCATATTAGCTAGGGTTCCTTGTGGTTGCCACACACATGGTACACAAAGTAAGCGTGTACCCCCCTGAAGATTAATGTAATTATACCCTTAGGTGTTACAGATTACAGCAATGGAGTGAAATATATCTCAGAAAACTTTCTTTGTAATTCAAAAATCTTTAAAAATAAATGTTTTAAGTACAAAATTAATCACTCAAATATGTGTCCTGTAGCGCTAAACTGTGCGTCATGTTGTAAGATAATCTCTGTGGAAGTCTCGTAGTTATCGTCCTCCGAAAGCTAAGTTCTGCAGAAGTCAATGTACTTACCTGATGATACACAAAAGTGAAATGCTTTGCGTATAGATATCTTAGTTATGCTTATTGTTGTGATGAAGAAAGTACTGTGCTGTAACGTATTGTTGTGCCACGTAAAAGGCTGCCTCATTATTGCTATACCACAAAAGTTACTACTAAAACATGTTTTTCTTTCCAGAAGAATTCAGAAAACTGTGCAGATATAAAACAGATACACCGCAAAATCAACAAGGTAAATTGTGTCACACATTAGTAGCGTCGTGATATAGTCGTGTAGCTGTCAAATAAACTAACCTCTGTGTCATCTGGTATCTCTGAGAAAGCACTTTAATTTCAGAATGTATTTTCAAATAAACCAAAATGTTTCATTAAAATCTCAAGTTAAAAAAACACATTATCTCTCAATAAACGGTTTTACGTGTGAAATGTGGTGTAAACCTTTGCTCTTCATAGTACTCAGAGTTTGAACAATGCAATTAACATGCGGTATACGTCGTTAAGGAATACTGGAATTTTCTCAAGGTTAGCGTCAATGTTATTTTTCTCGGAACCAGCCGGCGCAGGTGTCTGCCTGCGGTGCGGGTCATTGTCTGTCTCTCCACTGGCGCGCGTCGCTAATGGGATTCGGAGACCGAACCTCCACAAATTCGCCTTGCCGAGAGGGCCCAGCTCTGTTAGAATCCTGCCAGTTCTGATGCAATTCAGGTCTGTCGGTATGTCGGTAGATTTCATAATTTCTTCCTTGTCCTTCACGTGGTGGAGAATTTCTCCCTGAATCGTAACTGCGCGCTGGACCGTTGCGTCTAAAGCTATTCTGTCTCCCGTAATAATAATAATTGTTTTGGTTCCCATATTGTCTGTTTCTATGATTGTCTCTGTCATAGTCATTACTACGGAAATGCGATCTTTCTCTGTAACTATTATTCTGCCAACGGTTGTTATACGGGTGGTGTCTGTTTCGGTCACGATTTGTGTTGTGAGAATAGCCTTGTCGCGTCCAGTTATTATTTCTTTCATCGCGTAATTGCGACGGATGTAATCTGTAATTGTTGTGCTCCTGCGTTCCGCGATTGTCAGTGTCAATTTCCAGTTCTTGTAACAGTCCCTGAAAAGCTTCAATGTCGTCTTTGCAACGTCCTGCCAAAATAATATGTCTTAAATGTTCAGGTAATTTGATTAAGCAAATGCGGATGAGTTCTGAGGGGCTGTATGGGTTTGACAGGTACTGATTTTTGTGCAACATGTCTTCAAAATATTTCACAAGACTGGAGAATTCAGATTGTTCGAAATGTTTCATCATTATGATGCCATGTTTTACTCGGTCTTGTGTGGCTTGAGACCAGTATGCGGAGAGGAAGGCATGGTAAAATTCTCCTTCACTGTGGCAATCGTGAATGACCGATCGCATTCTTACAGCTGGTTCATTCTCTAAGTAGCCACACATAAATTCTAATCTGTGTTCTAACGACCAGTTGGGAGGAAAACAATGAGAGAATTGATGGAGCCATGCTTGTGGATGAATGTCGTTGGCAGAATTCTTAAATGTTTTAAATTTACGTGTAGTAATGAACAGCTTATAGTCAAAATCATCGTGTCGGCGAGTAGCATACCGGTCATTGTTACGTCGTGTCGGCGGTTCCATCTCAAAATTCGGTGTGCCTTGCCAATTTCTTTCATAATTTCCGAAGTGTCTTGTGTTATTATTTTGTGGTTGTTCCGTATTTCTATGTCCCTCTTCCCGTGTTGGGGCGCGAGTGTCCTCTGAAATAAGTAATTCTTGTATTACCTGTGTCAGCTGATCTTGTACTTCGCGGATTTCTCTTTGGTGTTGCGTATTAATTTGATTTTGATTTTGTTTGAATTTTCTAATTTGTTCATACTCTTCTGTGTCAGTGAAAGCTACAGGTGTTGTGTCATTCAGATCATCATCTACCCTCGTAGATAAGTTAGTGAACTGATCTGAAAGTTCGGCTACTTTATCCGATAATGTACTTATTTCCTCAGTGTGTTTTTCTGCTGTGTCTTTTAAGTTTTCCTGGGTTTTTGCAAGTTGCGTAACCGAATCGGTAGATGCAACTGAGTCAAATTTAGCTTGCAAGGTCTCATGATTTTCATGAACAGTAGTTTGCAGTTCTTTTATGGCTGCTTCGTGATTCTGTAGTGCATTTTCATGCCGCGAAAAAATAGGTTGGAAATGTTCACAAATTTGTGTTTTTACGTCATTACAGACTTTTTGACATTTCGATTCAATGTGATGTAACTCATTAGTTAAATCCTCACGTGTTTGTTCAAGTGTGGTATCTAACTTTCTAAGATTTTGTTCCACTGTGTCTAACTTTTGAAGATTTTGTTCCATTGTGTCTAACTTTTGAAGATTTTGTCCCATTTGTTTCATTTCTCTCTGATTTTGTTCCATTTGTTGCATTAATTGCAATAATAATGTATTAGTGTCTGGAATCTGTTTCTCTATGCTTTTTGGCAGTGCATTTTCACCGGCAACATTCACATTTTGACAAGCAGAAAATGTGTCTTGACTTATTTGAGAAAACGGTGAGGATCCAAAACCTGAATCTACAGTATTTGTGAGATCGTCTCGTGTCATTTCGGATTCCTGAGCCGAGCTATTGCCGACCGATCGGTCGATAATGCTTCCCTGTTCTCTAATTGTTTCGCTGTCTACACCATTGTTTGCAACCCGCTCCATCTCCCTATGCGCAATTACCAAATTACTACTTTTAACATTAGTTAATTCATTACTCTGCGGCGCTAACATACTGCTTTCGTCTTCGCTGTCGTTTCTCAATTTACTTTGGAGCCTAGTGTTACGCTTTTCACACGCCATTATTGTCACAGTATTTCACACGACAACACAGAAAAAACACAATTTGAAGAGCAAAAATAAGAGAACACATTAACATAACACTGAAAATAATATCTAGTTAATTGCAGCTGCGAAATACTTGGTGCAAATCTACATGCATGCCACAACTATTTTACTATACAACACTGAAAAACTACAACTACAATGGAGATTCTCTCTACAATTACGCGCTAGCAATAAACAAAATCTACACTAATTATACAAACTACAAGAAAAAATCAGAAGATTCCAGTGAGGTATCCTGGCAGGGTCGCCATATGAAACTACCCCTTTGAACAATTTTACACGACTGTGCTTAAACTGACGCACAATTTTTTTTTTTTAGCGCAACGCAATCTGACTTTCCACACACAATATTTTGTTAACGCAACGCAATCTGACTTTCAAAATTCTCTACAAGAGAATGGCCCTGACTAACATTAACCTGTACTTTTCAGAAATCACTTACCTCACAAAAATCTTGGTTACTCCCACTACTGCAATACAGCAAGCGCCACTACTGCCAGCTAAATAAAAGATTCGAACTATGGAAGGCACTAACTACTGATAGGGATAGTTAGCAAATGAAAGATATTAATAGAGAACAAACAATGTATTTACCTTGATATCATGACAAATTACAAAACTCCGCCATCTCTCTCCCCACATCCACCACTGCTGGCGGCTCACCTCCAACTGCCCAGCGCTATGCGCTGTTCACAGCCAGCTGCCTAACACTACAATGGTTGAGTATTACAACAATGCAAAGCAGCCACAGACTGCACACGGCACAGCCGGTGATTTTCATACTGAGGTGGCGTTACCAATAAAAAAACCTAAACAGCCTACTTACATATTGTGAGACTTAATATTGGTAATTGGTATAAAATTCCAGTCAATAAAACCTGTAACACACTACTGGTTAAAACACTGAATTTGGCAGTCTTCATAACAGAGAACAACAGGCAGCTGGGGCTCATGTGTGTTTCATTGTGTGCTGTGTTCAGGCTAGGCTGTGAAGCGATATATGGGCAGTAATGTCTCATGACTCCAAACGAAGCACACTTAAGTTTGTAGATGATTACAGACAAACACAAGTTGAATGTAATGCCACATCTACAGATTATTTGAACAAAAACTTGATATGTGATGCCCTCAGTGAGATGTATTGGATATGAGTATTAGAAAACTGTGGACGAATATCCATGCAAGGGCGACCTTGTAACACAAAAACTCCTCAACAGACTACTAGAAATAGAAATGAAGGATACTGATGACGCAAAAACCACAAAATTGGAAAATATAACCTCCATTCTAGTGGATTCTGGCATCTATGAAATGCCCCAATTTGTCGAGTCCTGGATGCTAATCTAATGGTAATGTTTCATGATTAAAGTTGTGTAAATATAAATTACACTTTGAAAATTAATTAACCTTCACATAACGACTAAGAACCATCAGTGTGTTTCTCAGTTTCAGTAATAACCACTGAAATGTTTTGTTTTGAAATGCGAAATAAATAGTTCATACTGGTATGGATGTCGCCGGCTCCCAGCTATTGCACTACTACTGTCAGCCTCATCACTACAGTTTGCCAAACAGGAAATCTGAGATCTCGCTGTGACCTTCTGGAAGTTGCAAACAAAACGTTGTTACATCGTGTCATTTGTACCTCTGTCATTTAGATATTTCTTTACCTCCAGTCGCTTCTGGGTTTTCTTTTTCTGTCGCCTTTCCATCACAATAAGCGAAACGCAAGCTCCTAAGGAAAGAAGGGAATCCATAGCAGACTGCCTGCGCACTGAAGCAATGTGTTGATGCGAGAACGCCAATGCACGCAAGTATTCTTTCCACTGATTTTTGTGCATGCTCTTTTAAATACATGCATCTATAATTGCGCACATGATAAGAGACATCATGTGCATAATACATCTTGAGGAGGAGTGTTTATGTCTAAATCAAATTGCTCTAATGTAAGACTGTGCGCCTAGTATGGGTTAGCGTGTTACACGCAGAAATACCAACAATTTGTGAAAGCCTATTATAGAGACAGCGATCTTTACAAAACGGTGTTTGTGTCTATAAATGATGGTGAAATCAAATTACAGCTGTTGTAATACAACACAAAGAGCAGAAGGAAGGTTGCTACTAAAGTGATTATCGGTAGATCGTGATTATTACTAAGGCAGTGATTCAGCATACTTTCCCACCCATCCGAACACTGCGAATCTGTAATACATATGGCCGTGACCTGCACTCCAACAGTGAAAATCTTGCTTACCGCGCTAATGCTCTACATTACATGATCATAACTTTGCTTATAGTCCGTGTTTTCTCCTTTGTTTCTTGGCTGACTTTGAGCAGGAATACGATGCACTTTATGCAGACAGTTTGATGAAAATCGATCTCAGAGGTCGTGATGACGTCAAAGTAAACTTAAAATGCAGGAAATGTAAAGCAGAATCCTTAATGTTGGGAAGCTATTGTAGTGAGAGAATAGAATTCTGTTGGGAACAACAAAAATGAATATAAAAAACGGGAGTTTTACTGTATTTTCATTGTGAATGAGATTTCTCTGTAACAGGATTCACTTACTGCCTATTTACATTTTATTTTACAATTGATAGTATGTCATTTTCTGTTAGGGTATATGTCAAATTTTACTGTATTTCATCAGTTTTCTGGTTGTAACAATCAGTGAGTCTGTAGCTAAATTTATAAGACCCATGTGGAACCACTGTTGGTTGTCAGTCTGATTTGTAAATTTGTAACGATTCTTCAAGGGCACACACTGGACTAGTTTAGCTCATTTGTACTATTGCTTACTCATTATCTGGATAACTTCAAGAAGAAAATAAATTACTCCAGTATTCATAAAACATGTGTGACACAAACTAATGTGAATACATTTTTCACTCTGGCCTGTCTTTGTTATACATGGATTTGAACATTCTTTTCTACAGCAACAGCAGCAGATCATCAATTCGACACAAATTACTGAAGTTAAGTATTTGATTAACGAGTTCGCCCAACACTTCACTTTCTACTAATTCTGATATTTAAATGGATAACTTCAAGAATTTTTAGCCCGCATCTCGTGGTCGTGCGGTAGCGTTCTCGCTTCCCACGCCCGGGTTCGATTCCCGGCGGGGTCAGGGATTTTCTCTGCCTCGTGATGGCTGGGTGTTGTGTGATGTCCTTAGGTTAGTTAGGTTTAAGTAGTTCTAAGTTCTAGGGGACTGATGACCATAGATGTTAAGTCCCATAGTGCTCAGAGCCATTTGAACCATTTTTTTGAAGAATTTTTATTTTTATTTATTTACGCTTCAAGTTCTGTAGGGCCGAATTCATGAGCAAATCTCCAAGGTCATGGAACTTGTCATTACATGAAATTACAACACAAAAGTAATAACAGATAAAAACAAAATGTTAGTGAACCCAAAAAAAGTCAAGCCATAAGTTTAAGTAAAAGCAATCAACAATACAACAATACAGCATAATTTCAATGTATTTCATATTTTCATGTTTGCAGTCAATCTTAACAAAATAAACTTGTACAGTGTTGCCTAAAAATATATAGTCTATCTCCATCTAATGTTTAGTGAAGTATCATTTACAATTAGAAGTAAACTGGTCGAGAAATTTACGAGACTTTTGCTAACAATTGTGCACTATTATGTATCTTATATATACATTTATAAATTATACATACAAAAAATATATATCCCTCACTTGTCCAAACGGTTGTTGGAGTAATGTGTAAAAATTTGAAGTAAAGTGGTCAAGTATGTTTATGCCAACAATGTTACCATTTTAATAAAAGAAATACATATCCTACTGTCTGTCTGACAGTTCATTAGAGCATCATATAAAATTTCAAGTCACTCTGGCATGAATGTTTTTGGATTTTTGGTACCAATGTGTGCCCTTACATATTTAATCTATACTTATATATTACACATACTGAAAATATGTCACCAATTTCCATCCAAATGTTCATTGGAGTATCGTGTAAGAACTTTAAATGAATCCATCAAGGATTTTTCGCGATTTTGGCTACCTACATTTGCCTCAATATATATTACATATTTATCCATATATTACATATATTAAAAACATATAAAACAAGTGCAGGCACAGTGGTTAGCACGCTGGACTGAGATTCGACGGTATGACGGTTCAAACGAGCATCTGGCCATCCTGATTCAGATTTTATGTGTTTTCCCTAAATAGTTTCAGGCAAATGTGTGGATGGTTGCTTTGAAAGGGGATGGCCAACTTCCTTCCCCATACTTCCCTAATCCAATGATACCAATGAACTTGCTGTTTGTTCTTCTCCCCCAAATAAACAGACCAACAACCAATCAAAATTTCAATGCAATCAGTGAAGGACGTTTAGTGATATAGGATTTTGAACAAATGGACATAAAATTTGTGTATATATATATATATATATATGTCCATTTGTTCAATATATATATATATATATATATATATATATATATATATATAGTGGTCCATTGATAGTGACTGGGCCAAATATCTCACGAAATAAGCGTCAAACGAAAAAACTATAAAGAATAAAACTTGTCTAGCTTGTAGGAGGAAACTAGATGGCGCTATGGTTGGCCACCTGCTAGATGGCGCTGACATAGGTCAAACGGATTTCAACTGCGTTTTTTTAAAATAGGTACCCACATTTTTATTACATATTCGTGTAGTACGTAAATAAATGTGAATGTTTTAGTTGGACCACTTGTTTTACTTTGTGATAGATGGCGTTGTAATAGTCAAAACATATGGCTCACAATTTTAGACGAACAGTTGGTAACAGGTAGGTTTTTCTAATTAAAATACAGAACGTAGGTACGTTTTAACATCTTATTTCGGTTGTTCCAATGTGATACATGTACCTCTGTGAACTTATCATTTCTGAGAACGCATGCTGTTACAGCATGAATACCTGTAAATACCACATTAATGAATTAATGCTCAAAATGATGTCCATCAACCTCAATGCATTTGGCAATACGTGTAACAACATTCCTCTCAACAGCGAGTAGTTCGCCTTCCGTAATGTTCGTACATGTATTGACAATGCGCTGACACATGTTGTCAGGTGTTGTCGGTGGATCACGATAGCAAATATCCTACAACTTTCCCCACAGAAAGAAATCTGGGGACGTCAGATCCGGTGAATGTGCGGGCCATGGTATGGTGCTTCTATGACCAATCCACCTATCATGAAATATGCTATTCAACACCGATTCAACTGCACGTGAACTATGTGCTGGACATCCATCATGTTGGAAGTACATGTAGTGATACATCTTGTAGTAACATGGGTAGAACATTATGTAGGAAATCAGCATACATTGCACCATTTAGGTTGCCATCGATAAAATGGGGGCCAATTATCCTTCCTCCCATAACGCCACACCATACATTAACCCGCCAAGGTCGCTGATGTTCCACTTCTCGCAGCCATCGTGGATTTTCCGTTGCCCAATAATGCATATTATGCCGGTTTACGTTACCGCTGTTGATGAATGACTCTTCGTTGCTAAATAGAATGCGTGCAAAAAATCTGTCAATGTCCCGTAATTTCTCATGTGCCCAGTGGCAGAACTGTACACTATGTTCAGAGTCGTCGCCATGCAATTCCTGGTGCATAGAAAAACGGTACGGTTGCAATCGATATTGATGTAGCATTCTCAACACCGACATTTTTGAGATTCCCGATTCTCGCGCATTTTGTCTGCTACTGATGTGCGGATTAGCCGCGACAGCACCTAAAACACCTACTTGAGCATCATCATTTGTTGCACGTCGTGGTTGAGGTTTCACAGGTGGCTGAACACTTCCTGTATCCTCAAATAACGTAACTATCCGGCGAACGGTCCGGACCCTTGGAGATGTCGTCCAGGATACCGAGCAGCATACCTAGCACACGCATGTTGGGCATTTTGATCAAAATAGCCATACATCAACACGATATCGATCTTTTCCGCAATTGGTAAATGGTCCATTTCAACACAGGTAATGTATCACGAAGCAAATACCGTCCGCACTGGTGGAATGTTACGTGATACCACGTACTTATACGTTTGTGACTATTACAGCGCCATCTATCACAAAGCAAAAAAGTGGTTCAAATAAAACATTCATATTTCTTTACATACTACACGAATATGTAATAAGAAATGGGTGTTCCTATTGTAAAAAACGCAGTTGATATCCGTCTCACCTATGGCAGCTCCATCTAGTGGGCCAACCATAGCACCATCTGGTTTCCCCCTTCAAGATATATATATATATATATATATATATATATATATATATATATATATATATATATATATATATATATATATATATATATATATGTATGTGTGTGTGTGTGTGTGTGTGTGTGTGTGCTCCAGTAAGTGTATAAAACACACATGTATTTGAATGCAATGTTGTGTCAAAATCTGAAAGCAATCTGTCAAGATCGTTGGGCTATTTAATATTTTGAACAAACTAACTAACAAACCTTACATTTCGTACCATAGATAGCACTGACATAAAAACAAAAGAGGTAAAGAAATGCTCTTCAATTTTTCGATTCCTTAAGATTCGTCTGTCTGTGCCTATATGTGATAGCAGATATATTATGAGTTCCGCCGATTCAATATTGTTAAAAATGTGTATTCTAATTGTACATTAAAAAGTGCTATCAAGATAGCAAAGTTTATTCGCCCAGTCATTGTCTGTTCATTATTCCGCAACGCGCTGAGAATGCTGCATCAAGAGGATCGAAGCTAACAAGAAGAGGAGGGGCGATCCGGAACAGTATTGTCATACCAATCTCCATGCGCAATAGTGTAACAATAAAGGATGTATGTAAATTTATGCAAGTTAATTGCTGAATATATGTATTAAATATTGAAGGTCTGTTTATATTAGTGCCAGTTAAAGTTCACCCATAATATGAGTACTCTCCAATTTTTTAATCATTCTTTCAAAATTTTCCTTTCAGTTATTTAGGGAGCAAATGTATATTAAGATTTCCAATATATAACACATTTCAAGTCCCCCACCACTATTCAATGGCGACCTTTCAGAGGACGGCACTGAGAGGAATATTAACAGATCTTTCAATTGTCGAGATACAAAGTTTTTTGAGACAAGTGATCCATTTTATTGTTACGAGAAAGTAATGAGGCCTTTGTTGCGTTTGTTACATGTCTGTGAGAGTGGAACTATTAACAACTTAAAGGAGCAAATTAAAAATGAAGTACTGCCTACAAACGGGTCTCGCTGGGAATGTGAATTTCAGTGCTTAAGGTAGAAAGCTGCTCTACGCTGTATGCTTATATGGCCGCGCTTGGTGCCGTCCCTCTCGCAGTAAATAATCCTTTTTTCTTCCAATTAATATCCTTTACATAAAGTGCACTTCTCTATAAAAAAGAAAAGTCTGTGTAAAGTCCACATTAAAGTGCAAAACAATTCTTTCAAATTCTGTAAGATTGTATCAATAGGATCATATCAGAGAATAATTACGTTCATTAATGAAAATGCTCATAAAACTGCTTTAATTGATGGATACCATATAAACCATGGAGTCAAAGGGAGTGGCCATTGTTGAAAATTCATTACAAAATGCAATATGCCAAGATGGTGGAAGTCCGAGCTTGGCAACAGATGAAAGTAACGAGCCAACTCATGAACTGGCTGATGGCTACCAAAATAACCAGGTTGGCGTCACTATTAAGAATTGATGACACTGGTGTCACTTTTATGACACTTGATGAGAGAATTTCTCAGTTGTCACTTGGAAAGATTTTTCCACATAGGGAAACTGAAGTGTGTGACGTCAAAGCTTCCTCTGACTATTTGCTCACTATGTCGCGAACGAAAGAGCAGCAGACAGTTCAAAAAAGCAATGTAAATACAAGTGACATCCACAATTTGACACAACTCCTGCAACTAATATTACAACAGCTTACAAAACAACAGGAATTTCAGGAAAAGATAGGACAAGAGTTTGCACGGCAAAACCGGGCATTTAACGATTTCAGGAACAGTATTAGTCAAAAGTTCAGAGAGGTAAGCAAAACTATAAGCACTGAATTATCTGGCAAATTATCCAGTAGCTTCACAGAGCTCGGTAAACAACTAAAACAAGAAACCGGCCTGTCCTGCAATATAAATACATTAGCAGAAGAAGTAACATCTGTAGATTGTAAACAGGAGCAACTTGCAGCTGAGTTACAATGTCTTTGTGAAGCTTATGGCCAAATTCAGGAGACGCAATCCAAAGTGGATGCGTTGCTAAAAAATGCGCCGAACACTGTTAGCGAACTGTAAGATGCATGCAAAAACGTACCAACAGAAATACACAAGTTGAGTCTAAGAGTAGATCAGTGAAGTTTAGAGTCAGAATTCGCCAAAAAACAGAGACATAAGTTATGTGCAGATGTAAAGGAAATAAATGAAAAGGCTGAAGCTCGGATGCTGGATAAGGGCAGCACCCTTGCTGAAAAGGTAGTGTCAGAAAGCAAAATTTATGTAGAAGAAGCTCAAAAGACAAGGAAAGTCAAGTTCTAGCTAAAATAGACTCGGGTTTATTGGAAGCAGACATTCGAAAACAACATATGATGGAAAACAAACCTATGCTTTTGGAGAAGTTAGAGACCTTCACTGGTTACCCACAATATGGGATTAGCCCATCGAAAGAAAATGCAACACTTGCCAGCAGTTGTACCTATCGAGCAAGTGCAGTTGCCGTGCGCTACTCCATGAGCGAACATAAACACGTCTGTCACTGACAGCACGGCATGTTTGTCAACATTACTCTCCAATGAGGAATTACATAGGCATCGACGATTCCCTATATTTACGTCCAAAGGGAAAAGAACACACCCTGTGGTGTTCATCAGAGCATTTCTAAATATTTTACCTTGTACCTGGGCCGAAGCCCAGAAAATTAGATTTGTTGTTAGATAAACAAAGGGTGACGTTCTGCTATGGGCTACGGACATGGTGGAACGTTGCCACTATTATGAACAGTTTAAGAGAACATATCTGGATGAGTATTGGTCAGAGGCTGTACTAGAGAGACTCAGACTTGAAGTATTTAACCCAGCTCCATTCAATAGGAGGTACAGAAGCTTAAGGAGTCATTTTGATTAATATTTGAATGAAACCATATACTGGACAAACCCAGTATCTCAAGTAGAAAATTTTAAAGAGCTGTCTTCCTTCCCACACTAGGGAAAAACTCATTACCATCCCAGAACACGACGCTAAATATTTTCTATCTGTACTGGGCTCAATAGATTTAATATATGAAGAGAGACCAGTAGAACCTGTTAATACGCCGATAGCGACACAGAGATTTACGGACCAACAAGTAAACAATGGATTCGAACAACAAGTATGGCAACCTTACCCCACCCAGACCTATGGTAATGGTAACGGTAATTACATTGACAATGGAGAATCGCGTAAGTACAAAGATGGATATAAAAGAAATGGGGAAAAATTTAGCAAAAACAGTTACACTGGGCGAATAGTGTATGGCCAGGCTGTCCAATATGTACAGACACAAGCTATCGGCAGTAATCAGCCGATCGCTTGGCAAACGCCAAACAATAACAGACAACCGAATAACACACAGTCAGCAGAATTTGGCCAGCAAAGTAACACGCATAAGCCGAATAGCAAGCAGAGGCAAAGATAATATCAATCAAGATCCTCTCAGGACACTAATTGGCGTAACCAAACACCAAGGGTCAATGCAGTGGAAGTTGCTTCTAACCTAGAGTTCGATGCCACTGGACGCCGGAAAACTTGAACCGATCATGGTAGGCCCCCGTTCTGTGACCTTAGAGCGGAATGGGGGCATGAGCTTGATCGAGGCTTGCTTTATCAATTACGATCGTGGTAATGTTGTGGGAGATGACCTGTATTAAGGTAATGAGGGTACGCAGTAAAACTTGACTGGGACAAGGTACAAACTACTATTAAAGCCAAAATATTTGACATCGATGTACCCATTGTGCTTGACACTCGGGCTACGACTAAGTTGATGTCACAGGAATTGTCTCAAGAATTGAAGAAACATGGACGTATACCTACATTGACAGTGCAATATTATAGGGCACAATCTGCCATTGGTCAAAAATCGAAAGGAGTCAAGTCACAGGCCTTAATTACCGTACAATTACGACAGTTTTCCGTACGATGGAATTTTTTGATAGTAGAGAAATTAACATTTGATTCTTTAATTGGCATGGAGGCATTTAGGACTTACCAAGTACAAATTGAAATAGGAAAGGGCCAATGTCATTTCACTGTAAATAACCAATTATTTGTAATAGACCTGATCAGAGGAAGTATTAATACATGTAAAACTGAAGTCACTCACTACCTTGAATTTCAATTGGTAAATCCCATAGTTATGTTTGTCAGCATATTCAGTAACGAACAGTCAACAGCAGAAGAAATAAACGTCAACACAATAAGCACAAAGGTAAGTGAATCAAAGTGCTTGTGTAAAGAACAGCAACTGGAACTTAGGGAACTGATATTTGCTTATATAAACGTATTTGAAAAAAGACCAGGTATTATTAAGAATTTCGTGTACAAAATGGAAGTGTTGTTAACATCTCAACGAAGAGGGTATGCAGCCTTTTGTACACCTCTAAGTTGTACAGATGTATAGTAATATTAAATTTAGGATGCTGGAAAATCACAATCAAGAATTTATGTTGTTTGTTGATAAGGATTTTTTTCTTTTTATTCCTTATATATCAAGTGTGTAAATGATAAGGTGAGTGGATGTAAGAAGGAAGAATTTTACTTTCATGTGTCTAGAGATGATGATATTTAAACTCGACGCTTCGCCTTGCACGTAGCCCAGGTGTAAATGAATAAACGAACTTCTGAAACACACAGTGGTGCGCACTGCAATACACAACTCGCCACGACATTACCATAGTGGTAACAGAGCGACGCAGCGCATGCACATTGGGGAGAAAACTAGTTAACAAACCGCAACCGCGCGCGTGCCAGACACAGCTGAAAGTGTTGGAGCACCAAAAACAAACAAACCCTATGAGATACAGACTGCACTAGCATTTTTAAAGCCTATTACATAAACTGGTACATAGAAAATTAAGGGAATGTCTATACTACAACTAAGGCTATCTACACAATACACACAAACAAAGATAAACTAAGGTGGTGGTGGTGGTTAGTGTTTAACGTCCCGTCGACAACGAGGTCATTAGAGACGGAGCGTAAGCTCGGGTTAACGAGGGATTGGGAAGGAAATCGGCCGTGCCCTTTAAAGGAACCATCCCGGCATTTGCCTGAAACGATTTAGGGAAATCACGGAAAACCTAAATCAGGATGGCCGGAGACAGGATTGAATCGTCGTCCTCCCGAATGCGAGTCCAGTGTGCTAACCACTGCGCCACCTCGCTCGGTGATAAACTAAGGAATTATATACACAGAAAGGGATCGTAAACTACGAAATATTTACTGAAGTTACATTACTATGTACACGGTATCTACATCTTTACAAATTTCAATATTGAAAGTACATGCACTAATTATGATTGAGGGACCAGAAAACTCTTGCTGCAAGTAAACAAGCGAGTACAATACGAGTGGCAAACTGCCTAAGAGTTCACATCACATGACATTAAATGAGTTTGATATGGCACGACTGCACAATGAAGTAAATGAATACATGGTTGAATATATGAAAGAGATATTAGTGACCATCGAGCCACTGTATGCTTATCTATGAAGATTTAGTTTTAAGTTCGTATTAAGTTTTTTCTTCTGGGGAACGTTGCATCGACACATCCTAAAGTGGAAAAAGATAAATGCTTGTCGAATGTCAAGTACCATATAAACATAAGAAAGGGCCGCACCGCAAGCAAATATAATTGTAAGTTTACGATATGTATGAATGTGATAGTGAGAAAATCTGTATAGAAGAATACAGTTGCAGTATGTCGCATATCACGATGCTGAACTAAGGTGGAGCACTAACAAATAATCAAAGGATCGAAACCTAACTACTGTGAGTGTCGACTACTCACGAAAGCGTCAAATGCCTTATTTACATTGAAATTTTTATACATGTTTGCTACTTATATAAACACTAGTATAAGACATATACAATTGATGATACAACTATATATACCTCAGCATATGAAATGGTTATCCTTTATGCAATGAACATAACAAGCAAATACTGAGGTGCACTTTAAATACTGAATAAGTATTCGATATGTTTGATATCGTCAGGTCTGCGTTGTGTTTATAAACAACAAACTACTTTGTTCTTGGGAACACAATTACGATCAGCAACAAGACGTAACTGGGCACATAAATGCCTTTCTGTGAAATTTCCTCAACCCTGTAGTGTGGAGATGCTTCCTGGAGAATGCCAGAGAGGCGAGGCCATTCGTAGTTATTTAGGCAGCACGTAGAGTCTGTTGAAGCAGCTATTGTTTAATTCTTTAATTCTTTGAAATTGATAAATATGCTCCGACAAGGAGCCACTGTCAATAGGAATGAAATGTTCGTGAATTTAGGCCATAAAGCAAAAACGAATCTATTATTGTATGAATGTTATGTAAAGAATGTAAAACCAAACAAGAGTAAAAAGTGGACTCATGTAATTGGAATTGAACAATGTAATAAAATTATAATTTAACAAAATGTACTAAACAAAATGACACTCAGACTGTGATGTATATAAAGCAACGATAATTACATGTCAGCAAATGAATAAAATAAGTTTATTCTTGCAGTTGTATTTTTATTTTTTTGTCATGTGTGTAGCACGTGGAAAGGGTATCACAGAAAATTTGTGTAATGCAGTGGTATGAAAGACGCTCAAAAACAAAGCGGAAAAACAAACGAAACCTGCCTGCAAAGTGTCAACTGTGCATTTGAGATATGTGAGTGTGTGCGTGATGAACTAAAACATGACAATACTTCGTGTAACATGAATTTTCTGTGCTCAACAACGTCGTAAATACATGAATTTTCTGTGCTCAACAAAGTCTTAGAAGTGGCACGAAACTTACCTTGTTGGCGGATGTTGGATGTACAGCTGGTGTCCCCACCGAATAAGTGCGAGCAATGAGGTGAAATACTTTCCTCGGGCCACTGATATGGAAAACATTTCTCACCACATCGAAGATTTCACAAAGGATCACGTCTCTAAACACGAGCTTCACGAATTTGTGCACTGAAGGCAATATGAACGCATGACACAGGCACTCTGACTTTGTATTAAACACGTGAAAGGGAGCAGGGACAGTAACAGACGTCGAGCTGCTCGCGCGTGCTTCACAAGCTAAACACTGGGCAGATACTGACTGATAATAATGGGCTGACTTTGTACTGAACACATGAAACGGAGCAGGGACAGTAATGGATGTCGAGCTGCAAGATCATGCTTCGCAAGCTAAACACTGGGCAGTTACTGACTGATAATAATGGGACTACGCGCTTACAGCATGCACTTTTTATGAAGAAAAACTGATGTATGTATGTGTTAAGGGAGTTGACATGCCTATATAAATTGGTAATCATATAGGATAACTCCAATGACCAAAAAATAAAGGCTATGCCCATACTGGCCATGGTTACCAACCCATAAAAAGAAAAATAAGCTCACACACTGTGCACCTCCATAAGATGTCAGTGCACAGTGGGGGGTGGGGGGGGCAATTATAATCAAACGTATTATTAATATTATTTTTTCTTTCTTTTCTCCCTCGTTCTTTTCTATATATATATATATATATATATATATATATATATATATATATATATATATATATATATATATATATATACCCTGTACCATAGATCCATAGATGACATTGCTATACAAACAAAAGAGGTAAAGAGATGCTCTTCAATTTTTCAATTCCTTTAGATTCATCTGTCTGTGCCTACATGCGATAGCAGGCGGACGTATTACGAGATCCGCCACGCCGAGTCAATATTCTTAAAAAATGTGTATTCCAATTGTACATTAAAAAGTAGCAAAGTTTATTCACACAATCATTGTCTGTTCATTATTCCGCGACGCGCTGAGAATCCTGCATCAGAATGATTGGAGATAACAAGAAAAATTCGTGTGAGCAGAGGAGGAGCAATCCGGAACCAGTATTGGCATACCAATCTCCATGTACAATAGCAGTAACAAAAATGGATGTATGTAAATTTATGAATGTTAATTGCTGAATATATGTATTAAATATTGACGGTCTGTTTATGTTAGTGCCAGTTAAAGTTGACCCATCATTCATACAAAATTTTCCTTTTAATTATTTAAGCAGCCAATTTTTATTAAGATTTCCAATATATATTTCATTTCAAGTCCATCTGCTACTATTCGTGCTGTACTAAATGGTAAAACTACTACAGTCTCAATCGACAGGGTGAAACTGTTGCACTTATTTCCAGAAATGTAAATCTGCACATGCGCCTCAGTACCAGCCTCAGTCTCAAATGTATATATTACTATCAAAAACAGATTCATAGCCTGACCAAAGAATGCACTCCAGATGTAGAGTTCATTTTCGGGCAAGGTATTTGGACGAAGCTCCACTTCTCTCTAGGCGGCTGATGTAGCGGACAAAATAGTCGCCCTCTGTGTTTCATAGGTGTCAATATGTTCACGAAGCAACCGAAAGAGACACTCTTTCTTTCGCTTCGACGGCTGTTTTGTACATAGAGATAAAAAAAGAAGGGAGTTGTCATTACATCACAAACTTGAAGTTCATGTTCGCCATCTTATGCAGCTCAAAACATTATGTTCATCACATTTATACCTCTGTCATCATGGTGATCTTTTCCTGCTGTGTTACTCTCACATTCCTGTGCTCAGTTTCGACCATTAGGGATATCTTTTGACTTTGATGGTCTTATCCTATATAGCATCTAGTGATTTGATTTTGCAGAGATGTAGTTGTTTCATTAAAAATGCATCGTTTACTGATGCACTAATCGATCCAATCGTAATCGAAAGTTTAAAGTAATCACATTTTATGCGTAAGTGAAGCCATTCTAGTAATTTTTTTCTTTGCATACATGAATTACGGTTGCGCTGTTTACTTTTATTCTTTCCTGTTTTTTTCATTGCCTACCAAACAGCAAAGGGTCCGACATCCGAGCCACGCTGTCACAACACTCTCATCCCATCACAACACATGATTACATGACCATGCTGATCATTGGTGCAGCATCTCATGCCCCAGATGCCTCCCAGTTAGAACAGCCGGAGACAGTGGTCATGTGTGTGAATTTGTGTGTGTGTGTGTGTTTGTGTGTCTTTATGTGTGAGTCGGTGGGTGTATGTGTGGCGATATACATCTGAGTAAATTAGCTTACCATGCCTATTTTCATTCTCTGCTTTCCTGTGGCATCATATTCTGGGGTAACTCATCAGTGAGTAAAAAAGTGTTCATTGTACAAAAGCATGTAATCAAAATAAATGCTGGAGCTCATCCAAGATCATCCTGCAGACACTTATTTAAAGAGCTAGAGATCTCCACCGTAGCCTCACTATATATATAAAGATGATGTGACTTACCAAACGAAAGTGCTGGCAGGTCGATAGACACACAAACATGTTTGTTTGTGTGTCTATCGACCTGCCAGCACTTTCGTTCGGTAAATTTGTTATTAACAATCCAAACGAATTCAAAAGTAATAGCAGTGTACATGGCTACAACACTAGGAGAAAGGATGATCTTCACTACTCAGGGTTAAATCTAACTTTGGCTCAGAAGGGGGTAAATTATGCTGCCACGAAATTCTTTGGTCACTTACCTAATAGCATCAAAAGTCTGACAGATAGCCATATAGCATTTAAAAGGAAATTAAAAGAATTTCTTAATGACAACTCCTTCTACTCATTAGATGAATTTTTGGATATAATAAGTGGGTAATTCCCACAACCCCCACAAAAATTAAAAATATTTAGTGTCATGTAATATTTTGTGTAATGTAATATCTTGTAGAGACACCTTTTATTAACCTGACACGTTCCACATCATTACGAAGTGTCCTATTCATGATCTATGGAACAAGTACTAATCTAATCTAATCTGTGTGTGGATGCATGTGTGTGTGCACTCTTTGCTTCCTTTGTGAAGGCTTTGAACGAAAACATGTGAACACTCTTTTCATTGTGCCTACCTGCTGTTCAGCATATGAGTAGCGATCTATCTGTTTCTCCGTATAGTTATTCCCTCGTGAAGTTAGTTGTGAATAATCAATTGCTCTTCAACAGGAACAATGATGTACACCATTATAATACCAGAAGAAAAAGAATTGACATTCATTATGCCACATTAAAGTTGTCTGTAGCACAAATGGGGCCTCATAATGCTGCAATCAGTAGTTTTAATAACTTACCCAGTGATATAGAATGCCAGACAGACAGCAAAGTAAACTAAAGTGACATGTGTCTCTTTGACAAATTCTCTAATTTCGCAGAAGACTGTTTATTATTGAAATGTGTAAATGGTGATGGGTGAGATTTACTGACTAACATTTGTCTGTCTTTAATTAAAAAACAAAAAAAGCTTATAAATGATAAGCTTTCAGGTATACTTACAGAAAAACTACGTTTGTATAAAAGACTCATTCCACATCATTACAATTTTAATTCAAATGCTACATGAAATATAGAGCTAACTAACTAATTAATTATTGGTATATTAAAAAGCATGGTATAGACTTACATACTTTGAAGACCTCAAAATGAAACTCAAATGGAAAATGAAGCAGATGATCAAAGTAGAAGTACATTCCAATTGCTATATGTTTGGCTATTCCTAAGAAACTGACTAGGTTACTGGCAAGAACATTCTGGGGAAAAAAATTACACGTAGGGTACTGTTACAAAGTAAAACCTATATGTTATTCAATTTGGCAATCATTACTAAAAAAAAGAAAAACTTACATACATCTTAAACCAAAATATTTTATGGGCTCTAAGCGTTTGAGAACGTTCCCTTAATCACATATATAGTATTATACTATGTTGAAACATATGTAAAAATTATGTCGTTTTTTTACACTGTAAATTGCTATTATTGGTCACACAGTGAATGACTCATAATAGGTAAGATTTCAAAGTGAGATGATGTGTGAACAACAATGAACCTAATTCACTGACAGTCTAATAAAACAAAAACTCTATTCTGTATAGAGTTAAACTACTACACTGTTATGTTTCTTTTACATTGAAATAATGTTTCACTTTGTTGACATGCGCAATATATGATAGCATGTCTTGCTTCTTTCCTCATTGCACACGTTTATGAGCTAGACAAGTATCTTGTAAATGTGAACATAAAAAATGTTGTGCATATGAGTTGAAATCTGAACATATAACGAACCAGTAAGCAAACAAGCATTGGTTACGGAGTTCCAGCTTCATTTCATATCGATACAAATACACTATAAATGGAATTAAATCGTTTATGAAAGCATGCTTTTCACGACTCTTCCTTCTCTTCTTGGTTTTTCGAAATGTATCACAAAAAAACAAGTTACATTAACGAGGCCAAATGTGTCGTATTAATAGAGCAAATATGCATTAAGAAACAGAAATTGCCTTCCTGACACTATGTTATTCATATAAGCATTGTATTTTTTTACATAAAAAAGTTGATGCGTGCACACAACAGAAACGATAAACAAGAAGCAAACGTACACAGTAGTCTGCTAATGTTTTGGGCTAATTAAGATGGTGGGAGAGCCTGCCCACTCTGCCTTCAAAACAACGTGCAGCATAAGTATATAGCGCCATCTGTCTTGCTTTTTCCAATTCATGGTTTTGTGTGTCTACATTCCATGGAAATGGACCAAAGAGTTATATATAGGTCGTTGGAATTCTGGCTAGGCCAAAAACGTACATGGGGGGACCACATTGAACACGTAACCAACCGAGCAAATGCGAGATTCAAATAGCTTTACCCCATGCTCAACAAGCAAAGTACACTGAATCGGATTGTGTCGATGTATACAACACTTATTAGACCGCTGATGACGTATGCAGCTTCAGTTTGGGAATATACAGCTCCAACACGACTGCGCCGCCTGCAGATCATACAGAACGAAGTGCTACGTATCATAAGCAACACTCCACAATACGCATACACCACGGACCTTCACAAAGAATACCGCCTTGAGACTCTCACGGAGGTGTTCAAAAAACTTGCCACATGGCTGTACAAGAAAACGAGACACTCGAATAGTCCTTTCATCCTTAACCTGGGTAACGACCAGCACAACCATAGGTGGAAACACAACTGCTCAAAAAAACACTACTACTTGGGGACAATTAATCACCTATGGATAACGCCAGCACACAAACATGAGAAATACAGGTGAATCCCTGCAGCACTGCAAAATTAACTGGCACTGCCAGGTGTAAACTAGCCGACAAACAGACAAGGAAGCCTTATTGTTCACTAAACGCAAACAAACCCAAGCAAACCTCTTACACGGAGATCGATTTATGACAAATCTACCACTCACATGACAATCTTCGCATGTTACAGGTACAGACGCTGCAGCTGGCCCAGGAGACATTGCAGATGCCCAGCCCACCAGCACCTTCCTCGAAAGGACTGAAACTCTTTATGACGACCTAAGCTAAAACAACGATACCGAGCACTGCGCGATACCCAAAACTAACGACCACCCTACCCTTGCATGACCTGTCACGGATGGCAAGAAAACCGCTACTGCTCTTACTACTCGACCAGACTATCGCAGAGATTATTTTCCTTCCGTGCTTGCCTTGGTACTTTTTTCCCCTCTACCCTTGAAACCGCTGCCCTTTGTTTGCTTTCGTCCACTATCTATCTCCTCGATCCGACCGTATTAACAGGTAATCCTACCCAGGCGCACGGATAACATCATGGCTCCACAACCCGTGAAATCCTCGATTAGTAACTAATAAATATGGAGGTAAGAGTAGACGTTCTGAGATGATCACCATGTCAGTGTGGGCGTGGGGGCTCCACCTTTTTTTTTCTTTTCTTAAATTGACCATAGATGAGAACCTTTTTGCCAATAGTGACACAACACACCTAACGTTAATTTACTGCAGTTTATAAGTCTGCAGTATGGGTCCTAATAAAAGTTTGTTGTTCACATTTATACCTGAACTCAAGCATAAGCAGTTCGGACGTTCATTGACATTTCCGTCCCGACAAAGATACCAGTGTGTCGCTTATGAAGAAAGACAAGGCTGCAATGGCTTTCAAACTCTCAAGGAAAGTACCATTTGCTGTTTGTGCAGTGACATTATTGGGTTCTTCGGCGCTCCGATGTCCCAGCCTTTCTGTGGCTTGCTTCTTGGATGGTAAAGATCGGTGAAGATCTTAGCTGTGTTTGTCGGTGACCGGTGATATCTGTGTTTACCATGGTGGAAAACTTTGGACCGCATGTGCCTGTGTTTATGTTTGGTATGTGAAACTGTCAAATATGAGGTGTATACTCATTTTTGACCAGTTAAGTGATATATTGTACACAAAATATGATAGAAAGTTTCTTAAACACTTGAAAAAATTAGCTACGCAACAAGGACTTATTCGGGAAGGAAAGGTTAGTTAGTAATGTTATGTATTTATCGTAACATTTATGAAGTATTTCATGCCATTGCTGCATATAAAATAAAAATACTTGTACTCAACTGAATTGTTATATACTTGTGGTTGATTTTCAGTTTTTGAATCGTGAAAGTGAAGTGTTTTAGCGTGGTATATTGAATTGCCTAAATTATTCATTACAGGATGAAGACGAGATTAGCCCAAATATCATTATTCAGATATTTTCTCCGATAGTAGCATCTCAGAGGATTATGGGATGCCAATTTGGAAATTCGTATACTTCTATACAGTGTCAGGATGGTACAAATATGGTATTTGATGAGGTAATCGTTTTATTTTATAAGTTGTCACCTTTTTCTAATGTTGACGTATAGTAACAAGAATGTTGAAATGATTTCAAGAAATACAAACGTGAATGATCAACGTGCCTCACGTGTTATAGGGAACAAATATGAGTAACACATGACAGCAACAAATCTATTACAGTTTACTCACATAACACTGTTGTTATGGCGACATAAAACCAAAAATAGGCGTTGTGTTCCTCGAAAGTCGGCGTTATAAAAACCATAAAAAACGTGACTGGAGGTGTAAATGATGAAACATAGATAATGCCTGCCTTTGTGAACCTAATTTTGCTCTGGCGTATTCTTTTCGTAGACGCTTACCAACTTCTTATGAACTTGTTGACTTTGCTTTTGCGTAGAAACATTGTGTCTTAAGGTTGTCTTATAATTGAGAGATCTACCTGTGAATTAAGATGCTTCATGTTTGTGCCAGAAAATTGTGTGCTTAGTTTAGGCAACCATGGTATATCATCACTCATTGAATACAAAATAATTCAAGAAGCGAAAGTGACCTCACATACTCCACACATTTACACCATAAGACTTACTAAAGCTAATTTTTAGAGACTCTTACTGTATTATCTGCAAGTAATTTGAATACTACTGTAATGTTTCAAGGCAGCGGTCCCTTTCTTCATTGGCTGATGTTGTTGGTAGTCATTAGAGGAGAGACATTTGTACATAGGTAATTAATAACAGACTAATTTACTGTAGGTCTGTGGTTTAAAGAATCGGGTTTATTATTCACACATTAACAAAGTAAAAACTGTTGCATGAACTTTTGTACATTATTACTTAGAATAAAAACACGGAGCATCCATAGTTTGTCACAGCAACGCAAAACAGTGATTAACAAGCAAGGCACAAAGTGTAAGATTTTGTCTTTATGCCATCGTTCAGTCTGAAGGTATGTATATGCTCCACGGTGACTAGAGTTGAGTCTATTTTATCTCTTAAAACTTATGTCTCTATGTTTGGTTCAACTCTTTTAGCCACTCATCTTATAAAAATCGGTTGTTGTCACATAGTAGTGTGATAGGATCCTCCATGCAGTTTGGAGACAATTCACTGTATAACCTTTGAAGCTATAGAGCCTCCTTATATGTTGAGGTTAAGGCCATATATTTTCCGTCAGTTTCAGTTAAGGCTACTGTCAATGGTTTCTTATACTGCTAGAATATCACTGCTACTTGATACTTAAACAGATATCCTGTTGTCAGCTTTCTGTCTTCAAAATTTCTGGCCCAATCTGCATCACACTAACCTATTATGTGGCAGTCCTCTGTTTTAGAAAACAATAGAGTCATATCCATGGTATGAACGTGGCTTTCAAGTAAGACAAAAACTGGTATATAAGACATATTTCCCATACAGCGCATGAATTTAAAGATGTTGAGATTAACTCCATGTCTCGTGTTGAATCACATTTACTTTCATGGTCCAGTGGGAAAGATGCTGTTTGGCTCCTGTGAAGTGGATGGCCCATCATTACACAATTACACAGTGTGCAATTGTGCAAACTTGAGAGTAAGCATTCGGAAAATATGTTATTTCTCACCTTCAGGTGATCTCATGTCATTTGTGGATGGTGATGACAAGGAAAACAGTGTTAAATGCAAGGTGGGAAAGTTTTAAAATACAGTTGCCTGCTTTATATTTGAATTTGTTTCTGAGGCTGTTCTTTGCAGATTTTTTTTGTTTATATACACACACCAGTATATAGTCAAAACAAAAATTATTAATGTCTGTCATTATTGTTTGCATCTGCCCTTTTATTTCTTTGAAGTTTTCTTTAATTAACAGTAACAGAATAAAGAAATGTCACCACATTTGTGCACCCAAGCTGTCTCATGTAATTCTTTACACAGAAGAGACATTTAAATTTGCAATACAACATATAGATTAAGAACACTTATTGGCAGTGCTGTCAGCTCTCACTTGTTTACAGTTTTGACTGGCTAGTCAGCCACATATATTTTAGGAACAGTTTTCAAGAAATACACTTGGTTTTTATTTACCGTTTCCATGTAGAGTTGAATGATGATGCTGTGTGTAAGTGGCATTTTAATTTTATACTTTGCCAATGAATAAAGTGAGTTAGGCTATTCATTTTTGCATCTAACACCCAAACCTCCAGATGTCAGACACTCAGATTGGTAATTAGTTCATACTATGTAGTGTAGTCTAGTAGAATGCATATAGATGGTAATTAAAAGTAACACCGGAACTACAGAGCACAGGAAAAGTGTATCATTGAGTAATTGTGTTAGTAAATTTCCCATGGGTGAGCTGGTAGAACATGTGGTTGTTGTACGAAGGCTCCCGCATTCAGTCCCCACTGGGGGCAGAACATTTTCCTGACATGCAAAAGGACTTTTTGGAGTTTTGTAGCAATATTAATTTGTCAGTCTGCTTTCACTTTGTTGGTTGAAAGCAGCAGACCTGTAGCATACATTTGTACAGATAGGTGTGGTGGTCTGTCGGGCATGGCCGACAGAACACCACACTTATCTATACAGATGTACTCTTTAGGGGTCAATGGAACGTCTGATACTGCCCATCTGCTTTGACCCTTGATGTTGTGGTGTGTTACGTTATTACGGCGCGGTGTTTATAAGTTGGTTGTCTTTGTAGATGTCATCTTGTTATATTTGATAGTGCCCTCTGGTAGTGTGCGTGTATGTACTGAGTGTAATGTGTTGTGTTAGGTTCGTTTGAGCCTTGGTGTTGGATGTGTGAAGCCGTTGGCAGTGTTTGTAGTTCAGGACGTAAGGTTTGGAAGTGTCTTCAGTGAATTATGAATTAATTTTTTTGTTTACATGTTTGGTGTTTTCGTTATGTGTTATTGGTTTGCTGTTTGTGGTGTGGAAAGACGTTTAATTTATTGTTGCTTCTTTTGTTATGTATGGATACGGCGATGAAATATTGTAGGTGTTGGCTTTTTGGTATCAATAGTTGTGGCTGTCCTATATACGTCAAGGGAAATGATCAATTCCAATTTTCGTAGTTTTAATTCTAGGTAGGTTTTGGTACCATCAGCTGTGGTTGACCTATATAGGTCAAGGGAAATGTCTGATTCCAATTTTTGCAGTTTTAGCTATAGGTGTTTTTGTATCGTCAGCTGTGGTTGATCTATAAAGGTCAGGGGAAGTGTCGAATTCCTGTAGATTTTGTTGGTGTAATGGAGTGTTGTAATTTTTTTTTGTCATTTTGTGTGTTTTGGGATCATGGTGTGTTTTTTTAGTGTTATATTTATCTTGTCCCCACCCTAAAACCCCAATTTCCCATGGTTGTCCCATTAGTTTCATTGTATTTTTGGGGGGAGATGTTATTGTCTTATTTATATATATTTTCATGTTTGCTGATGTGTGTATGTTGTGACATCATAGCCATCATATTGGAGATGCTTAGAATAGCCATTACCGCCCTATTGATGATGTCATAGGTCAAAGCAGACGGGTGGAAAAGAGAACAACATAAGGCAATTGAACTCTGTCATTATTGAGAAGCTACTGTAAAGCTCAAAATCACAATTCTTAAATGATATTGTTAATATTTGTGTTGATGGTAGAGGTTGGTTTCAGGGAATTACTATTGATTGCTAATACCAACATCCTAGTGAGCAAGTGTGTGTGTGTGTGTGTGTGTGTGTGTGTGTGTGTGTGTGTGTGTGTTTTGGGTGGATGCGAGAGAGAGAGAGAGAGAGAGCACTCTTATGGTAACTTTTTTCTTTTTTACACTTAATGTGATATTGTTATAGCTCATTGTGATATATGCAATTTTCAGTACATGGGATATTTGTTCGTACACATTGGTCTGAAGAATGTTACATGGCTAAAAAGAATGCTGGGAATTTGCATTACTGTGGTAAAACACCTCTGTGGACCAGATGTCTCAATGTAAGTACACTGCAGAGCGGATTTGTAGTACTTTGGAAGAGTGTTTTCTGTAAATTTGTTAAGATCTCCTTCTACACGATGACAGGTAAAGACTAAATGCTTCATCTTTTTACGGTAAGAAAGCAGCATTAAATTACACAATTACATATTGGCCAAACAAACACTGATTATGGGCTTTGCTGTTTAGCTAACATGACACCTTTCTGCTATAATGAATTGCATTTGCAAAATTGTAAGTGTCTGAATCAACGGTCTTTGTTCTCCTATCATTAGCAGACATTAAATTTTGTGTTGCACAGCATCACTGCTGCTTTTTCATATGGTATATACCCTAATACATTACTTCAACTGTTGTATCTTCTTGTATTATTTCTTCTCATTGTTAAATGACCAGTATTCGGTTAAATGTCTTAATGCTGTCCTGATGGCATCTGTGGATTACAATTTTGTATACTTTATGACTGCGAAAATACCATAAGTATAGTCCATTGATACAATAGAGGTGATAACTTGGAGAACAATGGTGATAAATGTGTGTTGGTGTGAAATTTACTGTGTTTTATCAACTGTTTGTTTTATGCACGTAACACCATATGAGAAGCTTCTGTACTGTGGAACATTTTTCTTCACACATTACTTTTACGTGTTAACTCTTTATGGGTGGCTGCTGCATTATATTCCTGGCATGGATTTTTTTTTCCTGTAGTAGATAATTACAAGGGAGTGTTGGCTATTCACTACCTAACTGCTTCCCAGGTGGAGCTGTCATAGTGCCACGTGTGAAAAGTTTTGTAGCACTGTGAAACTCGGAGACAGTTGTGTTATCTTTGCATTCCTCATTGTCCAGGGGACGCAGATATCTAGGGTAAAATATCAATCTAGCACAAAAATTTAACTTATCAGGAGATTTCAATGCAAAATTGTTTTTGTACTTTATTTATCTGTTTATCTTTTCATATATTAAAGCCAACAAGATTAAGCCCATGAGTCCTTCCTTATGTGTAACAAAATGTTATGATGTGCTTCTAGAAGTTCAACTGAGTTGTTACTATTTAGCGCACAATGCAGCTAAACACCCAGAAGCACACCATTACTCCAGCACACCGAAAAAACATAAGATATAATGAAACATTGTTTTACTTTTTCTGTGTTGTCCATGATTTTATAAAAGATTGTAATTCTAAGAACTAGAATGAGAGATACACAGGGTGAGTTTACTAAATGGGGAGCAAAT
The DNA here is from genome assembly GCF_023898315.1 of Schistocerca nitens. Lineage (NCBI taxonomy): Eukaryota > Metazoa > Arthropoda > Insecta > Orthoptera > Acrididae > Schistocerca > Schistocerca nitens. The sequence continues at coordinate 1,007,498,688 of NC_064614.1, forward strand.
CCAGTAAAGAATCCTTGAGAGTATAAGGAGTGAAAAAGGTCATATGGATGTAAATGCCTTCCATGGTAGGTTACACTTACTTGAAGGTAGAGATAAAAAAAAAAATCTGTGACGATGTGGGTTTCAGTGATTGAAAGCAATATGAGAACACACCAGGAAAGTGAGAATGTTCTGTCTGTACCAGTGTTTTAACTATATATGTAAGAGGGCAGTGAGCTGAAGCACCATCATGTAGTAGCCACATTACCCTTGTACTATAGAGGCATGTCTTCCAACAGGGAGAAGGGAGGGGCTCATTGTCACGCGCAGAAAGTAAGGATACAGCTCACCTATGAGGCATTGTGGGGGGGATGGCTCATCCCACAAGGTGGCCTCCAGTAATGCATGCCCACACTGGTGCTGATGGTTTGCTGCCACCATACCATGTGAGTCCAGGAAAACAAAATCAACCTGGTTACCCTTATCTAAAGCCCCATGAATTTCATGAATGAACAGAGCAACTTGGGTCTCACAAGGTATCTATTTGCGGACTCTATGTTGGATCATGTAAAGGTGATATTCATTCTCCAGAAAGATCATCATATGCCTGGATAAAATGTGTTTCATAATTCTACAACAGATTGACATTAGCAATAAAACTCTACACTCACACGTATTTGTGTGACAACTCTTCTTGAGAAATGGAATGACCTATACCACTTTCCAGTTTCTTGGAACCCTTTGCTGCTCCATAAATCTACAATAAACTACAGGTAAAAGGGGAGCAAGGTCTGTTGTTTTTCGTGTTCTTTAGGAAGCTTATTCCTTGTGAGATTCAGGTGGGCACATCCAGGTTGTTTTCAATGCCACCAGTCACATTTGATATGGCCAAGAGGATTCACAGTAGAAAGAAAAGTTTTTCATTTCAGATCTAGAACTGCAAAAGACTTAAGAATAAAACAAGCCATGGCTAATTAACTGCTGGTGCAAAAGCGAGCTTGTGGTTGTGGCTGATGATCTTCAGTGGAGGATATTGCTTTGTCAGCATCATCGGCTAAGTGGGTTGGCAGCTGCTGTACAGTGCTTAGCAATATTGCCTCATCCCATAGTTCGATCATTGTTCGTGACAACAGGTGCTTGACTGTGTCATTCTGATCCAGCAATGTAGGATGAGTGACAACATGATCCCTCAATATAGCATGCCTTTTGCAGCACAGCTACATTTGGGCACGTAACTCATGGCACATATTGCCACAAAATGTAGCAGCCTCCATTTCAGATCAAATCCCACTTGTGTGACACCAGATGTTCAAGTGCAGAGCACAGAGTGAGGTTGCACAGTGGTTAGCACACTGGACTCACACTGGGGAGGATGACGATTCAAACCTGCGTCCGATCATCCTGATTTACATTTTCTGTGATTTCCCTAAATAGCTTCAGGCAAATGCAGGAATGGTTCCTTTGAAAGGGAATGGCCGATTTCTTCCCTGTCCTTCCATAATCCGAGCTTGCACTCAGTCTCTAATGGCCTTGTTGTTGATAGGACGGTAAACATTAATCTCCTCCTCCTCCTCAGGTGCAGAGTGTGTCTGTTGGGGATAGGCAAACTGTGGGCATCTTTGGGGAGTGTTAAATTGTTTGTCTTGTTTGATAATGAAGTGTATTCCTTGTCTGGGGTATAGATGGGTTCATCTGGGTAGATTTTTAAGACTACCAGCCAGTTTTAGTGGATCCAAAAGGTTATCATGCTAGAAATATAACTTTGTAATTTTGTACTTATGTCCACAACAAATTAAGAAGGAAACCTGCCTAGCTATCTGTATGCTGGTGCAAGTGTGAGTTTGCGGTTTGGAACCAATGGTCTGTCGTGGCAGTCGACAGTCAACACATAACTCCTCTCCCAGGACTGCTTGTGGCTGTACACAGGGAGTGCATAGAGGGAAAATTGTCAGCAGTACATGTTTCATGGGAATAAATAACTTCTGCTCAGATGATAATCTTATGTGGCATGTAAACCCAGTTGATTTCTAATTGAATAATACAAGAAAATAATTTAGGGAACATTTGAAGTAGTAATTAGACTGACTGAGCAAACTGAACATTTCTTTCTCACAATCTGCGTATGTTTCTAGGGGTGCATCTTCAGATCCATATGTCTTTGCTCTGTTGAATGATTTTGGTTTATTTTCTATTCTACAATAGCTCATGTCAATATTTCTTATTTCAGCATTTGTGTTATGAGAACACGATTTTTCGCAACAGCATTCTTGGATAGCTGTTTCACAAATTACTACCACATCAGATTTATGTGTGATTTCAACCTTTTGATGACTTTCTCTTTAGTCAACATCAGGAGTTTCCTGTAGGTTGTGTGGTACTTTATTTAGTTGATAAAATTATCATCGTGGAGTCGTCACAAGGTCATGGAACTTCCATATGCAGCTGGAAATTATGTTGCTGTCTATGGTGGGTATCTTCCAGGTGATTCATAGTTCTTCTCTGAGTTCATGATTGATGGCAAACATGGGACACCATGCCTTTGTGGTACTACTTCCTCTTTCTGGTACTGTAAGTCAAACCATCTGACTAGCCTCTTCTCAGGGGCTCACAACTCTTGTGGCTACGTGTGCATGGCAAGCACGGGGCCTTGAACCATTGCAGTACTTCCTACTTTCCCATGCTGTAATCCTATTCTCTGACTGCATGTTTTCTCTTGGAGACTGACTAAGGTTGGTTACCTTTTACATGTTTTCCATACAGTTTTGGCAAACAAGTTCATCTCTGGAGATGGGTTTGACTTCCAGGCAGACCAGTTCAAGTATGGAACTACATAATGCTCTGGAACTACATAATGCTCCTTTCAGTAAACGGGAGCACCTAACTCCTCAGTGCTCTGGCCCTTGTTCCTGACACTGCAATAGGACCCAAGGGAAACTAGAATCATATGCTATGTCATCTAAGCAGTTTAACCCTCCCTTTGCTTATATGTTAATTTTTACACCTATCGCACATGAGCATGGGATGGCTGATAGAGAGTATACACTTTGTTGCTAATTGAACCAGACTGTGTTGCCTAATATGAACACTTATCTCTTTATGTTGAAGTCTGCAGTTATAAGCACAATTTATTGGGCAAAATAACTGACCCAATTGAGGCATTCAGTTAATACAATAATTTATAGGTTCGGTGTTACACAAATAAAAGGTAGCTGCCCAAAATTGAAGTCCAAGCATAGTCTAGAGTCAAAGCCAGTATAGTCAACTGGTAGCAGTCTGCAAGCGAAAGGCCCACCAAGCAAGCACATGAAAGAATGCGTGCTCTACACAGAGGGTACAGAGTTGTAGCCAGTCAGTGGTCATGGGATCCTGTCACGTGATGTGATATGTCATCCTAGGTGTGACTTCTTCCTAGAGCACTGCTTGCAAAGACAGTTTGTAAATCATGGTGGCAAGGGCTGCAGGTAGGGGTTATTCTCCAAGAGCCATGTCACTGCCGGAGTTGCTTACAGCATCAACCACCCCTCCCCCTCACAGATGACGCATAGGGGCAGAATCGGCACAACTTGTGACGTGGCTCCAACACAGGTGTGGGACGCTACTGCAGCAGCAAGATCTAGGGCACCACTGCCGGAGCTGAATCCAGAAGGGCCTGCATCTCAGATGGAAGTCCAATAGTAAGAGCAGAGTGAGAGGGTTGTGAGGCTGCATTCCATGTAGCAATTCAGTCAGGCTCTTCCCCATAATTGGAGTGGCGTTTTAGGTGGCCAAGAACAAGGAGAGGGCAACATTGGATGGGGTGAATTTTGCATGGCAGGGTGTATACGCCCCAGGACAGCTGGGAAATCTGAGAAAAAACGAGAATTTTTTCATCCGGGAGAAAACTGGGCAAAACCCGGGAATTTTTCAGAATTCTGGAAAGTTTTCGTTGTTTTAGTTTTCAGTTAAATTTTTGTAATTTTTACTGGTAAGAACTGACACTCTAATAAAGAATATTACTGTATCCCGCTACTGCAGAATAATACTACAGCAATAAAACATGAACAAGAGGGGGAAAAAAAGAAATAAAATTTTAGTTCCAAAGGAAATGCGCCATTTACAAAGAAACACTGTGCACACAAAAGTGTCTGCCAAGAGCAAAATGTGTCAAGGGCCCTAAGATGAAGACTATGCAACACTTTGTAATAATAAACTGGTTTCTATGAGCGTGACATCAGAACTGCTGACATTAGGTTCGCTTGAGCAGTTGCCAGCGGGCTCGTCCACATGCGCAGTTGAGTCGTGTATGAGCAGTAACAACCAGAGGCTAATGAGAAAAGTTTTTTTGGTGCACCCCACCTGCCAGATTTGCACATGTTGTCTGAGTTGTAGTGGGGAGAGTGGTAGTCTCAATGTGATCCGTGTTTACGTTTAGTGATTTCAATGTTTTCTCTTCAGTTACGGCTCCCATGTCAAATAAAAACAAAATGGATTTTTGTGGTCGGGAGGTATCAGGTGACTTAAAATACATTCACATAATTACGGAAGGCAAAAATATATTACTAGTTTCAGCTTTATGATTTTATTTCCACGTTTTTGGCAGTCAAGCATTAATCACCTTGCAGAACAGTGAAGTTATTTTTGTCGGTTTGCCAAAGAAATTAGGCTTTTATTAATATTTTCCTCTGAGGCAGTCAATTTATTTGAAACGAAGTGTTTCGTTCCACAGTAGTGGCTAGTTCCAATTCTTCACTGAATTTCAAGTGCATGTTTACATTTTCTGGCATGTATGTCATTTTGCCATAATAAAAAACCAAACATGAGATAGTACAGTACTGGTACTCCAAGAAAATATACATCCCGAAAACTACACAGAAAAGCTTAATATCTGGTGGGACCTACTGTGAATCTAGACAAACCAATGTGCCCTTCAAGCTGAATTATGTGTTTTAGTGCAGTTTACAAAATTTCGATGCTCTTGGAGTGTCCTCTGATGTCCTGTTTCTTTTATGTCGTAATGTAAAATTTGTTAATGCTTTATACGTATAAAACATACAGGCTTCCTACATAATCACAGCTGTGCATGCGCAATAATGCCTGTTTTCTGGCACTCTCTGGCAACTGCTAAAATGTATCTATTTCTAACAGGTCTCGAGTAAACATTTGCGAGTGGTGGTTTGAAAAATTCGACTTTCAAAGTAAATTTCCTTTTATGCAAAATGAATTATGTTAAGTGTGAGAATGTGCGATGACTTTCTTAAATTACAGAGCGTTTGACTCGTGTTTCAAACTTAACACTTTGAGGACCAGCCATTTAGAAGAATTTTGAGTCCTTAAGACCAGACAGTTTCCTCATTGTTTTAAAATTTACTGGCACATTTGTGTGATGTCTCGTAAAGTGCAACATACGCAAAAAAAGACCAATATTACATGTGAAAGCTTAGCTTCTCTTGTAGCTTATTAATCTTAGAGACCAATATTATATGTGAAAGCATAGCTTTACTTGTGGCTACATTACGTATATTAATGTAAACCATTTACTTTTCCTCTTTGTGTGTTCGTGCTACTTAACACTGATCTTGCTATTAGCTGACTACATCACGTCCTATGCTCTGAATATCATGTCATTGGCTGGCGAGGTCATGTGACATGAACTATGATTGGCTTGCAAAAGGGCGTTGCAATCTCGATTTCAATGCTCCGGAAACTAATTTGCTGTGTTTGGTGAAATTAAAATTTATACATTCATAATACAAAAATATGCAGTTTATATGTTGCTGCACATCAAAAGTCTTTCCAAAAATATTCTCTCTCTCTCTCTCTCTCTCTCTCTCTCTCTCTCTCTAAGTGCGGAAGTTCTAAGCTGGTGTACAAAATGTTAACCATTCAAAGGATCAATAAGTTCTACAGTTCCGAGGGAAAATCTGTGGAAAATCTACTGTCACTATACACGGAAAAAGTGTATTTTCATCTGGGGAAAAAGTGTATTTTTTAACCTGGACGTCCGGGGAATTTTTTTTCCTTGTCCGCATATACACTCTGCATGGGTTCCTGTCTTCTCTTTGAAAATCTGCACCATCTGTTCCATCTCCCCATTGGACTGGGATGGAATGGTTCTGTAATAAGGTGTTGTATCCCTTGATGTTCGCAAAAGCAGGAAAACTGGACAGAGGTGATCTGGAAGCTACTGTCAGAGACAATAGCTGTTCACAGAAATGGGAAGAGCTTGGCAGAGATGAACTGGGGGCTATTGGTCATAGACGATGGCCCATGGAAGGCCATCAGTGACAAAGATTTGTGAAAGGGCTTTGATTGTGTTTTCCATTGTCATGGAGCCCATGGGGTGAATATACGGAAATTTTGAATGAGAATCTACTACAACTAACCATACCTGATTCAAGAAAGGACAGGTGAAGACCATGTGGAGGCGCTTCCGACGGGGGCCAGGGTGAGAACACTTTGTGGGAGTGCAGATTGCTGCTGAGGGCACACGGTACAAGACCAGATCGTTGTTTTGATATCTTTGTCGATGGCTGGCCAACATGCATAGTGATGTGCCAGCTGTTTTATGCAGTATACAGGTGTGCCCCAATGACCCATGTGTAAGAGTGCAAGGACTGTGGGAAGCAGAGCTGGGGAAATAATGACTTGGGTCACTCGTGTTCTGTTTGCAGCAGGAGAACACCATCATGGAGGGAGAGCTGGTTTCTTAAGGCAAAGAACATCTTGAATAGATCATGGACCATTGCCGAGATACGCTGCGGCCACCGACAGTTAATCTGCTAACTAACTCTACAGAGAGTAGAGTCCGAACTTGTCTGAGCCAAGACCATTGTAGCATCAAGAGGAAAAACGTACAGAGCCAAAGCAGAATCAGAATCCAGCTGAAATATAACAACGTAATGGGTGTCAAATTCAGGATCTGGGCCTGTTGGAAGCTGGGACAAAGCATCAACATTTGCATGGTGGCTTGTTGGCTTATAGAGGATGTCATACATATAGGACAAAAAGAAGAATGCCCATTGTTGTAGCCTACATACTGCCTGTCCATGAGCTAAAATGCAGTCTGAACAATGGGAGTAATGGCTTATGGCCAGTCAACATCTGAAATTTGATGCCATACAGATAGGTATGACCGTATAAATCAGGGGTCTCCAAACTACGGCCCGTGAGCCGAAACCGGCCCGCGAGCGCCGGCAAACCGGCCCGCGTTAGCTGGCCGGACATCCCCGCTATCCGGTCCGCCAAATATTTGAGTTGGTACCTATACTGCCAACAATTGAGTTTCGAGGCCTATCTCGACCAATACACCGCGACATTGTCGGAGCTCTATCTTTACAAAGCGGAAGGTCATTGTTAAACTTGTGGCTATCCACAATAAACAGATAGACCATTCTCCATGTGATAGGAAAAAAAAAAGAACGGTTAACAGACTAGTTTGGCGAAAACATTTTAAGTAAAAAAATTCTTTGCATTTAATTCTACTCACGAGTCTGGTGCAAGTCTTTCAAATGGACACCACTTCGGTGACTAGCCTTAGTAATCAATCATTATGGAAGGTGCTTCTTAAGCGAGGTTACACTTTCTTTTGATTATGTTGTAAAATACACTATGCAAGCAAAAACATTTTTATTTTAAAGGCAATTTAAAGAAAATACAATAGCTGGTGTACTTAATGATAGTGGATATTTTAGTTGTAACTGATGTATAAAAATAACTGTAATTAATTTATATCTTGAAAACTCACAGTGTTAGAGTATTCACGTGAAGAAATTTAACATCTTAGTGATAATTAGTGACTTTAATGTAGCTGTATCTTTCCTTTCATAAATACCTCCAGTTTATTTATTTATTTATTTACATGTCAAGTTCCGTAGGACCAAATTGAGGAGCAAATCTCCAAGGTCATGGAAAGTGTCAGTACATGAACTTACAACATAAAAGTAGTAACAGATAAAAATAAATGTTCATGGACCTGAAAGAAAATCAGTCCATAAGTTTAAGCAAACGCTATCAGCAATACAATGAGAATCAGCTTAATTTTTCAAGGAACTCCTCGACAGAATAGAAGGAGTGACCCATGAGGAAACTCTTCAGTTTCGATTTGAAAGTGCGTGGATTACTGCTAAGATTTTTGAATTCAAATGGCAGCTTATTGAAAATGGAAGCAGCAGTATACTGCACACCTTTTTGCACAAGAGTTAAGGAAGTCCGATCCAAATGGAGGTTTGATTTCTGCCAAGTATTAACCGAGTGAAAGCTGCTTATTGTTGGAAATAAACTAATATTGGTAACAAGAAACAACAATAAGGAATATACATATTGAGAGGCCAATGTCAAAATACCCAGACTCGTGAACAGAGGTCGACAAGAGGTTCGTGAACTCACACCACTTATTGCCTGAACCGCCCGTTTCTGAGCCAAAAATATCCTTCTAGAATGGGAAGAGTTACCCCAAAACATAATACCATATGACATAAGTGAATGAAAATGAGAAAAGTAGACTAATTTACGTGTCGAAGTATCACTCACTTTCGATACCGTTCGAATAGTGAAAATGGCAGTATTAAGTCTTTGAACAAGATCCTGAACGTGGGCTTTCCACGACAGCTTACTATCTATCTGAACACCTAGGAATTTGAACTGTTCAGTTTCACTAATCATATGCCTGTTCTGTGAGATTAAAACGTCAGGTTTTGTTGAATTGTGTGTTAGAAACTTTAAAAACTGAGTCTTACTGTGATTTAACGTTAGTTTATTTTCCACAAGCCATGAACTGAGGTCATGTACTGCACTATTTGAAACCGAGTCAATGTTGCACACAACATCCTTTACTACTAAGCTAGTGTCATCAGCAAACAGAAATATTTTAGAGTTACCCATAATACTAGAGGGCATATCATTTATATAAATGAGGAACAGGAGCGGCCCCAACACTGATCCCCGGGGCACCCCCCACTTGACAGTACTCCACTCACATCCCACATCACAGCCGTTATCAACATTGTGAATAATGACCTTTTGCTGCCTGTTGCTAAAGTAAGAGGTGAACCAATTGTGAGCTACTCCCCTTATTCCGTAATGGTCCAACTTCTGGAGCAATATTGTGAGATCAACACAGTCAAATGCCTTTGTTAAATCAAAAAATACACCAAGCGTTCGAGACTTTTTGTTTAGCCCATCCAGCACCTCACAGAGAAAAGATAATATAGCATTTCCAGTTGTCAAACGACTTATAAAGCCGAACTGTACATTTGATACCAAACCGTGTGATAAAAGATGATCAATTAACCTTACATACACAGCCTTTTCGATAACTTTTGCAAACACTGATGGCATAGAAATAGTTCTAAAATTATCTACATTATCCCTTTCTCCCTTTTTATAAAGTGGCTTTACTACTGAGTACTTTAATTGCTCAGGAAACTGACCATTCCTAAAGGAAAAATTACAAATATGGCTAAATACAGGGCTAACATGTGCAGCACAGTACCTTAATATCGTACTAGACACTCCATCATAACCATGAGAGTCCTTATTTTTCAGTGATTTGATTATTGACTCAATCTCCCTCTTGTCTGTATCACAGAGGAGTATTTCAGACGTCAATCTTGGAAAGGCATTTGCTAAAAAATGTATATGATTTCCTGTAGAAACTAAATTTTTATTTAATTCACCAACAATGCTCTGAAAATGGTTGTTAAATACTGTACATATATCTGATTTATCAGTAACAGAAATATTATTACTGCGAACTGACTTTATATCATCAACCTTGTGCTGCTGACCAGACACTTCCTTCACAACTGACCATATGACTTTAATTTTATCCTGTGAATTAGCTATTCTATTTGCATACCACATACTTTTTGCCTTGCTAATAACATTTTTAAGCACCTTACAATACTGTTTGTAATGGGCTACTGTAGCTTAATTGTGACTACTTCTAACATTTTGATATAATTCCCGCTTTGTTCTACATGATATCCTTATCCCACTAGTCAGCCAACCGGGCTGTCCATTACTGCTAGTACCCCGTTTAGAATGTTCTAATGGAAAGCAACTCTCAAAGATAATGAGAAATGTGTTATGGAAAGCATTGTATTTATCATCTATATTATCGGCACTATAAACATCTTGCCACTCTTGTTCCTTGACAAGTTTTGAAAAACTCTATTGCTGTTGGATTAACTTTCCTACGTAGTTTGTAATTAAATACGACATTGGTTTGAGTACAAAAACCTTTTAATGTTAAAATTTGTGCATCATGGTCTTAAAGGCCATTGACCCTTTTACTAACAGAATGCCCATCTAGTAATGAAGAATGAATAAAAATATTGTCTATGACTGTGCTACTGTTCCCCTGCACCCTAGTTGGAAAAAAACACAGTTTGCATCAGATCATATGAATTTAGGAGATCTGCCAACATCCTTTTTCTTGCACAGTCATGTACAAAATTAATATTGAAGTCACCACATATAACTACTTTCTGGTACTTCCTACAAAGTGAATCAAGAACCCTCTCTAGCTTAAGCAAAAATGCTCTGAAGTCGGAGTTAGGGGACCTATAAACAACAGCAATTAGAAGTTTAGTTTCACTAAATTCAACTAATGCTGCACAACTTTCAAATATCTGTTCAGTGCAGTGTCGTGATACGTCTATGTACTCAAATGAAATACTGTTTTTTGCGTACAGAGCCACTCCCCCACCCCGGAAGGAACTCCTTGAGAAACAGCCAGCTAATCTGTAGCCTGGTAAAGGAAGCCTATGAATTATCAAATTATTTAAGTGGTGCTCTGATATACCAATAATTTCAGAGTTAACATCTATTAGCAGTTCACTAATTTTATCTCTAATACCTCTTATATTTTGATGAAATATGCTAATTCCTTCTCTACTTGGAAACATTACGTTCTCTGGAGGTGAGCCCTTAGTTAGAGGCACTTCCTTTAAGAAGGTATACCTATCAGCTGACTTCAGTCTAAAAAAGGTGCAGCTCTAACACCAACTACTACACGAATTTTTCCATGAGTGATACCACTATCAACACCACCACCCACTACACTGTCACCTATAAGCTTAGCCAGCCTCCCCTTCCCATACCTATTGAGGTGCAGGCCATGCCTAGTGAAACCCAATCTACTGATAGACCCAACTGGCACCAATGAGATGTGATCCAAGCCCTCTGCCATCAGTGCCCTCCCCAGCCCCACATTAACGCGCCTAACAGCCGCATTGAGGTGAGGCTGATCATGATGCTGAAACAGTTGCACGAAATGCACATTAGTGCCACCAGTTTGAGTAGCTATCTTAACCAAGTCACCACTGACATCATATTCCCCGTCCCTATCGAGACTGTTCCCTGCTCCACCCACTATCACTACCTGATCCTCTTTCGTAAAATTCTTACATAACTCCCCAATGCTTTCAGTCACCTGAGCCAATCCTGCACTAGGATTCACAATTTTTGCATGTTTCAGTTTGGAGAAAGTTTTTTCACACAAATAAGTATTGCCAAAAGCAGAAAAAAAAGCCACAGGCAAATTTATGTAAATTTGGAATCTGTGTGGATGGAAGACACTTATAAAATCCCAGTAATGTTGACTTTGAATGTTTTTCTTTAAAAAAGTCGCTACATTGCAAATCAATAATTTCAAACTGAAGTTCTGTGGGTAACGCTTCTATATCAATGTCAAAGGGGTTTTGAAATATCTTGATATCATTTGAATTTGCATCGATATCTGTAATACATTTTAATTTCTTCTGCTGAAGGTTGTTTTTATGAACTGCCCTTTCAACTCCTTTAAAAATATTTTCTCCAGTGGTCGTCCCATGAATACTGTGAACATCAAGGAGCTCTTCATACACTTCATAATTTTTGTCAATCCCTCGAATAAAAGGTAGTACTTGAGCAGTATCTGATACGTCTGTTGACTCATCCATGGCCAAAGAGAACCACTCTGTCTTGATTTTTGGCACGCAGTTGTGCTGATATATTTTGCGCAATGTCATCTGTTCTCCGAACCACAGTGTTTGCTGACAAACTTATGTTTTTGAATAAATTAACTTTTTCTGGACACATTTCTTCTGCTGTTGCAATAAAGCAGTTCTTAATTAATTCACCATCAGTAAATGGTTTACACTGTTTCGCTACTAAATGAGCCACACGAAAATTAACATGAGTTGCTGCATGTTGTTCAGCATTTACTTTCTTAAACAGCGACTGCTGGGTTTTTAGCTTGCGTTTCAGAGACTGATACATGTCTAATCGTTCGCATCCTGTAACCTTGATTAATTCTGAGAGTGCTTAGTCTCATAATGACGTTTTATATTGTATTCTTTGAAGACTGATATTGCTTCATTGCAAATAATACACAGTAGTTTGTTGCTTGACTCCACCACGAAATATTGACATCCCCACTGCTCTTTAAAAATTCTACATTCACTGTCAACCTTTCGTTTCTTTCCCATAATTGTACAGAACTTCACAAAAGATTGTGACCTGAAAATAAAATTGTGCTATTTAATACTAATAAAACTAGGGAGTAGTGTGCCTAATCAAAATGCAATGAATTTATTTTTAAGGTACTTTAATTACTAAATCAAATACTCACAATTACTCTGTAGTTCCACTAAAAAATACAGTGAAAAATACTCAAGTTGTGCTATACGTATTTCGATTTTCAGATTTTCCTTGTCTCTTCAAATTCAAACTTTGAATTGTCCCACACTTCATCGTCTCACCTAGTAGTACAGCGCATAAAACATTAAAAAGCTCGTGAGACACTCGCAACATAGACACAATCACGCAACAGAACTATCAAATGTATGCTCTGGCTCTGCTACTCGCTACAACACTACAGAACTTAACTTATTCTTGCGCCGCTTGAAATAACAATGCGTTGACATACTCCACCTCTATTACGTCTTGCAGTAATAGTGTTGCTAACAATGAATTTGAGATTTCGTTAACTTTGCAGTACGCTTTCGTGAAGAATGTGCAGTGACATACTTTTTTGTCGGTGAAATTTGCGAGGTAAAATACGCCAGAATTTCGGTCATGTACGTCCATCAATCAAAATTATGTAATTAAATAAAAATCGTAGTTCGTTTCAGTGCTAGCTATTCCCACAACCTTAGATTTTTGCGATTTCATCTTTCCTTTAGCCTTACATTACGGTGATCATGGAGTGCTAGGATGCTTTAATCCCACTAGGTGGATCTTGGCCCTTATGACTTTGTGGAGGAGTCAATGCGGCCCGCGGAGTAAAAAGTTTGGAGACCCTTGGTATAAATGATGGCCAATGCCTCTTTTTCAGGCTGGGAGTAGTTACATTGGGCAACATTGACTGACTTGGACATAAACACAATAAGGTGTTCAGAGCCACCTCCTTCCATGTGGTACAGCACTGCCCCAACCCCATGCCGTGAGGTATCTATGGCAAGGAGAAGGCTTCTCTGGTGAAAATGGTATGTGGCACAGTGCCAGTTGGAGGGCTAGTTTAAGTACAAAAATGACCCATCACACACACTAGAGGTCACTGGAATGAAGCTACGGTCACAGGTTCGAATCCTGCCTTGGGCATGGATGTGTGTGATGTCCTTAGATTAGTTAGGTTTAAGTAGTTCTAAGTTCTAGGGGACTGATGACCACAGATGTTAAGTCCCATAGTGCTCAGAGCCATTTCACTGGAATGAAACCCCTTTCTTCTGCAAGATGTTGTGCAGATAGAACAATTCTGTGACATGGGGAATGAAATGACCATATTAGCTAATTTTTGCATAAAGGACTGCAGTTCCTTGAGATTCTGAGCCTGGGCATATTTTCTATGGCTCAGATATCCTACTTATTAGGATGGATGATCTTATTACTGATTACAAAGCTAAAGTACTCAATGGACTACTTCACTTTTGGAGGTTGCTCTAGAAGCTTCCCTTGGGTAATCAAGAAAACAAAGATTGGTTGTTCTGAAGGTGTTCATTGGTTGATGCCTCCATCATTATGGTACCATATAAATAATTGTGGCATGAAGGAATTTCTTATATCAGCTACTTCTGGAGGACTGCTGGGGTGCTAGAAATACTGAAGGGCAGTCTGTTATACCTGTAGAGGCCAAAGGATATGTTGAACACCAGCAGATTGTGAGATTCTGGGTGTAGTGGTTACAAATGAACTTTAATATAACAGACACTGTTTTGCAACTTGGAAATAGTTGTTCCAGACAGGGAATTGGGAGAGTATTGATGATGACCTGGGCGTTAATGGCATTGAAATCGCCACATAATTGGAGACAGCCATCCAGTTTTTTCACTAAGACAGGGGGAGAAGCCCATTGCCTTGATGAGACAGGTGTAGTCACCTCATGGCCTCCAATCTGTCTAATTCTGCCTTAAACACAGTCCCCAGAATGCGCGGGATAGGGCATGCCTGCAAGAAATGAGGCACAGATCCGGTTTTAAGTGACTTTTGACTGCTACATCTGCAGCCCATCCTAACAAGGGACAAAAATATCTGAATATGAGAAACACATATTCTTCAAAATGGAAAAACCAAACTGTTTGAATGCATCTAACTTAAATATATTTTCCACATTACAAGAAGTAAAAACCAAAACTGAAAGTTTTCTTGAAACATTTTTGTAAGAGATTTTGGTACCAGAAACGCCTCTCCCTTGTGTGTTATGGCTACTATATGCTGTTACTTCCCTACAAAACGGTTGTAGCGGAGGGGAAAGTAATGCAGCTGTTTATAAGAGAAGAGGGTACACCAGTATATAATAGACTTCAGCACCATTCACTTTTAGCATTAGTACCAGTTTAGCAGGTTTATCCTTACCAGGATGAGTCAATGCTTCGTTTGAAGAGCTGTGATGAGGTCCAGCTAGGAATGAAATATTAGAACCAGAGTTCCTTTCGTACCTATGTTGCCAGGTGTTGGGCAACCAACAGAAAATGTTAATTTGAGCTCTAATGCTGCCCAAAACACAAGTAGCCGACTGATGTGGGTAGAGGGAATGATGGTATCAGTGGAAACACTGAGGGTAAGAGCGTAAATTATGTTGAATGGAATTCTGCTGAGATGGAGAACTCAGAAAAGTTTCTTGAATTTAGCTGTGAGAGAGAGAGTTTGTACATGGTTGGCAACGTGGTTCTTTGGAGCACACAAAAATATGATGGTGATAAAGACCCTGAAGGTCAGTGACCCAGTCTTTATAGTTTTCCGACAGTTGTTTACAGTGGCAGTAAACTTTCAATCAAGTAAATGCCACAGAGGATTGACACCCATAATGAGCTGACAACAGGTTGCAAATGTCAGCAAATGACAAACTAGCAGAATTTTTGGTGGGGGACAACTTATAGATCAGACCCAACATACAATGCAAAGTTCACAAAAGAAAATAATGTCTCTTTCTGATATGAAAAGGTTGCTTTGTTGAGACATCATAAGTGCATTTTCTAATCATCAACTCCATCCAGAAATGAAGGAAACTGTAGACACTGCCATAGTTGTCTCATTCCTGATAGACACTGTTGTGATTTGCTGCTGTAGAAAGACAATTGCTGTTGCTGTTGTTCCAATAGTTGTCTATCAAGCTGCCATTGTTCCTGCTGTTGCAGAAGCCATTGCTTTTACTTTGAACGCATTAGAGTGCTTAAAGCAGGCAAGCCTACCTGAATCTGTGTGCATGGGATAGGACCTCAGTTTTATAGGATGTTTCTATAGGTTGTCCCAAAATAATGTATAAGCTCTTCGAAGCTGAACACCTCTTTAATGAAAGATGTTAGATGTACAACTTTAGTGGTGTTAGGTGCCTCATGGCCCGACTTGCGTCCATCCGTCACAGTACACTGTCGACGATGACTTACGACTGAGCAACATGCCAACTTTATTGTTTGCAATGGAATAGCATCACAGGCTTGCTCAAGTTGTTTTCTAAGATCGTGCAGTGTTTGTGGTCTCGCAGCATAAACTGTGTTCTTGAGAGAACCCCACTGAAAGAAATCTAGAGGAGTTTAATCTGGAGATTGAACGGGATACTCCAGACTTTCTCTTTGTCCTATCCATCTTGCAGGGAATGTACGATTGAGAAATGCCCTCACATCCAAGTAAAAGTGAGGTGGCACCCTATCCTGTTGAAAGTAATAATCTTTATTTCCTAACACAATGCTAAGACCAGAAGTTATCATTTCCAAGTATGAATCTCCCATGGCAGTGTTGTCAAAGAAATACAGCCCGATTAACCCTCTAGAAGACAGACCACACCAGACTGTTACTCCTGGTAGATTAACATGCCTTTGCTGAGTTACGTATGGATTCTCCCTGGCCCAGTACACACAATTATGGCAGTTAATTGTTCCATTAAGTTTAAATGTCACGCATCTTACCAAAGAATTCGATCTTGGAAATGTTGCTCTTCTTCACA
Organism: Schistocerca nitens; assembly: GCF_023898315.1. NCBI lineage: Eukaryota > Metazoa > Arthropoda > Insecta > Orthoptera > Acrididae > Schistocerca > Schistocerca nitens. The sequence goes on from NC_064614.1 coordinate 1,007,515,069, forward strand.
TCTGTTAATGAACCGCTCACAAAATTCGCTTTTCCTATCAGGATCATCCTCGTTAAGAGCATGGAGAAGTATTGGAATGTAAGGCTTAAAGTTCAGAGGCCACAAAATTCTGTGAACACCGCTTCTGTAGATCCCAGTCTCATGAGAGCATTGCCTCACAGATTTCTTTGGGGATCGTGTGTATGCCTGGATTACTGCATCAACACTCTCATTGTCTGTTGAACTTTTCTTTCATTTGCTATGTTGCTTTTTCATATCATGCATTGTTCCTTCGACTTTAAACTTATCTCTGATTCTTGTAATTGTTACTCTTGTCAGTGGTGGTGTTCCAAATTCAACTCTCCAATGTCGGCGTACCACACTCACATTCTTTGTTTTCCAGTAACACTTTAGCACCCATTTCCGTTGTTCAAACGATAATGCCATGTTTGCTGACAGTCCTGAAACAAAAGAAAGCATTGTTATGTTTTTCACTGCCTTCTAAATTATTACCCATAAAAATTGTATTTCTATCTCCTTTAATTAAAGAGATATTCTGTTTCAAATAGTGTATACATTATTTTGGGACACCCTGTATTTTGTTGGTTTTTGGAAGTTGAGGTAATTATTAATACGGACAGATGTGGCATTCATATTGTGAATCCTGGGTCTGTATTGCTTAATATATCGGTGCACTGTGAATTTGGGAGTACTTATCACCACTGTTGAAGAGTGCATTACAAGCACAGTTTATTGGGTGAAATAAATCGACACAGGTAATACAATGTACACGGGTAATACAGTAATTTGTAGAGTTGGTGTTACACAAATGGAAAGTAGCAGACCAGAATTTGAAGTCCATGCTTAGTGTGGAGTTGAAGCCAACATAGTCAACTGACAGTGGCCATCGAAGTGAAAATTCAATCATTCAAGCACACGAGGGATTGCATGCCCCATTTAGTGGGTACACGGCTATAGGTGGTCGCTGTGGGCACATGGTTATAGCTGGTTTGTGGTCATGGAGTCTTTACCGGGTAACGTAATGTGCACTCTGGGTGTATGGCCTCTTCCCAGAGGACCACTTGTTGAGACAGCTCATAGATCACAGCACCACCAGTGACAAGGGTTACAGGTAGGGATCAATCTCTGACAGCTGTGACAGCTCCATGTTGTTGTTTGAGTCAGTTACTGCGCTTTACTTTGCTGGTATTAAAGTTTCTCAAATTTGTGTGGGAATATATTGCTTTGAGGATAACAGTACAGATAATATTTTACTTATTTTATTGACTTTTTGCATATAACAAACTTCCTAATGGTGCCTACTCCCAACCATACTCTTATAAACAATCAAATGTATTCCATTTTTGCAATTGCTTTATTGCTTTTCCAAATTAATCTTTCAGATTATAGCTGTCCATGACTGCCTTTTTATGACTGTTAAAATAGTTTCATGTTCTGTCAGTGGAAACTAATAATTAACGACAACTATTTTTCGTACTGATGTCACATGTAATTGCATGCATATAACACAAATAAACTTTATCATTCCTCAGTCTTACACTACCAATTGACATAATGCTTCCAATCTCATAATTAATCACTTGAGAAGCTATTTCAGTAATTTCTGATGTGATGCATCTATGCATCATTGTTCTGCGCATCACCAGAATGACGACTCCCATCCACTTGCATACTGGCACATGACTGGTAGTGCTTAACACTGCTGGATGTAATAGCAAGACAGTACTCTTACTGAAAAAGGGAGTGCTTGGTTTTGAAAGTTGAATCAGTAATGTGTAAGAGATACAATGTACTACATCATACTACTGTTTATGATAGTAACCCTTACACCGTGGTTTATCAACATCACATACTTTTGATCCTCAGTCGTATCTGGTGTAAGTGTGAATTTCCAAACCAGTATCGCGATTTTGAAACCTAGAAAATACTGTATGGCATTGACATTTCAAGATTTTAAACATGGCTGCAACAGCAACTATTGAAATTCTTCACGACAAAGGATGACAGCCAAAACAGTTGCAGGATAAAAATTTATTAAAATTCTTGACCAAGGTTTCGGTACATATAAATATACCTTCATCAGAAGTAAAAAATCCTGAACAGGAAGACACTTTCATTAGAAAAGCCTTAGCATCGGAAGTGAGAAACACAAAAGCTTAAGTAACAGTGAAATTACCAGAGTAATACAGGCCCAAAATCTTTTAGTTACTTACTAAAATTACATCATGCAGTGGAGATTAATAAAACAGTTGTGCCAAAGGCGTCATCAATAATTAAGACATCTTCTCCATTTGTACATGACTATGGGCACAGGGTCAATGCGAACAGTTTAGCACCAGTACTTCGCCTATGAACTATCGAGACAAGAGTGTGAAAGCACTAGGGCAGATGGTTTCGCCGAGAGACGGCACTTGTGTTATGTGCCAGACACTCGCGCATATTAAAATCCATGAATACCTACATAAGTGCATCAAAAATTATTAAAAGTTGTGTTAATTCAAACTTTGTCTTAATAAATAAAACATATCAGACCATTTAAAAACATTTATGTAAAATAGAAAATATGGAACCAATTTACCTGTGTCCTAGTGTCAAACAGATGAAGCTTGCGCTATGGAACACATCTAACGAGAGAGGGCACTAGTGTAATGCGCGAGAATCTCGCGTAATGTAGGCGGTGAAATACATACTAGCAAAAACAACCAAAATGTTATAATAAAATGAAACCATCTGTCGTTGTGAATAAAAACATACTAGTCAATTAACCACATATACACATCGAAAATCACAAACAGCAAACATAAAAAATACGTAAAATCCCAACAAGACAGGAAAAGCGCATTTCACCGGCATCAACAAGCAAGAAAACTAACTTCTAGTCAGCCAGACTATATTACATTAATGCAAGGAGGGGTTTTGAAACAGTCTAAAAAATTTTTGTTTCTAAGCTGCACCTGTTCATTAAGAACAAAACCATCTTTTAGAGACAGATGCTTGAAAATCTCTAATTCTTCGAGCAAGTCCAGTTTGTAACCCTTATTCACTTCATGAAGCAACTCTACGTCGTCCAGTTCACGTGGCGTATGCTGTAAGAGCCATAGATGTTCGGCAAACGTGGAATTATGTATGTTTTCCCCATTTTTACCTAACATGTGTTCCTTATACCTTACTTTAATGGGTCTACCTGTCTGTCCAATGTAATAGTTTGGGCAGTCGTTACAAGTAATTTTGTATACACCGGATTTAGTGCCGAGTTCTTCCCGTGCTCCAATATTATGAATTACTCTTTGTTTCAGGCTATTATTTACGGAAAAGGCAACTCTGTAACCGTATTGTTTCTGTAAAAGTCTTCTTATCTTACATGAAATGTTCCCCAAGAATGGAATAGAAATAAAGTTATTACCCTCATTCTTTTTTGCCCTGTTATCTCCTAAAGTTGAATATTTTACCGCTGTTTTTTTCTTAACAATTTGGTCATTTAAATCAGGGTCGTATCCATTGTTAGTAGCCATTGATTTTAATAAAGATATTTCTTTTTCTAAACAATTCTGTTCTAAAGGTGTGCCCACAGCACGATGAACTGTAGAATGAAAGAAGGCGATTTTGTGAGTTTGAGGATGACAAGAATCTACTGGGATAATATTATCAGAAAAAGTTTCTGTACGAAAAATGTCGAAGCTAATAGTGTTACCAGATAACTTAAGTTTCAAGTCAAGAAAATGGAGTTCTCTCTCATTGTTTTGTATCTCTTTTGTGAATTTCATTTTCCTGTGAAAACTGTTAAAAACATGAAACAGTTGTTGTAGATCTTGGTCACTCCCTTTAAATATTATGAGTATATCATCAACATAACAAGCATAGAAAGGAATCATATTACCCAACGCAGGATTGTTTTGAAGAAATTTTCTTCTAACGCATTCACAAAGATGTTAGCTAAGATACCAGCAAAATGTATGAGCAACCATTCGGCTTAGCCATGGGTTGTCCGTTAGCGGTATCTTAGCTGACATCTTTGTGAATGCGTTAGAAGAAAATTTCTTCAAAACAATCCTGCGTTGGGTAATATGATTCCTTTCTATGCTTGTTATGTTGATGATATACTCATAATATTTAAAGGGAGTGACCAAGATCTACAACAACTGTTTCATGTTTTTAACAGTTTTCACGAGAAAATGAAATTCACAAAAGAGATACAAAACAATGAGAGAGAACTCCATTTCCTTGACTTGAAACTTAAGTTATCTGGTAACACTATTAGCTTCGACATTTTTCGTAAAGAAACTTTTTCTGATAATACAGGGTGATTCAAAAAGAATACCACAACTTTAAAAATGTGTATTTAATGAAAGAAACATAATATAACCTTCTGTTATACATCATTACAAAGAGTATTTAAAAAGGGTTTTTTTTTTCACTCAAAAACAAGTTCAGAGATGTTCAATATGGCCCCCTCCAGACACACGAGCAATATCAACCCGATGCTCCAACTCGTTCCACACTCTCTGTAGCATATCAGGCGTAACAGTTTGGATAGCTGCTGTTATTTCTCGTTTCAAATCATCAATGGTGGCTGGGAGAGGTGGCCGAAACACCATATCCTTAACATACCCCCATAAGAAAAAATCGCAGGGGGTAAGATCAGGGCTTCTTGGAGGCCAGTGATGAAGTGCTCTGTCACGGGCTGCCTGGCGGCTGATCCATCGCCTCGGGTAGTTGACGTTCAGGTTTCATAACTAACCTTTTTCGTAGGACTCTCCATACAGTTGATTGTGGAATTTGCAGCTCTCTGCTAGCTCTGCGAGTCGATTTTCCTGGGCTGCGAACAAATGCTTGCTGGATGCGTGCTACATTTTCATCACTTGTTCTCCGCCGTCCAGAACTTTTCCCTTTGCACAAACACCCATTCTCTGTAAACTGTTTATACCAACGTTTAATACACCACCTATCAGGAGGTTTAACACTATACTTCGTTCGAAATGCACGCTGAACAACTGTCGTCGATTCACTTCTGCCGTATTCAATAACACAAAAAGCTTTCTGTTGAGCGGTCGCCATCTTAGAATCAACTGATGCTGACGCCTAGTCAACAGCGCCTCAAGCGAACAAATGTACAACTAAATGAAACTTTATAGCTCCCTTAATTCGCCGACAGATAGTGCTTAGCTCTGCCTTTTGTCGTTGCAGAGTTTTAAATTCCTAAAGTTGTGGTATTCTTTTTGAATCACCCTGTATTATCCCAGTAGATTCTTGTCATCCTCAAACTCACAAAATCGCCTTCTTTCATTCTGCAGTTCATCGTGCTGTGAGCACACCTTTAGAACAGAATTGTTTAGAAAAAGAAATATCTTTATTAAAATCAATGGCTACTAACAATGGATACGACCCTAAATTAATTGACCAAATTGTTAAGAAAAAAACAGCTGTAAAATGTTCAACTTTAGGAGATAACAGGGCAAAAAAGAATGAGGGTAATAACTTTATTTCTATTCCATTCTTGGGGAACATTTAATGTAAGATAAGAAGACTTTTACAGAAACAATACGGTTACAGAGTTGCCTTTTCCGTAAATAATAGCCTGAAACAAAGAGTAATTCATAATATTGGAGCACGGGAAGAACTCGGCACTAAATCCGGTGTATACAAAATTACTTGTAACGACTGCCCAAACTATTACATTGGACAGACAGGTAGACCCATTAAAGTAAGGTATAAGGAACACATGTTAGGTAAAAATGGGGAAAACATACATAATTCCACGTTTGCCGAACATCTATGGCTCTTACAGTATACTCCACGTGAACTGGACGACGTAGAGTTGCTTCATGAAGTGAATAAGGGTTACAAACTGGACTTGCTCGAAGAATTAGAGATTTTCAAGCATCTGTCTCTAAAAGATGGTTTTGTTCTTAATGAACAGGTGCAGCTTAGAAACAAAAATTTTTTAGACAGTTTCAAACCCCTCATTGCATTAATGTAATATAGTCTGGCTGACTAGAAGTTAGTTTTCTTGCTTGTTGATGACGGTGAAATGCGCTTTTCCTGTCTTGTTGGGATTTTATGTCTTTTTGATGTTTGCTGTTTGTGATTTTCGATGTGTATGTGTGGTTAATTGACTAGTATGTTTTTATTCACAACGACAGATGGTTTCGTTTTATTATAACATTTTGGTTGTTTTTGCTAGTATGTATTTCACCGCCTACATTACGCGAGATTCTCGCGCATTACACTAGTGCCCTCTCTCGTTAGATGTGTTCCATAGCGCAAGCTTCATATGTTTGACACTAGGACACAGGTAAATTGGTTCCATATTTTCTATTTTACATAAATGTTTTTAAATGGTCTGATATGTTTTATTTATTAAGACAAAGTTTGAATTAACACAACTTTTAATAATTTTTGATGCACTTATGTAGGTATTCATGGATTTTAATATGCGCAAGTGTCTGGCACACAACACAAGTGCCGTCTCTCGGCGAAACCATCTGCCCTAGTGCTTTCACACTCTTGTCTCGATAGTTCATAGGCGAAGTACTGGTGCTAAACTGTTCGCACTGACCCTGTGCCCATAGTCATGTTGTACAAATGGAGAAGATGTCTTAATTATTGACGACGCCTTTGGCACAACTGTTTTATTAATCTCCATTGCATGATGTAATTTTAGTAAGTAACTAAAATATTTTGTGCCTGTGTTACTCTGGTAATTTCACTGTTACTTAAGCTTTTGTGTTTCTCACTTCCGATGCTAAGGCTTTTCTAATGAAAGTGTCTTCCTGTTCAGGATTTTTTACTTCTGATGAAGGTATATTTATATGTTCCGAAACCTTGGTCAAGGATTTTAATAAATTTTTGTCTTCAAACTGTTTTGGCTGTCATCCTTTATCATGAAGTATGGCATTGATGCATAAATGTTGTGTGTAAGTTGCTGGAATGAATGGTGAATTGATAGCTTGATGGATTCTGGTGATGAGGGATCTTTCATCTAACAACATTGTGGATTTAGAGAAATCTGATCCATGACTTACAACTTAATTCTATTCGAGTCTGCTATGAGGAAAACTTTTGCCAGCTGCCTACACCTCACTGCTGTCTCCTTTAGCTTAAGGATGGCTAATGACACCTCATGGCATTACCACATCGTTACCACACTTTGTGTGTGAGATTTCAGTGGCCCACTCCTGATTGTAATACTGAATCTTATATCTCACCAGTTGTTCTGTGTTTGAGTTGGGATTTCTGATAGCACCCTCCGTATACAGGATAATGGAGTTCAACAGACATCTGCACCGAGTGTGACCCATTTTCTAATAGTGATTAATGAGCTTACAGATACTGTGGGCCTGTGGTCTTACCATTCTTATATGTCGATTAGTTTTGTGTGTGCAACAATGCTTCATCCATGAAAGTTGCTGAATTCCAGCTGCAAGGTGTCATCAGGAAAGCACAAGCTCTCACCCATAGATTCCAGTTTTCCACTGTGAAGGCACACACTATGCACTTCTGCCAATGCAGAACTGAAACTTCCTGTCGGATTAAAACTGTTTGCCACACTGGGCTCGAACCAAGGACCTTTGCCTTTCACGGGCAAATGTTAAACTTCACTCTGGAAATACTCTCCCAGGCTTTGGGAGATGAGACACTAACAGAAGTAAAGTTTTGCAGTCAGGTCATAAGTCATGCTGCGTAGATAAGTTGGTAGTACGCTTAACTGCAAAAGGCAAAGGTCCTGGGTTTGAATCCCTATATGGCACCCAGTTGTAATCTGCCATGAAGTTTAATATCAGCGGACCCTCTGCCGCGGAATGAAAAATGTAGAACTGTTCATCCCCCTGTAGAACTTTACCTTTGTAATGAAATGCTAATTTTGGTAGAGCTAATTGACCGTGAATGAGGTGGCAGAGTTAGAGGAGCAATGCTACTGCACATTAAATTTTGTGTGTAACTCAAGGAAATCTTTACAGACACACACCAAATGATGCAGGGAGCCTATGGTGATGAGTGTGTAAGCCGTACTCAGTGTTATGAATGAATGGTTCACATGGTTTAAAAATGGTCAGACAGAAGTTAAAGTTGACCCTCGTTCAAGACATCCTTCGACATCTCGTGTCGGCAATGTCAACAAAGTTGTGCGTGCCAATCGAAGGCTGACTGTCCGAGAGATTGCAGAAGAATGTGACATTTCAGTTGTATCGTATCATGAAATCTTGACCCAGCATTTTGGAATGCATTGTGTTGCCGCCAAGTTTGTCCCATGGCTCATGAGTCAAGACAAGAGAGACCTTTGCCCAGCAATCTGTGAAGAGCTTTCGGATTGCACAAGTGGCAACTAAATGTTCCTTAAGAGAATAATAAATTATGATGAGATGTGGGGCTGTGGTTATGATGTTATAGGCCCGAGGTATTCCTGCCCTGCCTGTCGTAAGAGGCGACTAAAAGGAGTCTTACATGTTTCAGCCTTTATATGATGGTCTCCTGTAGGGTTTGACCACCATATTTCAAAATTTTCCCGAAGAGCGAGCCAATTGGGGAAGGGTGCCTTTCATGGTGCATCGTGTCCATAGTGCATTGAGATCTTTAGACCACTTTCTTGTTGAGGCATTGCAGTTCCACTCCTCTTGAGCAAGGACATCTTCCTGGGTGTGTTTTACTCCAACCACTATGCAGTGTCATTCTCTGTGCCAACGATGACCATGGAATTTTTTGCACCTCATATCCAGCATGGGAGCCAGTCCGTTGTGGTGAGGTTGCCATGTACCCTGTTGGTTGTAGCCCCCTGACTAAACAGAGATCGCTCTGCTAATGCCTGCGCCATTAACTCCCCATGAATGCGAAGGAGTAGATGCCCATCATTCTAGGGCATTGGGACTCCTGGCAGTGGCCATCCTGCTAGGTGCCCTTTGCTGCGGCTGGGTGGCACCTGTGGGGAGGGCCCCTGGTTGGAGTGGGTGGCATCAGGGTGGATGGCGTGCGATGAAGCATACCATGTTATCACTTGCTGGTGATCAAATGCCAGCAGTCTCCAAGTGTTCCAAGTCTGAGTACAATGCAAGGAAGTATGATCCTAAATCATTCCCCTCCCTGGCAACACTATGGGAGGAATGCCAGGCTAAGGATGGTAGTGAACCTTATTTGACCCAGTACCTCATATGTATGAGAGCTGATGGGGACTCCTTTGTCTTGATGAAGCCTCTGTTTTTTGTAGATTATTTAGAGGACAGGGCCCTTCTTTTGCAATACGACGATGAGCTGCACACCAATTTAGAGTGACGAGGAGTTCATTTTGTCCGGCGCGTCCATCAGGGTCCGAGGGATAATCAGGTTGCCACCGGTACCTTCATCTTGCTCTTCAAGGGTGACACATTACTCTAGAAGGTCAAGGTGATGGTCTACTGCTGTGATGTCAATCCATATGTCCCTCCCACAATCTGGTGCTTTAAGTGGTGGAAGTTAGGCCATATGTCTTTCCACTGTACTTCCAGCATCACACGTCAAGATTTTGGACATCCATCCCATCCCAATACTCCATGTGCCCCGCCTCCCATCTATGTCAACTGTGGAAAGCATCATTCCTCTTGCTCACCAGACTGCAGGATTTTACAACAAGAAAGGAAAATCATGGAATACAAGACTCTGAACTGACTGACCTACACTGAGGGTAAGCGGAAATTTGAGCGCCTACATCCTGTGGCTATGACCACCTCTTATGCCACTGTTACGAGAATAGTTGTAGCCCCATCAGTTTCTTGAGTTCCAGTCAGCTCTCGGAGCTGGAAGAATATGGTTGGGGGCACTTCCCTCCCTGTTGCCCTGTTTCTTCCGCATCACCTACCTCAGGAGCAAAGACCCCCCCCCCCCCTCCGCCCCCAACCACTCCCTTCCCAGGCTAATGGGAAAGATGACACTTGCCAGTGGCTTTTAAGTGCCCCCTAGCAGTTGGTCATAGGGCTTTATGATCATCCTCTGTCACGGAGACGGAATCAGTGATGCCCCCCCAGCCAGAGAAACCCAAGGATCAGCGAGAGAAATCCAGAAAGAAGACCGCCAAAACCAAGGGAATTGCGGTGGCACCCACACCACCACTGCCTACAAGCTCTGTGTCTGAGGATGAGGTGAAGATTCTGGCGTCCGCTGAGGATCTAGATCTCGCCAGACCCTCAGACACAATGGATATAGCCTGTTCAGGAAATAAGTTGGTGGCAGCAGGTGACCCTGAGGCATAAATAGACTGCCTCTTTCAGTGTTTCATGCCTTCCCAGTCTCATGATCAAGTCATCCTCCAGTGGAATTGCGGCAGTTTTTTCCACCACCTGGCAGAGCTATGGCAACTGTTAAGCTTTACACCTGCATTGCCCTCCAGGAAACCTGGTTCCTGGCAATGCAGACCCCTGCCCTTCATGGCTACAGAGGATATTATAAGAATCATAGTGAATATAATAGTGTGTCAGGTGGAGTTTGCTTTTATGTTCCGAACTCGGCATGTAGTGAACCGGTGCCACTTCAGACTCCTCTTGAAGCTGTGCTGTCAGATGCGGACAATGCAGGAAATAACTGTCTGCAATGTATATCTCCCTCAAGATGGTGCGGTACCCCTGAACATATTGGCTGCACTGATTGATCAACTCGCTAAACCTTTCCTACTTTCGCGTGATTTTAACGCCCATAGCCCCTTTTGTGGTAGCACCATGCATACTGACTGTGGCAGAGATGTCGAAAATTTACTGTCCCAACTCGACCTCTGCCTCTTAAATACTGGGACCGCCACACACTTCAGTGTGGCCCATGGTAGTTACTTGGCCATTGATTTATCAATTTGCAGCCCAGGACTTCTCCCATCTATCCACTGGAGAGCACAGTGGTAGTGACCACTTCCCATCTTCCTGTCACTCCCCCGGCGCCATGCCCACGGAAGCCTACCCAGATGACCTTTGAACAAGGCAGACTTGGTAGCCTTCACCTCTGCTGTCATTGTTGAATCTCCCCCACATGGTGCCATCAATGTTGTGATTGAGCAGGTCACTAAAACGATCACTCCTGCAGCGGAAAACGCAATCCCTCATTCTCTAGGGTGCCCCTGGTGAAAGACAGTCCCTTGGTGGTCGCTGGAAGTCACTGAGGCAATTAAAGAGCGTTGGCGAGCTCTACAGTGACATAAGCGGCACCCTTCCCTAGAGCACCTAATAGCTTTAAGCGGCTCTGTGCGCGCATTCGCCTGCTTATAAAATGATGGAAACAGGAGTGTTGGGAGAGATACGTGTTGACCATTGGGTGCCATACATCACCTTCCCAAGTCTGGATAAGATTAGGCATCTTTTTGGGCACCAGACCCCAACAGGTGTCCCTGGCATTAACATCAACGGCATGCTCTCTACCAACACAGACGGGATTGCCGAGCACTTTGCCCGAGCCTCTGCATCGGAGAACTAGGCCCCTCCCCCCCCCCCCCCCCCCCCCAGCCTTTTGCACCCTCAAACGGCGGATGGAAAGGAAAGTCCTCTCGTTCACTACATTCTCCAGTGAACCCTATAACGCCCCCTTTAAAGAGGGGGAGATCCTCAGCACCCTTGCACATTACCCCGACACAGCTCCTGGGCCGGGTTGGATCCACAGTCAGATGATTAAACATCTCTTGTCTGACTACAAGCGATATCTCCTCGTCCTCTTCATCCGGATCTGGTGCGATAGCGTCTTTCCTTCACAATGGCAGGAGAGCACCATCATTCCGGTACTAAAACCTGGTAAAAATCTGCTTGATGTGGATAGCTATCAGCCCATCAGCCTCACCAACGTTCTCTGTAAGGTGCTGGAACCTGTGGTGTGTCGGTGGTTGGTTTGCATCTTGGAGTCATGGCCTACTGGCTCCATGTAAGGGCGGTTTCCGCCAGGGTCGCTCTACCACTGATAATCTTGTGTCTCTTGAGTCTGCCATCCGAACAGCCTTTTCCAGATACCAACACCTGGTTGTCATCTTTTTTGACTTACGTAAAGCATACAACATGACCTGGTGTCATCATATCCTTGCCACATTATACGAATGGGGTCTCCGAGGCCCGATCCCAATTTTTATCCAAAACTTCCTGTCACTCCATACTTTCCATGTTCAACTTGGTGCATCCCGTAGTCCCCCCCCCCTCCCCCCCCCCCCCCCCCCCCAGTATTCAGGCGAATGGCGTTCCACAGGGCTCCGTATTGAGTGTATCTCTATTTTTAGTGGCCATTAATGGCCTAGCAGCATCTGGAGAGCCATTGGTCTCCCCTTCTCTGTATGCGGATGACTTCTGCATTTAGTATTGCTCCTTTAGTACTGGTGTTGCTGAGTGGTGCCTATAGGAAGCCATTCACAAGGTGCAGTCATGGGCTGTAGCCCACAGCTTCCAGTTTTCAGCCGCAAAGTTGCGTGTCATGCTCTTCTCTCGGCATTATACCGTTCATCCGGACCCAGAACTTTCTCGTACTGATGATCCACTCATTGTAGTGGAGGCATATCAATTCTTAGTACTGGTTTTTGATTCCCAATTGACGTGGATACCACACCTTCTTCAATGTAAGTGCCCTCCGCTGCCTGAGCAACTGAGGTGCAGATTGCTCTATGCTGCTGCAGTTCTACAGAGCCCTTGTTCAATCCCGCCATGACTATGGGAGTTTGGTTTATGGTTCAGCGGCGCCCTTAGCATTGCGTTTACTCGACCCCGTGCACCACTGTGGCATTTGCCTAGTGACGGGAGCTTTTAGAATGAGTCGGGTGACCAGTATCCTGGTGGAGGTAGGTGTCCCTCCATTGCGGATCCGATGTGCACAACTGTTCACCAGTTATGTTGCACACATTCTTAGTTCTTCTGAGCATCCGAATTACCATCTCCTTTTCCCACCTGCAGCAGTTCAAATCCTGCATTGGCAGCCTAGTCAGGGTTCACGATTGTGGTTTGCGTGCGATCCCTTCTCTCCAAACTGGAGTCCTTCCCTTTACCACCTCTACTTGAGGTCCATTCACATACAACTCCATGGTGTACACCTTGGCTGAAGCTTCGTCTGGAGCTTTTACATGGCCCTAAGGACTCCAGTAACTCCGCTGCTCTCCACTGTCACTTCCTCTTGATTCTTGACATTCTGGGGCTCGGAAGTTGTTTATACTGATGGATCACTGGCTGATGGTAATGTTGGCTTTCCTATGTCTACAGAGACCATATTGAACAGCATTCCTTGCTCGCTGGCTGCAGTGTATTCACTGCAGAGCTTGTGGCCATATCTCGTGCACTTCAGTACATCTGTTCCTGTTCTGGTGAGTCATTTCTTCTCTGTTCTGACTCCCTGAGCAGCTTACAAGCTATCGGCCAGTGCTACCCTCACCACCCTTTGGTAGTGAACATCCAGGAGTCCATCTCTGCCCTGGAACGGTCTAGTTGCTCAGTGGTGTTTGTGTGGACCTCAAGACACATCGGAATCCCAGGCAATGAACTTGCTGATAGGCTGACCAAACAGGCTATGTGGAAACCGCTCCTGGAGATGGGCATCTCTGAAATTGACCTGCATTCTGCCTTACGCCGCAAGGTTTTTCAGTCTTGGGAGATGGAGTGACATAACAGTATGCACAACAAACTGCGTATCATTAAGGAGACTGAATGTGTGGAAGTCTTCCCTGCAGGCTTCTCGCAGGAAATCAATTGTCCTTTGTCGGCTCTTTATTGGCCATACGTGGCTCACACATGGTTACCTCTTCCATCGTGAGGACCCACCTCAGTTTCACTGTGGCTCCCAAATGACAGTTGTCCACCTCTTGTTGGACTGCCCACTTTGCAGCGGACTTGTAACTTTCCCAGCTCCCTAGCTTCGGTGTTGGGCGACAATGCCTCAACAGCAGATTTAGTTTTATGTTTTATTCGCGAAGGAGGGTTTTATCATTTGATCTGAGTTTTAGCACATGTCCTTTGTCCGTCTGTGTCCTCCACCCTAGGGTGGAAGTTTTATTGTGTTGCAAAGTGGCTGGCTTCTCCTTTTTTATTCTAATGGTCGGTCAGCCATGGTAATCTGCTTACTCGTTTTTAATCTCTTCCCCCTGTTTCTTGCGTCTCTCTGTGGTTTTGTGTACTGTTTTGTCCATTGTAGTGTTTGTTGTCCTCCTGTCATTCTTCTGGTTCTTCCTTTCTCCTGTTATTGTGCCGTAAGTCTTCTTTGTTTTCTTCTTTCCCGTGGGTAATTGTTTTACTGGGAACAAGTTTGGTCACTCCCCCTTTAAACAACCAACCAATCAGTCTCCACAATGGTTCGGGAAAGGTTCTTGAAGCTCAAAAATGTCTTGTCAGGTCAGGTCAAGTGTCAAAGCCATGCTGATAGTTTTCTTTGACTTCGAAGGATTAGTTTATCATGAATTCATCCCACAGGGACAAGCTGTTAATTGATAGAATTATCAGGACATGTTGTAACATCTGCAAGAAACTGTGAGAAGGAAACAGTCTGAAATGTGGTGAGACAATTCGTGGCTCTTTTGTGATGATGATGCACCCACACATTCATCCCTGTCGATGCATGTCTATTACACAAAATATGAAATCACTGTGCTGTGTCATCCTCTGCACTCTCCAGACCTGGCCACTGTGAACATTTTTTTTATTTCCAAAGTTGAAAACCCCATTGATAGGACGAAGATTTGCAACAATAGATGAGATAAAAGAAAATTCACAGACAGCACTTTGCACAATCCAGCAAGAGGTATACAAAGACTGTTGTCTGAAGTGGAAATGGCATTGGGAGCAGTGTATCAATTGTGGAGGAGAGTATTTCGAAGGAGACTATGCACAATAAGTAAAAGGCAAGCATAGAAAAGTTTTCTGGACAAACTTCCAGAATTTTCTGAACAGACCTCGTATAATTTTCAAGTGTAATGATGGAGAGCTTGGATAAGAAAAACTAATTCTGCTGTAAGAATACACCACCGAGGGGCCCATAACCATGTGATCATCTCTTCACCCTTTTTGAAGGGAATCTACTACCCTTTGCTGTTGACGTGTGAGCCATATCTAACTGATTCATGAATACGTCCTCAGGTGAAAGACTCACCCTGTTGTCATTGTGATGCCCCTCTATCAGTTGCCCATATTCTGTTAGTGCTGCAACAATCCTGTTCCATCACAAACACTAAAGCTTGACATCTCTTTGTCTCTGCTGTTAGGCAGTGATGTTGAAGTGGCAGATCTGGTTTTACATTTTATTCAAGAGAACGGATTATGTATGTTCATGTAAAGCTTGTCACCATGATCTCATATGTTTGTTTCCCATTCTGTGACATGAACATTGAGCCACTATTAACGAATGGATGACTGCCAGACAGATGTGAAAGTTGACCTCCTAGCATATGACTTGGCCTTGGGGAGGGATAAGGGGACTTCCAGCTGCTTCTGGTTGTCACGTCTTCCTGACCCCACCCTCCTCCATGATATTCCAAATTCACCCTCATTTTTTACATTCAGAGTTATTTTACTTTTTCAATCCTCTGTGACTTGAGCATTAAGCCTATATGTTGCAGTGACTGGGAGGGGGAGAGACTAATGGTCTGATGCTGCAAAATCAAATTGGCATCTGATCTGTTCTGTCCCTTACTTCTCCTGGAAAATTTTAGCCTTAGACTATTAAAGGAAAAGAAGAATTGATGATCTCAATGTTTAGTCCTTTTCACCCCCCCCCCCCCCCCTCAAAAAGAGGACGTTGGTAGCAATGCTGATTTTGTTAGATAGAGCATAATTTAACTTGTCATCTACAGTCTTTAGCATCATGTGTGTTTCTATGCGCCACTAAGGGTGTAGCTGCTGTCCCAGTTTCAGTTGTTGTTGCTCATTCTGATCTCAATGGCTTCTTTGATGGCAGAATCCAAGGAGGTAGAAGCATGGGATAAGATTTTAGTTTCATCAAATGTAATCAGGTTTGTGTATGAAGCTGTTTTGACATCAGCAGATTTGTCAACATTGCAATATTTAATGTGATGTCGGTGCTGCCTGCAGAATTCTGAAATTTTTGTTATTGAATGACTAACTTCACTGCTGTTAAATTCAAAAGGAATTTTGTAATTCTCAGGACCACTGAGACCAAGGCAGTCTTTTACTGCATGCAAAATTCCTTTTTCTTTGGTGGTTGCAAAGTGGTTTCTGCCTATTTTATTTGTTGTAACTCTAGTTAAGGAAGAAGGAAAGCTGTAGGATGATCATCTTATGATGATTGAGTATCTCCACGTTTTTATTATTTAGCAATGGCTAATTTTAATATCTCATTCACTGCATCTATTCTTTTGAAACACATTTTTTGGGTATCTGATATCAGATTCTGTGTGATATGTATCAGAAACAGTTTTAGCTTTGTATATCAGCTTGTTCAACACTGCTTTCTTTTTGATTGTATAATGAAAGCTGTGTGAACTGTCCATCTTATTTTTGAACCCTCTGTTCCAAGGTCAGGTATCTGAAAAAGGTGTTCTATAAGAACAGAATTCTTTATGGCAATATAGGCTGCAAATGCACACAGTTCACTGCAGTGGGCACTCCCTATTGGTGTTGTGTCCTGCATGCATTTGCAGCCTCATGATTGATTGAAAACGCCAGAGAATTGACCATTATAAGTTGTCCACTGCAGTGAAATTCATGCACCACAGGGTTAATAAATGACACTAATTCTGGAACATTCTTGTGGATGTTGTTATTGTTTACTACTACCACATTAATTATTTATCTGTCCAACCTGAAAGGACAAAAGTGTTCCTCTGTGATCAACATGGCTGATCTTCCTTCAATTATGGCAGGTAATTAATAATCATAGAATGAAGGCTTTCATGACTGGATGACATAGCTGCTGGTAAACCTTTTGGGATGTATTCATGGTCCAAGAAACTCTTCTGTTCCTGACGTTTTGTCCATGTCTGCGCTGAACATCCTCAGAGTTGCTCCTCCGCTTGTGATTACGTTGGCCTGCATTATCTCTTCGTTTCTTGTCCTCGGTGTCGACGTACTGGCTGAAAAGTGCAACTACTGTCTACTGTAAATGATGTATCCAACAGATGCACATTTGTGTTTCACAGTCTTTTACTTTTGCTGTTCACAAACATCCAATATTACACAGTTATAAGACCAGTGCAGTGTTGTTTTAACTTTCCATAAGCCTCATTAATAGGTTGCAGGCAAACATCCACATACTGCTACAATAGTTTACTGTTGAACACCTATGAGCAGTAAAAAAACATAACCACATAACCCACAGTTCTTTCGGAATAATCAGGTTCGTATGGAACAGACACACAGCCTATTGGTATAACATGTATTTCACTGTTAAGTTGATGCATTGTTGTCATTCTAACCAACACAGGTTCCTCGTCTGAAACTCAGTTGTGGACTGACTGTCTAGGGACAAAAATATATCTTCACAATAATAGGTACTGAAACTTCACATTGTTCGATGTTTAATTTACAGAAATTACAATTAAAACTTAACTCAGATGGCAAAACAAAAGGGGAAGTAAAAATATCCCAGCTTCCTTTGTCACACGCTGAGTCTTGCTGTCTGAGAGTGACATAAATACTGTAGGAAAGGGGGCATGGTCTTCGGTGAAGGATAAATGCTCTCCTCTGTCAACATGTGGGGTATACAAAATTCCATGTATGTGTGGTAAAGTTTATATTGGAACTACCAAGAGGGCCATAAACACACGGCTAAAAGAGCACAAAAGTCTTTGCTGACTAGGAAAAATAGAGAAATCAACTGTAGCAGAGCATGCTCTTCAGTCAGGAAACCACAAAGTGAAGTTTCCTGAAACAGAAATTGTATCTACAACATCAAATTATTATCCATGACTGTATAGAGAAGCCATCGGAATTTATAAGCATCAGGATAATTTTAGTAGGAAAGAGGAGGCAATGAAACTTAGCGACATATGGACAGTAGCTCTGCAGAATCGCTAGACGGTTTTATCTTCGACAAGACTACAATCGATAGTCAATTTTTATCTCTGATAAGGATTATTTCTGCTCATCACACGTTTCTTTGACCATGCCCTCTTTCGTACAGTATTTATGTCGCTGTCGGACGTCCAACCAGTCAGTCGACAAGACTCAGTGGAAGAGCAACTCTGAGGATGTCCAGCGCAGTCCTGGACAAAATGTCAGGAACAGAAGAGTTTCGTGGATCACGACTTTACATCCCAAAAGGTTTACCAGCAGCTAATTAATAATCAGCCCTATGGTGTGAGCGTGAGGTTACTCAAACCTGAAAAGCTCCACATGCATATCACATGCACTCTGTTAGGACAGCTGCTTCCTTTGTATAGGAAATGCTTGACCTTTTTCAGGGACATAACAATTCTGCACCTGGTATTGGAAACCAAGATATCCACATCAGAGATTGTAGCAGAACCGTGCAAGCCTTTTATTTATGCCCTCCACTCAGTTCCAAACCATAACAGTGGGATTAATTCTGAGTGTGAAGTTGCAAAGAGTGAACCAATCGTCCACATATTGTGCAAAGCTAGCTGTCGTCACCAAGTTCACCAATCCCCCTTAAAGATCTGAATACGGAGTAACTAAGTCATCAGGTGGTATTAGTGTCTATATAAGCTAGAATTAGAGGCATATTGCACCTAGAGTGTTCAGTATCTGCCAGCACAACCTTCTCCACATCTCAGATGAGACCTTTGAGGAAAAATGCCATGTTCACACTGCCCTTCCATCCTGACCTGAGGGGCTTCATTACTTGTGTAATATTGGAGTTCTCACTATCAAGCATATTAACCCTCTCTGTTTGTCTGAACTTGGTGGGAGAATTAGACACTAGCTCACTAGATGAGGCATATTGTGTTGATTCAGATGTGCTGTCAACAGTGGGCAGTACCTTGTATCTGTTTTTAAACCATAAGGGAATAACTGTCCAGCCTGTACCCACATCCACCTCATGTCCAGAAATTTGCAAACCTACTGCTGCCGGTCATGCCCATCAGAACACAGCTTCGTCTGTATGTACGAGGGGCTCCAGAGGTACTATAGCTTTTACCACTGTGATCTCCAATGTCACTGCGACAAAGTTTAGCAGCTTAACACCTTTTGACTGTAGCCCATATACATTCTAGCTGTCTGTAGACAACAGTCAGTTTCACTAGTGTCTGCACACAACAGACAGTTCCTATTTCCTGCTATGCATCAGAGACTAACTCCAAGAAGTCTGCAACAATAGTAGATCAAACTACAAAACTTTTGTGCTGTTGATCCCATAAAGCTTCTTCTTCTTCTTCTTCTTCTTCTCCTTCTTCTCCTCCTTTGGTGTTTGTCTCTTATGACAGGTTTTGACTGGAGGCTCTTGATCGTGTTGGTCTGAGCATTTTCCTTCATCTGTTTGTTTGTTTCTTTGTGCATTTCTAATGCCATCTTTGTACCTCTTCCTCTCATTCCTTTCACTTTTCGTTCTATAACTTTTCGTTACTAACAATTTCTGTACAGTACATTCATCTTCATGATCACTTCCAACAATCTTCTTTCTTCCAGTATTTTCTGCATTACTTCTTCATTCTTAAGTCTATCAGTCCAGTTTACATAAAGTATTCTTCTTCATAGTCACATTTCAAAATTGCTAAATATCTTCCCTCTTTTGTTCTAGCTGTCCATGATTCACTGCTGTATAACACTAGACAAACATTTAGCAAGTCTTTTCCTTATCACCATTGGAATTCTTCTGGCTATTAGTAGCTGCGTCACCTTTTCAAATACTCTCTTTCCCATCGATATCATTCTCCTTATTTCTTCTGTACAGCTTCCATTCCATGTAATTAAACTTCTCAGGTACAGGAATGATGATAATTGTTCCTTCTCTTTTCCGTCTATGAATACATTAACAGGAACTTCCTTCTTCCTTAATCTCATCAGTTGTTTTCTTTTATTTGACTTCATTCAGTGCTTACTATTTATGAACTACCTTTCTGTTATACAGTTTTATGTTAGCCTGGAGCAGTTACAGACATCAGTAAGGTCTCCAATTAATTTTTCTTCAGTGTTGTTTGTTATTTTATCTTCTCCATCACATGGGCGGCAACCGATACTAACAGCCTTGACCAGGCTTTGACTCAATGCACTAAAGCTCACAGGACTCCACAACATTTGCTCCAAGGAGAAGCTTGAACATTGAAACCAACACACCTTAATTAAAAAAAGTAATTGTACATGTATTAATTGTTTTTGATGCACTTATCATGGCAAGAACATTTACTGCAACCAATTGTTTATGAAAGACTTTGTGGTTATATTAATGGTGCTCCCTTTTTTTATATTAACTTGTGTAAGGGAAGATAAGAGAATTTCTCTTTATGATTTAAAGATCTATATATTTTTTATGATTAGGTCCATGGACCTGTAGTTTAGTGAAGATTGTATTAAATAGGTCTTTGAGTGCTGAGCCACAACCATTTGGGGATTGAGAACATACAGGTTACCAGCAATAACAGTTTACAGGGTGTCATCTAGAAATACCTTTACTTTTACTTTCATCAATATAGTAGGAAAGTTACGGTAGAATGTAAATAATTAAATAATTTAGGAGTAATTGCTACCCACCATATAGCGGAGATGTTGAGTCGCAGAGAGGTACAACAAAAAGACTATTAAACAAGTAAGCTTTTGGTCAAAAGGCATTCTTCCGAATTGGACCCCCCCCCCTCCCTCCCCAGAAAAACACACACCCCCACACCCACACACACACACACACACACACACACACACACATACACAAAAGACCACTGTCCATGTTTGCAGAGGCCAGACTGCAAGCAGTTGTGCATTATGGGAGAAGGAATCTGCATGGTGGGGGTAAGGAGGAGGCTGGGGCGGGGAGGGTACAGTAGGGTAGCAGTGGGGGGTGGTAAAGTGCTGCTTGTGGGACCTAAAGGGATGAGGTGGAGGGAGGGTAGGACAGGAAGGTGCAGTTGGGTCGTTAGGCGGAAGGTAGGGGAGAGGAAGGAGGGTGGTGTGTAAAAGGAGAGATGTAAAAAGACTATGGGGACATTGGTGGAATAGACGGGTGTAGTGCTGGAATGGGAACAGGCAAGGTGATAGGTGGGTGAAGGACAATTACTAATGAAGGTTGAGCCCAGGACGCCTACAGGAACGTAGGATATATTTAAGGGACAGTTCCCACTTCTGCCATTCAGAAAAGCTGGATCAAGGGTGAGAACATCCTATCCACATTCCTCCAGAATCTCAACACCTTCTCCCCCATTCACTTCACCTGGTCCTCCTCAACCCAACATTCCACATTCCTCGATGTTGATCTCCACCTCATCAGCACCTCTGTCCATATCAAACCTACCAACTACCAGCAGTACCTCCATTTCGACAGCTGCCACCCATTCTATATCAAGGAGTCCCTTCCTCACAGTTTAGCCACCCATGGCTGTTGCATTTCCAGTGATGAGCAGTCTGTCTCAAAACATACCAAGGGTTTCAATGGAACATTCACAGGCTGTAATTATCCTCCCAACCTTGCACAGAAACATATCTCCCGTGCCTTATCTCTCCAGTCACCCACCACCTCCTAAAGTCTTTCTGTCTGGCCTCAGAAGAGCATTCCACTCAGTACTCAGTGCCACACAGGACTGGAGCAACTGAATCACATTCTCTGACAGAGTTTGGATTACCTCTCGTCATGCCCTGAAATGAGAAATGTCCTACCCACTATCCTTCCTACCCCTCCCACAATGGTATTCTGTTGCCTACCAAACCTAAACAATATCCTCATTCGTACTTACACAACCCCTGCTTGCAACTCCATATCTCATAGGTCATACCCCTGTAATAGATCTGAATGCATGCCCTGTCCCACACATTCTCCCACCACTGCCTACTCCAGTCCAGTCACAAGCATCACCTATCCCATCCAAGGTAGGGCCACCTGTGAAACTAGTCATGTGACCTAGAACCTCAGCTGCAGCCACTGTGCTGCATTCTATGTGGTCATGACAACCAAAAAGCTGTCTGTTTGCATGAATGGCCATTGACAAACTTTTGCCAAGAGACAGCTGGATCACCCTGTTGCTGACCATGCTGACCAAAACAATGTGCTTCACTTCAGTGAATACTTCACCAGCCTGCACCATCTGGATCTCTCCTACCAACACTAGCTTTTCTGAATTCACACGTGGTAACACTTACTGCTATATATCCCATGTTTCAGCAACATCCTGTGGCCTCAACCTTCACTAGTCCCTCTCCTTCACCTACCTATCCCCTTCCCTGCTCCCACTCCAGCAATACACAGCCCTCTGTTTCCCCAATGCACCCACAGTCTTTCCTCCCCCCCCCCCCCCCCCCTACCTTCTGTCTAACCTCCTGACTGCACCTAGCTGCCCTACCTTCCCTGCAAAATGGTTCAAATGGCTCCGAGCACTATGGGACTCAACATCTGAGGTCATGTCTCCTAAAACTTAGAACTACTTAAACCTAACTAACCTAAGGACATCACACACATCCATGCCCGAGGCAGGATTCGAACCTGCGACCGTAGCGGTCGCGTGGTTCCAGACCTTCCCTGCACCTCTACATTTTCATAACATTGTTTTTATCCAGCCTGAATTTCCCATTGTCTTTTTATCATACGTTTTCATTTGGTGAGGTGTCTGTCAGTTTTGGTTTAAGGCTTTCAAACATATTGCAGTAAAAGTGTTGGAATGTTTCACTCATTGTTGCAGTGCATACAGCGAGATACTTTCTCTTAGTTCATGATTGTGGTAAACAGATTCCATCGAAACATAAATAAGTCATTTTGAAATTAAGAGTAAAAGATCATTTCCTGGAAGTTAAAAATCTCTATCTTGAATGAGTTGTAACAACGTGTGTAAAAAAAAGCAGATGACAGAATGCATTTTTATTTTGAGTTTCTGAGCTGTTACTCTTTGAAAGAAGAAAAGATTCAGCAAACATTATGAAGGACAGTGGTGGCTTTGTTTCCATTGGTTCAACTTTGTGAAGCTACATTTGCTCTCAGGCATGGATAAAATAATTATTTACTATCCATTTTTTTCAGTTGTTTAATGAAGTCCATGTGCTACCAAATTTAACACAAGTACATGTTTATGATTTGTGCACAAAGTTTCCACTCTAACAGATCAAAAGTCTTTAGTTGAGATTTAATTGCTCTGGGCTGACATCTGACATGAAGATTCTAGTTTTGTCAAAATTTTGTAACACTTTTTTTAATTTTGTACTGGGATTTTTACTTTTGAAGAATACATATTATGTTTGTAATATTGGAATATGAATGATTAATATCTTGAACTAGAGAGTAATAACCCCATGATTTCAGATACAACTTCTTAAATTTCTTAATCAGTTTAATTTGTTTCAGTTTAAAAAGTAACAAAAGTCGGGCAGCTTTATTATCTCGCCTGCTTGATACTTGGACACTTCTACAAGATACGGATCAGGCCGTACTTGTGGAAGCAGTGGAGCAGCTGATGGTGAATGTGGACTTAAGTTCGGCAACTTTGAGAACACTTCAAGAAGCAACAGAGAAACTTAAAACATGTCCAGATTTCTCTAAACTTCATACAATGATTCTTGTGGAGAACAAGTTTCTTTCACTTTATTCAAGGTCAGTGTATTTTCCTCTGTACTTTCTTACTTTTTGTGTCAGTGAAAATTTATAAAATAAAGAGAAAAAGCATTTTTGTGTATGGTCCAGGAAGCAAGTAGATGGTTTAATAGTAAAGAAAATTAAAAAATTAGTTCAATATTTTTGAAATGTTTGAGATTTGGCAGTGACTGTAATAGGAATATTGAAAGAGATTTTTTATTCACTTGATCAATTACAGGCCTGATTTTGTACGAATTGCACTTTTCTTGAATCTCATGGTCTGATTGCTTTGTATTGTCATTGGGTTGCAAAGTGGCCATCAGACTCTCAATGTATCTCTGAAGCATTGTCCATTTTATTAGCTCAATGCCAATAACATCATTCCAGAGGTCACAAACAGTGGTAAGAGCAGCCAAAGAGCTAATAATGCATATGCCTATAAATTTATATCATGATTAAATGTTTTGTTTGGGTTTTCTGTGTGTTGGTAAGATTAGTTTCATCTGCAATTTGTGCTGTTAACTTGTCTGTGAAAAAGACACACTTAAAACACTGTTACAGTAGGCAACTGTAGTATTGATTGGGGCAGTGTGGTATCATCTCCTTTCAGTCTAGAAAGGTCATTTGCAAATGAAGCACTTTCTTTTTTTTCCAAATCATTCAATTTTTCTGTATCTTGGGCTTTTTATAAGCTTGTAGTACCAGTATATCAGCAACAAGTTCATTATCATCAGCTTCCCAAAAATTATTTTAATTATGTGGTGTTTTATAGTAGTCTCTGGCTTGCTATCACTATCTGCAGATTCCAGCGCATTTGCAGTTGTAGTAGGATCTTCATCTGAATCATCAAAATGTAACCCATCCTCACTGTCAGACAGACATTCTTCACAAGTCATCACTTTATGTTGTCCATTTTCAAAATACAACGAAGACTCCATTACAACACTTGAACTAGCAGAAAAAATTAGAAGAAAGCAGAATGAAGGAAACACTAATTTATCATCATTTGAGTGTGGTGGGAGCATTACTATGCACGTATGCAAACAAAATTTATTCATGTAGTACTTATATATTTATTAGCAACAAACTGAACTAAACAGTATACTCTTCAAAGCTTATAGAAGCACTATATTTTTTTTTATGTTCGCGTGTTCTTGCCTGCAACTACCAATTATCACCATTAAGAGAGAGCAATGCATGCCAGACTGACAGTGCTACACAGAGCAACACATACTGTCACGTCATCAGCTCATAGTGCATTCTGATGGCAGATCTTTTCAGTTACCCTCAGTTACAATACCGTTACATAAGGCAGTGTCCATTGTTAAACATCAAGGACAACAATGTAAAGAGGTTTTCAATGGTACTGAGTCCCAGTCGTACAGTATTTTTTGAAGGAATACACCATCATTTGACTGAATATTTCCTGTGTGCAAACTAGATTTTGATTTTGATGCCATTGAGTACAGTGATATTAGATCAGAAACATATTTTGCTGTTTACCATGCAGGACGACATATTATTTCATGCCAATATACTCAATGATGTTCTTAGACCATTAACATCATTTTGCTGTGCACTGTGCAGGATGACATATTACTGTACAGGTACATATCTGGGAAAATCAGCCCAAAGCAGGTAAACACAAGTCTTGTGCTGAATAGTGTATATATCCATCCTGCACAGTACACAGCAAAATCAAGTTAATGGTCTAAGAACATTGTATTCGATAATGATGTGAAATAATATGTCACCCAGCACAGATCATTGTACTCAATAATGGCATGAAAGCCAAAATCTAGATTGTACGCAGGAAATACAATCAGATGGCTGTGTATTCCTTAAAGAAAGAAAGAAAGAAAGAAAAGAAATATAAAGAAAGTTGGAACTGTGCTTTGCACATCTGCAAAGCTGCACAGTGAACGTTTAAAATTATTGAATGATTTGAACAAGGAACTAAAAGAATCCTTTGATGGTCTACAGGTGCTATAAATTCACAACTGTAATTAGCACAATTGCACATATTTGGGGCACTTTCAAAATAGGTACATCCGAAATTAACTGGGAAATTGTGTCATTTTGGAGAGTGCTTTATTATTTATTTCATGACTTACCTGCATCGAGGTTACAATACACTGAGATAACTGGATCTTCATCCTTTCCTATGTTATTTATGGAACAAGATAGGTAGAAAATGCCCATGCAGCTGAAACAGCTGTAGAAATTGCCGAATATATTTGAACTTACATTATTAAGATGAAGTAGTCTTAAACCGTTCCTCAGTCATATAGTGTCAGAATTGTTTCTGAAGTTGAAAATGGCAAATTAATAGCTCCAAAACTGAAATTCTTCAGTTCAATAGCACGTTTGTTGAAACTATTTTTACTCAGTTCTCAGAACAATATCTCGATGGCTCTATTTCTGTATGGTGAATGACGTAATCTTGTGAACATTTTGATGTAGTGGGTTGTGAAACTAGATGTCTTAAAAAGCAAAAACTCATTTTTAATGAAAATTGACTTGAAGGCTGTAAAGAATCTTATTATGGCAAGACAGTTCAATCTGTATTTTGCTACAAGAAGTGCACTAAAAAAATTAAGAATGTATGTGAAAAAGAAATATTGTTGCTAAAGGAAAATGTGAACGTGCAGTTTTGGCGTACTAGAGGAGTTGCGAGAAAGGTCCCGCCCCTCAAATACAACTTAAAACATATGTGATTTCCTGCTTGAATCCAGAAATCACATTAAACCATGAAGTAGCTCAAAGAATACGGACAGCATGTCTTGAAATTTTGGTATCAAATGGAAGAATGTTGGGTTCAAAGACAGATGGTGACAAACTTGTGTTTGTGGAGATTTGGAGGGAAAAAAAAAAGAAACTTACAAAAGAAATGAAAATTATCTTGATAAATCCTGGATTCATATAATGAAATTATTTTCAAAGCCAGGCACAAATTTCCAACATTTTGTACAAATTATGTTGATGATATCACATGAAAATGCTTCTGTTGAACAAGGCTTTTCTGTAAAATATGAAATTATAGTTGAAAATGAAACCGAGAGGAAAAAAAGCCTCATTGCTTGAAGGTACATGTGTGACACAGTCCAGGACGCTAATAGAGTTGACAATTTCGAGATTGACAAAAGTCTTATATACTGTTTTCACAGTGCACATTATTTCTACAAAGTTGGTATGAATAATAATGAGAAGAAAAGTGAAAGAGAGAAAGACGAACGATTGTTGAACAAATGAAAGAAACAAAAAGAACAAATATCGTGAATGAAGCCCCAAACACTTCAGCAGAGATAGAAGATTCAAAGAAATTATTTATTCACTTTTATTATGATAAGTTTATAGATGTTGTTCCTTTTAATCAGAATGTAATTATGTATGTATATTTGTAAAAACAGGATTTTTGATTTGTTGTTTGATATTTTCTACTGCCTGTAAGTCAAGACACAATATTTTATAAATATTTTAATTCATATCTGTGATTTATACAACTAAAGAAATATGTTATAATTAATTATGGATATTCTAATAATTAACAGTACATAATTTTGAAAACAAAAGATGTTTTACTGTCAAATTTAATAAAATAGTAACCTGGGAAGGAATTTGACTGGAAAATTCTGGAGTGAATTTGAAACTGAATACCCTGTACTGAAGATGTTACACTAAAGCTTGCATGTTTGCAGCAGGTACCACAAGTTTGATATTAATTAGGTTTGCTTGATCACACTGTTAAAAACTGCAGGTATCAGTTTCTCTAATTCGTTATTTGCTGCTGCCTGATCTTGAAGTTTTAATATTCATAATTAAAACAGCATCAAATATAACTCCATTATTTTTCAAACTGGGTGAGAGCTAGAGATGAGAAATTGAGTATGAGGTTAATGTTGAGGGTCGCATACATTAGAAATCAAGGTACCATTGGTGTCACTGCTATACCGGCTTCCTTCCTTCCCACTATAATCCTACAAGTACGACGAGTATGAGAATGGTGACACTGTGGTCACTTCCTACTCATTGACTTGTTCTATTACTGAAGCCTTAAGAGTGTAAGGGCATCATAGGAGTTGAGTGTACAATTTCATTTTTGTTAAGCAGCATTTTCATTGTGAAAGGACCAGTTTGTGGGACAGATGACCTTTAACAAAGCTGTTTCTTGGAGACTGTGGAGGGAGTAAGACAAAAACTAAGTGATGCAGTGAATACAATTGCAAATGTTCTCCAATATGGGAAGAGTGATGTCTGAATAAGATCAGTGCTATAGTCCGTGCTTCAGACAACATTTTTGTGCAGTACATTCAAGGTGGTTGTATTCTTGCTTATTCCACCTTCACCATAAGAAAACATAGTATTCTGTCAAACAAAAACTGACCACAGAGTAACATTACTGTTTTGTCCCTGTGACCAAAAAGTGGGCTATTTGTGTATTATTTTGGTCATGGCAACTTGTGTTTATGAGCTAACAGTGAGTTATGTAGCTTATTAACTTCTGTTACTTTTTTGAAAAGTGCAGTAAATTTATTGTAATAATTAATCACCATTTAGAAAACACACCTCATCCCTGTGTCCTGTTTTCTTGTACTGTCATCATGTACTTGGTAATGTGTCAGAGGTGTGTGTGTATGTCAGTGTACTTGTCAGATATTCTCTGAATAAAGTTTCAACATTAAATTAAATTTACAGTAGTGTTTAAAATGTGTGTGTAAACAGAACAATATTCACTATTACCAGTCAGTCACTATATTGGAATATAATGATAATCATGCCCAGTGGTTGTGTATGGAGCAGCAGTGCAACGAGTCCTCACTTATACCTATGGGCTTGTGTACTCTCTCTCCTTTCTACACTGATATAGCCCACTTTTATCCAACATCAGACTGAAATGCAGAGTTTTCAGTTAAATGGGCACTAGAGGAGACTAAAAAATCGAGTCATTGAACGCATGGAGGCAGCAAGTTTGGAGACGGCGTTGTAGGACCCACTGATGAGATTAAAGCATGTAAACAGAGCTCATTTCTGATGTCCAGTGAGAGCATCCAACACAAACAAAAGGAATGCTGTCTCTGCTCTGTTTCTGCTCCTGTGACACACTGTTCCAGTCCCTTTGAATGGCACTTTTATGCCTATCTAGTCGATGAGCTCTGAAGAGGTGATGCATCAACTGGGTTAAGTTAGTTTAGGCTTGCTATATGCTCATAAAAAGCTCTTCAGTGTGTTGCTGACAAATGTAATTAACCCCAAATCTGGCACATGAAAGGTAAATTTACTATGTGTAAGTCTTTCCAAGTACAATTGTGCAAAAAATTGTACAGTTACAGTTGCATCAAAACTAAAATTTCAGAAGTAGGATTCTAACAATGGCATTTACAAAGTTAAATTAACTGATATTAATTACACTCCAGAATCTGAAAGCTGATAAGGAATATGAAATTTATTAAAGGGCCTAATCAAGAATGCTACTCTGAATTGAGAATTGTTGACAGAGAGAAAAATGACACTACAGGTCTCAGAGTTGTGCATCATGCAGCAGAAATAACTGTCACATTTTGATCAACATTATAAATCAAACAAAACGCAGAACAGGGATCACTGTTTTATTAAAAAGAAACGTAAACACTCTTCTTCAATGGTTTTAAAGGAGACATCAGTCGAATGATGACTATTTGTAACATAGCTGATGACAGTAATGAAAGTTGTCTATGATTTTGTGTTTATCATAGGCAGAGTAGCAGCAAATTCTAATTGTATTGTTTCCTTTGATTATTTTGTTTTGTAGAGAGATATATGTCGAGTTTAGCTTTTGATTGTTAGTGAGGCAGGAAACTGTACAGAACCAAGATAGTGACTAGGTATGTCAGTTGTTACTGCCAAACAAAGACATGAAATGAGTGAAGAATATTTCTCTCATTGAGATTTATAGGCTATGATCTCATTTTGTTGAAGTTACATGTCTTAAAGTTCATCTGATTTAGCCTGCAATGTTGCTTGTGCCACAGTGATCTTTTGTTGGGAATCATAGATTCAGTATCCTTGTGAAAATGCAGGGTATTTTAAAAAGGTTCATTCAGTTTCACAAGAGTGATTATTCTACATGAATGAAGATAGAAACTTGATGTCAATTTCAACTTGCACATTCAACTACAAAGTTTTTATCATCCAATATTACAAGAATACATTTCTCACAAGCATGCAAATACAGCCTTGGTGACCTTTTTACAGTTATGCAATTATGTTTATGATAAAAGCTTTCATCAAACTTTCACAAAAGTTCAGTATGCATTACAAACATGCAGATCATAGTCAAACTTGTTACTAACTTTAAAAATCAACCAGAGACAGCAGTTGTGTGTGTGTGTGTGTGTGTGTGTGTGTGTGTGTGTGTGACTGCAGCTCAGCATCTCTACTTTATGATGAGTAGCAGCTATCCTTTTCATAATATTGTTACAATTATGAAAAGGATAGATTGCTACTCACCGTAAAGATGACATGTAGAGTTGCAGACATGAATGAGCAAACGAGCTGGCTGCACCAGGGAAATCCCAACTGGTAACCACAGCAGCTTATGGCTAGAGCTAAGATAAACATTTAGTTTCTATGTGTAAAGTAAAATTCACCTTAGGTTTCTAACTTCATAAAGAAGACAGAGTCTTGTTAAAATGGATGAATGTTTCTGAAACACTGGTATTTTCACAATAAAATTCTTGTACTTCACCACTTTGTGGTATTTATTGAAAATGGCCACACTACAGAAATCTGAGTTGTAGGCCTAAATGTAAGTGCTCATATGATCACATGTAAATTGTCATATGAGAAATGATAAATCTCTCTCTCTCTCTCTCTCTCTCTCTCTCTCTCTGCTTTACTACAGCTTCATACATATCCTCCTCCTCCTCCTCCTCCTCCTCCTACTACTACTACTACTACTATTTTGTCATAGATTATTATTGCCTGTGATGCTGAGTCACATTGTGGACTCATATTCAGTAATAATTGTTGACAGTCGTAACGCCCAGGACCTGTCACCACATGATATAATATTTCTGAGCTTGCTGTGTGAAGCCCACTACATGATGCCAAGTGGAACACGTCCTTCTGAAGCAACTGAAAGTGATTCTAGTGAAGAGTTCTACAGCCCTGCTGGTAGTCCTCGTGATAGTCCACACCATACAAAAAAACAGCTTGCAACCTCTCTTACAGTTAGTGTGGATATGTTTGATGGCAGCTGTGACCAAGATGTTCTCAACACACAACTTGTCCTATTAACTGGTGGTTGTTCTGTGTACACTCCACATATTGTACACATAACTTCAGTTGAGGATGGTGTATATCTGCTGTTTATAATTGAGGTAAGACGTACAGAAAATACATTTAATGCACAAGAATTATGCTATTTTGTCCTTATATCCAGTTGTTCATCTTTGGTTATAAGATAAATGTTAATATTCAGTGTTAAATTTCAGTTTCTGCAACTAATTTCTTAATTTTCATAACCTTTGTTATTTCGTTTGAAATAGATCTTCATAGTTTATGTATGACATTATTGTTCTTCGCATATGTAAAGTGCTCTGTTTTCCCATTGGTCAAGTGCCAAAGTACTAGTTATTCATCCTGTATCTGTGTACTTTAGATGTATAGTTTGATACACCAATGTGTTTCTTGGGTATTTCTGTTGCCAGTTGTGTGTGTGTTTTTTTTATTAAAATGGCCATAGATGTGAGTGAGTGCTGCATTGAAAAGCTCCACTTCAGTAATAGACCTGGAAACACATAAAATAGTGGTTCTGACAGTTTACTGGGCCCCAACAACAAATGTTTTAAATTTCTGTAAGCAACTAGAGAGGGTACTGATGAGACTTGGTAGAAACAGTTGGGACATAATTTTATATGGAGATTTCAGTATGGATTTCAGCTTGATTAGTCCTGCTCAAGGTCACTTAGAATTGCTGATGTCCACCTTAAGTTCGATCCTCACAACATTATTCCCACAAAGAGTAGAAGGGCATATGTAACAGCAACTGACAATTAATGTCCAAAACATGTTTCAAGGTTTGTCTGACCCAGATGATCAGATGTCAGAAAGAGTGAGTCCTCATCAATTAACTAAAAAGGGAGTCATACAATTTCGCATACTCGTGAATGCTTACAAAATTACACTCTTGATGGAGAATTTACAGAATGAGCAATAGGAAGAAGTTTACCAAGTGAACACAGTAATGAGTAATTAAATTCTTTCCTAAAAATATTCCTACAACTTTTCGAATCCAGTTCCCCTTTACAATGGGGCATGAACAATACAGTGGAAATAGACAGAAATGGTCCTATAAAATCAAAGTACCTTGTGCCAGGAAGAGAAGGCTTTGCAGAGAACTAGCTTTAATCAAAAACTAAAGGACACTACAGATAAAACTGCATTTTGTTTTACAATGGTGTCAAAAAGGCAAAAATTGTGTCACCCCGGATGCCTTGTGGTCGGTTACTGTGCCTCCACTGGGAGAATCTCTGCTCTCGCAAACCGACACCTTCAAAATTCAAAATTATAATAATAAAGTAAAGGAAATTTGCAGCATTATGCATGAAATGAATATACACAGAAAGGCAAATGATATTGACAGTAACAGTAAACCAAATCATGTTAAATTTAAATCATTGGTTACTAAATCAGTGAATTCCCACTAACTATAGCTGAAGACACACACATACATGCAGTGCATACTTCACCAGTAGACATCAGTTTTGCCAACTCATTGCTTAGAGAGCTCATAAAATTCACTAAAAGCTGTAACTATTCTGGCTGTAATGGTATTTCAACCCAAGTACTAAAATTTTGTGCTGACTTGGTAATGCCGTTTTTGAACTGCCTTTGCAACCAAATAACACCCTCTCATACAACTCTATATAAGTTGTGTGCTAAACTCTGACCTCGATTATGTTACTAGTGGATAATTTTAGTCAAAATTGTTTGTTCTTTCCTGAATGGAATGTAACAATATTATGAGAATGAAAGTTGCTACTCATCATATAGCGGAGATTCTGAGTAGCAGATAGGCACAGCAAAAAGACTCACAATTACAGCTTTTGGCCATTACGGCCTTTCGCGCGCGCGCGCGCGCGCACACACACACACACACACACACACACACACACACACACACACACGACTGCAGTATCAGGCAGCTGGAACCACATTGCGAGCAGCCGCACTAGTGCATGATGGGAGTGGCGATAGGAAGGGGATGAGGAGGAGGCTGGACCGGGGAGGGGGAGGGATAATATGGTGGGGTTGATGGCAGCCAAGTGCTCCAGGTTAGACTGAGGGTACGGTAGAGGTGGGGAACAGGGGGGGGGGGAGGGGGGGGAATGGCAGAAAAGGGAAAAGGAGATAAATAAAAAGACTGGGTATGGTGGTCGAATGATGGCTGTGTAGTGCTGGAATGGGAACAACGAAGGGGCTGGATTGGTGAGGACAGTGACTAATGAAGGTTGAGGCCAGGAGGGTTACAGGAATGTAGGATGTACGAGGTGCTATCCAAAATTTTCTGTTGAAAACCTTACCTTTGGATTAATGGTCACTATTACCCTTGAAGAAGTTCCCATCCGCACGTACACACCGGTCCCAGCACTTCTGCCACTAGTCAAACATTTTCTAGAAGTCCTGTTCTTTGAGGGGCGTTTATCACCACCAGCAATGCTGTTTGAATCCTCTCTAGAGTGTCAAACTGATGGCCTTTCAGCTTGAGTTTCAGTTTTGGGAACAGCACGAAGCCGCAAGGTGCCAAATCTGACGAGTACGGTGGGTGGGGCACAACTGCCGTGTTGTTCCTTGCCGAAAAGGTCCTGGTGAGCAAGGTCATGTGACAGGGTGCGTTGTCATGATGCAGCAACCAGTTCCCTTGATGCCAATGTTCGGGCCGTCATCTCTGCACGTTTTCACGGAGCTGTTGCAAAACGTCACAGTAGTACGTGGAATTCACTGTTTGGTTGGGTGGGATGAATTCTTTGTGCACAATTCCCTTGGTATCAAAGAAAATTATGATCATGCTCTTTACCTATCTCACTTTTTTGAGTCTTGGAGAGCCCGGGCTCTTCCACTGGGACGATTGTTGCTTTGTCTCTGGGTCATAACTGTAAATCTAGTTGAATCATTGCAAGGGTCTCTGTAGCACTTTTCCTCAGATTCGCACAGTATTCGATACACACGCACTGGTCTGTTTGCGGATCCATCGTAAAATTGCCACATACCAAACACAGGAAATCAACTGTGGACACGCAACAGTCCTCCCAGCTGAATGCCACTCCGCACACTGACTCATCAGATATGCAGCTCTCGCCACCTAGCGGTGCAAAGATCTACTACTCCTACTTTCCAGATGGCAGCACCAGTCCCGAAAGTTTTGGATTCTGCCTCGTATTACTTGGAAAGTTCCCACCTGCACAATTCAGAAAAGCTGGTGGTGGTGGAAAGGATCCATATGGCACAGGCTCTGAAGCAGTCATTGAAATGAAGGATATCATGTTTGCCAGCGTGTTCATCAACTGGGTGGTCCACTTGTTTCTTGGTCACAGTTTGTTGCTGACCATTCACCTGGACAGACAGCTTGTTGGTTGTCAAGTCTACAAAGAATTTAGCACAGTGGTTGTAGCTTAGCTTGTAGACCACATGACTGGTTTCACAGATAGCCCTGCCTTTGATGGGATAGGAGATGTTAGTGACTGGACTGGAGGATGTATGGGACAGGTCTTGCATCTTGGTCTATTACTGCTGTATGACCCATGAGGTAAGGGGTTGGCAGCAGGGATTGTGTAAGGATGATGGATGAGTATATTGTCTAGGTTCAGTGGATGACGGAATACCAATGTGCTTCACAGCCTGTGCCATATGGAACCTTCCCAGCAACACCAGCTTTTCTAACTTGCGCAGGTGGGAACTTTCCCTGCAATACATCCTACATTCCCGTAACCATCCTGGCCTCAACCTTCGTTAGTCACTGTCCTCACCCATCCAGCTCCTTCCCTGTTCTCATTCCAGCACTACACAGCCGTCATTCCACCACCACACCCAGTCTTTTTATTTCTCTCCTTGTGGAGTCTGTACGACCCCAAATTCAGGGTTTTAACTGCCTGCCACCTTGGTTACTGGAGAGGCCCAGAGTGATTTTAGGTTTGGTGCGGTACAAGAGAGAGATTGCACTCCTGCCACCGTTTTTAATGCAACATTTTCTGCCATTTTATCTGAGCACCACGATTATGTAGCTATTTTTACGGATGGTTTGAAACAGGGGGATTCTGTTGGTTGCTCTGTTGTTTTTCCAGATCGTGTCCTCAAGGTCTGACTGCCTCAGGTGTTTACTGTTTTTGATGCAGAAATGTCTGCGAGCTTACGGGCACTGGAGCAGATGAGACATTCTTCCCGTCCTAAATTTTTTGTCCGTTCCGACTCCCTAAGTGACCGTCATTCATTGTGATGGTTGTATCCAGCGTATCAAATAGTCCAGACCATCCACAATGCCCTCTTCCAACTACGATGACTGGGGAAGGTAGTGGCTTTCTATTGGGTTCCAGGGCATGTCGGCATTGCTGGGAACGAAAGGGAAGATCTCGCAGCCAAGGCGGCGTGTCTTGATCCGCAAGTATTTCAGTGTGCCATCCCCCTGCACGCACTCACCTTGCTGTTGAGCTCATTAGTCATGCGTTGGTGCGAAGATGAGTGGCTGGAAATGACTGACAGTAAGCTCCATTTAGTCAAGCCCATAACACGTGTGGTGTACTTCCTTCCAACCCCGTAGACGGGATGAGGTTCTCCTCACTCGTCTTTTGGTAGGCCATAGTCCTATGATGTGTGGCTTCCTGCTCCAGCGAGAGGACCCTCTAATGTGTGGTGCTTGTGGCGTCCAGATCACTGTGCACCACGTTTTATTGGATTACCTTTTATTTTCTGACCAGCGGGTCGCAGCTGACTTGCTGGCGGATCTGCCATCTCTTTTAGGAAATATTCCCACGAATGTGGTTAAAGTTTTTAAGTTCTGTGACTTGTCCAATGTTTTTATCAAGATTTTAGGGAGAGGGTCTTAATTTGTTCACAGGGTGACATGCTCGCCCATGTTTTATGTAAGTTGCCAGCCAATGACAATTTCCTGTGGCATTCTTGATGCTCAGTTTTCGCTTTCTTTACGTTTTACTTTCTTTTACAGCATTTTCATTCTTTCTTTGTGTGTATGCTTAGATTTTGCTAAGTCTGTCCACAATCGTTTTTTTTTAATGTGTGTCAGGGCGCTGATGACCTCAACGTTGAGTGCCCTTAAGCCCCAACTCACACACTATTTCTCTCCTTTTCCACCTCTCCCCTGCCCCCAGGTTAACCTGCAGCACTTCCCTGTCAATCACCCTCCACCATACTATCCCTCTCCTTTCCTGGTCCAGCCTCCTCCTTACCCCAACTCAGTTGCCACTCCCATCATGCACTGGTGCTGCTGCTTGCAGTGTGGTTTCAGCTGCCTGAGACTGCTGTTGTGTGTGTGTGTGTGTGTGTGTGTGTGTGTGTGTGTGTGTGCACGTGCGCACGTGCGCATTAGACCTTAACGGCCAAAAGCTATAATTGTGAGAGTCTTTTTGTTGTGCCTAACTGCGACTCAGCATCTCCGCTATATGGTGAGAAGCAGCTTTCCTTCTCGTAATGTTATTTGTTCTTCCCTGAAATATACCTTAATCAGCGTACAAAAAATGAATTGTAAACCATATCAGTTACCTCAAACAAAAATACAGTTGAGTCATAGTGAGGTAAAATTATGGTCATCAACAAATAGGAGATACATTTTAGTAAGCAAGGAAATAAATACAAAATTTCAAAAGTGTTTAATTCTCTCTCCATTGTCTGTTCCACAAAAGGTCATCAACAAGTAGGAGATACATTTTAGTAAGAAAGGAAATAAATACAAAATTTCAAAAGTGTTTTTTAATTCTCTCTCCATTATCTGTTCCACAAAAAACCTTTTCACTGTATTGTTGATTAGACACTTTACCATGAGAGAATCACTCGCTCACATTAAAAGTTACAAAATTAAACTATA
The DNA here is from genome assembly GCF_023898315.1 of Schistocerca nitens. Lineage (NCBI taxonomy): Eukaryota > Metazoa > Arthropoda > Insecta > Orthoptera > Acrididae > Schistocerca > Schistocerca nitens. The sequence continues at coordinate 1,007,551,721 of NC_064614.1, forward strand.
TGGTTCTGGGCAAAGCAATATTTAAAGAAACCAAGGAAATTAATTTACAGTCCTATTTACTTTCACAGATGTCTCATAAACAAAAGTACACACAAATGAACATGCACTTGCTACACATTAGCAAACAGTGAAATTCTAAACAAAAGTTAATAATTTAATTTGAGTGTTGAACAATATTGCGTTTACGTCAATGGCTAGCTTCTCATGAAATTCAGATTCTGTTGCAAGATTTGGCAAAAGTTAAAACTGTAACCTGTTTGTAACTAGACGCAATTGCTAACTGGTTTTTCCAAATAATACAAATATCTCACAGCCTTTGTTAAGAAATATGATAGTTTTTAATTATAATGCTAAGATAAGTCTTAGGATTCGTTCCAGCAACCTATCATGTGTAACAAGACTTTGTAACAGTCTGTATGCACATGTAAATTCAATTTTCCAATTTATTGAGAAAAGAATGCAAAATAAATACTGGCCCATCCAATTTACAATACTAAAGAAAACAGTCTGCTGCCTGGAGGCGGCAAATTCAAAGTGCTGCATTGGTGCCATCAAATATTATGTAGTTTTAACTTCAACATATACATGGCTCACACATAGCTTTGTTTCTAATTAATAAATGCCGTGGAGCACTATTTAAATATTCCACATCTGTGCCAGTGGAGCCAAAATCCATGTGGTACTCTTAATTACTTGTAGGTGCATAGATTTTAGCCTCATATCCAAGCATATTGACTGATGCTGTATCCTCAGTTAGTGCATTCTCCAAATCCCTTCCATCTTTTCCATTGATCCACTTTTGCTTCATTTATATGGCGGGTCTTTCCTCCAGCTTTTCTTCTTTTGTCATTACAATTCTAACTATCGATCATATACATGGACCCGTAAACTATACAGTTGTTTTACAGCTAAAAAACATGTATAGAAATTTTTCATGCACAGTTTAGAAGTCATAAATAAACATTAATAATGGCAATGTGTACACAAAATATAGGTAAAACATTATTTGTAAACAACTGAAAACTACAAATGACCTAAAATGTTGGCATTAGAACCAATCGATGAGTCTGAAGTCTATCTCCTGAAAGACTGTGGTATGTGATGGTAATCCCCGTTTACAAAAATTGAGATAAGCCCGTGACCTCTAATTATAGACCCATCTTTCTTCTTTTCTTTTTTATATGTTTTCAAAATCATTTGAGAACGGAGCATACAACAGAATATTGAATCACCTCTGAGAGTACCCACAGGGGGCTCACCACTCTTTGGTGGGTTTGTGCTTGGCTACCAAGGGGCCCCAGCCTCTGTAGCATCTTTTCTCGTCTATGCTGCATGTTTATCCTCTTGCTGTTCTTTTTCCCCTCCCTTGGGGAACATGTCTGGACTGTTTTTGGAAATGTATTCTGTATTTTCGGTTGCTAGTATCAGAATACTCTCCACTATTTTTGTTCCTTTTTTATTTCTTTGTTCACCTTCTCCTATCACTTATCCACTTTGGTGTTTGAGGTTCCTCATTTTCTTCTTCCTCCCTGTGTACTCCTGAAGTCCGGCCCATCGTCTGACGTGTAACAGGTGACTGGGTAACACGTAATTCCCAGCCCCAGGTTGAGAGGTAGGGTTTGCACGTACCCCTTGGAACACGCCAGCTGCTACTTTCCCAAATTGCCGAGTGCTCCCTCTGTCAGGTGTTCAGGAGGTGTGACTTGAGGTGTGAACAATCACCTAAAGTGGGTGTGCCCCCTTCTGAAGGGGGCCCCCAGTTGGAAGGAGCGCGCCATCAGAGATGCTGGTAATCATGGGGGACTTTCTCGCAATGAGCCAATCATCTTCATAATCAATGACTATCAAATATAAATGGAATGAGGCTAACGTTTCAAAGACACTCCCAGCTGCACTACGGTTCCACATGGTTTCACATACTGAAGACACTCAGTCCTTTGCTGTGATAAATCTGTTTATTATTCAGAAAGGTGTTGATGCAATTGCTGACCCTGTGAAATCCTGATTTTGTTTATGCAATGGCACTTTGCTTTTGGAGAGCACCTCTGCTTGCAGCTTCGCTTCTCCATGGCTATCCTGTTTGTGTCGAGACCCATCAAACACTGAATTATTCTTGTGGAATTATTTACAGTAGGCTGCTCGATGTTCTGACCGAGGCAGAAATCCAAACGTACCTCCCCAATCAGGGTGTCATTGCAGTCCATTGGGTAATGAAAAAAGTAGATGTCTCCTTAGTGCCCACACACACTCTCTCTCTCACTTTTGATAGAGTGGTTCTTCCGTCAAAGATCAAAGCAGGTTATGAAGTTATCACAGTCAGAGTGTGTAATCTGAACCCAATGCGCTGCTACCATTGTCATCATTACAACCACGCTCGAGAGTCCTGTCGACACCCAGCCAAATGTGTGACCTGTGGGAGGGATGCTCACGAAGATGATTGTCCGCCTCCTCCTCCCCTCTGGATCAGCTGCAATGGCGACCGTGCTGCCACCTCCCGCAATTGTCCTATGTATCTCGATGAGCGGGCTGTCCAGGAGATCTGGTTGAAGGAAAATGTGCCTTACCCAGTTGCTTGCAAGTTGTTGGCTAGTCAGAAACCCTGCGTTCTACCATCTGGCACCTACAGTACTGTTCTTGCTACATCTCGCTCCACAAAGGACATGGCCACACAGACATGTGACCTCAAATTTAGCACCAACATTGTGAAATCACCCAGCATCCTGTCTCCTCCTCTAGCTGTGCAACACTTCCCCAAAATTTCGCCTTACGGGGCAAAGTTAGCAGCTACACAACTGGCAGGCCGGAAAGAACAGAAGTAATACCCCCGTGAAGACTTCCTACGTCTCTCCAGCCAACCAACATCGAAGTCTTCCTCTGTCAACCAGAAAGGCTCCAAGAAGTCAAACGAAGGGACACAGTCTTCTCCTTTGCCGACTCAGCCTCTTCTACGATGTCGTCATGTGATACCCTTGCCCAGCCAACCTCTGTATCGCTGGTGCGCACCACCAACCGCTTTTGTGCCCTGGACTGTGCAGGCTGACAGAAGAAGAATGCCAACACTTTTGTATACCTCATGGAACAGGATCCTCCTGCCTCTGTGTCCTGTAGCAGTGAGTCTTTGAAGGCTGGCACTCAGCAGCTTCTGAGGTGACTGCACTTCCTCTTCGTGACTCTCCTCCGATCCATCAAAGAGGATTTACGGTTGCTCTTAGAATTTCTGCCTTCAGGAAACAAAATTGTGTCCTCATTACGCTTTGAGCTCTCACATTTCTCTGCGGATCGTTTTGACCTTCTCACCGATGATGGCATCTCGTGTGGGTGCCATGCTGCTCATATGGGATCATGTTCATGGTCAACCCATCTCCCTGATTACCCACCTGCAAGCTGTTGCAGTTCACCTTTTCCTTCCTCACTTGATCTTTTCCCTTTGTACCATTTACATCCCTCCATCATTCGATGTCACCAGGGCAGACTTCCTCCAGCTTATTGGGCAGCTACCTCACCCCTTTCTGCTGCTGCGTACCATTCCCTTTGGGGTTCTCTCAGAACCTGTCCGAGAGGTGCCCTCTTGGCTAACCTTTTCAATAAACTTAACCTCTTCTGCCTTAACAAAGAGCACCCACATTCCTTTCAGGCTCCAAGCCCACCTATTCCCATTTGGACCTATCCTTCTGCACTGTCTAGCATGCCCATCGTCTCGAGTGGTCCGTTCTCTCTGACATATACTCGAGCGACCATTCCCCTGTGCTATCCATTTGCTGACTCCTATCCCACCTACATGCACACTCAAGTGGCAGCTTACTGAGGCCGACTGCAGACTCTACTCCTTTATGGTAATCTTCAAAAGACAACATTTCCCCAGTTGTGATGACCAGGTAGAATATCTTACAAACACTGTTGTTACCAGTGCAGAATGTTCTGTTCCTTGCACTTCCTCTTTACCATACCTTGTCCTAGTCTCTTGGTGGATGGGAGGCATGCCCTGATACAATTCACACTCAGAGGTATGCTCTCTGCGTTTTAACCATTATCCTATAATGGCGAACTGCATCCATTATAAATATTTGCATGCACAGTCTCATTGCATTCTTCGGGATAGCAAAAAAGCTAGCTGGATTTCATTCACTAGTACTTTTAACAGTTCCACACCCTCTTCCATTGCTTTTGGGCCAACCTTCGATGGCACTCCGGGACCAAGATACATTACCCAATTTCTGGTCTGACAGTAGCAGACAATGTTATCATGGACCCTATTGCTATCTCTAACACCTTGGGCTGCCATTTGGTGAAGATTTCGAGCTCCTCCCACTATCACCCTGCCTTCCTCCATCGGAAACAAGTGGAGGAGGCTCGGACGATACCCTCCTCTTCTCAGAATCATGAGTGGTACAGTGCTGACTTTACTACAAGGCAACCAGATCATGCCCTCACTTCATCCCGATCCTCCGCCCCAAAGCTAGATGATGTTCACATTCAGATGTTGCAGAACATTTCTCTTGCAGGCAAGCACTTTCTGCTTCATACGTACAACCACATCTGGGCAGAGGTCACATTTCCCAGACGCTGGTGTGCAGCCAATGTCATACCCATTCTAAGCCTGGTAAGGACAAACACCTTCCTCCTAGCTACTGCCCAATTTCTCTCACCAGCTGTGTTTGCAAGGTGATGGAACATATGATTCATGCCTGGCTGGTATGGTGGCTCGAGTCTCGCAGTTTACTAACCATTGCACAGTGTGGATTTTGAGCATGCCGTTCTGCAGTTGACCATCTCGTCACTTTGTCCACCCGTGTCATGAATGGTTTCCTGTGGAATTCCCAGACTGTGGCCGTGTTTTTCGACTTGAAGAAAGCCTATGACACCTGTTGGAGGACTGGTATCCTGCGTACTCTCTACAGTTGGGGCTTCCGTGGTCGCCTGCTCTGTTTCTTTCAGGAATTTTTAAAAGACTGAGTTTTCAAGGTACATGTGGGTTCTGCCTTGTCGGACACCTTTATCCATTAAAACAGTGTGCCTCAGGGTTCCATCCTGAGCATCGTCCTCTTTGCTATTGCCGTTAACTCCATAATGGCCTGTCTCCCACCGGGCATCTCCAGCTCCCTTTTCATTGACAATTCTGCCATCTATTGCGTGTTTTCAGCAATGTCTTGATTGTCTTTACTCATGGAGTGTCGACATTGGCTTTCATTTTTCCACTGACAAAACTGCTTGCATGAATTTCTGGGGGCACAAATGGTTTCTTCCACTGTCTTTAAATTTTGGGCCTGTTGATCTTCTGTTCCTTGAAACTACGAAATTCATGGGCCTCATGCTTGATAGGGAACTTTTTTGGTCCTCCCACGTGTCTTTTACCCGGCAGCCCACTGTATGCGGTCCTTCAGTGTCCTACATGTCCTCAGTGGTATTTCTGGGGAGCACATCGAATTACCCTCTTCCGTTTGTGCCATTTCAATACTATCCACCATCATTGCATCCATTTGGCCACTGGCACCTTGTACACTGTCCTGGTTGAGAGTCTGTATGCAGAAGCTGCTGAACTACTGCTGCCCCACTGCCATGACTTTCTCCTCAGCAGATATGCATGCTGTTTGCCTGCCATACGTGGCCATGCATCCTATGCCTCCTTCTTTAATGACTCCTTTGATCGCTAGTATGGGGCGTGTTCCTCTTCTCTGTTACCTCCTGGAGTTTGCTGTTTACTCTTGCTCCGACAGCTTAACTTCATGCAACCTGCAACTTTGCGGTGGGTGTAAACCATTCACTGCCTTGGCTTCATGCAGTGGCCCATTTTCACCTTGGCCTTCATTTGCTTTCTAGGGACACTACTCCAGCCCCGCTCTATCGCCTTCATTTTCACGACCTTCACAAGGAACTTTGTGTTAGTAACTTTGTGTACACTTACGGATCTCGAACTGACTGTGGTGTAGGATGTGCCTTCATCGTTAGCACCAACATTTTTTTGGTATTGGCTTCCACAACACTGCTCAGTATTTACAGCAGAGTTCTTCGCCCTGTATCTGGCCACACAGTACATCTGGTGACACGGGATTTTCAATTGCGCCATCTGCTACTCTCTCAGTGCCCTTCAAAGTCTCTGTGTGCTGTACACTGTTCATCCCTTATTGCAATGGATTCATGAAAGCTGTCACTTGCTCACTCTTGATGGAGCCACTGTGAAGTTTATGTGGGTTCCTGGTCATGTCAGTCTGAAAGGAAACGGGGCCACTGATGCTGCTGCCAAGGCTGCAGTCCTCGTACCTCAGCCCACTAGTAGTTACATTCCCTCCAATGATCTTTGTGTTTCTGTCTGTGAACAGGTGGTTTCACTTTGACATTACCACTGGTCCTCCCTTCATGGGAACAAGCTGTGGGTTATTAAGCCTTTCCCAGCAGCTTGGACAACCTCCTCTTTGCCCTCTCGCGATGAGATCAATTTAGTTAAGTTTTATATCAGGCACTGTACTTTTAGCCATCGGCATTTGTTAAGTGGCGCTGCCCCACCACTTTGTAATCATCGTGCTCAACCATCAACCGTCCGCCATTTCCCGATGGAATGCCCTTTTTTTTAACCACTTACATTCTTGTTTGTGTTTGCCATATTGGTTATCGACCATTTTAGCAAAAGATGCGCAGGCTGTCGACTGCAGTTTACTCTTTATCCATCATAGAAATATAGCAAAGACCATTTAATTTTTAGTTCAGGACCTCCATTTCTCTATGGCATATTTTATAAACCTTTCTCCACCCCCTGTTTTTAGCTGTCTTCTCTTCCATCGGTTGGGATTAACATGTAGTCATTTTTAACTCCTCCCTTTGTCATCATGTTCTACAGTTCTGATGTGGCCGCATATGACCCTAGTTGTTTTTGCGCCTTAAAACAAAACAAATCAACCACTGATAACAACATTTTAACAATGGCTTATTTGGCTTCTACAAATGTTTTTCCAGTGGGAAAAGACTATATGGTCTCACAGACTAAGTTCAGGTATAACTAAATAAGAAAAAAATAGAAGGGCCACATTAACAAATAATATAACGCATTATAAGACAGTAATTAAGCCAGAGGCACTCTATGCAGCAGAGACACTAGTCATGGAGAAATTGGAAATCAATGAGAGGAAAATTTTGAGGAAGATCATGGGTCCCAAATTCGAAAATTATAGACAAGTTTTCTATAGAAATGGAGCCTTCTATGCAAAGTCGGAGAGACTCTCTGAAACCATGGGAAAAATGAGGACTGATTTCTATGGGCACATACTCCAAATGAATCCCGACAGACTAACTAAACAAATCTTTGACTTCTTAAACTAAACCAAATTGGTTTAAGGAAGTGAAAACGGATCTCAGAGAACTCCAGATTAACAAAGTCATGTTAAAGAATGGTACAACCAAGACCGTGACCAAAGACAAAACTAAGAGGTTCCAAGTTAAGATCAATACCAGGAAACTAATTCAGATAACAGAGAAGGAAAGAAAAAAGAGATCAGATAGAATGAAGAACTATTGGGAGGAAAAAAGAGCACAAATATCTAAGAAGTGATTGATCTGACGTACCCCAAAGATGGGTGATTGAAGTGGGAAAAAAAAAAGACACAAATAAAGCTAAATTCTGAGTGAGGAAACACTGCCTAAGGTGTCCTGCAAGGCAAAGGTTTAATGCTGGCCCTCTCCTGTCTGTGGCCAACATAAGTGATTCATATGGGAGATTGGAGAAATCTTCAAAAACTGCGAATTTTGCTGATGACACATCTATACAACACACATCGAAGACAATAATGGAACAAGCTTGCAACTGTTTAGCAGCTGCTGTTCTTGTTGCAGATTATTCTGCAACTTGTTATGATGTTGTAACTATTATTGCTGTACCCTTAGCTACTCCAACTTCTTGTTTAATGAGACTGGCCATTGAATTCACAGCTCACAGATTGCCAACATTCATGTCCTGAAGATTTGTTGTACTCACTCTATGTACTCCTGAAGTTTCCATTTTTATGTTGGGAGCCACCATATGCGGGGTGCAGATCTATTTAAACTTGCAGGGTGTCTCTGGAAGAATGGTCAATATTCAATGATATGATAGGAACAATAATATGAAGCAAAATAAATAAATAAATTAGTAAACAGGAGCTGTAAAATTCATATCTTAAGACAATTGTTCAGTAGAAAAGATTTGTTTCACAGTAGTAAGGATGAACAAGTACTCCTAGCTCTTAAGGTATGTGCTTTACAGCCCACGTTTACGGTACATTTTTTTCTTGTTTTGGTCCATACCACCAACTTTGAAAATATGGAAAACAAAGAGCTTGCAGTAGAAGAGATTTGTTTCATGGTATCAAAGGTGTAGTAGCGATACAGCTCTTTACGCTTTTTTTAAAGCCCACGTTTATTAGACTTTTTTTGCTTCAAATGATTGTTCCTGTCATATCCCTGAATATTGATCATTTCTCATGGCACACCGTGTATATGGTAGCATACAGTTTTATTTGCGTAACTGTGTGCAGAGCAGTGCTTACAACTCTCGGTAGGTCACTGGCTAGAGACAAACTGGTGTTCCTGTAGTACCTGCTAAATCCCTGCCCCTGTGTTTTTGGTTGGGTAGTGTGGTAATGTATGGTGCTGAGACTGGTACAAATCCTTAATATTACAAAAACTAATATTTTAATTCCAGACAAATCAAATTGACTTAAAAAGTATCAGAAGTATAGGTCAGTGGCCACACACTGTGTGAGGCTCTGTTTATGAAGGTCTTAGGCATCCAGTTAGATATCCCTGAGGTGGTACACATGGTGAAGCTCAGAGAGATCATTTCTTCATGCCTTGCACTTTTTGTACTTTGACTCAACACTGTCTTAGCATAATCTTGTGGAGCAATGTTTCTAAGATCAAGGAAGTGTTTATTTCTTGGAAACCTGCAGTAAGGATATTGTATAAAATTCATAACCTGGATATCTGAACATCTTACAGTACCATCTTCAGAAACCCAGGGATTCTTACACTTTCACGCCAATATGTATACTCCCTAATAGTATTTATAATTAATAACAATTGTGAATTTAAGATGAACTGTAAAATTCACAACCACACTAGTGGACTGTGCAATCTGGTAATTCAGAATGAAGTTTTATACTTTAGTGGAAACATCTATAACAGTTTATTGGCAGAAATCTGCCAGTGGATTTAAAATCCACTGATGTTCAAAAATAAAGTAAAAGAATAAATCACTACATCCTGTTACAGTTTATCAGCACACATGGACTCAAGAGGTGCTTAACACTGCTATTTGTGTTAAACAGATCTTGGCTTTACCAGTGTACCTTTAGTGATAATGGTCTGTGTGATGTTACATAAGTGTTTTGTTTGAAGTGTTAGATACAAACAGCAGCTGAGTAGTAGAAGAGGAACAGTTTTCATTTATTTATTTAAAAATAGCCGTTTATTTATTTAAAAATAGCTGTTTTCTCCAAGTATATATAAACATTAAGTGAATGTGGCAACTGGAAATCGTTTGAGAAATAAAGCAGCAAAGGTAACAATTCATCGAATAGTTGAGACACTGAGCTGGTGACAGGCATTCAGATGAATATTTTTTTCACAACTATAGTCAGGGGGAGGAGACAAGGAGCAGTTGGGAGGATTGGGAAATGGTGGCTGACAACTGGGAGGTAGAGGCAGCATTTGCGAGGGATAGGAATGTGGCATCATTGAGTGTGATCTGGTCTCAGATGGGAGTTGTGTGCAATGCAGGATGCTGTGGAGGAATGAGCTGAAAGGGTAAGACTGTGAAGAAGAGGGTGTGGGTGTAGAATGAGTGAAATTATGATAATGAGGCAGGGGTGGAGGTGGGTTAGGAATAGGGGTGAGTGGAGACTGGAACTATGAGGATTATGGGATTGATGGCTATGTAACAAGGACAGTTCTCATCTATACAGTTCATAGAAGCTAATGTTGTGGGGAAGGATACAAATGGCAGGGGATTTGAAACAGTCATTGAGACAAAGGATGTTCTGCCACAGGTGGACAACATTCATTCATGGCCACATAAAAATATGTGCAAAAATTACAGCAGAGCTTGACATATGATGAGACTGGCTCTACAGATGGTGCTGCATTTGATAGGGGAGGGTGGGATATGATAAGATTGTGACAGGACTGGTGTAGTAAGAACTGGATGGGTGTATTGGGCAGGTCCTTCACTTGGGACTCATGCAGGGGTGTGACCTGTGTGGCAAAGGGTTCGGAGTATGTGTTGCCTAAGGATGAATTAGGATATTGCCTAGATTGGCTGAGCAGTGAAATATTACTTTTTGATGGGGTGAGGAAGGATTGTGGATAAAATATTCCTCATTTTGTGTGATAAGTTGGCAAAGCCTTAATGAAGGGTATGCTGTAGTGTTTCCAGTTGAGGATGGCAATAGGTGACATGGAGAGCTCCTTCACAGCTGGTTCTTGGGGTTGATTGGAGGATTAGGGGCACGTGTGGAAATGGCATGGAAAACTTGTCTGCAGACAGTTTTGGGGTAATGAATGTCATTGAAGGCCTTAGTAAGAGCGTCAGTCTACTGGACAATGGATAACCTGTTACCACAGATGTGCCATCTGTGGCTAGGAATATTTGTCTGAAGCCAGCAAAGTTCTCAGTCTAGTCTGTATACCTATTGATGACTCAGCTCCTCAATTATTCATTGACATCTTACCATTACTGTTTCATTGTTTAAACATCTATAAAGTAATTTAAATGCAATTCTCATCAGAATCAGTAGATTAGCATTAGTCATAATTTGTGTTCATATACTCAGAATAGTCAGCAGAGGCTGCTTCTGTCTATTGATGTACAACTTGACTCATGTTATGTCTCAAGGCGCTCTGTTGCTGTTTATGAAACATGGTCTGTAAATGACAGAACTTCAAGATTTGTTATCATTATTTATTTATTTACTTATTTCATGTTATGCTAAACACTGTTGTGAATATTTCACAGCGTATGGAACATGTCAGTTTGAAAAAAAATTGCTGTTGTTACATCCTGTGGTATTATGTAAATAGTAGTAATCAGTTTCATGTTAAGGTATGAACAGACTTGATGCTATTAAAAAAAAGTATTTAAATGTTTGCAGTAATAAATAAATATTTACAAAATAAGGATCAGTGTTAGCAAGAGCTCATCATTCATTACACATTTAATTTGTGAAAAGAGGGTTTTAAAGTGGGCCCCATCTGAACAGTGCTCAGGTTCGTATGTTCACAGTGGATATCTTCTTTTCTTCTGATATCGTGACTGTGACACACACTATTAGGTTTGCACATCAGGGAAAATCTGTGTTGTGCAGTGGATGTGGGGATTTAACATTCATTAAAAAGACCTCTGCCTGTGGTGCTAGGGTGGACTCCACTCACTATTCCTGTAACTCTTTTCTGTGCGTATAGCACGCATAAAGCATAAGTTGCAGAATACAGTCGTTTGCTAGATCCAGGATGTGCTTTGACTTGTTTAGTTTGATACCAATATGTAATCTCAGATATTTTGAGGTATACAGAGTATCTGTCTGCTGGTCACCAATGGTCTAGGCTTCATAAGAAGATCCCCGACAGTTGTAGTGGGCTGGGTGCAGCAGGCTCACACACCAACCTCAGCCAGTCATGTAATGTGATTCTGTAAACACTTCTATGGTGACACTTCAGTATTGCCTCAGCTCTATAGAAGGCAATTGTCTGATCTGCAGTAGTTTGCACTTTGCAGCTGAAAACTGGTAACAGCATTGTTACCTATTGGCACTCTTGTTACACTGTCTCAACCATAGTTTCTCTCCTGTTTCTTTACCTTTAGAGGCTGTTTGAAACCAAATAAAGCTTGTTGTAATTTAATTAACAGAAATACCATGTACAAAAACCAGTTCACAATATCTCTATAAACCTTATAAACTGACACCAAGTTTGTATGATGAGGTATCAATAAGTACTGTAGTGTCATCAGGGAAGATGGTGAATTTGCAGAATTCTTTCTCTGAAGAAGAAACAGATAACAAAAGCAATATGAATACAATGAATACATACTGGCAGCGTTGGACAATTGATGCATGCTGCTGGTAGCACTGTATAGTCATGTGACGTGCACACGTGCCCTCTAGTGACGGGCTGCGAACTTCCACATTCTGGTTGGAACCACACCTCGTTACATACTCCATGATATTACCCTCCTGTCACCAGTTTTCACATTCCAGCCTCCGGCTCATTTCTTTGTGAACGCCCCTTTTATACCCTTTTGTCCTGGCCAAATCCTCCCCCTTCATTATTATAGAAATTTCACTGCAAGTCAATGTAGATTTTTTGTTTGTATTGGAAATCTCAAGCTAACTTCAGAGATGAAAGTTGCAAATTTTTACTTGGTAATGTGAAAATTAAACTGAGTTAAGAAAATAGGTATTGATTAGCAACTTTTGAAGAACGTTGCTCAGTTTTGAATAGCTGAAAAAAGGAAAGTAAGCCACAAAACTATGAGCAAGGGAATAACAAATCATTCCTGCTGATGACAAATGACAGAATAACAACATGCTCTAAGTAACTGAAAGATTCAGCAATTAAAAAGAGAGTTGGAATGCTTTAAAAAAGCAGTTGATTCAGTAGAGAATAGTGGTGGGAGAGATGGTGTACATCTTCATTGATACTCTGGCAAAAAGGGTGAGGAAGCTAATATTAATTGGAAACATCAAGTGGGGGCACAGGACAGATGAACTTGAAGTTTACTTTATGAGTGCAGGGAGAAAGAACTTAAGGGAACAGCAGTCGGTACAGCTACATCTACGTACATACTCCACAAGTCACTGTATGGTGGATGGTAGAGGGTACCCCATACCACTACTTGTGGTTTGCTTTGCTGTTCCACTTGCAGGTAGAGCGAGGGAAAGATGACTGTCTATATGCTTCTGTGTGAGCTCTAATTTCTCGTATCTAATCTTTGTGGTCCTTACGCAAAATGTATGTTGGCAGCAGTAGAATTGTTCTGCAATCAGCTTCAAATGCTGGTTCTCTAAACTTTCTAATAGTGGTCCTTTAAAATAATGCTGCCTTCTCTCCAAGGATTCCAGTATGAATTCCCGAAGCATTTTTATAACACTTGGGCCTTGTTCAAACATACTGGTAACAAATCTAGCCTCTGAATTTATTCAGTGCTCAGTACCAGTGATTGGTAATGAGAGTGAGAACTGGGTTAATAAAGTGCAGAATGACTGTTCTACATCTACATGGATACTCTGCAAATCACATTTAAGTGCCAGGCAGAGGTTCATCGAACTGTTTAACACTTACTAATTAAAATATTTCAATGACAAAAAGTCAAAGGAGTTGTCTGCCATAGCAATTAAATATTAGACAGCTTACAATGAATGAGTTGCTTCACTCCTCTGAAAGAACGTTCATTCACTGATTACAGTCAGGCAATACTTTGGGTCATTTATAACCACTCAAAAAATGTTATGTACAACAGATATTCTGATACTCTGTGAAATAAATTACATTAGGATTTGGCCAGGACAAAAGGGTATATAAGGGGAACTCAAAAAGACATGAGCCGGAGTCTGGAATGCGCAAACTGGTGACAGGAGGGTAATATCACGGTGTGTGTAACGAGGTGTGGTTCCGACCAGAATGTTGAAGTTCACAGCCTGTCGCTAGAGGGCACGTGTGCACATCACTAGACTATCAGAGCTAACAGCTGCATTCATCAATCGTCCAATGCTGCCAGTTTGACGTTCTTCTTTGACCAAGATGGCCCCTTTCTGTTTCTCTTCCTGCAGCATGGGACAACAGTGAATGCCCAGCGTTACTCGCAAACCTTGACCAGCCTTCACCAAGCGATCAAATCAAAATGACCAGGCAGTCTCACCTATGGGGTCATTTTGCTCCACAACAATGTAAAGCCTCACACGGCCAACACAGTTGCGGCAGTCCTGCAGAAATTAAAATGGGAGTTTCTCGGCCACTCTACATACAGTCCAGACCCCTCCCCTTGTGAGTACGCCATTTTTGGTCCCCTTAAAAAGGCTCTGAGGGGCAAATGATTCACCATGGACGATGACGTCCAGCTGTACGTGCGGAACTGGTTAACATTGCAGACCCGGGAATTTTATGAGACAGCCATTCACTGCCTTGTGTCACAGTGAGACAAGTGTCTCAACAGCCAGGATCAATACTTCTAACATACAGATACTGGTTTCTGTAATTATTCCTCCAACTCGTTTCCTTTTGAATGCCCCTTATATAATCCCTAGAGCTACTAAGCATTCACACATGTGAAAATGACATTCCTTCTACTCACATAATTGAAATAGTTCATTTCTTAATAACATACTGCAGGTTTGGTGTCTTAACAAAAGAAGGCACGCTAGTGAACAACCAAATAATACTTCATGAAAGGGTTAGTATGTGCAGGAGAATACGGCTTTAAACACCACCCTCCTGTCTCAGAGTTTAATGTTTGATTGGCATAAAGAAGGAAAACAACTTAAAATAACAGTACATAAAGTATCTAGCATGTGGAGTGCCACTTAATTTTCAAACCCCCAAAACATCTTCTTATATTGTATAACCTGTCACATATATTTAATAACAAGAAGTACTTCTTTAAATTAAAGACCGAAGACTAATATAGCACTTCACTTCCTGCCCCCCCCCCCCCCCCCCTCCTTCTGTGGTTCAGAAAGTTAGATAAGTATAGTACAGTAATCTCTGGGTTTAATTTTTTTTGCCAATAGATCACTTATTACGAATGGGCCATATCCTACACACACATGCCACATCCATAGCACCAACAAGCACTATGAGCCTACTTAGCTGCATCTGTAGTGACTATAACCAAGTTGGAATGGAGCCAGCTGGGGTCCAATCTAGTTCACATGCCCAAGCCAAAACACCATGTTTTTAGAAATGAACCCTCAGGACACACTGGCAGCTCCAATTCCATGAGCTATGGTGAGTTTACCCACCTGAATCACATAAGGAGTCCACTGTTAGCAACAGCGAGAATATATGATTTGTATTCTATATTTCATTGAGTAGAGTGTATCTATCTGCAAAATGTTGCCTACTGGATATTGGAGTATTCTCAGATCGATATGTCAAGGTTTTGTTGAGAGGCTTGGTTAGGAACATCCACAGCGCAAGTTACTAATCCTAATTCCTGTACAGATAGACCAACTGTCTACAGCAAGTGCTGTCATAAACAATCATGCCACTGTGCCGCCACATGCTGTTTATGGTATAGTAATGCTTGGAGCTCACACTGCCAACTTCCAGTCAGTTCAGTATCACTTCACGTCCTTTCTGTTCATACGTTCACAACCGACTCCACTTATAGCTGGTATGGGCCATCTCTGCAACTTCGGCACACAGACTGCACAAAGCCAAAGATAACACAGCTTGCGTCAACAACTATGTGTTGCGAAGCATCATACATTTTAGTTGCTGTCAACACTAGTTAATCATTTTGATTGTCCTGTGTATTAAGAGAACTTCCTCCTTATGTAGTCTTGCCTGTCATTGGTCACAATATCTTGTAATAATACTATGAGAAGGAAAGTTGCCACTCACCATATGGCAGAAATGCTGAGTCGCAGATAGGCACAACAAAAAGACTCTCAAAATTATAGCTTTCGGCCGTTAATGTCTTCGTCAACAGTAGACAGACATATGCGTGCATGCTTGCGTGTGTGTGCGCGCGCGCGCGCGCGCGCGCCACACACACACACACACACACACACACACACACACACACACTTATGTGTGTGAAGAGTGTGTGTGTGTGTGTATGTGTGTATGTGTGTGTGTGTGTGTGTGTGCGTGCGTGCCCGCACATGCGTGTGTGCGTGTGTGCATGTATACGTGCGCGTGCGCACATTCGTGTTTGTCTATTGTTGATGAACTTATTAACAGTAAAAGCTATAATTGTGAGAGTCTTTTTGATGTGCCTATCTGCAACTCAGCATCTCCACTATATGGTGAGTAGCAAATTTCCTTCTCATAATATTGTTACATTCCATCCTGGATTTTCCATTTTTTATCTTGTAATAATGTAGCTTGTAAATAATTTGGACATTTTGAAAATAAGAACTTCAGTGGCTTCCTGATGGATACTGTATTCACATAGCTTTAACGTTAAATCATAGTTGAATGCCCTGTTTATAATTTTTATGTAAACTACACAGTTTTGGTGACACTGATTCCATTTTTATTAGAAACTTCTTGTTAATTTGGAGAAATCGGATAGGATTTTTATTAATTTGTTCGTTAACTAATCACTGAAGTTGTGAGATATCCTGTAAGTGCTCTCTCTCTCTCTCTCTCTCTCTCTCTCTCTCTCTCTCTCCCCCCCCCTCCCTCCCTCTCTCCCTCCCTTCCCCCCTCCCTCCCTCTGCCCCCCTCCCTACCACCAGCACCACCACCTTCGTTTTAATGCGTACAGATTTTGCTGCACTAGTCTTCTTTCCCCATTAACACTGGAGCATTATGCTTATCCATTGGAGGACTAAGAACATATTTATCCCAAATAAAACCTCGCAGAGATTATTTTCCTCACATTTATAAATGTACAATTATGTATTATGTTACTGAGCTATATCCTGGCTGATTCCACTTTTATTTCATGTGCAGCTGGTGTAGATAACATACCTGTACCAGGGTCAGTATTAGCGACAGTTGTTCTGTTGGAAATTATGGATAGTGGAAATGGATAATTTCTCTTATTTTCAATTTTGATTTCTTTATTCTTAGACTGCATCTGTACGACCTATTAATAATTTTATGACCTATATCTGCAGATAGGATAGTAACACACTTGTTTCCAAGACTATCAGAATTCTTCTTTTGTTTATGAATTGTTTTTGCACAATCCACTTCCATAGTTTGGTATGTTAAGCTGTTGATCTTGCCTCAAATATCACATCTCAACTTTTTACTGAGGAAAATCTGTAGCTCCATTAACTTACATTTCGTGTAGGCCAGGTCATATTGTGCATCATGAGTCTTCTCTCAGAGTAGCATTGACTTTGTGCAATTAATTGAAGATTTTGATCTGTCACTGATAAAAACGAGTTTCTCATCATCCTCAAAAAGAGGTTGATCTTATTGATGCATCTCTGCATCATACCAGAAAGATGAGAGAACTAGGTAAATGAGATCTCTTCTTTTGAGCATCTTTAAAAGCTTTCAACATTTTTCTTGTCACAAAAGACATATGATCATACAATGCAGGCTTTCATGACAAGTATTTACATGGAATTTACAGACATTAGGCTATAGTCTAAAATATGTTTCAGTACCCAGTGTTGATCTCCTTTTGTGGGAGATATCCTCACAGGCTACAAAGACATAGTTTGCTAATTTTCAAATGTAAACTTGTTTAGCTACTTGAAGCTGCCCACTTGTTTATTGGTACTGCGCATTGCTATCAGTTGCCCAACATTTTGGGGTTGCCAAACACTAGTTTGCTCTGCTACAGCTGTTTGAAGGGAAAACTGACAATTATGTTAAAGATTTTGCTAACTTTATCAGAAAATCGGTATCTCACAGGTTGAGTCCAAGAGACATTATAGTCGTGTTTCGATGTTGTATGACCATTTACTATGATGCTTCTGAACGAAAAATGTCACAGAGTGTATTTGTGCTGCAAAGGATATGGAAAATCACTTTAAACACTGCCTCGCATTAACTTACTTTCAGTGGGATAACAAATTCAATAAGCAATCTGATAGCATGGCTATGAGGACCCTACTCAGCACTGTTACAACAGATATCTATATGGGAAAATTTGGAAAAGGAAGCCCTTCAGATGGCCAACTAGAAACACACTTCTTGGTTTTGTTATGTTAATGACACTTGTTGTATGGTCTTACAGAGCAAAATTAACTCTCAAGATTCCCGATTTTCTGATGTATATTAATTCTACATTGCCTGACGAAAAAAAAAAAAAAAAAAAAGTAAAGCACCCATAAGACATAGTCCTATGTCACCGTAGCTTTCCACATATCCATAACATTGGCAGATATTTAAACTATTAGAGTTGCGATTCTCCGTGACAGCTAGAGTGGTAAAGAGAGTGGATTAATGTTGCTGATGTGTAGTGTTGTTGCCAGACCTTGTAGAGTATATAAGGGGCGTGAACTGGGTCAGATGTTGAGCACCAGACGGAGTTTGAAATCACTGTCACTTGGATCTTTATTTTGCCAGCTGATCAAATTGTGCCAATTCAGATTTGTGGAGCATTTGGATGTGACAGTGGTCTGACGTTGGGCTACATGTGTGGAAGAAGGCAGGCACATTATTTCATCCAGTGTGTTGTCTATATGCTTAATGACACAGGAGGCAGACGAAGTTTTGTCTGGTTAGCTAAGGTTTGTCTGGTTAGCTAATGTGGAGATGGCTAACTGAATAGTTTGAACGAGTTACGGAACTCGATTGAGAAACATATGAACAAAAGACAAGACTTGAACAACATTAAGTTTTAATGCTCGTCTGAGCAAAAAGTGAATAAATGGCTTGAATGAAAATCCAGTTTTAAAATTTGCTTTG
The DNA here is from genome assembly GCF_023898315.1 of Schistocerca nitens. Classification (NCBI taxonomy): domain Eukaryota; kingdom Metazoa; phylum Arthropoda; class Insecta; order Orthoptera; family Acrididae; genus Schistocerca; species Schistocerca nitens. Next base: position 1,007,570,279 of record NC_064614.1, read on the forward strand.
AGGGAAACACGCAGCTATGTGTGGTCGCAAGCAGAGACAGAACAAATACTGTAAGTCAAGGCCCTGGTGCCTGATGTACACAGATGTCCCTACTGGATGGTTGCCTGAACTGATCTCCACATTGGGCATGATTGGCTGCACCTATATACTATGCAGCAGGCCACATAGCGCCTTCCACAGTAACACTTCCAGCCACCGCCCTTCGGGCCTCATGTGTGATCATATATGGCCCCGCCAACACCTTACCACACCTTGTGGCTGCATCACTTGAGCTTACGTGATACTTCCTGAGTCTACATAACATTTCTGGCCAACACCTAGTCCAATGCCCTACCTATAATGTACCTATAATGTCTCCTTTGTACTATGGGTAGCTTCTAGAAAACTTGTGTGTTCTGGGTTCTGTCATTTCCATTTCCAGCATTGCATTTTCTAAATATGTGACACTTCCCCCACCTTGGGGAAAAATTTGTTGGCACTTTCCTCAGCTTTATAATTCTCAAAAACAGAAATACAAATAAACAAATCTTATCTTGTAGGAGAAACACATTTACATTTTTACGTTACACGCTTTGTATCTTTGTTACATATTCTGATACCTGGAATAGAAACACATGCTAGGTTACAATATGAGACATTCCATATCATTATTACAATTCTGTTCTCCGATATGGTAGGTATACATTTCATCTTATAGTCAACTTTACAGTGCTTTATACTTTATACGTTTTAATGCAGCTCTCCATGCTTTTCTGTCCTGTGCAAGCCACTTCATTTTTGAATAATTACTGAAACCTATGCCCGTCTGACTCTGCTTACTGTTTTGATGTCTTGCTCTCCCTCTACAATTGTTAGGCCCCCCCCCCCCTCCACACACACACACACACACACACACACACACACACACACACACACACACACACACACAGGCACACACTTGTCTCCAGTACTAAATTTGTGAGCCCTTGATGTGTCAGAATGTGTCCAGTTAACTGATTCCTTCTTTTAATCAAGTTGTGCCACAATTTCTTGTCTCCCCTGTTCTATTCAGTACCTCATCATTAGTTACATAATCTACCCCTCTAATCTTTAGCATTCTCCAGTAGCACTACATTTCAAAAGCTTTTATTCTCTTCTCGTCAAAATTGTTTATCATCCATGTTTCACTTCCATACACGGCTACACTCCATACAAATACTTTCAGAAGAGACTTCTTAACACTTAAATGTATAGTCATTGTTAACAAATTTCTCTTCTTCAGGAAGGCTGCTCTTGCCATTGCCAGTCTACATTTTATATCCTCTCTACTTCAGCCAGCATCGGTAATTTTGCTGTCCTAAGAGCAAAACCTATCTACTACTTTAAGTGTTTCATTTCCTAATCTGATTCCCTCAGAATCACCTAATTTAATTTGACCACATTCCATTATCCTTGTATTGCTTTTGTTGCTGTTCATCTTACTTCTTCGTTTCAACACACCATCCATTCCATTCTACTGCTTCACCAAGTCCTTTGCTGCCTCTGATAGACATACAATGTCATCAGCATACCTCAAAGTTTTTATTTCTTCCCCTTGAATTTAAATTCATGCTCCAAATTTTTCTCTGGTTTCCTTCATTGCGTGCTCATTGAACAGATTTAATAACATCGGGGACAGGCTACAATCCTGTCCCACTCTCTTCTCAACCACTGCTTTCCTTTCATACCCTTCAACTGTAATAACTCCATCTGGTTTCTGTACTAGTTGTAAATAGCTTTTCACTCCCTGTATTTTCCCCTGCTACCCTAAGAATTTGAAAGAAAGTATTCCAGTCAACACTGTCAAAAGCTTTCTCGAAGCCTACAAATGCTATAAATATAGGTTTGCCTTTCTTTAATCTATATTCTAACAAGGGAACCTCCCCATCGCACGCCCCGCAGATTTACTTATAAGTTGGCACAGTGGATAGGCCTTGAAAAACTCAACACAGATCAATCGAGAAAACAGGAAGAAGTTGTGTGGAACTATGAAAAAAATAAGCAAAATATGCAAACTGAGTAGTTCACGCGCAAGATAGGCAACATCAAGGGTAGTGCGACAGGGGGAGCGCCGTGGTCCTGTGGTTAGCGTGAGGATCTGTGGAATGAGAGGTCCTTGGTTCAAGTCTTCCCACGAGTGAAAAGTTTAATTTTTTATTTTCAGACAATTATCAAAGTTCAGGCACACACACATAATCAACTTCGCTCTCCAAAATTCCAGGACAAGTGCAGATTTGCTTGGACATATGCAGGATTTGACGGTCTATACAAGGAAAAATTTGAAAACGTTAAAAACATGTTATGACAGAGCACAGGGAAAACTGTGCGACTGTGAAACTGTTGCATTCATTTGCTGCTGTTTATGTGACAAACTCTTATGTTTTCATCACTTTTTTGGGAGTGATTATCACATTCACAAGAAAACCTAAATCTGGCAAGGTAGAAGAATCTTTTTACCCATTCGCCAAGTGTACAAGTTAGGTGGGTCGACAACATATCCCTGTCATGTGATGCACATGCCGTCACCAGTGTCGTATAGAATATATCAGACGTGTTTTCATGTGGAGGAATCGGTTGACCTATGACCTTGCGATCAAATGGAGAGGCACGTCCTTTCGTCTACTAATCGCACGGTTTTGCGGTGCAGTCGCAAAACATAGACACTAAACTTATTACAGTGAACAGAGACTTCAATGAACGAACGGACAGATCATAACTTTGCGAAAATAAAATTTTCAGTCGAGGGCTGACTTGATCCAAGGACCTTTCATTCCGCAGCTCCTCACGCTAACCACGGGACCACGGTGCTCTTAAGCTCACACTATCCTTGATATTGACTATCTTGCGCATGGACTACTCAGTTTGTATATTTTGCTTATTTTTTTCATAGTTCCACACAACTTCTTCCTGTTTTCTCGATTGATCTGTGTTCAGTTTTTCAAGGCCTATCCACTGTGCCAACTTATAACTAAATCTGAGGGGGGTGCGATGGGGAGGTTCCCTTGTAAGATAAGTTGTAGGATCAGTATTGCCTTGTGTGTTCCTACATTTCTCTGTAATCCAAACTGATCATCCCTGAGGTCAGCTTATACCAGTTTTTCCATTCTTTTGTGTTAGTATTTTGCAACCATTACTTATTATACTGATAATCTGGTAATTTTCACACCTGTCAGCAACTGCTTTCTTTGGAATTAGAATTGCTACATTATTCTTTAAGCGTGAGAGTATTTCACCTGTCAGATACATCTTGCACACCAGATTGAAGAGTTTTGTCATGGCTTACTCTCCCAAGGATATCAGTAGTTCTAACAAAATGCCCTCTACTCTCAGGACTCTGTTTCGACTTATGTCTTTCAGTGCTCTGTCAAATTCTTCTCACGGTGTCATATATCCATCTCATCTTTATCTATGTCCTCTTCCATTTCTATAATTCTTCCTTCTAGTTCATCTCCTCTGTGTAGCCTTTCTATATACTCTTTTCACCTTCCCCTTTCAACATTCTCTTCTTTGCTTTGGACTGGTTTTTTATCTGAGCTCTTGATTTTCATACAGTTGATTGTATTTTCTCCAAGGGGCTCTTTAATTTTCCTGCAGATGATATCTATCTTTCCCCTAGTGAAATATACTTCTAAGTTCTTAAATTTGTCCTCCAGCCATTTTTTCACGGCCATTTTGTGCTTCCCGTCAGTCTGATATTTTAGACATTTGTATTCCCTTTCGCCTGCTTCATTTGCTGCATTTTTATATTTCCTCTTTTCATCAATTAAATTCAATATCTCCTGTGTTATCCAAGGATTTTTACAAGGCTTTGTCTTTCTACCTATTTTATCCTAAGCTGCCTTCACTATTTCATCTCTCAAAGCTAACCATGTGTCTTCTTCTATATTTCTTTTCCTTGTTCTGTTCAACCGTTGCCTAGTTACAATTTTAATACTTCAAAGATAATACACTTTCCACTAGTTTTCACATTTTCTACCAATGTTACAGTTCCGTTTTTGCTTTGACACTTCGAGGTTGTGTTCTGTCTTCAGCTCTACTATATCTAACATCGCTTCACACATATCTAGCAGGCATTAGAGACCTATGAAAAGTTATTTCTCCACTGCCTCAAGATGTCCTGATTATATCCCTATCTGGACCCTAATTTATGATAGTGTTTTCAACAAATTTTCTGCAACACTCAACACCCATGGTTTTGAACATAGATTTGAAACAGTCCCTGCAACACTTACACTGTCTACATAGACAACAGATAACTATTATAATCGCTACACGAGAGCCCATGAAACTCCAAAAAGAGAAATGACTTGATGAAAAGTTGATGAAGGCACTTCTCTAGTGATACTCTATCTCATTTTGTAGTTCATCCAGCTGTTAAGTCATCCGACCGCCTAACTGCATGCTGTATTGACAAATATAGCTTATATTTTTCCTCTCATTATTTACTATGCAGCAGTGTTATTTCCATGCTCAGGTTCAGCACCATATCTCTACTGGGACTTTTGTCCATGTTATAAGTTTGGATTGTCGCACCATTTGAGCCTTATACCCATAATAGTTATCTAAAAATTTTCACTTGCCTTTGCCTTAGAGCATGATACCTGTGGGTCTTCCTTCATGACAGGTCTTTCAGGGCAACAAATAGCCATTTATTATTACATAATGGTGTCCACAGACGTGTTCAGCACTATTAGCTTCTGCATGAAGATCTTCAGAACTTCTCAGATGGGCTGCAGAATCTTAGTCTTACACCTCTCTTGTTCATATGGGAACAAAAGTATAAATAACTGCTAGCATTCTCTGAGGGTCTGCTCTACCATTTTACACTTTAACTGAAATGCACCCAGTAAGGAAGGAAGAATTAGGGGGGAGCCTGCTGATACTTACCCTCGGGGCTGGTTTGCTTGGACACAGTGATCCCAGAGTGGGAAGCCACTGAGCTCTCTTTTCAAAAACTTATTTTAACACGAATGCACACAGTACAAACATTGGTACTTCTGCAATACAGGGAAAGAAATACATTTTTAAAAACATTTATTTCTAATAAAACAAAGCATCTGGATAGCTAATTCCAAAGAAGAGTACAATTAGAGCACTTGTGTTAGGAAAGACAGTTCAGTTAAATGTCTTATGTTAAGTTTCTTGACTCCAATAAATTTTTAGACAATTACTCTTTTCAAAGAACTCAAGTGCATTAACTCCAATTCAAATTCCACATAATTTTACAAATTATTTTGTTAGAATTCTGTAGCGAAAACGGTCATGACTGACCAGTGAAACAGATAACTAAACATTGATAGGACCTCATAGCATTAAGTAAGCAGCCTGACTGGCAAATTAAATAGTTAGATTAAATATTTAAAGGAAATAACACAGCATTAAACATGTGATCTTTACTACCCAGGAGCTAACTTACTTATGATGCAAGGCACGATTTTCTGAGGGAACTCCCAAGAACAATTGGCAGTGTTAGTATACAAATAAGCAACTAGTTCTTAGGCAATGACACCCATAATTGACCAGCTAAAGAAACAATTATATTAAATATTTAAAGGAAAACACCATAACAGTAAACAAGTAACCATTACTGCCCAGCAGTCATCTTACTTACACAATAACAGGCATGATTTTGCTTAGGCACAGATGGGCATAACTGACCAGTACAAAAAACAATTAAATCCAGTCTTTACAAGAAATGTAACCTAAAATTAACCAAGCATTACTCACACATGGTACTCACAACTTTCAATCAGCTCCATTTTATATCACCTTTTCCAATTACTGATGCTTCCCCACACTGTACATCATAATTTCAGTTGTGGGAGAATCACAGAGAGCACTATAACAGACAAAAAATGCATTTAAATTCAACACGATTTTCATTGTCCATTTGCCACAAGGCTACCTTAACAAAAGACACACTGTAGACAACTGCATTTAACATAGAAACTCTGAGTCACATCAGTGACTTTCAAAATTTCAGGTTAAACATGGGAAAACAGTGCACACACTTAGCTTTGCACTTCCCTCCTCTTCACAGTGCAAAACAGATTTAAACCTCAAATGCAGAGCAAGGCTACAGTGAGCTCAGTGAAAGTCAAGGGATTCAAAGCCCGGGAATGCTCACCGAAGTTCACAGGCATGGCATATGCCAAGCCAGATCACAGCCTTTATCACAACTTGGGATCAACCCAGTGCTACAGCCATGAACTCTGTACCAACAGACTTCTTCGATGTGCTAGATATGATTCTGTCGAGAGTGGCCGCACTCTGTTCTCGCGCTGCCCCGTGTGTGGGAGTGTACACAACATGTGCCTTCAGTTCACTACAGCTGTCTTATTGTCCATCAAGTCTCACTTCAAAACTTTATACTCGCCTCTGTCCTGGAGCCACACATCAATATTTTTGCCTGTCTCATTCGACTCCGGACAAAATTGACAGTTATGTATCAGTAACTGCTCGTTACTTTACTTTGTATAATGACACTTCACATCATCAGTGAGCGGTAGCGTTTCTCTGGGGCAATAAATGTAAATAGATGCCTCATTCTGCCCACTTTTCATTTAACGGAGGCTGTACACACTGTCCTCAACTAGTGGGATATTTAAGTGTAACTTATGATGTTTCCAGCAGTAAAAACATCTAGATTAATAATTCTGATCCATTGGTAACTGCTATCGATTGTTAGGGCAACAGGGAACCCTTATCCTTGATGTTTTCTTTTAGCAGTTCTAGATACTTCACAATATGAACTGGATTGATCAGATGTGGCTCCAGAAAGCCTTTCTGAGCTTTGACTATCACTGATATTAACATATTGTATTCCCGCCACAGCTCGTTGAATATGCCCATGAGTTGTATTAGCTGTGCTTTAATAGCAATAAAGTTATTGCTCTTCGCAATCTTTTGTCAGTACTATTCTCATATTCTACTATGTGCCAGTTCAATTGTTTCATTCCATGTGGGATAATCTCATCTTTTTTTTGCTACGGAGCTTGCCATTTGATTAAAACTAGTCAGTAGTGCTTTAACTATGGTCACCTGCTCCTTTGAAAATCTGAATAGCTGTTTCTGTTCACCTTCCAAAACATCTGTCTTTACCTTGAAGTATGTAGTGTCAACTTCATCTAGTGTTCCAAACAAAATCTTATTGAGCTCATCCACAATGTTTAAGATTCTTCACTTTGTACATGATTCATGTCATGCCAGTTGTCCAATTAGACCATGTGCTTTTTCAGTTTTCCCTATATGCCACGTTATCACAAGTTCTGAACTTTTGTACTGTGCTGCACTCATATTCAGTAATACCAACCCATCTATACAATATCAGACTGCTTGCCTCATGTGAACATCTGTGTCCTCAAATTTCTGTTTCAGTTCCATCAAAGGAAAATAACTCACTCCTTTCTGAGTTACAATGTAAAGTTTCACATGTCCTCATAGTACAGTTCAGGTGATGACTGAAACTTTGTTATCTGTGGCACAGTTTTCTCTTGTGTGCACAACTCCTGATATGTTTGGCTGGGTTACACTTTATGCAGTTTCTCAAATTTCTTCCCCAAACTAGAGATACCTCAGGTGATGATTAGTGCTTTCTTGACACTCCAGTTCTACAAACCCTATCTGTCAGGTGCATATGTTATATAGGTATGGTGTTTGTTCTTTTGGGTATTTTGTTTTCACAGTAGACTGTTAATATCTTTCCAGGCAGGATGTAAGGTGACTGACTTCTCACGCCCTTACTTAGTTTTCATGGATTTTACTTGTCCTACATACATTCTATGCATGGAAAGTGCTCTCTGGGCAGTCTCTTGCATAATGACCAATTGATTTGCATTTAAAACATATTATGGGCATAGGCCGCACACATTGGCCTCCTATGACATGGCAAGTTATGTAGTGAATGCCTCACTACCTGTGATTGGTCCATTTCCTTACTATTTTCTGACACAAATGGCCCTATTTTTCATTTTTTTTTTTTTATCTCTGCAACAAACTTGCCCAATGTGACTTGGCTTCCCTCATATGAAGCACCTCGTAGCCTTCTTTATGTTTCACGGCACTGCACTGCAGTCTCAGGCAATCATCTTTTCTCTGGCTGAGGCTATTGCACTCTCCTCTGACTTGACTGGGGCTATCATGCTCTCCTCTGGCTTGGCTGAGGCTATCGCGCTCTCCTGTGGCAGAATGATCTCCATAGCCTCTGCTAATGTTAGTTGCCCACTGCACGCAAGCACTATGATCTTTATCCTGTCATCGCAAATGCCATGGATAAACATTGCTCTTCTTAACTTCCAAATGAGCGTAAGACTGTCTTCTAACTCAGATTCTCACATGGTATCTCTAACAGCTTTCTTGTAGTGGTGCTACATTGTATCCAACATTGAGCCCTATTATGTTGTGCACCATCTGCTATGAAGCATTGCCCTAGCACCACTGTCCACCCGCAGTGCTGCCGCTACTGCTGCTAATGTGTGCATTCTGATGTCTTGCACTCTGTCCAAGACCTTGTGCCTCGCCTGCGCGGCCACCACAGCTGCCGCACCAACTCTGCATCATCTGGGACCTCGTGCTGCCTGCTGCTGCTGTTGCGTGTCTTCATGCCATTGTCTACAACCTTAACACCACCGTCTGCAACTGCTGGTGCCACTGCACCATCTCAGTGCGCTATTTGTGACTTTCGCCACTGTTGGCTTCTCCTGGCCGCCTTCCTGGCCACCTGCCTTCCGTTTAATCCACCTTGACTCTGGCCACTGTCCGTCTGCAGCTGCTGAGGCTGCACCACCCCTGGTTGCCCTCTAGGGTAACCACTCTGTCCCCAAGTGCCATATGTCTGCTGGGCTAGTCTAGGCCTCTTGTTCTTTCTTCTGTGGTTGCTATCTTCTTCTCAAGAGGGGAAGAGGAACACTATTTTACTTTTCTGTCTGCTGGCTCTGTTGTTGACCTGTGTACTGGTTGGTCAAGTAATGCAAAAATGGTTACCCATTCTGCTGTTTTATGCGATCTCAGATTGAGTAGATTCGATATTCCAAAAGGAGGTGACCTATTCCTGTAACTCGTGGTGCAAAAACTATCACACAATAATCCATGACCATACTCACATCTGACACTAAAAAATATTTTATGTTGCATCCAACGAGTGGTCTAGATGCTTCATGATTGTGGGAAGTCTGTCTGGTTAGCTGATGTGGAGCTCGCTTACTGAATGTTTTTAAGGAGTTATGTACGAGGGCGGTTCAGAAAGTAACCTCCGATTGGTCACAGTGCGGGTTGTGGGGGGAGTAGCGACGCCATCTGTGCGTTCACGCACTCAACAGGTCAGTCGGCATCAAGCCGTGGTCGAGTGAACGTCGTACCTGCGCTAGTTTAGTTTTTGTGGCAGTTTGAAATGTGTGCTGCAATAGAAAACCCCGCCAAATGTGAAGTGCGTGCTGTCATAAGGTTTTTTACAGCCAAAGGATATTCTGCAGCAGCTATTCATCGTGAGCTTTGTGCCGTGTACGGACCAAGAGTTATGAGTGAAGGAGTTGTCCGTGAATGGGTACGTTTATTTAAAAGTGGACGAGAAAACGTTCATGATGAAGAGAGGAGTGGTAGACCATCATTGGTGACTGACGAACTCGTTCAGACAGTTGATGCAAAAGTTCGTGAAAATCGACGTTTCTCAATGTCGGAGTTGTCTACTGGTTTTCCACAGATTTCTAAGACACTCTTGTACGAGATAGTGACAGCAAGATTGGGTTACCGTAAGTTCTGTGCACGATGGGTGCCCAAAATTCTTACCGACCACCACAAAACTCAAAGAATGGCCTCTGCATTACACTTTCTGTCACGTTATGAGGACAAAGGAGAACCATTGTTAAACAGAATCGTGACCGGTGACGAAACCTGGATTAAGTACGTGAACCCTGAGACAAAAGAACAATCAAAGATGTGGGCATATTCAAATTCGCCTACCAAACCAAGAAAAGCCTCGCAAGATTTTTCTGTCAGAAAACTGATGGCAACGGTGTTTTGGGATGCCAAAGGGGTGTTGTTGGTTGAATTCATGGAATGTGGTACGACCATTAATCAAGACGTGTACTGTGAAACAATAAAAAAGTTACAACGGGCAATACAGAACAAACGCCGTGGTATGCTGACTTCCGGTATCGTTTTTTTGCACGATAACGCCCGTCCTCACTCTGCTCGCAGAACAACGGCCCTTCTTGAGTCCTTCAAGTGGGACGTTATCAACCATCCACCTTACAGCCCAGACCTGGCGCCAAGTGATTATCACCTCTTCATGCATTTGAAGAAATGGCTCGGGTCACAGCGGTTTGATGACGACGAAGAGCTCAAAGATGCGGTCACAGGCTGGCTCCAGGCACAAGCGGGTGATTTTTATGCAGAAGGAATTTCAAAGCTTGTGAAGAGATACGATAGGTGCCTCAATCGCTATGGAGACTATGTAGAAAAATAGTGCAAAGATGTAGTTGTAAGATGTATATATTAAAATATTTTTATTTAACTTGGTGTATTTTTTTAAATCAACCGGAGGTTACTTTCTGAACGGCCCTTGTAATTTGGTCAAGAAATATACAAATAAAAGGTAAGACATGAACAACAAGAGTCTTTAATGCTCGTTTGAGTAAAAAGTAAATAAATGGCTTGACTGAAAGTACAAATGAAGGTACACTATTCCTGATTGTAAAATTCCCTTGGACGGGGGAGGTATGTGGCTTATTATGATTGCGAGCAGAGCTAGAGCAAATACTGCAAGTACAGGCCGCAGGCCTGACATGCTCAGTGTCCCTCTTGGACAGCTTTCTTAACTGAACTCCCCTTTGGGCAGCAGTGCCACCCATCTTTATACTATGGGTAAGGCCACATAGCCATTTCCCTTGGCACTTCCTGCCGCCACATTTTGGGCCTCGTGTGTGCCCATATATCATCCCCAACAACAACTTACCCCGCCTTGCAAATTCTTCACATGATACCTCACGAATCCACATAACAATTCCCACTGATGCCTAAAGCAACACCCTCCCTGTGGCATCTCCTTTGCACTCTGGGTGTGTTCTAAAAAAACTTGTTTGGTCATGGATTCTGTTCTTTGCCTTTCAGCCATTGCATTTTATAAATATGCAGCATCATCCTCAAGGGAGAAACAGTGTACTATGCACCAAGAACACTGTAATCCTTTCACATCTGCACCTGCCATTTGAGAACATGTAATGGACACCTCCTAACATTCTGTGACATAGTGCACCATTGGTCGGAAACTACCAGCAGCTGGACTAGGGAATTACTGTCCCAAGCATAGGTTGCCATTAACACCAAAACACAAACACCTGTGTTTGGAGGGGTGCTGTGAGAAGGAAGATAGACTGCTGCTGCACTACCCAGATGACCATCGTCAGTGAGTGTGGTGTTGATCTGGGGAGAGATCCCATTGTTCCAATGTTTTGGAGAGGCACAGTAGTGTTAGTCCTATCATAATATTGTGGAGAGCCACAAGGTACAACTTCAGGTCACTGTGACAATGCAGTGGTATATCACGAACATCCAGTGTCCTCGTGTGTTACCTCTCAGGTGACGGTATTGTGGTGACATTTTTCAACAAGCTGACATAGAAGGAATGACCCATGAGGAAACTCTTGTTTCGATTTGGAGCACGTGGATTACTGCTAAGATTTTTGAATTCAAGTGGTAGCGTATTGAAAATGGATGCAGCAGTATACTGCATACCTTTCTGCACCAGACTTAAGGAAATCTGATCCAAATGCAGGTTTGATTTCTGCCGAGTATTAACTGAGTGAAAGCTGCTTATTCTTGGGAATAAGCTGATATTGAGAGAGAGAGAGAGAGAGAGAGAGAGAGGGAGAGAGAGGGGGGGGGGGGGCAATGTCAAAATACCTAGACTCATGAACAGGGGTTGACAAGAGGTTTGTGAACTTACACCACTTATTGCCTGAACTGCCCATTTCTGAGACAAAAATATCCTTTTAGAATGGGAAGAGTTGCCCCAAAATGTAATACCATACAACATAAGCGAATGAAAATAAGCAAAGTACACTAATTTTCGTGTCGAACGACCACTCACTTCAGATATCGTTCAAATAGTAAAAATTGCAGCATTAAGTCTTTAAACAAGATCCTGAACATGGGCTTTCCACGACAGTTTACTATCGATCTGAACACCTAGATATTTGAACTGTTCAGTTTCACTAATCTTGTACCAATTCTGTGAAATTAAAACATCAGGTTTTGTTCAATTGTGTGTTAGAAATTGTAAAAACTGAGTCTTACTGTGATGTAGCGTTAGTTTATTTTCTACGAGCCATGAAGTTATGTCATGAACTGCACTATTTGAAACTGAACCAATGTTGCATACAACATCCTTTTACTACCAAGCTAGTGTCATCAGCAAATAGAAATATTTTAGAGTTACTCGTAATACTAGAGGGCATATCATTTACATAAATAAGGAACAGGAGTGGCCCCAATACTGATCCCTGAGGCACCCCCACTTGACCGTACTCTGCTCAGATCCCACATCATAGCCATTCTCAACATAATGAATAATGACCTTTTGCTGTCTGTTGCTAAAGTAAGAGGTGAATAAGTCCGTAATGGTCCAACTTCGGGAGCAATATTTTGTGATCAACACAATCAAATGCCTTAGTTAAATCAAAAAATATGCCTATCATTCGAAACCTTTTGTTTAACCCATCCACTACGACTTCTAAATCTGAACTTTCATTTGGTAGCAAATTGTGTGATATAAAATGATCAGTTATCCTTCCGTACACAGCCTTTTCAATAACTGTAGCAAACACTGATGGCATAGAAATAGGTCTAAAATTATCCACATTATCCCTTTCTCCCTTTTTATAAAGCAGCCTTACTACTGAGTGCTTTAATGTTCAGGAAACTGACCATTCCTAAAGGAGAAATTACAAATACGGCCAAATACAGAGCTAACATGTGCGCAGCACAGCACTTCAATATTTTGTTAGGCACTCAATCATAACCATGATAGTCCTTAGTCTTCAGTGATTTAATTGTTGACTCAATCTCCCCCTTGTCTGAATCACAGAGGAGTATTTCAGACATCAATCTCGGAAAGGCATTTGCCAAGAAAATTATATGATTCCCTGTAGAAACTAAGTTTTTATTTAATTCACCAGCAATTCTCAGAAAATGATTGTTAAATAGTGTACATATATCTGATTTATCAGTAACAGAAATAATTTTACTACAAACTGACTTAACGTCGCCAACCTTGTGCTGCTGACCAGACACTTCCTTCACAACTGACCATATGGTTTTAATTTTATTATGTGAATTAGCTATTCTATTTGCATACCACATACTCTTTGCCTTCCTAATAACATTTTTAAGCACCTTACAGTACTGTTTGTAAAGGATTACTGTAGCTTGATTGTGACTACTTCTAACATTTTGATATAATTCCTGCTTTGTTCTACATGATATTCTTATCCCACTAGTCAGCCACTCGGGCTGCCTACTACTGCTAGGAAGCCATTTAGAATATTCTAATGGAAAGCAACTCTCAACGAGTGTGAGAAATGTGTTTAGGAAAGCATTATATTTATCATCTATGCTATCAGCACTATAAACATCCTGCCACTCTTCTTGCTTGACAAGGTCTAAAAAACTCTCTATTGCTGTTGGATTAACTTTCCTACATAGTTTGGAACTATATGTGACATTTGTTTGACTACAAAAGCCTTTTAGTGTTAAAATTTGTGCACCATGGTTTGAAAGGCCATTCACCCTTTTACTAACAGATTGCCCATTTAGTAATGAAGAATGAGTAAAAATATTGTCTGTGGCTGTGCTACTGTTCCCATGCACCCTAGTTTAAAAAAACATTCTGCATCAGATCATATGAATTTAGGAGATCTACCAACATCCTTTTTCTTGCACCATCATGTACAAAATTTATACTGAAGTCACCACATATAACTAATTTCTGGTACTTCCTTCAAAGTGAATCGAGAACCCTTTCTAGCTTGAGCAGAAATGCTCTGAAGTCAGAGTTAGGGGACCTATAAACAACAACACTTAGTTTAGCTTCACTAAATTCAACTGCCTCTGTACAACATTCAAATATCTGTCCAGTGCTGGGCTGTGATACATCTATGGACTCAAATGGAATACTGTGTTTTTTTTTTTTTTTTTTTTTTTTTTTTTTTTTTTTTTTTTTTTTTACGTACTTAGCCACTCTCCCACCACACAAGGAACTCCTTGAAAAACAACCAGCTAATCTGTATCCTGGTAAAGGAAGCCTCTGAACTGTCTTATTTAAGTGGTTCTCTGACGTCCAATAATTTCAATCTATAAGCAGTTCACTAATTTTATCTCTAATACCTCTTATATTTTGCTGAAATATGCTAATTCCTTCTCTACTTGGAAACATGACATCCCCTGAAGGTGATCCCTTATTTAGAGGGACTTCCTTTAAGCAAGTATACCTGTCAGCTGACTTCAATCTAAGAAAGGTGCAGCTCTAACACCAACTACTATAGGAATTTTTCCACGAGTGATCCCACCACCATCCACTACACTGTCACCTATAAGCTTTGCCAGCCTCCCCTTCCCATACCTATTGAGGTGCAGGCCATGCCTAGTGAAACCCAATCTACTGATAGACCCAACTGGCACCAATGAGATGTGATCCAAGCCCTCCGCCATCAGTGCCCTCCCCAGCCCCACATTAACGCGCCTAACAGCCGCATTAAGATGAGGCCTAACATGATGCTGAAACAGTTGCACGAAATGCACATTAGCGCCACCAGTTTGAGTAGCCGTCTTTCCCAGGTCACCACCTACATGATATTCCTTGTTCCTATCAAGACTGTTCCCTGCTCCACCCACTATCACTACCTGATCCTCCTTTGTAAAATTCCTACATAGCTCTCCTATGCTGTGAGTCACCTGAGCCAACCCTGCACTAGGCTTTACAATGCTAATGACCTGGTACTCACTCCCCAACACTTCCTGTTGGGGTACTCCCATGGCCAGTAAGGTTCCCAGCTCTATCTCAGACATACAGTAATGTGTGGGACGAGCTCAGATGTTAAATCCATCCCAGTGTCAGTATCAAGGATATCGAGGACCAGTTACCAGATTTTGTCAGGAGAGACTACAACTGCTTTGTAATACCCTTCTCAACTGAATCACTACACGCATCCAGGCCAGATGGGTGCATCGTCATACTGATAAGTGAGCTCATAATGCGAAGTTCTTTGTGAATTTTACTCAATTTCATTATTGATGACATAGCATCACGTACCCTCCCAAATGGTGAAGTTTCATTTTGTTTCCTCTTCTCCTTCTGGGTACTTCACTTTTTTGTCAGGCAGTGTAATATGTTCACAGTGGGAAAAGAGGTCAGATTTATTTTTAGATGTAAAAGTACATAGAAGTCTACAGAAAGCCCACTCATATGGGTAGATAGGTACCTTGACAAAAATTCCAATCTTCATCCCAAGCACAAAAGAGGAGTAATAAAGACACTGGTAGATCAGGCCTGAAGAAACTGTAAGCCACTTGGAGGAAGAGCTCCATCCCTTAAGAATTTGTTTCAGAAGAAGTGGTTACTCTGATGAAAAATTAAGCAAACACTAAATCATGAAAAGGTGTGGAACTTCTGGCAAAATAGAATCAGCTAGAAGAAAAGTTTTCTAGAAACTTACAAAAAAGCATAAACATCTGTCTTAAATAACACAATTTCAATTGTTGTCAGTTCAGTTGTCGTCTGGGCAAATTTGATAAATTGGCATTAGTAGATCATGCACTGGGACCAGGAGCTATGAAATTTGGTTTTTTCACCCTAAAATATTATCAAGGTCCAGTCATTACTATACTAGGCTGTACACAGAGCCCATAGGAATTAAGTAGCACAAAAACAGCTTTAAGAGAAGAGGGGGCACGACTGTAACTAGACAAGTTGTGAGCTTTATTGTTAAGTGCAGCAAACTGTGACAACTCTTCTGCTGTACAAGTTAAAGAACACACATTGGTGTGATTCCACAATTTTTGCAGTGGGCAAATAACATCACAACTAGACCATTGCATGGTTATTAATAAACAGTCCAGCAGCTTCGTCTAGCAAAAGGACTTTAAATTTGAAAATTAAGTATCAGTAAATCTTTATCTCTAAGGATGTCTTCTGTTGAAGAGATGAATTTTTTTTGCGTAGAAACATACTTTCGAATATGGCTTAATTCCCATAAAAAGAATGTCTTCACAGAGATAAACACTAGCTGTGAAACCCTTCATTAGATGTGTTCGTTACTTTTGAGAATGATGGCACCACAGATAGATGTTTGTATTGTTCTCTCTCGTCTTGGAGTGAAGGACAGTTTATTATCTTATCTGATTGGTCTTTATTTATACATACTGCCTTTTCTTGTTTTTCTGTTTTCATGATACTCTGCTTCATTTCTCCATGTTGGGTGACACTGCCACTGTACTTATTCCATTATTATTATTATTATTATTATCTTCTTTCCTTTCTCAGACCTTAGGTCTGGTTGAAAATGGAAAGTGACGTGGACCTTGATTAAGCGTGACTTCCTTTTAACTGTACGGTATATGTTACATTGCATTTAGGAACTTTCGGGTAATTCAACATGTATCAATAATTACAGATTTCTGTAGTTGTATTTATAAGTTTGGATGTAGCTGTATTGCGTTGATGTGCTGGTGGATATTGTGTGGGATGACTCCTGTAGTTGATAGTATAATTGGTATAATGTCGACTTTATCCTGATGCCACATGTCCTTGACTTCCTCAGCCAGTTGGATGTATTTTTCAATTTTTTCTCCTGTTTTCTTCTGTATATTTGTTGTATTGGGTATGGATATTTCGATTAGTTGTGTTGATTTCTTCTTTTTATTGGTGAGTATGATGTCAGGTTTGTTATGTGATGTTGTTTTATTATTATTATTATTATTATTATTATTATTATTTTTATCTTTTTCCTGTCTCAGACGTTAGTCTGGTTAAAAATGGAAAGTGACGTGGACCTTGATCAAGCGTGACTTCCTTTTAACTGTATGGTATATGTTATATTGCATTTAGGAACTTTCGGGTAATTGAACATGTATCAATAATTACAGATTTCTGTAGTTGTATATTTAAGTTTGGATGTGGCTGTATTGCGTTGATGTACTGGTGGATATTGTGTGGTATGACTCCTGTAGTTGATAGTATAATTGGTATAATGTCAACTTTATCCTGATGCCACATGTCCTTGACTTCCTCAGCCAGTTGGATGTATTTTTCAATTTTTTCTCATGTTTTCTTTTGTATATTTGTTGTATTGGGTATGGATATTTCGATTAGTTGTGTTAATTTCTTCTTTTTATTGGTGAGTATGATGTCAGGTTTGTTATGTGGTGTTGTTTTATCTGTTATAATGGTTCTGTTCCAGTATAATTTGTATTCATCATTCTCCAGTACATTTTGTGGTGCATACTTGTATGTGGGAACGTGTTGTTTTATAAGTTTATGTTGTAAGGCAAGCTATTGATGTATTATTTTTGCTACATTGTCATGTCTTCTGGGGTACTCTGTATTTGCTAGTATTGTACATCCGCTTGTGACGTGATCTACTGTTTCTGTTTGTTGTTTGCAAAGTCTGCATTTATCTGTTGTGGTATTGGGATCTTTAATAATATGCTTGATGTAATATCTGGTGTTTATTGTTTGATCCTGTATTGCAATCATGAATCCTTCTGTCTCACTGTATATATTGCCTTTTCTTAGCCATGTGTTGGATGCGTCTTGATCGATGTGTGGCTGTGTTAGATGATACGGGTGCTTGCGATGTAGTGTTTTCTTTTTCCAATTTACTTTCTTCGTATCTGTTGATGTTATGTGATCCAAAGGGTTGTAGAAGTGGTTATGAAATTGCAGTGGTGTAGCTGATGTATTTATATGAGTGATTGCTTTGTGTATTATTATTATTATTATTATTATTTTGTTTGATAAATACATGCATTTGTCAGTATTATAATTTTAATTTCTCTACAGTACTGGAAAAATACTTGTTTACACATTTCTATGCCTCATATTCGTTATTAATTGTTGTAAATTATCTTCAGGCTTTAAACTTTTATATATCTGTTTGTCTTTCCTGCTTTATGCCATCCTGACAGCTTTGCTTTTATTTTCAACATTAAATTTATTTTATTTTATTTTTTATGAATTGTTTGCAATCTTTAACATGATTAAAAATTGGGGACTGTGTCTCAGAATGGCTCCTTTCGTTTTTTGGTGCCTAAATATTAGGTTGGTGCACAAATTCATAGTATGTTTGTTTTGCTTGAGGGTATGCTCCACTTGCTGTGTGTGATTTTTTTTTTTATCAATTGTCATTCTTTATTTAAGTTCCCTGTTGCTATTTGAGTTTACTTTTTTCCGTTTTATCATTTGTAGCCAGTGGATGAAGATGTGGACACTAGAAAATGGAGTGCCAAGTGAAGAAATAGGAACATTTCTGACATGTTCTTCCATTTGAGTTCAGTAAAGGGGCAAAAGCAGTGGAGGTAGCCAGAAACATTTGTCCCATGTATGGGGATAATGCCATTGGAGAGAGCATGGCGAGGAAAATGGTTTTCTCATTTTAAAGAGGATAGTTTTGACATTAGTGACTCTCCACATTCAAGAAGATCTTGTTTAAATGCATTAATCCACAATGCTCCACATCAGTGTACTGAAGAACTGGGAAATGTGATGAACTGTGATCATTCCACCATTGTGCAAAATTTGCATCCAGTGAGGAAAGTTGTACTGTGTGCTCTAAGCCAAAATCACAAAAATCAATGGCTGCCCATATGTCCATCTCTGCTTTTTTGTCATCAATTGGCTCATGAACCATACCAACCATTCCTGTTCTGTATCATGACTGGTGATGATAAGAGGTCGAATGATTGAGCCAAAACAACACAGCATCTCCCGGTACAATGACCTGACGCACCCACAAAAGAAAATGTTATCATGGTTGCCACAAGTTCTGGAAATCAGGGAAGTTCAAACGTGTCAGGGAAATATCAGGGAAATTTGAAAAAAACACTGGAAAAATCTCGCTTTTGTCTCAGCAGATGAAATGGTTTGTTTACGAGATATCGTGCACCATCGCCGGCTGGGTGCCGCTTCCCTACTCCCCCATTCTTACTGCTTCTCCCCTTCCTACCACTCCTCTCAGCTTGCAGTCAGTGCTGCCACCACTTCGTGTCACTAGCCTAGCAGCTGCAGATGAGAGGCAGTGGTTTGTTTGGCTCTGATTCTCAGAGGCTGTCGACGCAGTGGTCGGAGATGTCGGTCAGGTGTGCGTGAGTTGTGTCTGAGAGATTGCGTGATTGTGTATGTGCTCTCATTTTCTGACAAAGGCTATGGCTGAAAATTTAGTTGTGAGAGTGTAGTTGTCTTTTCTACATGCCTGTCTGCGGCTCAGCAATATTCTTTTTGGTGAATTGTTACCTATCCTTATTTGTACCTGATTCTCAGAGTATCAGGGCGAGTTATCAGTTGCATGAATTGATCACTGTAGTCTCTTTTCATCAACATGGTGTCTGTGACACGTGATTAGCTGGCTACACGAGTGGACTCCCATGATGGGCCAAAACTGCAGGCCATTTCTGCCAATCGAAATCCATTGTTTCCCACTAATGTCCAAGCCCTGCCCATTGGATCTAGTCTCACTGATATGCCTGCAGGCTGGATCTATTTGTGTGTGGCGTAATGCAGTGGATTTTTGTGATTTTTCCATGGACCTGGGACTGGGTGCTCCGTGGCAGGCCAGAAGCCACAGGTGATGGATTTCAGGAATTGCAACTGTCTCACCGCAAGTAGTTTTACAGTGTGGCATTTTATAGACATTTTATTTATTATAGTACATTTTGGCACCTCAAAAGTAGTTTATATAATAGAAAGTATGGATGATAAGAAGAAGAAAATTGTGGCAGTCGCTGGCAGTTTGTATGCACAGATATTTCTTGAAAGAAAAATCACGCAATACCTGTAAAATAATAGACATAACACAGTGGGTGATAACTGACAATAACGGATGTAGTAGAACCAACATTTTATTGGTGGTCACCTATAGTGTTGGCTTACACAACTCTTCCCTGCCTTATACACTTCTTTCAAGACACCTACGTTTTCCGAGGTTCTTTCTGAAATCAGTAAAGGTATTTTAAATCTGTCTTGCGACTCCAAGGAAATGTGTATTTTTGTCAGCAAATGTAGTTTGTTTTATTGAAATAAAATAACAACAGTGGTCTTAATGAAACACATACACCATTTGGTTTGCTTTCTCCATCTAACATTTTTTGTCAACTTATATTTTTACTTTACCTTGAGATCTCAAAATTTATCAGGGAAAAATGCTAAAACTTGTCTGGATATAGGGAAATATTAGGAAATTTCAGTTGGGGAAACTTGGGGCAAGTGTGGTTATGCATCTGGTGGAACAGTGATGATGTACTATTAATTTCTTCCCTAAGGTGTAACCATCACTACTGACATTTATTGTCAATGACTGAGATGTCTTGCAGATGCAGTCCAAGAACGACTACAAGGAAGACTCCAAAAAGTGATCCTACTCCATGGTAACACCCACCCACATTCTGCTAGACTGGCAAAAAACACTATACAGGAGTTGGTTTGGGAAATCAATCTGCACCAGCATTATTAATCTAATCTTGTGGCCTCAGAGTTTCACGTTTTCTGCTGTCTATTGAACAACCTCCAAGGAACTTCCTTTCTGGATGAAACTGTGCTCGGAACATGGCTCAATGACTTTTTCACCTCAAAACCATGTGATTCCTACAGTCACAGAATCGAAAAGTTACCCTACTATTGGCAGACTGTTGTAAATAGTGAAAAAGAATATATTAGTGATGACTTAAGTCTCTGTTATGTGTATCTGTTGTTTTATTAAACTTGTAGAAAAATTCTACGAACTTGTGTACCAGTCTAATATTTAAGGGTCTGACAGAACTTTCTAATGTGTGTTATCTGGCTTTTTAAACTGAACATTGTTACTGATGTGTATATTTGTGAATTAATCAGAATTCCATTTTAGAGAGTTTTGCATTTACATTGTTTTTTACTTACACTTAGTCCAGTTCTAGATTATCAGTACGAATCTGCGTCTTAAAATTTGTAAAACCTCAGTGTTAGGCATGAAATTTGGTGGAATTTCCCAAAACCAACTGTTACTTTTATTGTTTTGCAGAAATTATCTGAAAGTTCAAGATCTGTTACAGACAAATCACAATGTTCCCTGTCTATTTATAAGTGTGTACATGATTATTGATGTGAAGTTTTATTTACCTTTGATGTGCTGTTGACCAGTTACGACATGCCAGAACTGTGAAGAATATTTATGACAATAGTGCTGATGTCATCTCTAGAATTTATATATCTGGATACCACAATCATTGTTGGATGGGGGGGGGGGGGGGCAGGGGGGGCGGAGGTTCTCATACAAATGCATATTCCTCGACCATGTAAGGAGTTTCTACAATAACAGGTGATCTTTTTGTAGAAAGATAATATTGTATGCTGAATTTTTGTCCATCTGCAGCATTGTTGTGGGATGCACACTGCTGTGCTATTAAAGACTGAAAGTAAACTTGCAGTTGATATACTTTTTTTCTGCATGTTATGATGAAGATTTGTTAGATTTATGTGAATTTTAAAGTTACATTTTTATGACTTTTTCCTTTTGATTCTTTGTAAGCTTGCATTTGCTGTGTTGGAATCTATTTATTGTAGACAAACTTGAGAAAATTTTGGAGTGTTAGAGACATTTTTTTAAAGAGTAGAACTTACTTTCACAATTTATCCTAAACAGGCATAGGTTTCCTCATGATAACAGATATTTGACTATTTGTGGCCTGAAACTCTTTTTTCTTTGCTGTTGCTATTCAGCTCAAAATACCTTCTCTGTTTTGTTAAGGTATTGGCCCTGTCTTGTGAAACTGTGACTACTGGCAGGCCTGACTGTGACAGCACAACTTGCTCTAAGACAGCACAACTTGCTCTAAGTCAGCCATTATCAGTGCCATCTCCAGCCTGATATTAAAAGCTCATCAAAGTGCATATTACTGCTTCATGTTGGAGAAACTGTTTTGTACTGGTCGCCATCAAAATTTGTTTTTCATGTATGCAACCATTGCCTGTTTCCTCTTTCTCCCAGCATTTCTACCAGTTATCATTTTCCAGCCACCTTCCTCCCCTGTCGACAATCTTGGTAATAGCTTTCCTCCTTCCTTCAGTTGTGTCTGGCACAGAATTCACCTTCCAGTTTGCTATCAAAATCTTCTCATTGCTTACTCTGTATTTCTAGGAATGGTTTCTCGACTTTCTCAGTGGCCTCTTTGGTGCACTACACCTAGCAAATCATTTATGAAAAGAATAATAGTAAGTTCTGCTACTCATTAACTTATGATTGCTGTCACAATTTTAGCTTACATTCGAAAGATTTAGAATGAATGTTCTGGCAAATGAAACTTTATTATATTCAGATTTGTAAGTAGGTGGGAATGTGTAATATTTGTTAAAGGTTCAGTAACTTTCGCTGATGAAAATAAACGGAAATAGTACATCACATTCCACAAGTAACAGTCTTTTATGACTGTAATAAAATCATAATTAGACAATATGCATTTCACTTTATTTCAGAGCATCTTCAGTGGTCAGATTTTTTGCTTCCTACTTCATTCCTAATTTTCTTCCATACACAGGTGCTCAATTTTTAGAACATTGTACATTACTGACACTGGCTATATCTTTGTTTTCATGTTGTGTAAAACAAAAATATATCCAATGTCAGGAAAGTGAAGTGTTATAAAAATTGAGCACCTATATGTGAAAAAGCATTAGGAATGAGGTAGGAAACAAAAGATCTGAATTGCGTATGATATAAATAAGACTTTTGTCACAGTTGCAAAAGACAATATGTAACCTATATTAGTTTTATAACTACTAGTGTGGAGAATGAAGGCCTGTCAACAAAAAAGATAACATGCATACTATTCTTTTGGCGCTCTTTATGACAGCGGAATGAAATAGTGGTTACTTGAATGTAAAAGGAAATGACAATTTATCACACTAAGATTATTTGATAAGATTGTTCACAATTTGTCATTTACGAAACGAAATCTATGGCATGTCTTTTGGATTTTCAAAAAACACAAGACATTTTCTGAAATTCACAGTGGAACGTCATATTTTTATGTTACTGACAAAAATAAATACTTATGTTTATGTACATTTAAAAATAATTGTTGATATTCTAGGCTGGAGTTTCCCTTCTTTAAAAATATATTGTGTTAGAACACTATACACAGTTTGTGCATGACAAATATCTGCGATTCTCTCTCTCTCTCTCTCTCTCACTTTCTCTTTCTCGCTCTTTCTCTGTGGCCCTCTTGAAAATCTCTTCTGTCTACTCTTAACATGTCTTGGAAATCAAGTGTAGATAAATAAATGAAGAAACAGATGTTACAATTTTTTTACTGTTTTCGCAAACATGTGAAAATTGTCAATGATGGTTAATATGTCTCCTATTCTTACTTTAAAGATCTTTTGTGATGTACAAATCAATTCATCATAACATGGTTTATGAGGATATGCCGGGGAGATCATAGAACACACATCTCCAGATGTCCAGCTGGGTTAACATTTATGTTCTGCATAGTATTGTGATGGCTAGGTTTTTGGAGTTGAGATACTATGCACATCTAAAATCAACACTTGTAAAAGATGATTGGGTCATTTGTCAGTATATTGTACAGAAAAACGGAATCATTAACTTGATTGGACATGTTGATACAAGTCTTTCTCATCTTAATGGTTTGTAAATATTAATTAAATAGGCAGGTCATGACTCACCTTTCCTCCTGGCTTCAGAATAACTGCCTCTTCCATTAATTATTTCCTTTGTGCTGTGGAGGAACATGTGTTTTCCAAAATTAGGAATAGACCTGCCATCTTTATTTTTGAGCTTGCCTGTTTGCTTTACTAGGATTTGTTTTTCCTGATAGTTAGTAATAGCCATCCCATACATCTCTCTATGAATTTAATGAATTTCTGAACGCGCACACACACACACACACACACACACACACACACACACACACACACATGGGATTTTGTAGACCGTACCATGGAAAAATCGGAGAGGGTCAAAATGATGTCATCATAGACAGTAGCTTTGGTGTAATACTTCCATTGACTACAGTAATATCTAATGATAACAACATTTATTGCATAAAGTATACATTGTTTGGTGAAGGCATTTGGTATGCTCTATTATCACTTAAAAGGACTGAAAAACAGCATTTTCAGTAATAACAAGCAGTAATTTGTATTTATTGTTGCTTGTACATGAATAATGATAGTTAGTTTACTTTACATTTGTTATACATTCTTCTATACTATACTTATGCCTTTTTTCAGACACATGGTGCTTCAGTTGCTTCTGGCCTGTGTGAAGCCTTTGGGGCCATAAACGAACTGCAAAATGTGCAGCTGCAGAAGGATATAGATGAACTGAGACATTCTTTTGATAATTTAGATTCCAGTATAAAGAAAATTTTGGAAGGATATAAAAAACTACGCTCCTCAAAGCATGAAATAGAAATTAGCTACAAAAAGCTTACCAGTAAATGGGACTTCCTAAGGAAAAAATACATTGAATATATAAAAACTCAAGACAGTGAGTGTATACTTAGAATAGAATCAAGTACAGCAAGCTTCATGGATGTATTGAAGGAAATGCTGCAACTTACATGCTGGGATACATCTCTGATGCACCAAGGGAAAGAACTGCTGTTGACTGTTGCAAACCATGTGAAGCAAAAGTTATCCCATTTCAGCGAATTTCTTAAAGTCAAAGCCTTAAGAAACTTTACGTTGGGATCATATCCTTTTATAAACATAATTATGTTATTGTTCCTTTTTGTAACTCCATAAAGTATATACAGCATGAGATGAAAGGAATTAAAAGATCATTTGTGTACTGAGTGTATCTAATAAAGGTTTTTCTAATTTAATACTGTAATAAGGATAGAGATATGATTTATCTTGAACAGAAATATCTTCTCCATGCAGACAAGCATGGATTTCACAAACATCAGTCATGCAAAACCTGATGTGTGCTTTTCTCATATGCTATCCAGAAAACCATAAATTAAAATTATCAGGTAGACACAGTTTTTCTTGGCTTCAGGAAAGTATTTGACTGAGTACCACACCTGAGCTTGTTATTGAATCTACATCTACATAAATACTCTGCAATCCACCATATGGTGCATCGCGGAGGGTACCTCATACCATAACTAGTATCTTCTCTCCCTGTTCCACTCCCAAACAGAACGGGGGGAAAATGACTGCCTATATGCCTCTGTACAAGCCCTGATCTCTCTTATCTTATCTTTGTGGTCTTTCCACGAAATATAAGTAGGCAGCAGTAAAATTGTACTGCAGTCAGCCTCAAATGCTGGTTCTCTAAATTTCCTCAGTAGCAATTCACGAAAAGAACGCCTCCTTTCCTCTAGAGCCTCCTACCTGAGTTCCTGAAGCATTTCCGTAACACTCGCGTGATGATCAAACTTACCAGTAACAAATCTAGCAGCCCGCCTCTGAATTGCTTCTATATCCTCCCTCAATCCGACCTGATAGGGATCCCAAACGCTCGAGCAGTACTCAAGAATAGGTCGTATTAGTGTTTTATAAGCAGTCTCCTTTACAGATGAACCACATTTTCCCAATATTCTACCAACGAACCGGGAAAGACGACTATCCACCTTCGCCACAACTGCCATTACATGCTTGTCCCACTTCATATCGCTCTGCAGTGCTATGCCCAAGTATTTAATCGACGTGACTGTGTCAAGCGCTACGCTACCAATGGAGTATTCAGACATTACGGGATTCTTTTTCCTATTCATCTGCATTAATTTACATTTATCTATATTTATAGTTAGCTCATCATCAGCAAACAGCCGCACATTGCTATCCACCCTATCCAAAAGATCATTTATGTAGATACAAAACAACAGCGGACCTACCACACTTCCCTGGGGCACTCCAGATGATACCCTCACCTCCAACTAACACTCACCATTGAGGACAACGTATTGGTTTCTATTACTTAATAAGTCTTCGAGCCACTCACATATTTGGGAACCAATCCCATACGCTCATTCCTTAGTTAGGAGTCTGCAGTGGGGCACCGAGTCAAACGCTTTTCGGAAGTCTAGGAATATGGCATCCGTCTGATACCCATCATCTGTGGTTCGCAAGATATCATAAGAAAAAAGGGCGATTTGCGTTCCGCAGGAGCGATGCTTTCTAAAGCTGTGCTGATGCATGAACAGCAACTTCTCTGTCTCAAGGATATTCATTATATTCAAACTGAGAATATGTTCGAGAATCCTGCAACAAACCGATGTTAAGGATATTGGTCTGTAATTTTGAGGATCCGTCCTTCTACCCTTCTTATATACAGGCGTCACCTGCGCTTTTTTCCAGTCACTCGGGACTTTACATTGGGCAAGCGATTCGCGATAAATGCAAGTTAAGTAAGGAGCCAATGCAGTAGATTACTCTCTGTAAAACTGAATTGGAATCCCATCAGGACCTGGCGATTTATTTGTTTTCAACCCTTTCAGCTGCTTCACAACCCCAGAGATGTCTATCACTATGTCCTCCATACGGGAATCTGTACAATACTCGAACGGCGGCATGTTTGTACGATCCTCCTGCGTGAAAGATTTCTCAAATGCTAAATTTAAAATTTCAGCTTTCGTTTTGCTGTCTTCTGTTGCCAGGCCAGACTGATTAGTGAGTGACTGGATGAAATCCTTCGACCCACTTACCGATTCTACGTAAGACCAGAATTTCCTTGGGTTTTCAGCAAGATCTTTTGCTAGGGTATGATAGTGGTAGTGGTTGTATGCTTTGCGCATTGCTCTTTTTACAGCAGCATGAATCTCTACTAACTTTTGCCTGTTCTCATTCTCCCGATCTTTCTTGTACCGCGAGTGCAACTGTCTTTGCTTCCTGAGCATTCTTCGAATTGTGCTGTTAAACCATGGTGGGTCTTTTCCGTCCGTAACCCACTTTTTTGGCACATACTTGTCCAATGTGTGATTTACAGTGTGTTTAAAATTTGCCCATAATTCTTCCCTGTCCATCGTACTGGAAGTAAATGAAGTAAATTCATTTAATAAGTGGGATGCTAACAACTGCTTATCTGCTCTTTCTAGTAAGAATGCTCTCCTAGCCTTCTTGACCAACTTTTTAACTTTCATAACCATAGTCGTAGTGACAACATCATGATCACTAATCCCTGTCTCAAGCCCCCAGGGGCTCAGCATTCATTTGCTGGGTACGTTCCTGAGCTGGGGACTGGTAAGCGCTGCCAGTCCTCTGTCACCATAAGCTCTGGGCATACTTCAGCGACCACCATGCGGCATGGCGGTGGAATGTTGTGTGTCTCAGGGAGTGGGGATCTTGGCTTGACCGCCCGGATCGTGAGGATGGGATAAACCTCTATAAACAACCCCTCAATCTCAAGGTGTGCTGCGCGCTGATGAGATGCATGGCTTGTTGAGGTGGAACAGTCATTAGCGGGCAACCTCTGGGGAACCTGCCGCACCTCAGTTGTATAAGGCTTACCTAGGCATGCGGGGCTCTGTCTAGGTGGACTTCTAGTTCCCTAGCTGCTCGTGGGACCGAGATGGAACCCTCGAACTTTTATTCTTCTCCTGCCAGCGGAAAGGGTGGACCGCTGGTGGGTTCTAACACCCAATCCAACAAGAGGGCTCGTGTAGCCAGTCCTCCTGATTCAGTTACTAGTAACAGAATGCAAACTGCTTCAGAGAATGTGTTTCTCTTAATTAAAAGAAAGGAGGGGAGTTTTGATAAAGTTTCACCATTTTATATAAAGAAAGGCTTAGAAGGCATTGCTGGCACCTTAAAATCTGTCAAGCGCTTGCGAAATGGAACCTTGTTGGTTGAAACATCTAGTTTCCAGCAAGTCCAGAACCTTCAGAAAGCACAATTTCTTGGGGAGTTTGCGATAGAGACTGAATTTCACAACACCTTGAACTACAGCAAGGGTGCTGTGACTTGCAGAGATCTCGTTGATATTCCCCAAGACGAACTGAAGGCTGAATGGTCCCGGGAAGGAATTGTCGACGTGCAACACGTTATGAAACGAGTGGATGGTACTCTCATAAAGACTGACTCATTTATCCTTACATTTAACAGCACCAAATTGCCAGAGCGTGTGAAGGCAGGTTTCCTACGTCTCAGTGTACGGCCTTATTTCCCCAACCCCATGCGGTGTTTTAAATGCCAACACTTTGGGCACACTACTCTCGGCTGTAGAGGGGAAGCCACTTGCGGGAATTGTGGTAAAGCTGCCCATGAGGGAGTTGGTTGCTCCTCTCCTCCCAAGTGTGTCAACTGCTCCACCCTGTGTGATGGCTGCCATTATACAGTGGAACATGAATGGATTCCGGGCACATGTGGAGGAACTGAACCTCCTAGCACGGCAACGCCCCCTGTGCTTGTGTTTACAGGAAACGCATTTAAAACCATCTGATGCTCCTGTACTAAGGGGTTATACGTTATATCGCAAAGATGACCTGACTGGAGAAAGGGCCAAAGGTGGAGTTGCCGTGTTTGTCAATAATGACCACCACTCCTCTGCTCTCCCCCTCAATACTGACCTGCAAGCAGTTGCAGTTGAAATTCATTCACATCGGAGGCTTACTATTTGCTCCCTTTATTTACCCCCTCTGGATGCAATGACCTTAGACGCTCTCACAGATCTTATCGACCAACTCCCTCGGCCATTTCTCCTCCTGGGAGACTTCAATGCCCATCATGTCCTGTGGGGCTCCACTTCTCTTTGCACTCGAGGTTGAATGTTGGAGTTTTGTGCATCCTAAACACAGGTACTCCGACTCATTTCTCTACTGATACTGGGTCATTCTCAGCCATTGACCTATCTTTCTGCTCTCCAACCCTCACCGACTCTGTTCACTGGGAGGTCATTGACGACCTTCATTCCAGCGATCACTTCCCCATCCGCATTCATCTCCTGGATGGTGTATTGCTGGAGCAGAGGCCGCCATCGTGGATGATTGGCAGAGCTAACTGGCCACTGTTCACTCGGTTGGCTGTCTTTGAACACCGTAACAGCGTACAGGAATGGGTGGATCACATCACACTTGTGATCCATCATGCTGCTGACCTTTCCATACCACAGTTTTCTGGCCCTCTTAAGCGGCGCCTTGTGCCTTGGTGGACAGAAGAGTGCCGTTCAGCCATCCGGGACAGGCGTGCGGTTCTTCGCCGATTTAAATGCCGCCCAACAGCGGTCAATCTTACCGCCTTTTGAATTGCGAGAGCCAGGGCACGCCGTGTCATTAAAGAGAGCAAGAAAAGGTCATGGCAGGAGTTCCTGGACTCCATCAATCATTCCACTTGTTCCACAAAAGTATGGGAAGCCATCCGGAGGATTTCCGGTAAATGCAGCCATTTACCAATCGCTGCAGTCCTGAACCAGGGATGCCTCCAAACGGCACCCAGAGCCATTGCTCAGACGCTGGCAGAGCATTTTGCACAAAGTACTGCCACTGCAACCCAGGATCCAGCGTTTCGTCGCTACCGTACGATTGTCGAAAGAGCGAACTTGGACTTTCGGTCGAACAGTTTTGAGGCCTACAACTCCCCTTTCTCCATGTGGGAACTTGAATCGGCACTTACTGAGACTTCTGACACTGCACCTGCTTACGACCGCAACCGGTACTCCATGCTTCGACATCTGCCAGCGGCGTCAAAGGAAATCCTCCTCGAATGTTTTAATCTCATATGGCAGACAGGAGTGTTCCCCATCTCGTGGAGGGAGGTGATCCTCATCCCTCTCCTCAAACCAGGAAAGGACCGCACATGTCCCGGTAGTTATCGTAGTATCGCCTTGACAAGCTGTGTCGGAAAGACCCTGGAATGGATAGTTAACAGTCGTCTGGTCTGGCTGTTAGAGACCAGACAGCTCCTTAGCCGCTTTCAGTGAGGATTCCAAAAATTTCGGTCCATGGTCGACAACCTGACCCTCCTAGAGGCGGCTATTCAGCAGGCTTTCCTCCGTCAGCATCACTGTATTGGTATTTTCTTTGATATCAGTAAGGCATATGATACTACTTGGAGACACTGTATTCTTGTACAACTGCATCAATGGGGCTTTCGTGGCCGCCTCCCCATTTTCATTTGGTCTTTCCTGTCTCAGCAGTTTTTTTGGATCCGCGTTGGTAACACACTGTCTGATCGCTTTGAGCAAGAGAACGGTGTCCCCCAGGGCAGTGTTTTAAGCGTTACCCTCTTTGTCACAGCCATCAACAGTATAATCTCTACAGTGAGGAGTCCAGTACAGTGCTCCTTGTTTGTGGATGACTTTGCTGTTTTCTGTTCCTCCTCCAGTGTTGCAACCATGAGCCGTCAGTTGCAGCTAACAGTGTGGCGGTTAGAGGAGTGGGCTACAAAGACGGGTTTTCGGTTTTCTGCCGATAAGTGTGTTTGTGTTCATTTTAATCGTTCTTGTCATCTTTTTACTTTGCCTGCCTTGCATATGGGGGATACTGTCCTACATTTTAGAGACACAGTGCGGTTTCTGGGCCTAATTTTTGACTCCAGGTTGTCATGGCTGCCACACCTACGTGATTTGAAAGCCAGAACCCTGAAAGCACTGAACATCCTCAAGTGCCTCAGCCACAGGTCTTGGGGAGCAGACAGGGCGCGTCTCCTTTAGTTTTATCGAGTTTTTGTGCGTTCACGGCTGGACTATGGGTGCACAGTATATGGGTCAGCGAGACCGTCTTATTTGCAGATCCTTGACGCTGTTCACCATGCTGGGATTCGATTGGCCACGGGTGCTTATCGGACCAGTCCCGTACCCAGCCTCTGTGCTGAGGCTGGCGAACCGCCACTTACCATCCGGCAGCAGCTCCTGCTGGTGCGCCGGGCTTGTAAGTTTCTTGCAGCTCCCAGCTCGCCTGCTCACCATCTTGTTGCCCATCCACCTCTGGACCGCCTTTTTTCCCGCCGTCCCCGGGTTACGTTGCCGTTTGGGATCCGTGTGCAATGTGTGCTAGAGTCCCTCGGTGTGGAGTCTGTACAACCCCAAGTCCAGGGTTTTAACCGCCTGCCACCCTGGTTACTGAAGAGGCCCGGAGTGATTTTAGATTTATTGCAGTACAAGAGAGATTGCACTCCTGCCACCGTTTTTAATGCAGCATTTTCTGCCATTTTATCTGAGCACCACGACTATGTAGCTGTTTTTAAGGATGGGTCGAAACAAGGGGATTCCGATGGTTGCTCAGTTGTTTTACCGGATTGTGTCCTCAAGGTCCGACTGCCTCAGACTTTTACTGTCTTTGATGCAGAATTGTCTGCGATCTTGCGGGCACTGGAGCAGATGAGACAATCTTCCTCTCCTAAATTTCTTGTCTGTTCCGATTCACTCAGTGCCCTTCACTCATTGCAATGTTTGTATCCGGCAGACAAAATAGTCCAGACCATCCAGGATGCCCTCCTCCGACTACAGCGACTGGGGAAGGTTGTAGCTTTCTGCTGGGTTCCGGGGTGTGTCGGGATTACTGGGAATGAAAGGGCAGTTCTCGCAGCCAAGGAGGCGTGTCTCGATACACAAGTATCTCAGTGTGCTATCCCCCTGCACGCACTCACCTCGCTGTTGAGCTCACGAGTCATGCATTGGTGGGAGGATGAGTGGCTGGAAGTGACTGACAATAAGCTCCATATAGTCAAGCCCACAACGTGTGTGTGGTGTACTTCCTTTCAGCCCCATCGACAGGACGAGGTTCTCCTCACTCGGCTTCGAATAGGCCACAGCCCTATGACGCATGGCTTCCTGCTCCAGCGAGAGGACCCTCCAATGTGTGGTGCTTGCGGCGTCCAGGCCACTGTGCGCCACATTTTATTGGATTGCGTTTTATTTTCTGACCAGCGGGCCGCGGCTGACTTGCCAGCGGACCTGCCACCTCTTTTAGACAACACTCGGATGAATGTGGTTAAAGTTTTAAAGTTCTGTGCCATGTCAAATGTTTTTCCAAAGATTTTAGGGAGAGGATTTTAATTTGCTCACTGTGTGACAAGCTCGCCCATATTTTATGTAAGTGGCCAGCCACTGACAATTTCCTGTGGCAATCTCGTTGCTATGTTTTCCCTTTCCTTAGGTTTTAATTTCTTATGTAGCATTTTCCTTCTTTTCCTGCTTTCTTTGAGTGTGTGCTTCAGTTTTATTAGGTCTGTCCACATTCATTCCTTTTAATGTGTGTCAGGGCGCTGATGACCTCGATGTTGAGTGCCCATAAGCCCCAACACACACACACACACACACACACACACACACACACACACACACCCTGTCTCAACACTGACACCGTCGATGAGGTCTGGTCTGTTCGTGGCTACCAGATCCAAAATATTTCCATTACACGTTGGCTGTCGATTTAGCTGCTCAAGACACTTTTTGGATAATGTGTTCAAAAGTAATTCACACGATGGCTTGTCTGTACCACCTTTAATGAATCCATAGACATCCCAGTCTATACTACGTAGGTTGAAGTCGCCTCTGACTAATATAGCATGATCCGGGTACTTCTGCGATACAGAGTGTAGACTCCCTTTGAATGATTCTAGGACTGTCACGGTGGAACCTGGTGGCTGGGAATAACACCCAACAATTAACTTTATTTCTCCTAGCTCTGTTAAACGTGTCCAGATAATTTCACAATCACGCTCTACTTCGAACTCAGTAGACACAATACTTTTGACAACTGCAATGAAGACACCACCTCCTACGGTGTCTAATCTGTCTCTCCAATACACATTCCAACCCTCACAAAATATTTCAGAACTTCCTATCTCAGGGTTCAGCGAGGTCTCAGTCCTGAGAATAATTTGCGCACCACACGCTTCCTGGAGGGCAGTCAATTCAGGAACTTTATTCGGAACACTCTGAAAATTTACTGCTAATATCTTGGTAGCTGAAGTGTCTTTACACTGAGCGCGTCCTGATTTCCCTTCCTGCACGTCGACTGGTGAATGTTCATCAGGATACCCGCACTACTGCCTAGCCTAAAAAACCCCTATGTGCACGCCACAAGTACTCTGCTACCCGAGTAGCTGCTTCATTTGTGTAGTGCACCCCTGACCTATCTAGGGGCTTCCTACAATTCCCCACCCAATAGTGCAAGCCTAGAAATCTGCAGCCAAGACCGTCACAGAGTCGATGAAGCCCCTGGCTGAGACCCTCCACTCGGCTCCAAACAAAAGGACCCCGATCCACTCTGGGAACGATGCTGCAAATAGAGAGCTCTGCTTGCACCCCGCGTGCGAGGCGAGCGGTCTTCACCAAATCCGCCAGCCGCCTGTACGAACTGAGGATCGCCTCAGAACCCAAGCGACAGGAATCATTGGTGCCGACATGAGCAACTACTTGCAGACAACTGCACCCCGTACAGTCGATAGCTGCAGGCAAGGCCGCCTCCACATCTTGGATGAGGCCCCCCGCCAGACAAACTGAGTGAACGTTGGAATTCTACAGTACAGTACAATACAGTTATATGGAGTAGCAAACAAAATTTGTGACTGGGTCAAGGATTTCTTATTAGGGAGGACACAGCATATTATCTTAGACAGAGAGTCATTGGCAGATTAGAAGTAACTTCAGATATGCCACAGAGAAATGTGTTAGGATCCTTTGTGTTCATTTTTTATTTTAATGACATTGCAGACAATTCTAACCTCGGACATTTTCGCAATTGATGCAATCACGTATAGTGAAGTTCTGTCCCAAAAAATGCTGCACAAACATCCAGTCAGATCTTGATGAGATTTCCAAGTGGTTTAAAGTTTGGCAGCTAGTTTTAAGTAATGTTAAGGAATGTAAAATTCTGTGCTTCACAAAAGGCAGGAAAGTCGTATCCTCTATGACTACAATACAATATCAGTGACTCTTGGCTGGGATCAATCAGTTCATACATATACCTGGATGTAACAGTTTGTAGAGATACAAAATGGCACAGTCACACAGGCTGTGTTTTAGGTGAAGCTGCTAGCAGACTTTAGTTCATTGGTAGGATACTAGGAAAATGCGATCAGTATACCAAGGAGATTGCTTACAAAACACTCCTGTGGCCCATCCTAGAATATCGCTCAAATGTGTGGGACCTCTATCAAACAGGCCTAGCAAGAGACACTGAAAGTGTAAGAAGAAGGGCAGTGCAGATGGTTACAGGTTAATTTGATCCTTGGGAGAGAGTGTCACAGAAATGCTGGAAAAACAGAACTGGCAGACACTTTCAGCAGATGCACAATGTATCCCTTGAACGTGTGCTTATGAAGTTTCAACAGCTCATTTTAAGTGTGGAATATAGGAATACACTGCAAAGTGGACAGAGTCAAAACCATTGTACAATAAGTCAAAACCATTGTACAATATGCATTAGATGAGTATGTGCCAAGCAAGATTGTAAGAGATGGAAAAGAGCCACCGTGGTACAACAACCGAGTTAGAAAACTGCTATGGAAGCAAAGGGAACTTCACAGCAAACATAAACATAGCCAAAGCCTTGCAGATAAACAAAAATTACACGAAGCAAAATGTAGTGTGAGGAGGGCTATGCGAGAGGCGTTCAATGAATTCGACAGTAAAGTTCTATGTACTGACTTGGCAGAAAATCCTAAGAAATTTTAGCCTTATGTCACAGCGGTAGGTGGATCAAAACAAAATGTCCAGACACTCTGTGACCAAAATGGTACTGAACCAGAGGTGACAGACTATTAAGCCCGAAATACTAAATGTCAAAGCTGCTTCACAGAGGAATACTGCACTGTAGTTCCTTCTCTAGATTGTCGCACAGATGACAAAATGGTAGGGAGATAGAAAAACAATTAAAATCGCTCGAAAGAGGAAAGGTCGCTGGACCTGATGGGATACCAGTTCGATTTTACACAAAGTACATGAAGGAACCTTCTTGCAGCGGTGTACCGTAGGTCTCTAGAAGAATGTAGCGTTCCAAAAGATTGGAAAGGGGCACAGGTCATCCCCGTTTTCAAGAAGGGACGTCGAATAGATGTGCAGAACTATAGACCAATATCTCTAACGTTGATCAGTTGTAGAATTTTGGAACATGTATTACGTTCGAGTACAATGAGTTTTCTGGAGACTAGAAATCTACTCTGTAGGAATCAGCATGGGTTTCGAAAAAGACGATCGTGTGCAACCCAGCTCGGGCTATTTGTTCACGAGGTCAGAGGGCCATATACACGGATTCTCAGGTAGCTGCCGTGTTTCTTGACTTCCGCAAGATGTTTGATACAGTTTCCCACAGTCGTTTAATGAACAAAGTAAGAGCATGTGGACTATCAGATCAATTGTGCGACTGGATCGAAGAGTTCCTAGATAACAGAATGCAGCATGTCATTGTCAATCGAGAGAAGTCTTCGGAAGTAAGAGTGATTTCAGGTGTGCCCGCAGGAGAGTGTTGTAGGACCATAGCTATTCACAATGTACGTTTATAAATGACCTTGTGGATAACATCCTAAGTGCACTGAGACGTTTTGCTGATGATGCTGTAGTATATCGAGAGGTTGTAACAATTGAAAATTGTACTGAAATGCAGGAGAATCTGCAACGAATTGACCCATGGTGTAGCGAATGGCAATTGAATCTCAATGTAGACAAGTGTAATGTGCTGTGAATACATAGAAAGATAGATCCCTTATCATTTAGCTACAATATAGCAGGTCAGCAACTGGAAGCAGTTAATTCCATAAATTAGAGAGTAGGCATTAGGAGTGATTTAAAATGGAATGACCATATAAAGTTAATCGTTGATAAAGCAGATTCCAGACTGAGATTCATTAGAAGAATCCTAAGGAACTACAGTCCGAAAACAAAGGAAGTAGGTTACAGTACACTTGTTCGCCCACTGCTTGAATACTGCTCAGCAGTGTGGGATCCGTACCAGATAGGGTTGATAGAAGAGATAGAGAAGATCCAATGGAGAGCAGCACGCTTCGTTACAGGATTATTTAGTAATTGTGAAAGCATTACGAAGATGATAGATAAACTCCAGTGGAAGAGTCTGCCAGAGAGATGCTCAGTAGCTCGGTACGAGCTTTTGTTAAAGTTTCGAGAACATACCTTCACCAAGGAGTCAAGCGGTATATTACTCCCTCCTACATATATCTCGCAAAGAGACCATGAGGATAAAATCAGAGAGATTAGAGCCCACACAGAGGCATAACGACAATCTTTCTTTCCACGAACAATATGAGACTGGAATAGAAGGGAGAACGGATAGAGGTACTCAAGGTACCCTCCGCCACACACCGTCAGGTGGCTTGCAGAGTATAGATGTAGATGTAAACTTGACCGGGCCTGTGTTATGAGTTGTTAACATTACGGGGACTTGAATCCATTGTAATATAGAGAAATACGTAGTGGGTATCTCATAAAATTATCTCCTCATGAACTGACTGCAGCTGATAATGTTGTTCATTTCACAAATGAAGAAGATAATTTTTGAGATAACAATGCATCTAAACATTGTTCTTAGCACAGGAAAGTTGAGAAAAATTCACTACTGATTCTCATCACCATAAATGGTATCAGAACTCACCTTTTCTCCAAACTATTGAGCTGTGCTGTGAATTAATGTAATGGAATATTTGTCCACCATCTTCATGTTTACACAGTGGCTGCATTACAGACATCAAGGTGGCCATGCCAGAAGGCAACTAATGACCTCCGTCGTGCCACCACACTGCTGTATTTCATTGGTGCTGTACATAAAATTTATTTTACCATCAAATTCTTTAATTTTTTGAATTCTTTTTCTCCTCCCAAAGTGTTCTTGTTAATGGCTACCCTTTTTGCCTGGTCAATTTGGATTTTAGTGACAGTTCATGTTGTTAACTATTTGCAAAGTTACGTTTTCAAAGAAATTAACATTTAATGTGGATTATTTTGTGTTATTGTAGTACACTCTATATTTGAAAATGAGGCTAGTTCATTACTTAAATGCCATATGCAACAACATTGATGATTATTGAAGTTGTGGAATATTGTCTGTTAATATACTGTGACTCTGCTGATTATAAGGATTATTCCTTCTCCTAACATTTTGCATTTTTGTCAGCATTGCTATTTGTTTCTTAACTTGAAACACTAGAGCTTCTCTTACAATCAACAAATACTTGGAAGAATTTCCAGGCCTTGTACATTTTCTGTATATTGACAGAACAAATCACCGTATCACTGCTCCTGGTCTTGACTTCAGCTCAGAAGAAACGATAACTCTTACCAAAAAAAAGGTGTAGTATCAGTTTCTGTTACAATTAATTAAAAATGCAAAATGCATAATTTTAAGAGTATATTTTTTTCTTACAGATCTGGTCCATGGTGGATTTCAGCCGAGCCCATTTACAAGAGGGACACCTAGCTATTATGTGGAAAGATACAACATTCAATTACGCATACTTCTTGTGGTTTGAAGATGCATCCGTAAGTCGTATACATTATGCTGTTAACATTATTGTGAACATCAGTTTATTCATGTATTGTAGCTACATACCCTTGCACAGTCAGCTATCTGTGCACTGCCCATCCTCTTATTACTACCTTTGAATTTCCGTAGCCCTGTTCCTTCCATAGTATCTTTCATGTTTCAAG
The DNA here is from genome assembly GCF_023898315.1 of Schistocerca nitens. NCBI lineage: Eukaryota > Metazoa > Arthropoda > Insecta > Orthoptera > Acrididae > Schistocerca > Schistocerca nitens. The sequence continues at coordinate 1,007,608,102 of NC_064614.1, forward strand.
ATGGGTTCCGGAAAGCTTTTGGATTGGTGCTTCCTTCACCGTGTTTTAAAACAGTATAGAAAAGTTAATGTGGCAGTAGTTCACTGGTTTATCTCCAGATTTATGATGTATTTCTTTGTACTTTCTTCTTATGTTGCCTTTTCTTATAGGTTGTTACATAGATATTTTCCATCTCTTATCTGACACAGTAGTATTCTAATGTTTCATGCACATATTGGAGCACTTGAACCTGTCCATACACACGTAATCTTTGAGCTAAGGGGTCCATCTTTTCAGCTCTCTCTCTCTCCTGCTCCCAAAAATTTTCTGTCCTTTCTGACCTTGCTGTCCTATCTTAATCACTTATGTGGTGGTTTATTTTCATTTAAATATTTTATTTGTTAGAAATTACACAATGAATTTTTGTCTGAGCTTTCATAGCCAAACAAAGAGCAGGAAATGGACAAATGGGGAATCAAATAGACCAGCATGAGGTCTAGTTTTGTAAAAAAAAATATTTAATTGCTTGAAGGAATAAGGATAATCAAGAATACAGAATTAATTATTTGAAGGAAAATTACACAATAGATTTTGTTCAAATTGTTGTAGACAAATGAGGAGAGCGTAACGGACAAATTGGGTATCAAATTGACCAGTATGAGGTCTCGTTAAAAAAGTTTAATTGCTTTGCAAACAACTGTTTCTATCAATGTGAATGAAGTGTCACAATTTTCATCTCATCAAGACTAGCTATTTTGTTCATAACAGCTACATTGGTATGCTGTTTGTCAAAATGGCATCCTTTGAATCAAATATATAATTTAGAGGTCTTTTGAGAAGAGAAGGCACAAGGGAAGCAAATGAGGTATCAAAAAATTCTTTTCCCGCTTTTATTTCTGAGCAAAATTTAAAAATAAAAAATAGGAATAAAACAATGGTCTAGTGTTCTGTGAAATTCTTTTTCTTAAAGTAAGAAATAAAATAAAAACATTTGATGCTTATTTGAATAATGCTCAAAATCATGTACAGCAAATAGTGTCCATTCAGAATTTAAAGTTCAGTGTTAAATTTACAGTCTTAGAATTTTATTGAGTGCTAGAGGATGTTTGTGTGGTGGATTATGTAGACTGTACAGTGTGCTGTTATGTGGCCTTGATATATCTCTAGTACTCTTTAAAATTCTTAGTTAAACATTGAACTTTAATTTCTTAATTGGCATCTCATTTACTGTACGTCATTTTGAGCATCATTCAAGGACGTATCAAATATTTCTCTGATTTGCTTTATTTCTTACTTTTAGACAAGTCATTTCACAAAACATTTGACTGTTTCATCAAATTTTTTATTATTGTTTAAATCTTGTGTCTATGTCCCTCAGAATCATCTTTTCTACCCTGTTTTCAGTGTATTACAGTATTATATTTAACTCCACTAAATCACTCAGTTCTCTTGGCACCAGTTATTCTTGATTTCATTTTTTCTAAACTAGTTCAATAGTTGTTTCACTATCCTAGTTTCTGGTAGCCTTGATATATGGCAGAAAAAGGCCATCATCCTTTTTTGTGTTATGTCTGTAACTGATTCACTTTCAAATAGTGGAAAAGACAATTACAATATTATGACAAGGCTAGATTGCTTCTCAGTGTATAGAGGAAATGTTGAATTCCAGAAGACACAACAAAAAGACAGCTATACATTGAAGTTTTCAGACAGAATGTCGTCTTTTAAAGTAGAAAACACACACACGCACACACACACACACACACACACACACACACACACACAAAGCACAAACACAATTCACACATACATGACTACTTTCTCTGGCCTCAGCGGTCACACACAGTTATCGTGTGTATGAGTTGTGCTTGTGTATGTGTTTTCTGTTTTAGAAGAAAGCCTTCTGGCTGAAAGCTCAAATGTATAGCTGTCTTTTTATTGTGCCTGTTTGCAACTTAACATCTCTGCTGTATGGTGAATAGCAATATGTTCTTTTCATAATACGCATTCACTTACCCGATACGCCACTTCGTTAGGCAGTAGTCTCCTTTGTCTGTCTACCGAGTGTTTTTTGTCATTTATTGTAATGATGATTCTTCTGTCTGCCTTCTTTAGTTTCTCTGCTGTTGATTTGGTCTTCAACTTCCATAGTGTTGTGATTACATATTTGCTTCAGATTTAACACAGGAATGATAGTGTTCAAATTTGGCGTTCATTGAATGACCTTTCATCTATAGGTTGGCTGCGTGTTTGTTTCAATTTATTTGCTCTGCTTTCTATTGACACCTTCTCACTTGAATCCTAGGCATGATTTTAACAAGATATTTGAACTTATTTGCAATCTTAATTTGTATGTTAATGTTCAGTTGACCAGTTCCACATTATTTGCAAGTAGCGCAAGATTGTCTGTGATTGGCAGCTAAGTTTGGTATTTTTTTCCAGACTTTATGTTTGATTGGACTTTCTTGTTCATTATTGTACAACTTCCTCCAGTACACAGTTGAACAGTAAATTGCCGAAGGCCAGTTTGCCTTTCAAATGTTTTTAGATGGTTCATGTGTAAATTTAACTTCTGATGTGGTATTTTTAAGCATGATTACAATGAGATTAAGAGTTTTTGATGTAAAACAAATTCATTAACAATTTTCAGAAAGGACCCATATGGTTTTTTAAAAGTCGATGAGAGTGATGATTTGACTCTTGTCTCTAAATCTTTGATGTTTTATGATCCATTTATGACTGATGATTTGACTGGCGCAACTTCTGCCTGGTCAAAGCACTCTAAAAGTATTCCTTCATATTCTCCAAGTTTTTCGTTGAGTTGTTCCCAAATTCTTGTGTATCTCATTCTAGAAAATCTTGTACATGTAATGGCATGAACCAAAAGCAAGGGTTCATTGCAGTAAGAGCACCACTTCCTGTAACACTCTGGCTCAGCATTATGCCACACCACCTGCTAATGTGCCACAGTCTGCCCCTTCCATGTCATGACCATTGAATTATTGTAACCAGGGACACTTCAGCATGCAGTATACGAAAATTTGCAACAACCAGTCCACAACAAACTTGCTTTGGCACATACAGACTCTGGTGGTGTGATGCCACAACAACTCATCTTTCACCCTGATAGCCTGGGGGTCCAGCTTCAGTATTTATGGTCTGAGGGTCGAATTAAGGCCCTCCCAGCCACTAAGCCACTGGGTGCTTGCCAGCATCAGATGCTTCCAGCCACACAGTGCACCACGGTTTGCACTCCCAATGCATACAGTCCCATCACTTAGCATGGTCGAGGCAGATGGCCAGCACATCCTGCACTTGGCCGGGCGATACCATCCTACCGTGCCAGCTCCTGAAGCAGCTCAGCCTCTCTGCCAGGAATCCTAGTGTTGCAAGTTCGGCCTACCATCAAACCGAGCTGGGTGCAGCAGCTCCTTGCATCTTCATGACAACACTTCACTACCGAGGTTCATGGGTCCGATACTCACCACCCAGCACTCTCCTGATCTGGATATAAGTTACTAACAGAAGCTCTTGGGATGTAAATAAAAGGTTTCTACTGTCATCTAACTGCTTATGATGCATCTTGCCTCGTGATCCTCCACCAGAAAATGCCCACATCCTCTACATATGTGACGTCAAATAGACAGATTTCTGAATAATTATTTCCTTTTTTGTCTAACGGGTCGGTTAGCAATGTGTTCCACCCTTCCGGCATTTTCTTAGTATTCGAGATGTCAATGAAATGTTTATACAGGTTTCACAGGGCTTGTTCATTTGCATTCTTCTATAGTTCTGCAGCCAGTTGATTCTTTCCTGGCACTTTGTATTTAAATGAACCAATTTCTTTGAGCACTTAATTGTAATTTTATGATATAACCTCCCCCAGTAGAATTTTATTTTTTGGATGAGGGCCAAATTCTATGTATTTTTTTGCATTCTCACAGTTGAGTAATTCTTCAAAATAGTCAGCTAGAATTTTGGCATTGTTTCAGTCCTTGTGTGTAATTTTTCCATTTTGAATTTTCATTTTATTTGTGGGTGAAGTATACTTAGACTGATATTATCTACATGTTTTGTAATAGTCCCTTATTTTACCTCAATTGAATGATTAATCTATGGATTTCAATGTAAATTTTGTTGATTTCTTTGGTTGTCTTGCATCTAGCATTGATTAGTTGTTCTTGGGATCTTTCTGTTTTCTGTTCTTGAGTGTTGAAGCAAGCATTGCACCTTTTTGAACTAAATCACAATCTTTGCTTCACAAGGCATTTTTCTTTCTCCTTCATTAGGAGCAATTTACCTAATCTTTGGACGTTCTTGTTTATTAATTAATGAGCTAGCCATTTCCCCATCACTGTACCTCTACATCTTCATTAATACTCTACAAGTCACCATACGGTGCATGACGGAGGGTACCCTGTATCACTAGTACTCATTTCCTTTTCTGTTCCACTCGCATATAGAGGGAGGGAAAAACTACTGTCTGTATGCCTCCTTATGAGTTCTAATTTCTCGTATTGTATCTTTGTGGTCCTTACACGCAATGTATGTTGGCAGTAGAATTGTTTGGCAGTCAGCTTCAAATATCAGTTCTCTAAACTTTCTTAATAGTGTTTCTTGAAAAGAATGTCGCCTCTCCTCCAGAGATTTCCATTTGATTTCCCAAAGTGTCTCTATAACACTTACATATTGTTTGAAGCAACCATTAACAAACCTAGCTGCCTGCCTCTGAATTGCTTCGATGTCTTCCTTCTATCCGACAAGATACAAATCCCAAACACTCGAGCAGTACTTGAGAACAGGTTGCACCAGTGTCCTATATGTGGTCTCCTTTACAGGTGAACCATTCCTACCTAAAATTTTCCCAACAAACCGAAGTCGACAATTCACCTTCTGTACCACAGTCCTTACGTGCTCATTCCATTTCATATCACTTTGCAATGCTAGGCCCAGATATTTAAATGATGTGACTGTGTCAAGCAGGACACTATTAATAATGTATCTGAACATAAAGGTTTGTTAACTTACATTTTTCCACACTTCGAGCTAGCTGCCATTCATCATAACGACTAGAAATTTTGTCTAAATCACCTTGTATCTTCCTACACTCACTCAACTTTGACACCTTACTGTCCACCACAGCATCATCAGCAAACAACTATAGATAGCTGCCCACTTTGTCCGCCAAATCATTTATGTATGTGGAGAACATCGAGGCACTATCACACTTCCGTAGAGTACTCCTGACTATATACATGTCTGTGATGAACACTCACCCCAAGGATAACCCGTAGGATTCTGTTACTTAAGGAGTCTTCAAGCCATTCATGTATCTGTGAATTTATTCCATATGCTCGTATCTTCGTTAACAGCCTGTAGTGGGGCACCAACTCAGATGTTTCCAGAAATCTAGAAAACTGGAATCTGCCTGTTGCTTTTCATTCATAGTTTGCAGCATATCATGTGATAAAAGAGCAAGCTGAGTTTTGCACCTCAAGAAAGTTAAATATATCCAAACTGAGAATATGTTCAAGGATTCTGCAGCAGAATTAAGTTAGGGATATTGGTCTGTAATTTTGCGGGTCCATTCTTTTACCCTTTGTATACACTGGAGTTACCTGCACCTTTTTCCAGTCATTTGGAACTTTGTGCTGGGTGAGAGATTCACGAAAATGCAGGCTAGGTGAGGGGCCAATGCTATGGAGTATTCTTTGCAAAACAAAATTGGGATTCCATCCGGACCTGGTGATTTATTTGCTTTCCAACCTTTCAGTTGTTTCTCTACGTCAAGGATACTTATTACTATGTCATCTATAAGGGAGTCTGCCCAATGATCAAATGATGTTTGCATGATTCTCCTGTGTGAATGATTTCTTGACTGTGAAATTTAAAACTTTGGCTTTCATTTTGTTGTCTTCAGCTGCCACACCAAACTGGTCAACAAGAGACTGAATGGAAGCCTTAGAACCACTTTGTGATTTTACATAGAAGCAGATCTTTTGGTAATGTGTGACGGTGCTAGTAGTGGTAGTTGTATGCTTAGCACATACATCTTTTCACAGATGCATGACTCTGTACTAACCTTCACTTGTTGTCATATGTGAATTCTCTTCTGAACCGAGAGTGCAACAGCCTCTGCTTCCTCAGCTTGTTCAGAATTTCAGAATTTTGAGCGACATCTGACATCTTGCAGACAACTCTATCCTCCACACTCGATAGCCACAGGCAATGCTGCCTCCATATCTTGAATGAGCCCCCTGGCAGTCCAAGTGCACACTGGCCTTCTTTCCAGCCCTGAACACTATCTGTCTAAGGGGCTCGATAATGCACCTAGTGTTGGAGCTCCAGATAACTATTACCCCCCCCCCCCCCCCTCCTCTCGGACCCTGCTGATGGAGCAGCCACCTGTCCACTTCCAGTGAGAATGGACGAGTCCAGGTGCCCAGTGTCCACATTGGCCCTCCGCCTTGAGCGATGCAAACGAGTTACTGCCACTCACCCTTCTGTAAGGGTGAATTCATTATGTCAGCTGCATTAAGAGGTGCCTCAGAAGCAGAGCCCATGTGCAAAACAAGCGACGCCTGTGGTGTTGCATGTGACTTGCCAGGTTCTGTGCCACCCCTGCACCCTACACCTTGAGGTGTAGCAGCCTGAAGGTGACTGCAGCAGTAGCCTGAAGGTGACTGACCGTTGCCAAAAGTGCATTCAGCTGCTCGTGAACTGCGACCAGCTCCTCCTGCATCCACACTCAGCATGTACACATCCTAACCATCCTAGCAAGAGTAACTGAAGAAGTAAACTATAAAAACAGACGGAATCGTAGATATGTAACATGCTACCCTCTTGAGGTATACACCAATGGACGCTGGTGCCTTAATGAGCTATGTTGTTGGCTGTCCAGTGAGAAACTATTATGCTACAGAGTGAATGAATTTACATTTTCAAAAATATGAGATTAAACCTCTTCAACAGAAAAACACACACAAAATTTAATAAATATAGTATGAGGAAAACAAAGAAAAAGGTAAACACTTAACTTGCTGCTCTATAGATGAATATCAGCTCAAAACTGAAGCCTGACTGACTGTCATACCATACAAACAGACGATGCTTTCAGGACAAAACAAATGAGAAGCTACTAGTATCTTCTTCCTTGTTGTATTTTTTGCTGTCTCAACTCCAAACAGGATTTTAACATGCATATCTGGGATGTTTGATGCCAGCTTCTCAAGTTCTTCCCAAAAATATTCCATTTATACTCTGTCATCTGTGTTGTCACAGATATGTCATTTTTTTCCCGGAGGTCCTTTGTAAAAGCAAAATCCTCCTGATTTCAAAGTTTGTGAAGAACCATTAATAAAATCATGTTCTGATACATTACATCCATTAAATGTTTCATCTTATTGAATTTCATTAGTGAGTATATGTTTAAAGTTGTGGAGTATTTCTTGTTTGTTGAATTTAAGTCTTATTTTTAATTATTGTTTCTGTGTACTGTCTCTTGGACTTCCAGGTGCTCTGGTTCACCTTGATCTTATATGTGGTGCCCTACCGAATCCAAGTGGTGTCTTTGCTTGGCTATGGTGTCTTGTTATCATGTAAATTTGGTAGCTAAGATATCAGTAGAGTTCACTATTATGCTTCTCAAACTGCTGTTGCACGATTCTTTCCCTGTGACATGGACAGTTATCCTACTGGAAGATGCCATTGCAGTTGGGGAAGACATCAAGCAGGAAGCATGCAGGTGCTGCGCAATAAATTGACATAGTTCGTAGCTGTCATGGTACCTTAAAGTACTACCACAGGTTCCGTGGAAGTCCAGGTCAATGCCCCCCCCATATCATAATAGTGCACACAGCAGCCTTTGTGTATGATGTGGTGTATGTATCAAGCTGCCGTCCACATGAGTGATAGGTGATCCTGTACCCGCTGCAATCTTAATTGACAGTGTCGATAGTTCAACATGGGAATATGCAAGGTTTCGCGTATTGTGGAGCCCATGTTCAACAGTGTGCTGTGAGTGATGTACTCTGAAACACTCCTACCTGCACCAGGCCTTGAATGCTGTCATCAGATCAGTCATAGATTGCTGTTTATTCTCTTTTACAGAGCTGGCAAGCTTCTGACCTCCATGTTTGTGATGAGGTGGGTACATCCAATTCAGAAAACAAACACACTGACTCTTATAAGGCAATGTCACCACTATCAGTTATTAAATCATTTGCTTTCACACTTTTTACTACCTAAAGCGTGTTTGTCTAGTTGTCTCAGGATGTGCAGTTTCCGCCAGGCAAATTTCAGAGGTTTTATGGATAGGTGAAGTAGCCAGGTATCCAGACACTTTTTAACAGCTATAGAAATAAATCAATAGTTTCCAGCTCACCATCACTGAAGGATAGAAATGATACCAGTTACTAAGAAAAAGGAAAATGGATTAAAAGCAGTCAAATAAAGAGGAGACCTAAGGGGGGATTTTTATAAATTATGCAGATCACTCCTCACTTCTCCACCTGACCAACAGCTGACATATCAGTGTTTCTGTACCATAAGGTAAATGTATGTTCCCTTTAATGAATTTTTTGACCTAGAAACTCTTATTGAAGCATCACACACCTGCCCTGTCCATTCCTCTTCTGAAGAGGTTTTAGAAGCACATTTTGCTGGGACAGAGATTTCGAAATCATACTATAAACTGCAAAACATATTCAGGTACCAATTAGAACATGCGCATATTTGGTTCTGACTGAAAAATCATCACGTCATATTTCTATTAGGGATACGATCAATTTTTAGCTTGAAAACATAAAAACAGCTGTCTCTTGATGACTAGAAATATCGGAACTTTAATTGTTAATTATTCCATAATTACAATAGCAAAATTATTCCTACCATGTGCCTAGGTTTGTATAATGCACAAATTGTGATGGCTGGCCGAGGTGGCTGAGCGATTCTGGGCGCTTCAGTCCGGAACCGCGTGACTGCTACGGTTGCAGGTTCGAATCCTGCCTCAGGCATGGATGTGTGTGATGTCCTTAGGTTGGTTAGGTTTAAGTAGTTCTAAGTTCTAGGGGACTGATAACCTCAGATGTTAAGTCCCATAGTGCTCAGAGCCATTTGAATTGATTTGAACAAATTGTGATGGCACATCAGCTTTTAATCCAACGTGTTTACTTCATTCTGCCTACTGGTGAGGCCCAACTTAAACAATGTCAAAACAATAGCTTAAATTAGTGCAAATTACTAATGTGCTGCAAAAAAAAAATCTTTGGTTTATTTGAATCCAGATAACCAGAAAACACAAAATCAAAGCAGCAGTTTAAATTGGTGTAAATCATTGATATTACACATGTGCCCTCTTTGGGAGTGTAGGGATGAGACTGGAAGAGGATATAGGATCCCAAAAAGGGTTGTGGTATTACAATTATCCCCCCCCCCCCCCATCCTTCCCTCCGAAGAGATTTGAGTATCACAGAGAGACAAAGCTCTTCTAAATCTCTGGCTAAAATGAAGTGAATATAATCATGACTAGTGAAACAGACAAACAATTTGACAACTAGTCTGTGTGAAAAATGCATGTTATATATAAAGTGTTAGTCAGTCAACTTTCTCATATACAAGTTGAAATACAAGGAAGATTCAATCTACCGTTGGTATGCTGGAAAAATTATACGTTTAAAGCCGGTGGCAGGCATAAAACATCATCTGAAATTGTACTGAATGCTTTCTCAGAAAATTATTTTGAACAATTAGTTCATGAGCCCACTCGAAGTGTAAATGGTTGCAAAAACATACTTGACCTCTTAGCAACAAATAATCCTGGGCAAATAGTGAGTATCATGATGAATACAGGGATTAGCGACCACAAGGCAGCTGCTGCTAGGGTGAATGCCATAACACCTACAATCATCAAAAAGAAACACAAAGTATATCTACCTAAAAAAGCTGATAAAAATGCTCTTAACGCTGTTTTAAGAGACAGTCTTCACTCATTCTGAACTGATCATGTAAGGGTAGAAAAGTTGTGGAATGATTTCAGGGAAATAGTATCGACATCAATTGAGAGATATATACCAAATAAATTAATAAGTGATTGTACTGATCCCCCATGGCACACAAAATGGATCAGATCACTATTGCAGAAGCAGTGAAAAAAGCATGGCAAGTTTAAAAGAACGCAAAATCCCCAAGACTGGCAAAGTTTTAAAGAAGTTCAAAATATAGCGCTTTCTTCAATGCGAGATGCTTCTAATAATTTCCATAACGAAACTCTGTCTGGAAATCTGGCAGAAAACCCAAAGAGATTCTGGTCATACATAAAGCACACCAGTGGTGAGACGCAATCAATACCTTCACTCTGCAATAACAACAGTGAAGTCACTGATGACAGTGCCACTAAAACAGAGTTATTAAACACAGTTTTCCAAAACTCCTTCACCAAAGAAGACAAAATAAATATTCCTGGATTCCAATCAAGAACAACTGCCAAGATGAGAAACATAGATGTAGATGTCCTCGGTGTCGCAAAGCAGCTTAAATCGCTTAATAAAGGCAAGGCTTCTGGTCCAGATTGTATGCCAGCCAGGTTCCTCTCGGAGTATGCTGATGCAATAACTCCATATTTAGCAGTTATATACAACCACTCACTCACAGAAAGATCCCTACCTAAAGACTGGAATTGCTCAAGTCACACCGATACTCAAAAAGGGAAGTAAGAGTAATCCATTGAATTACGGGCCCATATCACTAACGTCGATTTGCAGTAGGGTTTTGGAACATATACTGTAATCAAACAGTATGAATTATCTCAAAGAAAACGATTTATTGACACATAGTCAGCACGGATTCAGAAAATATTGTTCTTGCGAAACACAACTAGCTCTTTATATTAATGAAATAATGAGTGCTGTCAACAGGGGATGTCAAATTGATTCCACGTTTTTAGATTTCCAGAAGGCTTTCGACACCGTTCTTCACAAGTGTCTTCTAACCAAACTGCATGCCTATGGAATATTGCCTCAGTTGTGCGACTAGATTCATGATTTCCTGTCAGAAAGGTCACAGTTCGTAGTAATGGATGGAAAGTCATAGAGTAAAACAGAAGTAATATCCGGTGTTACTCAAGGAAGTATTATAGGCCCTCTGTTGTTCCTGATCTTTATTAACAACATAGAAAACAATCTGAGTAGCCATCTTACATTTTTTGCAGATGATGCTGTCATTTACAGTCTTGTAAAGTCATCAGATGACCAAAACAAATTGCAAAATGATTTAGATAAGATGTCTGTATGGTGCGAAAAGTGGCAATTGACCCTGAATAAAGAAAAGTGTGAAGTTATTCACATCAGTACTAAAAGAAGTCTACTAAATTTTGATTACACAGTAAGTCACACAAATCTGAAGGCTGTAAATTCAACTAAATACTTAGGGATCACAATTACAAATAACCTAAATTGGAACGATCACATAGATAATGTTGTGGATAGAGCAAACAAAGACTGTGATTGATTGGCAGAACACGTAGAAGGTGCAAGAGGACTACCAAAGAGACTGCCTGCACCACACTTGTGCACCCTGTTCTGGAGTATTGCTGTGCAATGAGGGATCCGTATCAGGTGGGACTGATGAATGACATCGAAAAAGTACAAAGAAGGGTGTCTCGTTTTGTATTATCACAAAATAGGGGAGATACTGCCACAGACATGATATATGAATTGGAGTGTCAATCATTAAAACAAAGGCATTTTTTGTTGCGACGGGATCTTCTCATGAAATTTCAATCACCAGTTTTCTCCTCCATTTGTGAAAACATTCTGTTGGCACCCACCTACATAGGGAGAAATGATCATGATAAAATAAGAGAAATCAGGGCTCGCACGGAAAAATTTAAGTGCTTGTTTTTTCCCGTGCACCGTTCGAGAATGGAACGATAGAGAGATAGTTTGAAGGTGGTTCATTGAACCCTCTGCCAGGCACTTTATTGTGAATAGCAGAGTAATCATGTAGATGTATCAGGTTCATCAAGAAAGTGTCAAAGGCAACAGTTTTCTTAATTACTTTATTTTCCTCCCATGTCACATATGTAATTTCTGCAGAGTTATCTACTACGTCTTCCAGGCCATGTGTCTGTAGAGACAGTTCTCCCTTTCCAGGGCAGTCACCACGTTCATGAAACAAACAAGTCTCTTGCTTTACATCACAAACTACTAATGACTTCACACGCCCAACCAAGGCGTCATATGTCACTTGCTCCAGTAAGTTCTTCAAAGTTACCACCCAAAGTTCAAAATTTGTGCAGTACACACATAAACAGACATCTCTAGGTGGGTATGTAAATACCCACTTAGGTCATACTGCATAAAATTTTGATCTTCCAATATATGAAGTTGTATAGTTGCTCTTATAAATTGCAAAAGTTTCTTTAATATCTGTGAGTCATGTACCTCTGCACCAGTTTTTACCCTTCAGTTGTTACAGTTATAATGTCTTTTTTGTTGGCACTCTGGCGAGAACAGTCCCATTTATCTTCCAGATAAAATGACTGCACTATTTGAACTTGAGCTGTTTCTACAGGATTACCATAATAGGGATCTGGTCGTCCAAAGACCCCTTTCAAAGACCTGACATTTCTTGATTTGTGTACCATATAATTTGATACTGATGGAATGTGGTTAAAAATTGTTTTCTTTGAAATTGTTTCTGGAATAATAGTTAAACTTGCACATTTTCACTGTAGGATGCACAATATTCAACAGCTGAATTGATATTTATGAAAAATTACAGGCAAGAGTGTTTTGTTTCATTTTCTTCTGAAGATTGATTTTCTACTTTGAAGAGCGTGGTCAGTTTTGCTGTAGTGTATTCATCCATAGCTTTAGTCATTTCTCTGCACTTTCTCGATGCATATCGCTTATGACTCAACTTCACTGACCACGTTTTCTTAACAGGACTAACACCTACCTCTGTAGTTGACTGATACAGGATATTTAATTCTTCCTCTATTGATGCAAAATCTGCACCATGGGAGGCTTCACCTTGTTCCAATACTATCATGGTTGTTATTCTGTCAAAACGTTTAGAACATGAAAAGTCAGCACTGGAAACATCTTCACTTTGAAACAGAGTCTTCAAGTAAGAACACTTATTCCCACCCTGAACAAAGTCTGTTTTTTTTGTTCGACTTATATATCACTCTTTTATGGACTTGCATATAGTCAGCACACTTCACTCTCCTGTGGCCCCAGTCGGAAGACATTTCAAACAGTCCTTTACACAAAACACACTGCAACTGTGTCAACTGGCAAATTTCTCACGAAAACATATAACTCACTGGACGGTCTCAGATTTCTTAGAAGCCTCTTCAGCAAACAAATTAGCACCGAACAACTACAATACAGAACCTTACAATGAACAACCATTACGAAGAAACTGACAAGAAACTACAGCAAAGTGTAAGAAAAATCTTCAACAGTGAAAGTGAAAAGGAATAACTGCAGCCGGCCACTGTGGCCAAGCGGTTCTAGGTGCTTCAGTCCAGAACAGTGCGACTGCTACCGTCGCAGGTTCGAATCCTACCTTGGGTATGGGTGTGTGTGATGTCCTTAGGTTAGTTAGGTTTAAATAGTTTTAAGTTCTAGGGGATGATGACCTCAGATGTTTAGTCCCATAGTGCTCAGAGCCATTTGAAATAACTGCAACAAAGACCATAGAAATAAACATTGTAACAAAGAAATTAGTAAGAAACAACTTCAGTGAAGACGTACATTACTCTTGAAAGTTAAAAAAAAAAGATTTTTTTAAAAAATAAAACCTGTCCAACTTAAACGTGGAAGTTCTCCTTTACAGACAATATAGTATCACATGGTACTAATAAACAAAAAAACACTAACTTTTCTGGATTGGCATTTTTGGATTTTTTTTGTAAATTATTTAAAAAAATAATTCAGAAGGCGAAAGTTAAAGAACTTTGACAGATATGTCCAAACGGAGGATGCCATTGTAATCATAAAGCAATTATCTTCCAAATAAAAAACCTCTAACAAAATATCTAGAACTGTTACAGAGATACAGCATTTTAAAAAAATTTCAAAAATTCACATCTTGAAAAAGACGTTCGCAGTGTAATCTTTGGAGGCCTGTATCTCGGGGCAGGAATTTTCTTGGAGAAAACAAAAAATTATGTTTCTTACTTACTCCTGAATTTTAACATATGCTAAATTCAATAACATCTGAGACTATGAAGGTAACCCCCCTGCCTGAAGTGATGTGGATTATGCCTTCTATTTTCAAATTGGTGAAGCACTTCATATACCAAGACCTAATTTAAACTTGCGACAAGAAACTAAGTGTAAATGGTGCAAATAAGTAATGTAGTACCCAAGTATAAAGATGTTGAAGCAGATACTACATCAGCTGGGGTCTTTATGATTGCTAGACACACGGTACACAAAGAGAGTGTACCCCCCTGAGGTTTGATCACACTAAATCTCAGAAAAATCATCAAAGTAAAGTGTATTAAGCAAATTATTGTACCTCATATCATCAAACATCAATATCATGAATCAAATAGATAATCAAAGTCAGCATAGGTCCAGAGGATAGAAATGTGTATAAATATGTGTGTGAATGTAGTTCCGATGTACATACATCAAAAAAGTTTTGCATCACCTCGGTTCCAAGAATTCCAGAACCTGTACAGAAAATTGGAATAGAGTTCAACATAAAACATCATTTCCGCCCATTTTATTGCTCATGTAAACTACACATTGCATTTTGTACCACCATGCAGCGAGATCTTAAGAGGTGGAGGTCCAGATTGCTGTACACACCGATACCTCTAATACCCAGTAGCACGTCCTCCTGCAGTGATGCATGACTGTATTCATAGTGGCATACTATCCACAAGTTCATCAAGGCACTGTTGGTCCAGATTGTCCCACTCCTCAATGGCGATTTGGTGTAGATCCCTCAGAGTGGTTTGTGGATCACGTCATCTATAAACAGCCCTTTTCAATCTATCCCAGGCATGTTCGGTAGGGTTCATGTCTGGAGAACATGCTGGCCACTCTAGTCGAGCAATGTCGTTCACAAAATGTGCATGATGGGGATGTGAATTGTCATCCATGAATACGAATGCCTTGCCAATATGCTGCCGATATGGTTGCACGATCAGTCGGAGCATGGCATTCACATATCGTAAAACCGTTACGGCACCTTTCATGACCACCAGCGCATACATTGGTGCCACATACTGCCACCCCAAAGCAGCAGGGAACCTCCACTTTGCTGCACTTGCTGGACATTGCATCTAAGGCGTTCAGCCTGTTCAGATTGCCTCCAAACACTTCTCCGATGATTGTCTGGTTGAAGGCATATACGACACTCATCAGTGAAGAGAACCTGATTCCAATCTTGAGCGGTCCACTTGGAATGTTGTTGGGCCCATCTGTACTGCGCTGCATGGTGTCATGCTTGCAAAGGTGGACCTCGGTATGAATGTCGGGAGTGAAGTTGCGCGTCAGGCAGTCTATCGCGCACAGTTTAAGTCCTAACACGATGTCCTGCATTGCACGAAAGCTGTCAGTGTTCCTCTGAGCCATGATCCGTAGGCAGTGCTCATCCACTGCAGAAGTAGCCCTTGGGTGGCCTGAGCGAGGCATGTCATTGACAGTTCCTGTCTCTCTGTATCTCCTCCATGTCTGAACAACATCGCTTTGGTTCACTCCAAGATGCATGGATACTGCCCTTGTTGAGAGCCCTTCCTGGCACAAAGTAACAATGCGGATGCGATCAAACCATGGTATTGACCATCTAGGTATGGTTGAACTACAGACAACACAAGCCATGTACCTCCTTCCTGGTGGAATGAGTGGAACTGATCGGCTGTCGGACCCCGTCCGTCTAATAGGCACTGCTCATGCATGGTTGTTTACATCTTTGGGCGGGTTTAGTGACATCTCTGAACAGTCAAAGGGGCTGTGTCTGTGATACAGTATCCACAGTCAACATCTGTCCTCAGGGATTCTGGAAACTGGGGTGAGGCAAAACTTTTTTTTGATGTGTGTATAACAGTGTTGAAGCAGATACTACATTAGATGGGGCCCTTGTGCTTGCCAGACACATGGTACACAAGGAGTGTGTAACCCCCTCCCCCCCCCCCCCCCCCCCTTGAGGGTTGATCATATTCAAACATATGGCTTGAGCTGTGTGATGTTTCTGAAACCAAATAGCTTAAGGCACCTGGATAAATTACCCTGTATGCATTTGAATGTGGTATCTCTAAGATCTCGAATGGTCCAATGTATATATCGAAGATTTTTTTTGTTTCTGTGTTGATTTATTTCGACTTTTCATAACTTCTAGTCAACACAAGGTCTCCTACTTTAAACTATGTAACTTTAATAATTTGAGTATAAAGTAACCTTAGATTTTGCAGCCTGAGAATTGATGTGTAATTATAACAATCAGTATTATGTGACACCATTTAAGAATAGGGGAATAATAAATAACGAATAATGTGAGGTAGGGGCCCGCATCTCGTGGTCGTGCGGTAGCGTTCTCGCTTCCCACGCCCGGGTTCCCGGGTTCGATTCCCGGCGGGGTCAGGGATTTTCTCTGCCTCGTGATGGCTGGGTGTTGTGTGCTGTCCTTAGGTTAGTTAGGTTTAAGTAGTTCTAAGTTCTAGGGGACTTATGACAACAGCAGTTGAGTCCCATAGTGCTCAGAGCCATTTGAACCATTTTTTTGTGAGGTAGGGTTTGTGACTACATGAAGCTCTTTGAGTTCTGAGGAGCCTAGTCATTAGCAAAAATTGTTACACTGACAAATAAAGCTAAAAGCATTTCAACCAGATTTGTTAACAGAACAACAAAAAGAGGATTTGTACCAAATATTGTTATGGTATGGAAAGATGATTTCAGAAAAACCAGGGGCACTTGTAGATTATATATGGAGCTTTCAGATAAAGGGTGACACAACTCTTTCCTTCTTTTTTTCTACTGAGTATGCTACCAGTGGTAGGAGATAGATATGATGCCTGAAAACTATTTAGTGAATGTTGTCTTCATATGAATACACTGAAGCACCAAGAAACTGGAATAGACATATGTATTCAAATACAAATATATGTAAACAGGCAGAATGCGGCGCTACGGTCGGCAATGCCAATATAAGACAACAAGGATCTGTTGCAGTTGTTAGATTGATTACTGGTGCTACAATGACAGGTTATCAAGATTTAAGTGAGTTTGTACATGGTCTTGTAGTCTGTGGCCAGGTGATGAGACACAGTGTCTCCGAGGTAGCAATGAAATGGGGATTTTCCTGTATGACCCTTTCAGGAGTGTACTGTGAATATCAGGAATCCTGTAAAACATCAAATCTCTTGCATCACTGAGTATGGAAAAAGATCCTGCAAGAACAGGACCAACAGTGACTGAAGAGAATCATTCAATGTGACAGAAGCACAACCCTTCCGTAAATTGCTGCAGATTTCAATGCTGGGCCATCAGTAAGTGTCAGCGTGTGAACTATTCAATGAAACATAATCAATATGGGCTTTCGGAGCTGAAGGCCCACTCGTGTACCCTTGATGAGTGCATGACACAAAGCTTTACACCTCCTCTGGGTCTGTCAACACCAATGTTGGACTGTTGATAACTGGAAACATGTTGCCTGGTCGGACAAGTCTCATTTCAAATTGTATCGAGCAGTTGGACGTGTACGAGTATGAAGACAACCTCGTGAATCCATGGACCCTGCATGTCAGCAGGGGACTATTAAAGATGGTGGAGACTCTGTAATGTTGTGAGGCATATGCAGTTATAGTGATATGGGACGCCTGATACATCTAGATATGACTGTGACGGGTGACACACATGTAACCACCCTGTCTGATCACCTGCATCCATTCATGTCCATTGTGCATTCTGATGGACTAGGCCAATTCCAGCAGAACAGTGCAACTCTCCCCACATCCATAATTGCTACAGAGCGGTCCCAGGACTACTTTTCTGAGTTTAAACACTACGGCTATTCTGTGTCAGTCTAGCAGAAAAGGGGTGGGCATTATCGTGGAGTAGCATCACTCCGCACAATCTTCCTGGTCATTGTTCTTGGACTGCATCTGCAAAATGGCTCAGTTGTTGTTGACAGTAAAGTCAGCAGTGATAGTTAAACCTCAGGGAAGCAATTCATAGTACACCGCACTGTCACTGTTTCATCAGATACAAAACATTCTCTTTTTTGGATGCGCGCATATCTTTATATGGGGAATTGTTGCTTGGTTTTCACCCAACCATGCCTTTCTTTTCCTTATGTTAGCATAAAGATACTATTTCCCATCATCAGTAGTGATCCAGGATAGGAATGGCCAGTGTTGCTAATAAGCCACTTGATGACAAGGAAGTAAAGATGCACATACTGTTACCTGCCGATTTTTGTGATTTTGGCTTAGAGCATGCAGTATCCACATACCCAATTTTTGAACCTTGCCCATTACTTGTAAATGTCGCACAATGGTGGAATTATCAGAGTTCATCATATTTGCAAGTTCTCGAGTACATTGGCATGGATTGTTGTGGATTGATGCATTTTAACGAGCTTCAGCAAGCTGCAAAGATCTTCCTGAATGTGGAATGTCATGTATTCTTCCTGCTATACTGTATACCCCAAATAAGTAAAATTTCATTATTTGCTATATTTCTTGGTGTAGTGTTGGCAGAAGAGCCAACAACACCGTGTTGCTAGAGGAGGCCGAAATGCATGCGTTTAAGCTCACGCAGACTGGTGTGAGGTCTGGAACAAGGTAAAGTAATTATACTATCAAGAAAAGTACGAAGCTGCTGGAATACTTAACTTTAATCCATAATTGGAGAACATCGCTCTTGATGATACATGAATTACAAGATCAATAGCAAATGATAATGGTGCCTTGCTAGGTCGTAGCAATTGACGTAGCTGAAGGCTATGCTAACTATCGTCTCGGCAAATGAGAGCGTAATGTGTCAGTGAACCATCGCTAGCAAAGTCGGCTGTACAACTGGGGCGAGTGCTAGGACGTCTCTCTAGACCTGCCGTGTGGTGGCGCTAGGTCTGCAATCACTGACAGTGGCGACACGCGGGTCCGACGTATACTACCAGACCGCGGCCGATTTAAAGGCTACCACCTAGCAAGTGTGGTGTCTGGCGGTGACACCACATTCCTCCCCCGCAAATCGGCGTACGGTTGTGTTATAAGGCTTCCGCCCGCCGTGGGGAGGACCCCATGTTGACGTATGCGACGAGGTGGGGAGCCTAACAACAGGCGAGGCCGTGCCACCCGCACCCTGCCATTCGGCCCGAGGGGAGCTAGGAAGCACCTAAAAACCTACTCCAGGGTGCACGCCAACATGCAGTGTATGCACCCGTAGAGAGACAGGAGGGGCCGAAGAGTCGACCTCCATCGGGGCGGGGCACCCGACGGGCGAAGACGCCATGTGGTCCGGAGCGGGCAAGAGTTCCATGTCGGAGGACAACTGGTCATGGGAAGCTATCGGCGGCGCGTGACCCAGGGAGGCGCCTGGCGGTTGCAGCGAAGCGTCCACTTCGGACGTCGCTGGCGGGAGAACAGGCGGCGGCGGCGGCGCGTCGCCATGGGGCAAAATGGAAGGCAGCGTTGGTAACACCTGGGGCTGAGGTGAGCCAGTAGATGGGTCCCCAGGACGCTGACCGGACGGCACCGTCGTTGAAAGCATATGGGGAGCGGCAGAACCCGTGCGACGACAGAGGCGCAGCTGATAGAGTTGCCGATGCACCTCACCAGAGGCCCCCAAAACCAGATACATAGCGCAGCCGAGGCAGCGAAGAATGTACCCTGCGAGCCAACGCCGTGAACCTCGATAGTTGTGATAGTATACAACGTCGCCTGGGGCAAAAGCAGGTGTCTGCCGCTGCACAGGAACCTGATGCGGCGGATGTAGCAAAGACATCAAGGTTCGATGAGGATGACCGTGGAGCAACTCAGCCGGCGAGCGACCATCTCGGGGCTGAGAGCGATACGAGGACAAGAAGAGCAATAACGCGTCCTCCCGAGAATGCGACTCTTTCAGCTTCAACATCTGTGACTTGAAAGTCCTGACCAATCATTCAGCGGCACCGTTTGACTGAGGCGAAAACGGCGCGGACGTCAGATGTTGAATACCATTGGCCTTGCAGAATGACTGAAATTCTGCGGACATGAATTGTGGGCCATTGTCGGAAACAATAGTCTGAGGAAGACCTTCAATGCAAAAGATAGCCGATAATGCTTGGATGGTGGCAGAAGACGTTGTGGAAGACATCCGGACAACAAAAGGGAAATTACTGAATGAATATACCACAACCAACCATTGAGCATTCCAGAATGGACCAGCAAAATCTATGTGTAAGCGTTGCCAAGGGGAAGTGGCTTTCGGCCATGCAAAGAAATTCCGCGGTGGTGCGGATTGTTGTTCGGCACAAGCCATGCAAGAAGAGCACTTATTCATAATTGCTGCATCGATTCTGAACCAAGTACAGTGCTGACGAGCAAGTTGTTCCGTTCGCACTATACCCCAATGTCCTTGGTGTAGAAGCCGTAAGACAGAGGACTGTAACGAATGGGGGACCACGACCCTGGACTGATCATTATCAGAACGCCACAACAAAACACCACGTTGAACAAAAAGTCTCTCCTTGTGAGCAAAAAATCGGCGAACCAACGGATCCTCGATCCGTGACTTTGACAAGGGCCATTGCGTAGCAACAAAACGCAGAACGGTAGCAAGGACAGGGTCAGCAGCTGTGGCTGTAGCTACACGACGAAAATCAATCGGAAACGATTTGACCACGTCATCGGTTTCCGAATCAATGAACATGCAAGCAAGTTCGGAGGAATCGAATGCTCTATCCTCAGCAACAGGCAAACGGGACAACGCATCGGCGTTTCTGTGCTTAGCAGTGGACTGATACAAGATATCGTAGCGGTACTGCGAGAGGAAAATAGACCAGCGAATGAATTTCTGTGCTGTACGTGGAGGTACAGGCTTGTTCGGATGAAAAACGACATCAAAGGTTTGTGGTCTGTGATGATGGTAAAGTGACAACCATACAAGAAATCATGAAACTTAGTAACACCAAATACGAGAGCCAATGCTTCTTTCTCGATCTGTGACTAATTTCTTTGTGCAGACGAGAGCAATTTGGATGCAAAGGCAATAGGGCGATCATGTGATCCATCTTTGTGGGCAAGCACAGCACCGATCCTGAAATCCGATGCATCTACCATCAACAAAAGGGGTTTCTGGGGATCGAATGGCGTAAGGCAAATATTGGAAAGCAACGCCAATTTCAACTGGCGAAAGGCACGTTCGCATTCTGTCGTCCAGACGAACGGAACACCTTTATGGCGTAAGCGATGAAGCAGAGCTGAAATGGAAGAGGCGTGGCGCACATAGCGATGATAATAATTTATTTTTCCCAGCACACTCTGTAGCTGCTTCAAATTGTGCGGTGAAGGCAAGTCTTGTATGGCATGGAGGTGCTCTGGACTGGGATGTATGCCCTGGGCATTGAGGACATGTCCCAGATAGGGTAATTCACGAGCAAAAAACACACATTTGTCCTTCCGCAAGCGAAGACCATTTTGGCGCAAGACCTGAAATAATGTTCTGAGATTGGCTAAATGTTCTTCTTCTGTCTTTCCGGAGATCACAATATCGTCCAGATAGTTTGCTGCTGTAGGGACCGACGCACAAACAGTTTGCAGATATTGCTGAAACAATGCAGGGGCGGATGCACACCCGAATGGAAGTCGTTTGAATTGGAACAAACAAAGATGCGTGTTAACCACCAAAACGTGCTGGGATTCTTCGTCCACCGGTATTTGCAAGTACGCATCTGCTAGGTCCAACTCGAAAAATATTTACCCAGGCACAGTTTGTCAAAAAGATCTTCCGGGCGGAGTAAAGGAAAAGTTGCAATCACTAGTTGTGGATACACTGTTGCCTTGAAGTCCACACAAAGTCTCAATTTTCCGGAAGGTTTTGGCAAAATTACTAAGGGTGATGCCCAGAGAGAAGCCTGCACATGTTCAATCACACCTTGTGATTCCAAATCGTGTAATGTTTTTGCGACCTCATCACGCAATGCGTGAGGAACATTGCGCGCTCTGAAAAATTTCGGTTGCGTGTTTACTTTCAGTTCCAAATGTGCTTTATTGTTCTTAGCGCAACCTAGGCCCGGTGCAAAAATGTCTGCAAATTCTTCACATAGACGAGAAACACTGTCTGAAGGCACAGTCTGGTTCACTGATATGACCTGATTGACTATAGACAAGTTAAACAACTGAAACAAATCGAAACCAAACAAGTTCACTGCAGAAGAAGAACGAAGGACGTACAATGACACAAGTTTTGTTTGTCCCTTGTATGTTGCAAGAAGGCTGCACTGTCCTAACACAGGGATTGCTTGTCCTGAATAACTACTGAATTTAAAATTTGCGGCACGCAACAGAGGTGTGCCCAGCTGTTTGTACGTGTCTTGATTGATCAGTGAAACTGCAGCTCCGGTATCGAGCTGGAAGGGTATCTCTTTGCCGTGAATGTCCAAGTCGACAAAAAGTTTATAGTCCTGCTGACGACAAGAGCGACTGTCTCGTGCACCGTGAAGTAACACTGGTACAGAATCACTTGCGACTTGACGGGATTTCCGTCGACGTCGACGCACAGTATTTGTGGGATGAACACTGTCACAGATAGAGAGAGTGGCACTGGGCGGAGTGGAATGAACTACATGAATTTTCATGGGCGAAGGTTCACGAGCCTGAGTATTCTTGGTTCGATTCCGGCGCGAAGCAAAGGGCCTGGAATGGTTGTGAGTGTCCGATCTAAGCTTTTTCTGGCAAACACTCTGAACATGGCCTTTTTTATTACAGAAAAAGCAAATAGCTTGTGCGGCACACGTAGTGGAGAGCTTGGCGGCAGCTGCGCGGACGGGCGCGAGGGCTGTTTACTGTTCCGTGCAGCGCTCCTGGCGGGCTGGTTAACGTGACACACGGCTGGCGAAGTTTCAAATGATTCCTGAGCAAAGTCAAGTGTGTCCTGCCTATCCAATATGTCCATCACTTGTTGAAGGGAGGGATTGACTAGTTTCAAAATCTGTTCCCGTATATGAACATCAGAAATGTTTTGTGCAATTGCATTACGTACCATAGTATCTGAATAAGGACGTCCACATTGACACTCAAAAGCACAATCCCTAGTAAGGCCTTGCAAGGTTGCAACCCACTCCCTATTAGTCTGACCTGCCATACGTTTTGTACGAAAGAAGGTATACCTTTTTGCAACTACATTGTCTGATTCTTTGAAATATGCATCTAATGCAGACAAAATTTCGTCGTAGGATAGAGTTGCTACGTCGCGTCGGGGAAACAATTTGACTATCACACGGTACGTGGACACTCCAACACACGATAATAAGAGAGGCTGCCGCTCGTTACCTTGCATTCTGTAGGCGGCGATATGGAATCCAAATTGGCGTGACCACTCCGTCCAGCTTTCCAGTGCAGTATCAAACGGATGAAAAGGTGGTGCAACAGCGCGGTGTGGCTGCGGTAGCAGTGGAGCGGCGGCTGCCGCATCGTTTTGCATTGCACATTGACACTGGACGAACTGTCCAAGGGCTTCCAATAAGGCCTGCGTCTGCTGATTCTGCAAGCGATAAAATTCGGACAGTACATCTGGAGATTGTGGCGAAGCCATGACACAAGTAATTTAGGCAAGAGCAAGACGAACGCAAAATCCTCGTCGCCAATGTAGTGTTGGCAGACGAGCCAACACCGTGTTGCTAGAGGACGTCGAAATGTACGCGTTTATGCTCACGCAGACTGGCGTGAGGTCTGGAACAAGGTAAAGTATTTATACTATCAAGAAAAGTACATAGCTGCTGGAATACTTAACTTTAATCCATAATTGGAGATCATTGTTCTTGATGATACGTGAATTACAAGATCAATAGCAAATGATAATGGCGCCTTGCTAGGTCGTAGCAATTGACGTAGCTGAAGGCTATGCTAACTATCGTCTCAGCAAATGAGAGCGTAATTTGTCAGTGAACCATCGCTAGCAAAGTCGGCTGTACAACTGGGGCGAGTGCTAGGACGTGTCTCTAGACCTGCCGTGTGGTGGCGCTAGGTCTGCAATCACTGACAGTGGCGACACGCGGGTCCGACGTATACTACCGGACCGCAGCCGATTTAAAGGCTACCACCTAGCAAGTGTGGTGTCTGGCGGTGACACCACACCTGGTTTTGCAATTTTAGTAGCCAGCAATGTAATTTGGCATCCATAGGAACTGCATTTGTCCAGAAGTTCTTCTCTGAAATGTTGTCACACCACTTCCAGCAAGATTTGTGCACAGTGTGAAAGTGCTGTGTTGCTGGAATCCAAATGGTTTATTTGATGAGAAGCATGCAACTCAAGATGTTTGGTATGTGCCTTTCATTTAAGTGTAACAGTATTATAGTTTTACTGCAACTGCTCAACCCCTCTCTCCTTCCCCGGTCACAAATGATAGGACCAGGTATTTACATAGCAGGTAATTCTTAGGCTTGTACTTCTCTGACTTTGTAACAGTCATTGATGCAGTTCATGGGAATTTTCCTCAGACCAGTGACAGATTTTTGTTTCTTTCCCTTTTGGCCTGACCCTTTTTGATGAAACTTAAAATGCTCAATTTGTTTCTGGTTCTGACCCGAAGTTACACACACACACACACACACACACACACACACACACACACACGGGTTCAGTCACTGTTCACAATCAGATTTATTAATGCTGCATGATCTGTGTCTTGTGGAACTGTAAACTTTAATCATGTCAGACAAATTCTGCTCATACTACTACAGATATCACCACTGTTCGAGACAGTTGTCGAACAGAATGCTGTTGACAGTTGTAGCATGTTGCCATTATTATTTGCTGTGCAGGTGAACACTTCGTAGCCTTTTAAAATACTTCTTGTTTCTTCAGAAACCGTTACACACATTCTTATTGCATGTTGTGATAGCACAGGACTCTGCCTTTCAAAATTGAAATAATGATGTGCTCCTCATCTTGCTATGGCACAATTACATTTCTGAAAAATTCTCCCCGCCCAAAGTAGTCAGAGCTACTCTTGAGCAGTCTGTCATTGCCGTTTGAGAAAATGCCAACAGCAACAAATTTTTGAATGAAATTCCAGAAACTTTTCTGTTGCAACCAACAAGGTTCAGTTTTAAGCCGCAGCTCATCTCTGAGATATGATCTGTCCACAGAGGTGAAAGATTTAATGATATTGTAGCCAAAGTTGGATGCATTGTGTTGTTCATTTTTGGAAGACCGGAATGTGGCCTAAACATGGAACTTCTTAACTGCAAATACATTCACTGATGCCTCCTTTTATCAGTCAATAGTATTTTCATCCAAATGTAGGCATCTTTGATGCATAGGCAGTGGGTTGTTCAGTAACTTCATCATTACTGTGTGTGAGGACCACATTAATGACTCATGGAAAAGCATTCACAACCAGAACCACCAGACATGGTGATGAAAATAGTGCAAGGCAGGACACCGAGTGCAGCATAAGTTTTTACTGTGTGAAGGTGCACTCACATGCTGCCGTCCACCTGTACTGAACGTCTTTCTTACACAGCTGGTTTAGCAGTTGCGTGTTTCCGCTGTGGTTTTAAATTTGAAAAATAATTTACATTTCCCCAAGCTTGGAGCCCTGGTAAGTTTTGGTGATGGGCTGTGAGTAAATATCTGCTATGTTGTGGTCAGTGAGATGAAGCCCATAATTGTTTAGATGTTCTTGATGCATAGTTCCATTGACAATTAAGTCATCTAGATAGTTAGTGCAACCAGGGACGGGCATGGTTAACTTTTCTGGGGATCTGTGGAAGATTGCAGGAGCTGAAGAGATCCCAAAAGCAAGTGACTGTATTTGTATGGTCGTTCCATGTGAAAATCAACCAGCGGTCTGGTTGTTGGCATCTCAGAATTTTATAAGTTTTGTACAGTGATGGTAGTAATAGCTTGAATGAGAAATCGCAAATTGAATTTTTTTTTTGCGTCTTTCATTTTTAAATTATTAATTTTTAAAGTTCCCATAACTGAGTAATTTTTTTCACATTTTGGAATCTTAAAATGGCCACATGTCAAAATGTAATTGACTTGGAGACCTAAAATTTGTACCATTTTGTTCAGTTTCTTATAAGCTGTAAATAGGTGCTGCTTGACTGTATACATAAAAATGATTAATTTTTCCAAACCAGATTTTTTTTAATTCTTAAAATTTCAAAAGTGGAATTCTTTGGTTTTGGAAAAAAATGCTAGGTATACACAATTTGTTAATGCGAGTGTCAGATTTCATGGTGGTATTCCATGGAAACATGTTAAAAAAATTATATTACTGGTAAGCACAGCTTCCAGTGTGTAATCTGTAGGGCTATGGGCATGGTAATAAGTTGTAATTGAAACCTTACGTAGCGAAAACCAAACAAGACTCTTACATCATTTTATCTGGTGAGAATCAGTTTACTAAATTATTAGAATTCCACATTTAAATTTGGGTTTTGTCTTTCCCAAGTTAACTATGAAAATAGTTTAACATTCACCACTGTAATGGCATGAGCCGAGATGAGCACTCAATGCTGTAAAAAGGACAGTTGCTGCAACATGCTTGTGCAGCATTACACCATGGCACCCACTGGGTGCAGCCATCCACCTGCTGGTCAGTGGGTGGCTAGTTACTGAGAAAAGGAACACTTTGACACGCAGTGTACATGACATTTGTGGCAACACCACCACCACAACAAACCCACTTTGGCACGTTTAAAAACTGGCCATCTGGACAGTTGGCAAATCACAGATTTGACATCAGGCACAGTGTCAGCTTCTGCCCTTAGGTCACTACCACCCACCGTCACGCTGGCAGCCAAATGTCAGAGAGGGGTTTGCTCTCCCGATGTCTGTGCTCCCATCACTCATCATGGCTGGGGCAGGCTACCAGTCCATCCCACACTTGGCCTGCCTGTGGCAGCCTGCCTCATCAGCTCCTCTTGGAGCCCAGCCACCCAGCCAGGAATGCTTGCATTGCAAGGTTGTGTCATACCTGAACTATATTTCACAGCAGGCACCTTCATGGCAGTGCTGGCCGCTAAGGTCCATGGGTCCAGTATCCGCCTTCCATTGCCCACCAGATATGGTCTTGTGCAATGAATACTAACTGCAGGAAAGTAATAAAGGGATACTATTATCAATGAGCAGTTTTTGACTAACCCTGACCTGCTGTTGTCCCCTAGAGTCCACCCACATCCTCTAAAACATAAAATGTGTGATCAGTGAAGATTATAAATAATTTATGTAATTATACCTCAATTTTACAAATACATTAATATTAATTAATGGTATTAGTTAAACACTGGTGTAGTTTTTAGTATTCATCAATGTTTTAATTGAGTGCCTTACAGTGAGAAACTTGCTCCTCGTCTTCAGTAAGAGAAGCAGTATGGGCGATACAACCACATTCGTATTAGAATCTAAACTTATATACTACAGTTTTCCTTTAAATTACACAACTTACTCCTCTTAAGCAGTAATGGTAAATTATTCATACAGAAGTATGTTCTTTCCCAATATAAACTGTGAGTCTTTTCACATCTTTTAATCTGATAATTGTGTGTTCTTTTAGTGGCAGTTGTGGTGTGTAATTTATAATGTATGAAGATTTTTTGGAACAATACAGTACAATACAATACAGTTTATCTGGCCTTCTTGGGCAACAGAGAGAATGGTTTGGTCCACAAGAATGCATAAATGAAAGGTTTACTTCTTGGCTGATTAAAACTGTGTGCCGGACCGAGACTCGAACTCGGGACCTTTGCCTTTCGCGGGCAAGTGCTCTACCAACTCAGCTACCCAAGCACAACTCATGTCCCGTCCTCACAGCTTTACTTCTGCCAGTACTTCGATTCCTATCTTCCAAACTTTACAGAAGCTCTCGTGCGACGGGGCGTGAGTCGTGCTTGGGTAGCTCAGTTGGTAGAGCACTTGCCCGCGAAAGGCAAAGGTCCCGAGTTCGAGTCTCAGTCCGGCACACAGTTTTAATCTGCCAGGAAGTTTCATATCAGTGCACACTCCGCTGCGGAGTAAAAATCTCATACTGGAAACATCCCCTAGGCTGTGGCTAAGCCATGTCTCCGCCATATCCTTTCTTTTGGGAGTGCTAGTTCTGCAAGGTTTACAGGAGAGCTTCTGTAAAGTTTGGAAGGTAGGAGACGAAGTACTGGCAGGGATGGGGTGTGAGTCGTGCTTGGGTAGCTCAGTTGGTAGAGCACTTGCCCGCAAAAGGCAAAGGTCCCGAATTCGAGTCTCGGTCTGGCACACAGTTTTAATCTGCCAGGAAGTTTCATATCAGTGCGCACTCCGCTGCAGAGTGAAAATCTCATTCTGGGTTTACTTCTTGTTTTTCATCTTCTGATATCTCTCAAGCTATCCACCAATTCTTCTCATAAACACAAGTAACAAATCCTGTAATCTGTTTAAATGGCATTCCATCTGCAATTGTACTCACCTGCATTTTATGAACATTAAAATCCTCAAAATCAAAACAACTGTTAGTACTTTGGGATTGCTCGTGGGAATAAATGCATGATATTTGTGAGTCCATGTGATTGCTATGATTTCACAGTATCTTTTTGCCAATCTCCATTCCTCTGCTGCTAGTCATTTGTCATGTGAAAAAAATAAGATATTTATATTACCCCACTCAAACAATGGAAAAGGGGTCAATCTTTCAGAATAGCTCGGGCTGCAGACCTTTTTACTGTGTTACAGGTAATTCTGTCTAATTATTTCAGCATCTTCAAGATAATAAGTTAGAAAAGTTTTTTCAAGTCTTGTATTGTGCTCCATCACTGGTATAATTATTTCTTTATTTCTTATCAATTCTCCCCCCACCCCCCACCCCACCCACAAAAAAAAAAAAAAAAAAAAAAAAACTGGAAAGCAAATCAAGTTTCAAGTAGGTAAGAATACTGTTTTCTTAATTTTGATTTTTTTTCTCTTATAATAAACAACACATGGATGCACTGTGGTTATGGATTTATTCCAATAAAATTCTTGGTCTAATTTCACATTTTCACAGAAAGAAAGAAAAAAAGATTTTCACTTTTGCAACAAAGTTGTGTTAGTTGCGCACAAAAATCTTTCACAAATTCCTCTGTTGATTTTGTTACATTTTGAAACATACAGTGATCAACAGTAATCCACCGCTTGCAAGTTATGTTTCCTATCATTTCCTCTTCAAGCACACACATTAAGGCATCTTTAAAAGCAGTTAACTTAGGGCAGTAATCACATTCTTTTCTGAAATGTGTAGTATTTGGTGGGTTGCACGCAATTTTGGACAAGAAATGTTCATATGAGCCTCCATATTCCACTATGGTAATGTTGCTCAAGTTTGCTCCAACTATCATCAATTTCACATTGTGATTTGCTGTCCAAGTGCAAAAAGTATGTGTTGCACTAAGTCCACATATAATACAATATTTTGCCCTAAATTACACAGTTTTTGATAATCCAATTTGGACCTGCAGGTAGTTTCATTTGAAATGTTTGTACACATCTCTTAGGTTTTTAAATTTAATCTTTTTGATTATATACAAGCTTGCCATCAATGTCTCTATTAACCAGCCTGTAAACCATCTGTATTTGCCACACAGTTAAGAAATCAAATTGCTGTTAAATAAAATTTATTTCGATATGTTACTTTTAGAATACCATCATGAATATTGGCACACACATTAACAAATACTGTATGACTGACATACTTTTTTCTTTCAACACAAAGAAATGTGCAGTTTTGAAATTTTAATAATTTAGAAAAGTTTTGTTTTAGAAAAATTTAGCATTTTTATGAATTTGGTTAAATGGCATATATTTTTAAAGCTTATAAGGAGTGAAGTAAAATGGTAAAAATTTCAAGCCTTTAAGTCAAATAGGTTTTGAGAAATAGTGATTTTAAAGTTTCAAAACATCAATAACTCTGATGTTTTGTGACTTTATGTAATAGTATTTGTAAATATGTGTCAGCAAGATTGATCTTAGAAAAATAGTCTCCTCGACAATCTTTGTGAGGTGGTCATCTGGACGAGTTATAGGGTATTTTTCTACTCGTGCCTGGGCATTGACTTTTGATTTAAAGTTTCCACATGCCTGGAGGGGGAACCATTTGATTTCTTTACTGCCACCAGCAGTGTGGCCCAAGTGCTTGTTTTAAGTAGTCCAGGCAACCCAGCCCCTCGGATTTTATAAAGCTCCCGCTTAATGGTTGTCTTATGGGTGGAAATAGGACACCACGTCTGATCGCAAGGAGGATATGAGCCTGGAAATCTGTGACATATCCCAGACCAAGTTCCAACATAGGTATGAATGGGGTGCAGACAACATGAAGTTCCTGGAAGGGAACCCTATTAGATATGACCTGAATCCAAACAGTGAGAAGGCACACAGACTGAAGATGTTTCTGGCTGATTTACTACTATCAACAACAAATAGCATTATCAGCCATACAACTTCCTTGTAGGCTGGGGTGATGAAAACTGAACTGTCACCATATGCTACCGACATACTGGATGGCGGGGATAGCTCTGGAGAACCTAGATGAGCTTACATTTGGAGGTTTACCAAAGTACATGTTGCCTCTTCATTCAACTGGAAACAGAAATCTTCTTTCCCCATTGTGAGGTTTATAAATTGCTTATTAGTGAAAGAATCGCCTGGCTATTGTCCTTTGATGCATCCAGGGAAATGGATTTGAGCATCCTGACTGTCTATGACAGATTGATCAGAGATGCCCATCTTTTCCACAATGGGAGCAGTGTGCCTATTGACCCAGACACTCAGCATGTGGGTGCGCTATGGAGCAGTCTGGGCAAGACAGAATTTTCCACAGTATATGCTTACATGATACGACTGGCTGTTCAAGGCAACATTGATACATGGTATTATTAAATGTCAATGTGAGGAACTGGTTTACAAGTATTCCAAGTTTTTTGGGTGCAATGTAGCAGCTCGACCTATGCTATTGGCAGTCAGGCCATGAGTTTCTCATTTGCTGCCAGTGCAATTTTGAAAAAGTGTGCAATTGTCAAAATATCTCCCAATGGTGGTGGTTCAGTATAAGGGCTGATGCACGTACTCCAGATCAGGAGCCAGTTGGACAACAACGTCTCTGATTGAAGTGTCTGTGTGAGGGTTTACATGCTACATTAACACAAGTGACATGATCCTTGTAAATCAGTCACCCAGGAATGATACAACTGATTGGGTTATTTATGGTTTTGATGAAATTCATGTCATGATGCACCCACATGGAATCTTTATGGATAATAATTTGAAATTAACATACACATTCCTCAGATTTTGAAGGTGATAGAATTTCTTAAATAAAAAAATAAAAAAAACTTTGGTGGAGAAGGCCAAGCAAGGAAGAGTGACCGTTGGAGACTATTATATCTGATATGAAAGGCAGTGAAGTACTGTTGCAGCTGCTGTAAATGTGTGTCCCAGTCCTCTCTGACATCATTGAATGGCAGAAACACAGATGGACCTCTCTGTGGGTCAGAAGTGATCACTGCCTGTTTTGGGTTGTAAGCTGTATATGCAGCTGATCCTTCAGAAGCTGAATTTCTAGATGAAGGAACTCATTTTGCTGCTGGTGTTATCATTGTTGTTGGTGAAACGGCTGTTGCAGTGCTGCTCCAGTGGCAGCTGTTGCTGTTCCAAAAGTTTCACTAACTTTTATTGCATGGTACTTTGCCAACCTTCTACCTTGTCACCAATTATTGTGACTGAGATTTGACTGAATGTTGGCAACGACTCAAAAGAAAAAGTGATGAGATTGAGCTCACACATCTGAGTCCATCAAAATTTAGTGACAGAACGAACAGAAAAGACAATCAGTGAGAAAACGGACATGGGGAGCCGGCACTACAGCTAAAAAGTCCAATGAATAATCCAGAGAGATAAAACCTGAGATGTAATGAAAGGGGAGACAAAGAACCAACAGTCTGTTAGCACAGTGAGACAATAGTGAGGCTGATACACTACTGAATCCCAGGTCATGCCGTAGTGGAACTTATAGGGCAGCCACAAGCTCTAATTGGCTGCCAGAATAGTGTACAGTGCTGCAGCAGGCGAAGCTGACTCTAGTGGCTGGTGCTCTGACTGGTAGCCAAAGTCCAGTTCCATGCTCTCTTGAGGGCTTTCAAAGTTACTAGGCTGCTATTCAGAATTCGTATAATGACTCGGTGTACTTTTCCTCCCCATTACTCTTGATTGAGTGTGGTGATACATACTTAAGTCACTAGAATTGCATTCAAATATTTGACCACACATCAAGATTGAGGTTTTCCACGGTTTCCCTGGGCTGAGATGCCTGATACCAGGATGCTTCCTTTGAAAAGATCGCACCTTATTATTTGCTCGTGCTTGGTTTATCTGAGTTTTTGCTGCATCTCTAATTAATTTATCCATTGGATGCCAAACCAATGTCTTCCTTAATTGAATTCATTCTATTCAGTTTTGGTGCTGTTTAGTTAGAGTATCAGTCAGTGGAAGTGAAGAGCAATAAATAGGAGTAACAGTGAAGAGCAATAAGTAGAAGTCGCCAAGAACTTAACAAAGAAGTAACTATTCTGTGTTCACTCACAGAGAATTTATGCAGTCCTCCATTGTGCAAGAAATAGAAATAAAAATTTACATCTGTTGCTGAAGCACCCAAGATTTGTAACTTCACAAATGAATATGCTTAGAGTTCTATAATTTATTTTGCAGATGTAAATTAGCTCTCGCTTCTGTGTGTTCTTTCTTTGTCTTGCATTAAATAATCATTGTCTCATATCAAGTGTAACATTTGGTAATTTTGTTTAAGGGAGCTCCTCTGAAACCAAAAAGTTTCCAACCATCAGCTCTGAAATCACTCCCAGTACCAGGAGTGCTATGTGGAGATTTTTACAAGTAAGTCTCATCTGACAGTTTATATCCTTCAGTTGTTCACAAAGTTACCATTCTGCTGCTGTTCTTATATATACAATGTGCTACAAAGCTGTAACCTTAAAGCTATTTATGAAGAAGTGTAGGAAATGTATTTGTGTGAATGTTAACATACTTCCATTCATTTGTATAGGATGAAAAGATAAGTTGAACACAGAAACTTCCATTGTGATAATGATCAAAGAAAAATATATTTGTTGAAAAGAAGTGAAATATTTACACTCAGAAGCAAACGAGATTGAAGGTTTTACACCCAGCAAGTTCCTTCTTGTGGAGGCAGAGAGAAAATGGAGGGAGTAAAACATTTAGGGAGCTAGCAAAAAATAATTAAAGACAAACGTCCATTAAGCCAAAGTATGAAGTGTTAACAAATGGAAAAGTGCTAATGGACAGCTTGTCTATAAATTGGATTAACTTCTTCTACTTACACATATGTACTTTGCAAATTATTGTAAGGTTTGTGAAGGATGATTTATTGTGCACGGCAAACTTTTTCATGTTTTCTGGTTAATTTGTGGATGGTAAATGACAAGAAGTGTTGCTGGTACCCCACGTACTTCAATGGTGCAATTATTATGCAAAATGTTTAATGCTGGAAGTATGTTGCATGAGTTGCATTAGAAAATGAGCTTTTGTTATTTTGAGAGTAAAAATCCCTGCAGTATACAGTGTCCTTATTGATGAAGATGAAAAAGAAGAAGAAGATAGCAATGATAAAGACAAACAATGAAAAAAGTCACTTTTGTTTCATAAAGAATTAGTTAAATAAGTTAAACAAATATTGTTTTAACAAATTAAATTATATGTACACTTAATGCTTCTCCAGGATGCCCGTGATTTGGAAATTAGTGGAAAATATTGATGGTACATACATTGACATATACATTGTACAGCTATAAATAATTAGGCTAATCTGATCAAGCATGCATTTTTGTACTAACTGCATGTTAGCTTATGACCAAGATTTTTCACTGAAGTACCTCGCGTCATGCATTTAAAATTATACTGAAAAGTCCTGGGCGGAGTACAACTAATGCAAATGGTAAAATAACTACTCAGTATCTAAGTGAGGCATTAATAGGACACACACACACACACACACACACACACACACACACACACACACACACACACACACACACACTGTCTGAAATGTCAGCTATGTTTTCAGTGTTTGTCTGCTTTTGACCACTCAAGTGCTTCAATTATACAGTGCATTATTACATCACATTATTAGCAAGTTAAAGTAAGTTTGTCCCCTAAAAAAAATCATTATTTTGGTACAAGTATAATAGTGTGCACATAATTCAGTTGCTGGAATGTTATTACTGAAATGAAAAGACAGAAATATGCCAACTTTTCATAAGTGTTGGTTAAAGTTTGCAAAACTGAACTTCTGTGATATAAAGACTTCAATTCATCACTTTAAATAATAGATTGCTCTCAATCACCTACTAAACAGAAATAATTGTTGGAGAACAGAGCATGCTTGCACAGTGCAGAGACTAATTAGCTAAATGTTGTTATCTACTTCAGACAACTGTGCAGATTAATGAATTGTGACTCTCTTTGTAATTGTGATGTGGATTTTAACTAACACTATTCATGGGGACTTTGATCTTTACAAATTTCTCCTGTTATTGAGAACTATCTATTGTGGAAGATCACACAAAATTAGAGGATAGAAATTACTTTATAATTATTACCTCAGTAAATTCTATCCTTTTGTAGGCCTAACATCTATTATATGAAGAACCATTACATTTGGCTGGCACCAGTGTTGCCTCTTGATTGTCATGATAATTTGCAGGAAGCAGTCAGATGGATTCTCCAGTACCGTGGCGGCGAGCAGAGAGTCGAAAATGCTCTCTTAAAAGGGATATACTTTATCATTAGTTACTTTTCATACAGCACTCTGATGATAGCGGCCGAGGAGCCACACAAGGCTAGTAGGCAGCGAGAAGCATATACTGACTCTATACAGTGCTGCAGCAGCATTACAGCAGCTGGTGGTCACGGCCCTCTTGCTGACAGAAATCAGGTGTCATCTTCATGACATCGCAGCTGGGCTGGCATTAAGTGAACACTGCACACCTGTTCATGGCATTGCAGCTGGGCTGGCATTCAGTGAACACTGCACACTGCCCTGTGCAGCTGGTGGGAACATACTGGAACTCTAAGTCAAACCCAGGAGCCTCTTAGACCGACTACAGTGTGTAATGATGACATCCATGGGGTGACCTTGGCTCAGTAGATCCAGTCTGAAGCATGGAACCATCATGGCTAGCTGATGGCTCATAGATCAACCACTTTGTCAAGTTGCTGATGCTGCTCATTGCGGCTGTAGTAGGTGAGCTGCACATTTGACCAGTGATCTAAGCAAAGGCTGTGCTGGTCGAATGCATGGTACCAAAGGAATCCTGCTACCGCCTGAGCAGGGAGCATTTATTCTCCCTTCACCTGGGTGTATTATGACAGTGTTTTGATCCAGTTGCATAGCTGTCTGTGGAAGTGAAACGTTGTGCTTCACCATGTAGCAGTCTAGCCCAACACTGGCAGTAGAAAGCCACAATGCAGTTGCAGTGCCCAACTACAGAATTATATCGGTGTCTGGCTGGCATACCTCTTGGCTGGTTGAATTCAGGACTCCAAATTGCAGGCTGTATTGAACATGTCAACTACTAAAACAACGTGGTACTACTGTCTCGCCAGTTTTCCCTCTGCCCATGCAATTCACTCTCCCTCACACCAGTCTTCACGTGTTGTACATTGTCTTCTTCTTCTTCTTCTTCTTCTTCTTCTCATGCACCATAACATGGTGTATGGTGACTGGTACACCCAGAATGTTCCGTCACTTCAGTTAAACCTTGTGGTCAGTCCACCAGATTAGGAGGTAATGGATTGGGGTGTCGACTGGGTGGACAGCTTTCTGACAGTGGTGGACAAAGGGCACATAAGCGACGATCAAGATTGAGAAAATTTCCGAAGATGAAATTCACATTGCCCTGGCTTAGTGCTAGCTGCTGCAATATTCAAGAATATTCTGGAACTGAGCCTACTGCTCTGTGCTGATGTGGCGATCCTGTGCTGCTAACAGCTTGTTGAGGAACTAAGTATAGGGGAGTCAAAGTTAGCATCCAGATAGGTTAAGTTCTTCGATGGCAAGCTATTAAAAGAAATACTGGGTAGAAATAGCAAATAGCAGAGGATACAATAGTTCAGAGCCTTAATCCCTGTTGTTGCTGGAAGCCAAAAAGTCAGTTCTCCAATGTCACACTGAGTCCCATTTAACAATATCTCACTATTCTGTTGTTCTAGTTTTTTGTTTCTCGTGAGCTTTCCTGTTCATAGCACTTGGTGATTGCTATGACTGAGTCATACACTGAGTAACCCAGGGAAACCTACTTTCTGAAAACTTGCATGAGTTGAGAGGATGTTCCATGGGCACCCACCTGTGTTTCTTCTTCCGAGGAGTCATTCTGTTTCACATCTTCTGTGACAGTATGGACCATCGAAGAGAGCTGTACTTTAACCTCCCTCTGGCATCCGTGCAATTCTTCTGCAGCCATCTATGTGTCAGTCTTCCCAGCAGAATCTCCTTTGTTGAGGGACATAAAAAGTTTCCTAAAGTCTCCCATTTTACTGGATATGGATATATCACATAGCATTTATGCCTGCCATTAGTGCCTGCAACTGGTAACAGTACTATTATGTGGAATGTGGTGTGGTCAGTGCTTACCTCTACTGCTGTGAAATTGCAGTAGAGCTACAGCATGTTTTCCTATGGATATCCACTTAGTTCCAGCATGGTTTGTACCTCTGCCTGTGCCTGGTTTAGCCCTACAAGAAACTGTCACAGTGATATTAGAGTTGAAATTAGCTGCTCTCATACTGCGTGGTGTAAGGCTGCCTGTAAATATGCTACTTCTTTTCAAATGCCTCCCAGACTGTCAGTGAGGATGCACTAAAGTCTTGCCAGGGCCAAATGTGTGTTTAACAGGTGTAGTCATGTTTGTACAAACCCAAACTGTGATTCACCCCATTGGATGTCCTCTTAACATAGTGAGTCAGCCCCACAGTTAAGCGTTGTGGTAACCTAGAGTTATTTTACACTTCGTATTCCAGATTAGCCTGCTGGATTGTATTCCATTCAGCCAGAATCCTATTGCCCTTTGCTTCTGCTTCCACATGCCCTAACATATTGTTCATGTGCCTAATATCTGCAGCATCAGCTGTTCCAAAGAGAGTTTTCGACAATCTTCATCCATCATGTATCCGAATCCATTTACACCTTCTCAGAATGTGCAGCACTAAATCCATAGTCTGCTGTAATGGTCCATATGGGTAGTAAGTGGCCTATAATATTCCTCACACACTTTGTTCAACACCCTCTTCTCCCTAACTTCCTGATAGATCTGCACAAAAGCTTTGTACAAGCTCCAAACCTCATTTTTTAATGCCCAGTTGTTGTATGCCAGTTTCAGAGTCCACTAGTGATTGCACCTGCAGAGAACTCATCACTTCATGATTGCGCAGAAGTGCAGCTGCACCAATAGCATGATGCTCCTACAGCTATATCCATTGGTAGTGTTACTTAAAGCTGGGGAACTCTAATGACCCTTCTCTCTTCCCTGAGGCAACCTATCTCCTGACCTTTGTGCATACAGCAAGGTACTTGCAGACTGGGTGGGTGTGGTCTGCTCACTTTGTTGTCCCACTTTTTTTTATCTCCTCCCCATGTTGGAGACCAATGCCACTAATAGTGATTAAGTCTCTGCCTTGTTCCGAAAAGGGTAAAATATGGATGACTGTTCTCGAGTAGGCAGCTGTAACTTCACATTTACCAGTGAGGTCATCTTGACAACTTGGCATGGATCTCATTAGTGAGCATAAAATCTCTTGGTTTTTCCCTTTAGGGTGAAAGTGCTCATCATCATCGTCACCCATTGCCCAACACACCATGTAGACAACTTGGCAATTCTTTTGTCCCTTTCTCTCCTGCTGCTCTAGAGCCCTAGTATTTGCTTAATCCTGGACTGATGCAGTCTGGGTTTCTCTATCTCAAATAGTGATGACATCTTCCATCCATACACTGCCTTGTGAGGTGATAGACCTGTACTTCTGTTAATTTTTGAATTGTATGCTGTTGCTATATAAGGTAATTGTGTATTCCAGTCGTCATGATGACTGTTGACAGTAACTAAACACCTTTCCTATCATTCTGTGAACCTTTTCAGTTC
Organism: Schistocerca nitens; assembly: GCF_023898315.1. Classification (NCBI taxonomy): domain Eukaryota; kingdom Metazoa; phylum Arthropoda; class Insecta; order Orthoptera; family Acrididae; genus Schistocerca; species Schistocerca nitens. The sequence continues at coordinate 1,007,646,413 of NC_064614.1, forward strand.
TGCCATTTGCTTGCAGGTGTAATACACTTGTTCTTAATGTATGAATTCACACCAAACAACGAAGTTGCTTTATGAGTCCTGACATAAAGTTAGTACCTCCATTATCAGCATCTCTGAGTACTGAACTTTTATTGACCATGGCTTGCGGCTTGTTGATTTGGAGTAGCTGTCATTTCTATGAGGAGCGATAAATGATATGTTATTGTTCATCTCTGAGTACCGAACTTTTATTGACCATGGCTTGCGGCTTGTTTGATTTGGAGTAGCTGTCATTTCTATGAAGAGCGATAAATGATATGTTATTGTTAACACTTTTCAATGCAGTGTGTGCCCAAAATAACCTAAGATGTCTGAACCAATCATTTCAAACAGTTTGCTGACCTGATAATCTTTGCAGTGGAATGTGCTAATGACATAATTCAGTTTTTTGTGAACATGTTAACACAGTTTGCTACATACTATTCTGTGTCCTGTTTATGTGTTCTTCACAAATATTGTTCGACTACATGTCATATGTTTTTCTATAACTCCATGCCTTGCTAACACATGATCAAGTGCCTTTTGTAACACTTTATTTCCCAATATACCAAAATATGAGATCAGAGTTTTGTCTGTTTACATAGCAACCCATCATGCATGGTGTGCTTGCATTGTGAATAGCTTGCAATCTGCATAAGCTGCTTGCACCTTCTGGCACTCTGCAGAGGTAGAACCCATTTGCCATATTGCACAATCTTTCCATCTCAGCCCTTTGGCATTTCCATATGAATACCTCAAACTCGAATTCATTGAGTTTTAGTATCCAGCGCATTAACTAGCTCAGTGAATCTTTTAAACCAAATAGCCATTTCATAGCATGATCTATTATCACCTTGAATTATTGCCCATACAAACAACACCTAAAATATGCTATGCTATGCTGTATATTTAACTTAGCTTCTCTTTTTCTGATGTTGAGTAGTTCTTTTCCTCTTTTATCAACTCTTGTGAGGCAGAAGCGACCGTATGTTCTCCCCTGACCACTTCTTGACTACTGCATCTACATTTACACCTTGCAAACCATTGTGAAGTGCATGGCAAAGGGAACATACCATTGTACAAGTTACTAGAGTTTCTTCTCATTACATTCACAAGTAGAGCGTGAGAATAATGATTGTTTAAATGCCTGTGTGTGCTATAATTATTCTAATCTTGTCCCCACAATCTCCAAGTGAGCGATGAGCTGGGGCTTGTTGTATATTCCTAGAATAATAATTTAATGCAGATTCTTCAAACTTTGTCGTGATAGACTATGGCTGTCTTCAAGAATCTGCCAGTTCAGTTTCTCTAGCATCTCTGTGACACTCTCCCACAGGTCAAACAGACCTGTGACCATTAGAGCTGCTCTTCCTTGTATACATTCTATTTCTCCTGTTGTCCGCAGCTTGTGGTCTAGTGGATAGCGTTGCTGCCGCTGGGTCACTGGGTCCCGGGTTCAATTCCCGGATGGGTTGGGGATTTTCTCTGCCCGGTGACTGGGTGTTTATGTTTTCCTCATCATTTCATCATCGTCGTCATCATTCGTGACAGTTGCTCAATCAGAATGTGTAAAAATTGGACTGTGAAAAAATTGGGACTTTGTACGGGCGCTGATGACTGCGCAGTTGAGCATCCCACAAACCAAACATTGTCATATTTCTCCCGTTAGTCCTATTTGGTACTGGTCCCACACACTTTGAAGTTCCCAATTTTCACCCTACTTAATATACAGCTGAGTGCATGATTGCTCACATTACAGGATGACACAAATGCCTTCGCGTAATTTGGGAAAACTAGTATTCAGCCAGTAGGTAACTATTCTTTCAGCTGACAGAACATATGTTCGCATTCTGCTTACCAGTAAACTTCACTTGTTCCTTTAATAGATGAGTAAGAGGCTGTAATATTTCTGCAAATTTTGGTAAAAACTTTCGAAAATAATTTGCCAGGTTGAAGAAAGACTGCAACTGTATTACTGTACATAGTGCTGGAAAATCCTGTATTACTTTTATTAACTTGGGGTCCTCTGGACCCCCTCAAAATGTGTCCTAAATGCTGTACTGCTACTAGTGTGAAGTGACTCTTTTCTAAACTGACTGTTAGGTGCACAGTGTGCAGCTCCTTAAACACACATCTAAATACACCATACATTGTCTAGGTTTAAGTCCTCACAGTACCTCTTATTGTGGTACTCAAAAGTGGCTGATGCGTTTTTCAATCCAAATTGCAAATGAAGATACTGATGATGTCCTAACAGGACTGCAAATTCCATCTATGGGCAATCCTCTCAGAAAAATATCTGCATTTCCCTAGATCGTCGAAAGTTACTGTTGTGTTCAGGATTGGATAAGCATCTGTAACTGGTTATTAAAGAAGGAAAGTTGCTACTCACCATATAGCGAAGATGCTGAGTCTCAATAGGTACAATAAAAAGATACACACAATCATAGCTTTCGGCCATTAAGGCCTTTGCCAGCAGTACACACACACACACACACACACACACACACACACACACACACACACAACCGTACTTGCGCACACGTCTGCAGTCTCAGTGAGCTGAAACTACACTGCCTGTGTGTGTATGTGTGTCTACTGCTGACAAAGCCCTTAATGGCCGAAAGCTATGATTGTGTGTATCTTTTTATTGTGCCTATTGCCACTCAGCATCTCCGCTGTATGGTGAGTAGCAACTTTCCTTCTCTGGTATTGTTACATTCCATCCTGGATTTCCCATTGTTTGATTTGTATGGTTATTAAGGCAATGATAATCACAAAAAAGCATTTTGCCCCATCTGCTCTTTTCTTTGAGACGAGTATTGCTGGTGATGTGCAGGAACTGGTTCTTCTCTCAGTAATATTGTCTCTTAGTTTTTATTTAACGATTTCTTGAAGCCTTCAGCGGCCATTTTCTTTATTTCCTGTACGATTGTACAGTTTTGGCCTTAGGCCATTTTCAAGTATTTTACGGATGATTTTTTCGTAACAGATTATCTCGTATACATTCTGTGACATCATATCATGCTCATAAATTAGTTCACACTATTTTAGGAGCACATTACTTTCGAGTAGTTGTTGGTTAATAAATTCTGCCATCACTTGTAGGTTATGCGTTATACGGTACGATTTACAATACACAGGGAGTTCATTCTCATTTGGGATTCTATCCTGTGTCTCTGGGTTCATTAACAAAGACCCTTTCTCAACTGCTAAGTGCACTGCCTTCTCCCATAATGTAGCTAAATTGGTGGCTTGCTTAAGCTTAAGGTTTGAATTTTCTCTGACCAAATTGTCTTCCTGCAAGATCTCCAAATTGGAAATCACCAATCCCTCAGAGAAATGCATGTCTGTGGTCCTAAAATTATCTATCCCGAAGGGCACTACCTGGTTACCATCTAACTTGCGTAAACGTACAACATTTCCTGTATACAAAACGCCTCACTTTATCAAATTCCTGATTTGCCTTTAGCAGCTCCACTACATACAATATGTTTACTGATAAATTAATTACTACACTCACCCACAGTAGTTTCCCATACTTTGCAGTACATTATTGCACAAATTGAGCCTTAGTGGCCGTGCATACTGTTTAAATGGTTCACCTTATTCCAAGAATGAATCTTGTGACAGTGTGGCACTGTCAGCACTTTCTCCTGGATGGAATGATGTCCCATTGAGTTCTGTTATGCACCGATCAAGGTCAACTGTAACATGATGTTCAAGCAAGAAATCTGACCCTTAGATTGGGCAGTGAGCATCACCTGTATGAAACAAACCATCGGTACAAACCTGGAATTTTTTTTGTCTTGACCGAAAAACTTGACACCACTGAACTCACTGAACACACATCATTTCCACTCACTCCACATAACCTACATCATGGTGGGCCCAACCTCCTATAATCCATGAGGCCCAAACTTCCCATGGACAACTGTGAATCCATGCCAATGGCTGTGCAGAGTGGCCGTGTGGTCTGAGGCTTCATGTCATGAATTGCGCAGCCCCTCCCGCCAGAGGTTCGAGTCCCACCTTGGGTACGGGCGTGTGTGTTGTTCTTAGCAGAAGTTCGTAGGAATTCACACACATTTTAACATGTCCAAGGAAAACTTAATGCATCCTTCCGTCCACTAAGCAAAACTATGCCACCCTGTACATTTTGGATATGCTTATATTTACTGGGAGCATTGCATGGCTGCTTCAGAGCTCCCATTGTTGTTTAACAATAGGGTACTATTCCCATGCTACACCAACCTATTATGCCCTCATGTCAGACTTTGTCTGCAATCTGGTTCCAGATGCTCTGTTTCCCCACATTTCATACATTGCGGTTCACAACTTTCCTGTCATATGTGGGCCATTTGACTACATCTGTAACAGTTAACTCCTAGAGTGAAAATTCGCTTTCTGTCTCAAACCCAGGTCAGCACATCTCTCTCTTCTAATGCCATTCCTGTACTTTTCTTGAAACATTGGGCAATAACCCCTGCAAAAATGCATTTACTGTTCTCTGTTCTGCCTCTTGTAGAAACACTCTTTTGGTATAATCATAGTCTGGCAACTTGTATGTGTTAATATTTAGATTTCTAACATTGTCCTGTCCACAAAGTTTTCAGTGGACTTCCCCTGTACTTCCCATAATACCTGCCAGTATTTTCCCTTCTCTATCACTGCACCAAGCTTGCCCTCAGAATTTCAAATGTGTACATTCCGTAACTCTGGTACTTTGTGTATGCCTGAGCATCTCCCACCAAACTTAATTTTGCCACATGTCAAACATCTTGTTTGGGTACTGGTACACTGGATGAAGATAAATCCTTCCTGTCCACATTGTGCACTGGTAGCTAGCATCCATGGTACCAACAACACAGCAGAAAAGCTGGGTGACCATGACAACAGCAGGCCAGCTGCTACACCTTGTGGCCACTGCCTTGTTATGGTATACTTGGATGGAAGCGGTGCTTCAGCGCAACAAGTAGGCATCAAACTTGTATAAATACCATCATTTTTAGCTAAAGGCATCTCAGTCTGGCAGAACCTTCTATGAGGAGAGAAATATGCCATGCAACGGGGCGACATGGTTCTGCAAGCAGCCATCTGAAAGATATGAAAGATGATGATGTCATATATGAAAGATGATGGTATCATATATGAAAGATGATGATATCATTGTTGTCATATTGTTCTGTTGATTATGACTATCAAAGAAGTGTTCGCATACCATTCCAATGGCTTGTAATTCACCAAAAATTATAACAAATTACTATTATATTATCATATCATATTGTACACCATTTTCACTGATTGCACTTATATTTGCTGTGTATGTAATGGAATTTCTACTTTATTTACTGCTTAAAAGTCTTATACTTTTCTTGTTTATTGCTAATTGATCTCTTTTTATTGCCATCCTTTACTTCCTTTCATTAGCTCTTCCCTTCTTACACATCTTTAAAAAATGTAATATTTTGTCATTTAATTACTCTCTTATAGAACTTAATTATTTTCCCACTAGCAGGATTTCATGAGAGATAATGCAAGTGCTTCTCTTCGGTTGCTCATGTTATCAATTTTCATATCTTGCTCATAATGCTACTGCCCTCTGGTCAAATCTGCATATTGTCTTAACCTGCCAGCTTTCTTGTTAAGAGATGACTATTGCCTTTCTTCATTCTTCCCCGTGTCAACGTGACAGTGCTAACATCACTGATAAATAGTTTAAACTATGCTTCAAAGTACGCCAAAAATTTTTTTATCTGTCTGAGTCTGTCCATATTCAGGGGAATTAGAACGGAAAATTTTTTTTTTCTTCACATTTTCGGATTTTTATCTCATTATAAAATTTGCAATTTTCTGAACGCAACGATATGTGTATTTCACTTATAAACTCACATGGGAAGTATTTTATTTTATTTTTTTTAAATATAATCCACAATGATTGAAAATGTTAAAATTTTTACATGCATTACTTCAAGATCTAATAAAATTGGAAATTTTTTATATAGAAGCCTATGGATTGCTGTGTTATAAAGGTTAAATTACGTGTTTGTAGTGATAGCACTGTCAAATAAAATATCGAATTATTTCATAGTATAAACATGCCTTGTATGTTGAAGTGCTAACATTTTTCTGAGGAAAAGTGATGAATAGATTGGTAAATCTCTCAAAAAGTAAAGTATGATGTCAAAATGAAGTGTTTTTAAGAAACGTGGGTTTCGTGCTAATAGATTTTTGAATAAAGGGAAACATTGTGTTCAACCTGTGGCGTGTGAAGTTACAGAAAATGAAATACAGACAAACTTGTCAGTATCTAGAGAAACACCCATTAGTGCTTCGTATATTAAAATAAAATGTTGTGATACACAGTTTTCTCAAAACGAAAGTGATGTAAATGGTAGGTTAGATGTACACATCCTAACAAGTGTTTTAGGTGAATGTGTGGGTTGTAAAATACTTGGAGGGCCAGTTAGTTTACATGAAGACAGTGAGGTAACAAATAGAAACAATGTGTGCCATGATGAATATGCCATGCCCAAAATCAACAAGTATGCAGGATTTATTGGAGCTGCTGTGGAATCTGTTGCATGAGAGTCAATGAAGGGTGCTGCAAAAGAAGCTGTTGAAATACATACCAGTAGCTTTTGATGGCACTTGGCAGAAGTGTGGCTACAGTTCTAAGAATTCTGCTGCTATGGTGACCAGTGTGGATACTGGAAAGGTAATAGATTTCCAGATTTTAACCAAACACTGTTGTAAGTGTAAATCAGGGAATGAAGAAGGGCATATCTGTGACAAAATTATGAAGGAACAAATGGTGGTGTGGAAGCTTCTGCAGCTACTGAAATTTTTAGTCGATCTGTGAACGAAAGGGGAGTGTGTTACACTAAGTTCTTAGGTGATGGAGACTCAAAAGCATATAACAGTGTTGTAGCTGCTCAGTCTTATGGTGAGAAGATTATCACAAAACTGGAATGTGTTGGTCATGTCCAGAAGAGGATGGGCACCAGGTTGAGGAAGTTGAAACAAAGTTTGAGAGGCAAGAAACTTTCTGGAGGTAGAACCATAAGAGGCAGGTTGAAAGGCAAAATGATTGATGAACTACACCAGTATTATGGGATGGTCATTAGAAATAATACTGAGGATTTGTTGAAAATGATGAAAAACCAATACACCACCTTTGCCCTCCTGGACCTGATTCATGGTGCAATTACCGCAATGCCCAGTACTCAAACAGTTCATACAGTCATAAACATTCCATCCCAGCAGCAGTCACGGGTATCATAAAACCTTTTTACAGAGACCTGGCAAATCCTGATGAAGAACTGTCTGAATGGTCAGAGTCAAAATCCCAATGAGTCGTTCAATAATCTTATATGGATTTGCTTATCAAAAAATGTTTTTGTTGGAACAAAGACACTAAAAAGTGGGGGGTCAGTGATGCTGTTACTGCTTTTAATGATGGCAAAATTGGTAGGGTGAAAGTGCTACAGGATATAGGCATTAATATTGGAGCAAACTGCATCAGAGAACTTGAACGGATGGATAAGGTTCGCATTGGTAAAACAAGAGTATGCAGCACAGTTGGCCACTAAGGAGTCCAGACAGAAGGAAAGAAGAAAAAACTCTGAAAAAGATCAAGAGGATGATGTACAGTATGGTGCAGGGCGCTTCTGAGTGACTAAAAATAAAAAAATTAAGCATATATTAATTGAGTTACAGTCTTTTGAAACTTTAGAAGCCGTTTCTGAAAATTTACATTTTCTGTTGCATTTTTCCCTAAATCTCAGAAACCACTTCAAGTAGAGTATTCAGATTTTCAGGGAGTAATAACATACATATCCTGAGTCTACTAAACTAAAAGAAGAACATAATGTTATGTATAATTAAAATTATTGAGGATAACATACAAAAAAGTACACAAGATTTTAACCGTGTAGTTAAAAAATTGTATTTCCGAAAGCAGTGGCTGAAATGCAATTATTGTAGTTCAGTAAACTCAGAACATATAGTTTAAGGTCCTGTAAAAGTTTCATGTGAATGGCTGCAGTGGTTCCTGAAATACAGGGAAGCCAAGTCACTAAATTTAACAATGTTGGGATAGGACGTTCAAACTCCCTTAAGTGAGTTACCCTGTGTCTAACTAGACATCTAAAAGTGAAAGGTTTCATCAATAGAAATTATTACTCATGGACAGAGGGAAGGTGAAACCAGTATTCCTAACAGAAAAGTAAGAAAGGAAGAAGAATGAATGTGTGTAGGTCGAAGGAAGAAAGAAGATACCCCAAAGACAGATACCCACACCAATCCTCACCCCATTAAGGACTTTTCCTGGTCAAGTGCTTGACTGAAACACCAGAGGATGAAGAGCCTTAACATCCCCTACATAATGACTTCTTTTCAGCTACATTGTACAGTCCCCCGAAAAGTGATCCTAAACACGCCCCTATAACAAGCCAGAGGAGATTAGAGTTTATTCACATCAGTCATTATCAGTAAGTTGTATCAGCTTCATCTGGCTCTATATGTCACCATCCATTCATCACCTCACCTTTGAGCATATGTGCATGTAATAATGTACACAATGCATTGAAGTATCTTATCTCAATCACAAATATTGCTACACTGTAATAGTGCATCTACCACATCTCAAATGATATCCTAACCAACCTCCTCTAAAAAATTTATCTATGAACACCCAACTATTTATCAGTAAAGGATAGGAAAAGGTAGAAAATTTCTGATATAAAGATGTAAATTCAATATTTGTTTTTACTTATAGGGTAATTCCCTCCCCAGAAATGTTGTGTATAGCATTAGTAAAAACATTATCTCTTCTATTGGGTTTTCCAAATTTTTTGATCTCTTCATATGCCACTAAATATAATTTTTATAACTATTCCATGAACTATCATAGTGTCTTGGGCCCTACAGTTCTAATGTCAGTTTTTCTCGTGTGCTGTCCAGTCAGTATTTCTTTCTAAACTTTCTTGAATGCGTCCTCATGATTTAACATCTTGAGCAGTGCTCCATTCAGCTGGTTTCCCTAATAGGTAAGTTTTGGTAAAATCTATCTTTTTATGTCTTCTCACTTCTTGGGTAATGATCTTGACAACACTCTGAGAAAATAAATAAGACTAACTCCCTCAGGTTGGTATTTTGGAAACTGCTTTGATATATTCATTCTTGTCCCCAAATGTATTTCTTCTACTAGTTCAGTAGTGAGGCTATTGCTCTCTGTGACAGATCTTTTGATAATTTAATCCCCCCCCCCCCCTCACGGTTTTTGAACTGAGTTGGATTTTCTTCCATCTCTACTGAAGAATTAGGTGTAGGACTAGCATACTCTAATTTTTCAATTTCTTTTCTTCAAGAAAACCTTGGAGCTGTGCCTCCAAACTAGTCAAAACATTTCTGTTATTCGATACATTAATTATTTATTTACCCTGTTCTAACACCTCTATCTGATCTCGCATTTCTGAGATATGGCTGTTCATCTGTTCTAATTCCTTTTTAGGTACCAATCCTGTTTGTTTTATTTGTTCATTTAATTCTTTAAATTTTTCCTATACCTCAAGTCTAACTAAGGCACAACATTCTTCGATGTCCTTATGTAAATCTTTAGGCAATTCAGCTATTGTGGCCTCTATACTGGCAAAATCGCCTTCTTATAATTTGATAGTTCTTGTCTGATAGCATCAGGACTACCTGATAGGCCATCGACTCAATTCTTTAATTCTTTGCCCAAAGTGTTGATAATATCAGGCCGGCCGGAGTGGCCGAGCAGTTCTAGGCGCTGCAGTCTGGAACCGCGCGACCGCTACGGTCGCAGGTTCGAATCCTACCTCGAGCATAGCTGTGTGTGTTGTCCTTAGGTTAGTTAGGTTTAAGTAGTTCTAAATTCTAGGGGACTGATGACCGCAGAAGTTAAGTCCCATAGTGCTCAGAGCCATTTGAACCATTTGATAATATCATCTAAGTTTAGTGGTATGCAATTCTGTTTCTATCTTAATCATTTACATCAGTTTGAGCAGTATTTAAATTTGTTTCAGCAGAAGTGATCTTACTATTTAAATCCGCCCGAACAGCTTTTATCTGTGCAATTAGATTTTCTTGCACTACCATAAACCACTCTGACATTACATCCTTGCTCCTAGTACATACTAACATGCAAACCTCAATACACTAGCTTCAACCACTCATGCTCAATTTACTCCTACTTCACTCTTTTCCCTTTCACAATAGCACATTCCAATGAGTTGCCGGAGAAAAGCTTGTCTGTTGAGAAAGAAGCCATAGGGTGGTGGAATGCAGGCTGTGACCGACACTGGGATTTATTGTGCCACCGTAAGCCGACGATTGGTGTGATGACTTGTAGCAGTGAGATGACAGCTACTTACCGCTGCCACAGGCATCATTCTTCCAACTTGTGGAATAATTATATCTTCCGCATCTTGACTGGGGTTAACACACTCAATAATTGTTTCCCAGATATTTATAAATCTTCTTACTGTACTTTTTATTTTGTTGTGGACCATTTATTACTTAGTTATCAGGGTACTTGTTGACTTCTGTTTTCCTTGACAGTACCCTTATCTCGATGTTATTTTAATGGAATTCTCAATTTTTTGCTACAAAACTCTCTTGCACCACTTCTTCTTGTTCTCATGGCATCATGATCACCAGATGCGTTGTTTCTCCTTGCAACATAGAATATGTTACTTCTCAATTATGGTCGCCTTCTGATGATTTCTTGATGTCATGGACTTGCTAATCAAGGCCACTGGCTACTATGTACGGCTCTTCTCCAATGCAGTTGGTGCGAAGATTGTAAATATGTCAAGCAGCTACAAAATTGTAGCTCAACATTCTCTCATGAAACTGTTGTATTTTAAATTGTCTTGGACAGTCTTACAATACACTGTATCAGATCTCGAATTTCCAAGTCATTACATCAGGACAGATCTAAATATATCTGTCTTGGCTAATGACCAAAGTTTAACGAAGTAAAATGAACAAATCATTTTTCAGTCCCCTTTTGTTTTTACAATTATTTGTGGCCCATCTTCCCTGAGAAGTCCAAAACATCTCCAAGTAGTGATGGCATGGCACAATTAAATGTCCACCCAGCAAATAAGTGTGCTAGGATGCCCTGTAGACATTCTATACATGTCCTGTTTCATGGGTCTTACCTATAAATTATAACAACCTCAAACAGTAAACAGTGGGATGCTCCACCAACTACTGAGCTTCTTACACTTTCACATGATTGTTTTTTTTTTTCTAAAATTGAGGAATAGGTGTACCTCTGTACATGTTACAGCTTACATCTTAACTGAAAATAATGTAGGTGGTGTGGGATTTTCTGGCTCGTGGGACAAGTAAGGAGTTACAATCATTCTTGGGATGGGTCAATCACTACAGAAAACTCATGAAAGGCTTTTTGGATGTTGCATGGCCACTTACTCACTAAAAAAAAGGATGTAAAATTTCAGTGAGCAACGGAGTGTAAAGTCACATTTGAGAAGCTAAAAGAAGTTCTGATGTCAAGTCCAGAGTTGATCTTTCTCGCTTAGGAGGAGTAGTTTGCACAATCATGTGACACTTCCAACCAGGCATTGGTATGTGTTTTGAGTCATGTAATATATGGTGAGGAACATCCTTTAGCTTACACCACTTAGCAAATGAACAAAGCCAAGAGTAATTACTCCATAACAGAGATGATGACGAGCCTGATATAAGCGATTATAAATTTTTAATGTTATCTGTACAGTAAAAAATTGGTGGTAGTGAGCGATCACGTAGCACTGAAGTGGTTGGTACCATTAAGGATCCTTCATGCAGACTCACAAGGTGGGTGTTGAGGGTGAATTAATGAGGGAGGTAGTCCACAAAACCAGGCAGGAAGTATGGAAATGCAAATGAATTGAGCAGGAAGGTTACAGTAGTATGGTCACTGGGTCACAGCCTTGCAGAGAGACAGGAAGCACAGGCTGCTGACACAGACTGCAAACTGTTTACTTCACAGCTGCAGTATGTTGTACATAATGGATTGCTATAAAGGTCAAGGAGACTGGGACAAGCGTAGTAGTAACTGTTAAGTTAAGGGAAGTGGTATTGTAGAAAGCACATAATCACATACTATCAGGGCATGAGGCTGTCATAGGGTGACAGGTTGAGGAGTGACAGACTGTTACTAGTGGAGGACAAGCAAAAGAGACATAGACAAGTGCATGAAAAGTTGAACACCATATACACAGCGAGTGGAACTGAGCCATCAGTGAGCACCGTTACAGAAGCTACTAGAGGCAATCAAACGTATTGAGATGATAGGAATGGATATTTTAGGAACTTTTAGCCACATGGCAGCAGGAAACCTTACGTTGTGACTATTATTTATTAGAACTATTGATATTTTTAAAAATATCGGGAGTCCGATATATCGACAAAAAGTGTTGATACATTGGTGGAAAAAATATCAGCACCTGCCTATAAAAATATCAGCTGCACTTTGTAAATATACTACTGGTTTTAGAGCTGTATATTTAAGTATTGATTTGTTATTAGATATTCTGTAAATCAACAAGCTAGCAACCTGCCTATCTTCCTTAGAGCAAGAATTGAAAGGAAAACGATGCACGTTCATGCTTGGCGAAAACCATTTTGATGGTAATTGCATTTAAGTTGCACAATAAAACGTATCTGATGGGTCCATGGTTCAGTCTCATTACATATCAGATTTGTCCAGAACACTTCCTGTCAACGTCCCTGTTGTTTTCATTTCTGCAAACGTCAGCAACCTAGCAGTTGTAAATGTTGCAGTTTTTGTTGGTAGCACCAATTACATCCCCTCACACATCTCCACCCATGGCAGCAATCATTCTTGTCCTTTAGATTTTTGTTCATCGTTTTCAGCAACAGGTTTTGAAGAATGTCGATGTGAAGAAATAGCACACTAGTTGCATTAAAAACTGTTTTTTTAACACAACTGGTGTGATGTTTCTTTGCATTGGAAATCTTGTTATTGCATTGACACCACCACTTACTCCCACCTTTCCCCCAGTGCAATCAGTGTTCTTTTGTGCCACACATACTTGCTTCACACAGTCCAAGAGAAAGATTGGACACGATGAAATCTAACAAAGTAATAAGACTCCTTCACACAGTGAAAGTAAGATTATATACTACTACAATTTCAAAAGAACAACTTCAAATATTTTCCGAAAATTGTGAAAAACTTAATAAAAATCAAGATGTTGGCACTCGATACTGCTGTTTTGATTTTTTTTTTTTTTTGGGGGGGGGGGGGCGGGGGGGATGATTTTGCCGGATATTTATCAATACATTTTGGAAAAAAGTATTGATATATTGATATTTCATCAACAGCCATTTCATACTCCGTGTAGTATTGATCACCATTTCAAATCAACAGGTGACTTTGGTGGTACTGGCCATGGTGAATAACTGATTGCCAAAGTTTTAGTACCTTTGAAGCAATAATCACAGACCAAGGTATTAACTTCATGTTATAATAATAATCCCAAAGTGGATACCAGCAGTGGAATATCTCTGTTTGAGGTGGTGTGTGGAAAGAAGATAGTCAAACCAAAGATCAGGAGGAATGGAGAGCCAGTGTGGAATTTTGCAAAGAGGTTAAAGGAAGTATGGAAACGTATAAAGAGGGGAAACACCAAAGCATCAGGAAGCGGTAATGAAAGGTGCGGGGAAATTGCCAGAGATACTGTAGGGCAGTGGGTGATGCTATTAAGTCCATGTGTGCCAAAAGTTAAGACCAAGAACTTTATAATATGGTTCCAGGAGCCATGCCACATGATCAAGATGTCACTGGTAAATGTCAAGCTACAATTGCCAACTCAAATGCCTACAAACATTTCAAGGTGCTCTGGATTCGTTGCCATAAGCGTCACAACCAACCACTAAGAAAAGAGCAAGGAAAGATCAGGAGAATGAGAACCAAAAGGATCTTGCAATGTCTATACATGAGGTACCGTATAGGTTAAGATCTCAGAAGTAAGAAAGAAGGATGTGGAGTAAAATTAAATTCTGTTTACCATAAGAAAAGTGTAAGTATTTGGGATTGTAATGTTAGTTAAGGAATTATTATGGGATTGGTGGGGAGGACAGCATAATTGCTGCACTGTGTGATTTCATAGCTAGACTATGGGAGAAAATTATAATTATTGTAGTTTTATTTCAGAAGAATAGTCACCTATAAAGGTGTTTTTTAAATGAGGAATTGTGTTGTGGGACATTTGGTCTTTTGAAAGGGACAGGCTTCTTTTTCCCATGTTGTTGCACTCAAGAGCAGTACCTGACTGGCCTACAAAAGATTCAGAGTGAGCTACCTCTGGAACTGGGACTCATTGCAAGCAAGCAAGCAGAATCTGCTGCTATACATTCGTGTAGTGCCAGTGCAAAATAACTACATATGAAGAGCAACTCTGCGTGGTTGTATGGTTCCCATTTGCAGATGACCATGCATGGTATAAGTGTTTTACCATCAGCCCTTACATGCTGAAGTGGGATGCCATAGAGGGCAGTAATGTTAATATCAGAAAATGGGGGAAGGCACATGGTAATTTAAGTGGAAGAATTCAGTAACTGTCAGAGGGAACAAGTAGCCATATGCCCGATCCATGTTGTTGAGGCTGGCAAGCACACATGAAGTTTAGTTATTCTATGACACAGCAGGAAGGCGAGGTGAGCAAAACAACAGCAGGCTATTTGCTACACCTTCTGGCTACCGTCTTGTAGTTGGAAACAGTGCCTCAGCACAACAAATAGGCACCAAACCTGTATAAGTACACATCATGTTTAGCCAAAGGCATCTTAGTCTGGCAGCACCTTCTAGGAGGGCAGTTGAGTTCCACCACTCATGAGCTTACTGCTAGTTCTAAGTCCACTCCCATGGATTTGCCGCCTTCCAGCCAGTGGACCATCTTCAGGTTCACTACAGCTCCAGGCAGCCTTCTGCCCTGAAGGGCTAATGCTGTAATTATCCACTTACAAGGGCAGACACCACCACTGTGGGACTGTCTTCTACTGCAAGAATCTCAGCAGGCTTCTGCATTTGTTGGCACACTTTGCTCTTAGCTGCAGACTCTTACCAAGGTGGCGCACGTGCTGCTATAGACATTGTGCGTCAGCATTCCTGCTCCACTGCTTATGTCAAGCTGGCCACTTGCCAACTATTACATCAGAGACTGCTGACCTCTCTGCTCTCAGCACATGCCAAGAGGCATACCACTATGGAATGACATTCAGAGTGTTGTAGCTTGCTAACCAATAAAATGTGTGACTGTTAATGTTGTCTTGAGCCACCATTGGTCAACATCCTGAGCCTATCTGAACTCAACTCTGCCACCATAGTAAGGATGGAGGCATGGTCGTCAGAGGGAAGCCAAAGATATTCTCTCTATATCTTTGGCTTCCCTCTGACAACCATGCCTCCATCCTTACTACCCTCCCTGTTTACCTTTCCCTGTTGCTTCATAACCTGGATTGTGAGTAACTAAATCCACTTTCCCTTCTTCCATTTTTTCCCCTCTCTCCTCCCTGATGAAGGAACAAAGTTCCGAAAGCTAGGGATGTAAATTTTCTGTTCTGTTTTGTGTATCTATCGGCTGCACTCAGCTGAGGTAAGTACTGGCCAGCCCCTCTACCTCTTTGTTAGTATTTGTTTCACATCTTTATATGAGATTTTCCATTAATCATTTAAAACAGATATTACATAACTCTAAAATCACATTTTAAGAAAGCTGTTACTTGCAAAATACTGTCGTAATATATGTACACAAATACAAAATATTTGCTACTTTATCATAAGCCAACCGCCTCAATAAAGATGACCCATTTTAATGTTTCATGTTTCTTACTGTTTGTTTCTCTTTTTCAAGGAACCTCATGGAACTCTCTTTCCCTAAGACATCGCCCAGTAAGATACGATGTTTTGAACTATATTGCATTCATCTTGGTCTTGCGACATCATCATGTGTATTGGAACATTCCCGTCGACTAGCAGCTACCATCTGGGAGGTTACAGGTTTACCCAACAATCCGCTAGACATTCTTTGAGATATGTCTGTAACTTTAACTGTAGAAATGACAGAATTCTCAAAAATGTGCTCAGTAAGGCTGTTCAAGAAGCTTAAACAGCATTTCTTTTACTGAATGATCATTATTCAAATAACACAAAGGTAGTGCAATACATAGCTTGTGTTGTGAGATGAAATGCCAGTCTACTGTTTCGAATACTGCTGTTCACAACAAGTGCGTACAACTGTTTTACATCGACAGCGTATTTTACACGGTGGCTGGCAAATGAGTAAAGCATCTGCTCTCTTAAGTAGAGAGGAAACTAACTAAGCAAATATTAATATAATAAAATTAAATGACTGAAGAAAGACTGTGAATAATAATTCATGTCTCCAAGTGAGTGCTTTTCTTTCTACAGCTAAAGAATTGTGGTATGTGACATTATCTTGCACAAGTCTAGTATTTGACAGTATGTCACCTTCGGAATCCATTTTTTTGCCATAATTTTGTTTTTAAGTTGATGTAACATATGCATTCCAGTACACTATCTGTATCTAGCTAATCAGGCTGCTGTTAGAGCTTTGTAGATGGAAAAAAAACATTAACAGTTAACAGTTTCCATCCTTTGGCACAAAAATCATTTCTCCAGATCCGGTATGGGTAAAATATTGTTTCTTATTAGAGGTATGGAGACTCACCAATACCACACTTGGTTTAATAGATAAGCAGTCTCACTCTTCTCATTGTCGGTAATTAATGAAATGGCTTTCTGTTTGCTATAGACTGTTTAAAAGAATGTAAAAAGAAGTATCTCGATGAATCCTATAGAAATGGAATTAAATATTTGATTTTGAAAGGGGAATTCAAGTAAACTGAAAGAGTAACTGTTACATTGCTCATCTGTCTAGGATCTGTAGGAATCATAGTGAGCAAAGATATTAACAACTCTGGATGAGAGCTGGACTGTTTTGTTCATAGTTAGAGAAGTCGAACAAAGGACAGTATTGTGGAAGATACTACATACATCTGCACAAAAGTTTGTGACTGGAATATGAAGGAGAAGGTAACAGGTAACCGTAGCAGTCACACATGATTGATTATAAAATTTAGAAATGTGTGTGTGCATGCCTCATTTTACTAGCATGTGTAATGCGAAAATATTAGGTAACATTGCGTGTTTGCTAATAATTTGGGATTTTAGACTATCACACAATTATAGTGAGTGGTCCTCATGCCATAAGTACAAATGTGAAACAACAAACTTCCTCCACACCACAATTATTGAACGATTGCATATCATTTTTTTTAATGTAATAATAAGAGAACTTACTTTACCTTTTCTTCTGTTTCACAAGAGGTCGCCATTCTTGATATTTATGCAGCAGCAATTTGAATGAATAAATGACTGAGTGCATACTTGCAGTCTGCTGGACTTGATTAGCCTTGATTGTAAAGAGTGTCTGTTCTATGATAACATAAGTAACATGTTTTGGATGTACTGTGGTAGATTAATCATATTTTGTGACTGTATACAGACACACAGAGACATTGTAGGACATAATGCCATTCCTAATATCTTAAAAACTTACAGAAATCTTTTAACCATTATTTTATACAGCCATTCCATATTCATGGGCATTATTGTCTGCCTTGTTTTGTTATGTAAAATCTAGTTTGTTACAGTTTTGTAATTTTAAAGTTCTCTTTTCTGCACTTTTAAATAAAATAAATTGTATTGTATTGTGTTTCTTAATAGCAGTTTAGTATGGATACCATGAAACGTTTAGAAAGTGAAGATCAAGAACTTTACAAAAATTAAGCTTAATGTAGATGGAGCATGCTGTGCAAGAATAAAAGAGCAAAGTAGAAGACATGCACTACTAAAATTTTGTTTGAGGGAGTAAAGAGTGTCGATTAGTGTGCAACCACTGACCAACAAAAGTAGAGCATAAAGCATTTGTTACATTTTTAAATTCAGTTTTGTTGAAGAATGGCAATGTATATTTAGTGATATTTTAAAAACTCAGTACCCTCACTTGCTGCTGAGATTTTCACATTTATATCTGGTAAATCAATTGAACATAATCATAAAAATGAGCCAAATTCCGGTCACCATTACATAATAAAATGTCACACACGAGTGGCGTGGGAAATACAGATAATTAATTGAGATCTGAACATTATGGTATAACTTGAATACATAATTGAGGTCTAGAAGATGAGCAACACTTAGCTGCAGATGTCATCAAAATTACACTGGTGAGACATTGTGACTCCACTTTTCCTCTGCAATTATCTACAAGATGTTACTGTAGAAGTCGATGTTACTGTAGAAGTCAATCTCAGCATGACAGCAAAGTGTTGTATTTTGCAATTACTTTGGTCTTATTTTTATCCCTAATTTTGCTACATCCAAAGCAACACTTAGCTTTTTCATTCTCCAGTCTCTCTATACATGCCCTCACAAAGCAGTGAGAACTGTGGAGCTTTTGCAAAAAAAAAAAAAAATCACTATTCGTACCCCTCATTACTTTTAATTGTACTGGCAGTGTACGAAAACACATTAGTGTCAAACACTTAAAACCTACAATGTGGATATGATGGCTTCAAAAAATTAATGGAATAATATGGTACAATTTATTTTTTGTGAAAATGCTTCGAAACACTGTAGTATGCTTTAAGTTCATTTTATTGAGAACAACTAGCATTTGAAAATTGTCTTGCTTAATGTTATATGGTCTCAATCTTGAGGAATCCTAACAGATACATTCACATATGTCCCATATTGATTTCTGTGGTTGCTCCACACAATGTTGCTTTCTATTAGCACTGACAGCTCTAAGCAAATGCCGCTGCTCTCGCTCATCAAGCAAATGCCATCTGCCATTGCGTTGTCTGTGGTGAGAGGAAATGCGTGAAATTTGCTATTGTCAGCACTCTCTTCACACTGTGGCTCTTGGAATATGGAATTCCCTAATGTTTTCCAACATGGAATGTCTCCTGCGTCTAGATCCAACTAGCATTCTGCATACAAAGTCTATTAAATCCTGTTGTGCAGCCATGATCATGTTGGAAACGTTTTCACATGACTCAGCTGAGTACAAATGACAGCTCTGCCAATGCACTGCCCTTTTATACCTTGTGTACATGGTACTACCGCCCTCTGTGTAAGTGCATATTGCTATGCAATGACTTCCGTCACCTCAGTGTAATGGTAAACATTGCCATCCATATATCAAGGACAGTACATCCATATACATAAACCATATTTTCCAATACATACACTCCCTTGTAACAGCAAAATACTGAACAAAATACTTCCATTCTTGTATTGGAAATTAAAGTACACCTGTAAACATAAGCTATATTTTCCAATGCACATATATGCTATCAACTGCAAAGTCTATACTGTGGCAGTGAGCTGCTGCATAAACAGAGAACTTGGATGGCCTGAGGGGTGAGGAACAGAGCAGGGGATCAAGCCCCACCTCTCCCATGCAGGTCTGGCAACCTATATCCATGTTCTGTCCTCCTGTGAAAGCAGAACTTAAGAAATACTCATAAGGGATGGGCAGTCCCTCTGGATGTTGTGAAGGCCATACTCAAACCCCACCATGGACCCCATTTAGTCTCTTCACTCATTCCAAACTAAGAAAAGAAACCCATGCTCAATGCACAACACAAAGCAAAGCAGAGTATACAAAACATTCGCCAATGGCTACAGATCAATTGTTTGCTGATGTTGGCAGTATCTTAAATATGTAGTTTAGGCCTGGCCTCTGCCGCTATGTTTAGGAACCACAGACCAAAACACCCTTGACCTGCAACTGCCACGGTATAGTGTCTGCATATAACACCCTCTGATACAAATGACACCCCTTTCCTGACATGCCACACAACAAAAGCAAATTATGCCTCAAAACAAGAATTTTTGAGAGTACATTCACTTTATGTTCAGCTGGAAAACAGAAAAAATTGATACCATTGAGAAAAAAAGTGAAAAACTGTGAAATACAAAATAACAAACATATGTTTACTTACTTTTAAAATAGATTAAACTTTCAGTTGTTGTGACTGATGGCAAACTCATCGACCTCTCCTTGCAAGTCAGTGGCCTTTGTCGCAGTGCTTTCTATTGCAAAAGAGAAGAAGAAACTGGTAACACAAAGCCAAAGCAAATATACACAAAATTAGAAATAAAGATCGTTTAATAGATAACCATATGGACCTGGCCAATTGTGTAAATAACTACTTGAGTAATGAGTAAGATGTCTAGAGGTCTACATGAAATTCCAATGTGTCTATCAAAAGACTGCATTAGCAGCATAAAAGTCTTATTGTCTTCCGTTTCAAAAATAATAGAAACTATTATGAGAAACAGATTTACGGTTTATTTAAATAGATACCAACTTCGGTGCAAAGAACAATTCGGCTTCAAGTCTGGAAAGGGATCAGACACTGCTACAGTAAAATTTACAAAAGTAGTTTTAGAGTTCCTAGACAAAGGGGAACATGTAACAAGCATTTTCCTAGAGCTCAGTACAGCATTTGACACAGTTGGTCATGAAATACTTTCTGCTAAACTTGAAGCACTACGAATGAGGGGGATGGTAAAGAGATTGTGTAGGTCTTACCTAACAGACAGAGTGCAGAGGGCAGAGAGATCCCAAATTTCAAGTGGCTCTAATTATATGGGGAAACATCTTCCAGACCCTGAATATTTGAACATTGGAGTTCCTCAAGGGAGCGCATTAGACCAAGTACTGTTTCTCATTTACATTACTGACTTCACACTGTGGGCCACACAAGGAGAAACTGTTATATTATAATTATGGATGGGACACCAAGAATGTTAGAAGTAAAAGTTGAAAAGGAACTTATGGCAATTTGAAACTGGTCAAATAACAATAAAGTAACTCTTAATGTAAAAAAAGACTAATAATATGAGCTTGTTCTGGCACCAAATTTGAGGTATGCATGCTATGTCTTACGAATACTAACCATTGTGAAATAGCTCATGCCTATGGCATAATATTCTGGGGTGCAAATGTTCAGAATGTGTTCAAACTGCAAAAAATGAGTCATCAGAATAATGAGCATGAGTCTCAAAGTGGCTCACTGCTTTGAGCTTTCAGAAAATGGGGTATTCTGACAGTTCCAAGTGAAAATATATATTACAAACTGCAGTTAGAAACTGAGCAATATGCAGCAAACAGCTCCACACATCATCATCAAATCAGGTACAGTAATTGCTTGTAGTTGGATAGAATGAATCAAGACCCAAACCGCTATGTTTTACAAAGGAAGATATACACTGATAAGCCAACACATCATGACCACTGCCCACCATGGCATTGGATGCTGCCTATTGGTGTTGCGTGCACATGACACAGTAATGAAAGTATGTAAGCAGAGCAGACACAGATGGGAGAACACCCCAGTGAAGGTACGGACTACAAATGAGGACTCCATTGAGATAAGTGACACTGACAAAGGGCGGGTTATCATTACACAAAGCCTGTGAATCAGTACTTTGAAAATAGTGAAGCTGTTGGAATGTTCATGTGCTACTTTTGCAAGTATCTGCAGAAAGGAGTAGAAGGACAGCGAGATTAAACTAGGCACTTAACAGTTGGATGTCCATGGCACTTCACAGAAAGTGGGGTTTGGAGACTTGTCCACTCTGCAAAGTAGAATAGATGCTGTGGCATCGCTGCCTAAAGGGCGCAGTGCTGGTGCACGCATGAGCATACCGTTTGTCGAACATTGTTGACCATCGAGCTCTGCAGCAGACCAGCCCTGTGTGTTCACATGTCGATCCAACGACATTGTCAGTTATGATTGCAGTGGGCATGGGACCATTGGGATTTGACCATCAATCAATGGAAATGTGTTGGTTCTTTGGGTTAATCACTTTTTTGCTAAACTAGATTGATAGTCATCTCCACGAACACTGTCATCGAGGTGAACGACGATTCTAAATGTGCAACACACCACAGACACAGGCTGATGGAAGCAGTATTATGCTATGGGAGACATTCTCCTGCTTTTGCATGAGTCCTGTGATAGTAATTGAAGACACGCTGACAGCTGTGAACCACCTGCATCCCTTCATGCTTGATGTTGTCCCCAACAGCGATGTCATCTTCCAACAGTATAATTGCCCATGTCTCTGTGCCAGAACCATGCTGCATTGGTTTTAGGAGCATTATAATGAACTCAAGTTGATGTCTCAGCTACAAAATTTGTCTGCTGTAAATACTATGGAACCCATCTGGGTCACTATTGGGGATCATCACCGCGTGCGTAAATAAGCAGCCTGTTATTTATGTGAATTATATGACCTGCGCATAGACATCTAATGCCACATATCTTCACAAACCTACCAACAAACTGTCTGATCCCTGATATGAAGAAAGAATGCTGTATTTTGTTCTAAAGATGGACAAAAAATCTATTACACAGGTGATCTGAATGTTTTGGCTCATCAGTGTATAATAAACTACCAAAAAATATCAATAACACAAAGGAATTCTATAAATTTAAAACATATCTTTATGATATTTACCAAATAATAGTTTTTACTCCATTAAAGAGTTCATACAACTTAAAATTATTGCATATAAATAGGCAGGTCGACCAATTACAAAGTAGACAAAGAGGATGGAATATGCATGTACGCAACATTGCAGTAATTTACTCAATGCAATACAATGCCAGAGTATATTGTTGGAGGTGTCTTAAGATTCATTTCTCTTGTTTGAAGCGGCTCCTTTGCGTTTGTAATGTAGTGATAAATTGTGTATATTTGAATTATGAATTTCTTATGTATACCTTTGTGTGTGTAATGATAACATCCATAAAAAGGAATCTGTGTAAGAATGAATGAATGAATAAACTGAGGTGTTCATCAGACATTAAATAAGGTTTTACAGGTTGCATACACAAAAATGTTTTTTCACTGACTTATACTGCAACATGACAATTTGTACAAATCATGTAATGGAAGTTTTATATTGCTCTAACAACATGAGCAATGTGAGTAAATTGTCAGTCTTTACTACGATTTGCTCTTCATGTGTAATGATGAGATTTTTGATTCCTGTAATTGCTTCAGAGTTTGAAATAAAACATCTCTCCAAGTTACGCCTCCATTGTATGTAAAACTTTATCAAATACTAAAGGTCTGAAATTAGTTGGTTGTGCATGTTTCAGGCTGTCTTTATTCGGAAAATCACAAACATATTCCCCAAGATAATTTGGCGACTTCGAAATCTAGCAAGAGGAATCTGTGGGAACATCAACACCTACTTACATTAAGTAAAAGTGTAAGGCTGGTCAAACCGGTACATCTACATCTACACCATATTCCGCAAGCCGCCCAATGGTGTATGGCAGAGGGTACTTTCAGTACCACTATCTGATCACTCCAAACCCATTCCACTCACGAATAGTGCATGGGATGAATGATTGTCGGTAAGCCTCTGTATTGGCCCTAATTCTCAAATTTTCTCCTTGTGGTCAATATGCGAGACATATATGGGGGGGAAGTAATATGTTATCTGACTACTCCTGAAAAGTGCTGTCCCAAAATTTCCGTAGTATATCTCTCCATGGTGCACAACACCTCTCTTGTAACGTCTGCCAGTGGAGTTTGTTTAGCATCTCCGTAATGCTCTCTTGCCGCTGAACAATTCCGTAACGAAACATTCCACTCCTTGTTGGATCTTCTCTATCAGTCCTACCTGATAGCGATCCCAGATGGATGAACAATACTCAAGAATCGGGTGAACAAGCACCTTATAAGCCACTTCTTTCATGGATAAGTTACATTTCCTTAAGACTCTTCCGATGAATCTGAGTCTGGTGTCTGCTTTTCCCACTTTCTGTTTTACATGGTCACTGCTTTTCCCACTTTCTGTTTTACATTGTCATTCCCCTTAAGGTTGCTCTGGATAGTCACACCTAGATATTTTACGGCACACGCTGTTTCCAGCTGTTTGTCATCAATAGTGTAGCACTTCAATAGTGGATATCTTTTCCTATGTATGCTCAATATATTACAGTTATTTACATTCAGGGTCAATTTCCAGAGCCAGACCATTCATCAATTCTCTGCAGGTCATTCTGCAAATTCTTACTAGCTTCTGCCATTGCTACTTTGGTATAGACAACTGTATCATCTGCGAATAGCCTTAAAGAGTGTCCAACGCTTTCTACTGGATCATTTATATATACTGTAAACAGCAGTGGTCCTATCACACTTCCCTGTGGCACCTGGATATTACCTTTACACCTGTTGATTTAGTTCCATCAAGAGCGAGGTGTTGAGTTCTAGTTGCAAGAAAGTTTTGAATCCAATTTCAGGTCTGCTCTGATAACTCGTAATCTCAAGTTTTTTTCCTTAAACAGCATGCGGGACAGTGTCAAATGCCTTACTGAAATCAAGGAACACGGCATCAACATGAGCGCTCTGCACTGTTGCTCTCATGGATGAACAGAGTGAGCTGAGTTTCACAGGATCTCTGTTTATGGAATCCATGTGGATTTTTATAGAGGAGATATTCATTTTCCAAAA
Source organism: Schistocerca nitens (assembly GCF_023898315.1). Lineage (NCBI taxonomy): Eukaryota > Metazoa > Arthropoda > Insecta > Orthoptera > Acrididae > Schistocerca > Schistocerca nitens. The sequence goes on from NC_064614.1 coordinate 1,007,671,062, forward strand.
ACATCATAATTCTTGAGCATAAAACATGTTCCATAATTCTAAAACATATTGACATCAACAGTATAGGTGTATAATTGTGTGGATCTGTCTTATGGCTTTTCGTAAAAACAGGAATGACCTGCGTGTTTTTCCAGTCGTTAGATACCTTTCCTTGCTCAAGTGATCTACAAGAAATAACTGCTAGAAGAGAGCAAGTTCTTTCACATAATCTTTATACAATCTTATACGTATCACATCTGGTCCTGAAGCCTTTCCACTACAAAGCAATTGTAGCTGCTTTTCAATTCCCCGATCGGTTATCTCAGTATCTGCTATTTCGATGCTTGTACAATTGAAAGGAGGCACAGTGTTACGATCTTCCATGAGGAAACAACTTTGGAAGACTGAATTCAATATTTTGACTTTCTCTTTGTTATCTTCAGTTTCGGTGCCGGTGTGGTCATTGAGAAAACGAATAGATGATTGTAACCCACTTACTGACTTTACATACGACCAAATTCTCTTAGGGTTTTTACTCAGATTGGTTGACAACATCTGACTTTCGAAATCATTGAATGCTTCTTCCACTGCTCTCCTTACGCTCATTTTCGGTTCGTTCAACTTTTGTTTGTCAGCTAGGTTTTTACTTGTCTTGAATCTGAGATGAAGTGCTCTTTGTTTGCGTAGCGCTTCTGTAACATAGCTATTAAATTATGGGGGATCTTTCCCATCCCTTAAAATGTTACTCAGAACATACGTGCCTATGACATATTGAATGATGCCTTTGAATTTTTTCCATTTATTCTCCACAACTTCGCCCTCGTCACCGAATATTTGATGCTGACTGCTGAGATATTCTGAAATTCGTATCCTGTCACCCTAGCTGATGTGTAGGTACATGATGAAAGACCCCCCAGGATATCGTAAAGTTAATATCTATTAAGAAAACAAAAAATTGAATCACCGATAGATCATAAGCATTAGCAAAGACGTTAATTATGAATCTGCGGTAAGGCGCAGACAAATGAAAGAAAAAACTTCCAATTTTTTGTACAGGTTGTTTTTTTCTTCTTATTTTCACACACACACACACATACACACACGCGCGCGCGCACACGCGCGCACACACACACACACACACACACACACAAGTAGAAGAACGATGAAGATGTGCGATTTTAAATATGAAGTATTACGAGTTCTATGTATCGTGTGTGCATGAATAATAGTATATTCAACAACAGTATCAGGTATTTTTTATTTATTGAAGTGAAGTGAAAACTATATAAGGAGGATTTTCTTGATTATGACAACTGCCAGTGTTCTCAGAGTCCACTGCCTGCTACTACAATTGAAATGTAAGCGAAGTCCGATAGCCAAGAAAATTTCAAATAAGCACAGAACATTTTAATAATGCAATTGTATTATATCCTACAAAAATGTGTTTTCGTATGAATATTTTATAATATTTAGCAATAAAATTTATATTTAATTTTTTATTAACTCAACACACTGAGCAAATACATCTTCCTACCTTTCTTAACATTCCTAGTAGTACCCGTCGTCATAGATGCTGTCACAGCCTTATGATCACTGATACCTTCCTCTGCGTTAACTGATTCGATAAGTTCAGGTCTGTTTGTTGCCAGAAGATCTAAGACGTTATCCTCATAAGTTGGTTCTTTAACTATCTGCTCAAGGTAATTTTCGGACAAGATATCCAAGAACATGCCACATGATTACCTGCCTCTGGCACCAGTTTTGATGGCATAATACTCCCAATCTATACCTGGCAAATTGAAGTCATCCCCTATTACAACAGCATGATCAGGAAAATTACTAATGATATTCTGCAAGTTTTGTTTGAGGCGCTCCACAACTACAGATGCTGACCCAGATGGTCTATAGAAGCATTCAATCACCATTTTTGACCGTTCTTTGATACTCAATTTCACCCAGATTAATTCTCATTCGGAATCCGTGATAACCTCGCTAGATTTTATCAAATTTTTTTACTGCAATAAACATGCCGCCACCACAGGTGACTAACCTATCCTTACGATAAACATTCTAGTCTGAATGTAAGCGTAGGCTTCCGCGGCCGTTGTCTTCTTCAATAAAATTCTTCGGGGAAGAATTTTACTGAAGAGGATTCTAGTCTGAACTTAGAATTGTGTTGTCATTGACATCTGGTTTCAACCAGCTTTCTCTTCCCAATACTATCTGTATATTATAACCTTCATTATGCGATACTAATTCTGGAACCTTTCCTTGGATGCTCCTGCAGTTTACTAAGATCATATTAAGAGAGCATTTCAGAGAAAGTTTAAGAAATTTTAAATGGGGAGACGTATATAATGAGCCAAATGCCAATGATAAATGCAACATATTTCTTGATAAATTTATATCCCTTTTTGAACACTGTTGCCCCCAAAAAATTACTAAATGTTACATCAAACAGTTTTCAAAGAAACTTGGATCACTACATGTATCAAAGCGTCTTCAGAAAGGTAAAGAAAATTGTATGAGGCAGCAAGAATTAGTAAAGACTCAGGAGTAATTTTACACTATAAAAATTATTGTAACATACTGAGTTGTCAGAAAATAAAAAAAAATATGTGTATTAGATATGAAATTAACAACTTGGGCAATAAAATCAAATCAGTATGGAATGTTGTTAGAAGAGAGACAGGAAAAGTAACCAGTGGGGTAGATTGCATAACTATTAAACAGAATGAGACCATCTTTACCAACAGTACACAAGTAGCTAATATACTTAACAACCATTTCTTACATTTAGGTGAAAAAATTGGTGAGAACAGTTCAAAAGAAAAAGCCAAGCAGTACATGGAAGAGCCAGTTTTCAGAAATCCTAGTCAAATTAATTTTCATCTAACAACCTCTTTGATAAATGATCTGTCGGAGTAGATGATATCTCTAACAAGATATTAAAACAATGTGGAGCAGTTACAGCTGATGTTGTGTGTCACATCTGTAATGTGTCACTAACTCAAGATGTTTCCCCAGATAGGTTAAAATATGCCATTGTCAAGCGTCTCTACAGTAAAGGGACACCACAGATGTCAATAATTACTGGTCAGTATCCTTGCTCAGAGCATTTTCAAAAATTGTGGAGCAAGTAATGTACTCAAGAGTGGTTGGTCATCTCAGCAGTAATGGGATACTTAGCAAATCACAGTTTGGATTTCAAACCTGTTGTTCCACTGGGGCCGGCCGCGGTGGTCTCGCGGTTCTAGGCGCGCAGTCCGGAACCGTGCGACTACTACGGTCGCAGGTTCGAATCCTGCCTCAGGCATGGATGTGTGTGATGTCCTTCGGTTAGTTAGGTTTAAGTAGTTCTAAGTTCTAGGGGACTGATGACCACAGCAGTTGAGTCCCGTAGTGCTCAGAGCCATTTTTTTGTTCCACTGGGACAGCAATATACAATTTCACTGCCCACATAATAGTCTTTAAATAGTAAAATGTCACCAACAGGAATATTCTGTGACTTACCAAAGCGTTTGATTGTGTGAACCATGACATTATGTGACAGGAATTACAATTCATGGTACAAAGAGAACAGCAAATGAGTGGTTTAAGCTATATCCACAGAACAGGGCCAGGGCAGAGCATACAAAGTTTTTGGGTGTACATATATACGAGAATCTTAATTGGAAAATTCATATTTTGGATCTCCTAAAGCGACTAGGTTCAGCAACTTTTGCAGTCAGAATAATTGCTAATTTTGAGGTTGAGGATATATAAATCAGCACGCTAACTCACTTTGCATACTTTCACTCTCTGATGTCATACGGAATAATATTTTGGGGTAACTCAACAGTTAGGCAAAAAGTATTCACTGCTCAAAAGAAAGTGGTTAGAATAATATGTGTGGATCATAGTTGCACATTTTGTAGTCATCTTTTTAAAAGGTTAGGAATCCTTGCGACAGCCTCACAGTATATGTACTATAATGAAATTTGTTCTCAGCAACATGGACCATTTTAAAAACAACAGTGACATTCATGATTATAATACCAGAAGAAAGAAAGACTTACACTATCCTCTACTTAACCAATTTTTGGCACAGAAAGTGGTAAAATATGCTGCTGTAAACCTTTTCGATAAATTACCAGTTAAAATAAAATGTCTAATAGGCAGCAGTAACAGTTTTAAAAATAAATTTAAATTATATCTCCTTGACAACTACTTCTATACCATGGATGAATTCTTCAATAGGAATAAATAAATCTGTAGGTATAAGATATGTATTTTGTGCCATTTAAGTACATGGGGGAGGTAACAAAAATTTTAAGCTTTTTTATAATAATAATAATAATAATAATAATAATAATAGTAATAATAATAATAATAATAAACCCCGTGGAGGCCCGGGAAAAGAATAGGCCTCCGGTATGTTCTGCCAGTCGTAAAAGGCGACGAAAAGAACAAACCACTAATAGGGCTAACCCCCCTTTTAGTGTGATTACTTGGTTCAGGACAGAACTAAAGAAGCCTCGGACAAGCGCCGTCATGGTCGGGGACGGCGCTTGAACCCTATGCCCGCCCACAATGGTAATGACACTGCTAGCCAACTGGAAAATGATTTAAATCCAAATAGAGGTGTTTTGCAGGATATGCTTCCTGCAACCACCCTAGAAGGAAAACAAAGACAGAGGATGAGATGGTCAGATGAAGTTAATCGACACCTCATGTTCTGTTATTACCAAGCAACAAACCTAGGAACCAACACAACTGGATACAGATCACAAGTATACACAACATTTATTACCAGATACCCAGAATTAAAATTTTTAACAGAACAACGTCTAGCTGATCAGATTCGTGTAATAATAAAAAATAACAGGATACCCCAGTCAGAATTAGAAAACATCAAACAACAAGTACAACAAATACTGGAACAAAATAATGTGCAATTAGAAGAAAAAGAAGAAAATACAGTAATGGACTCAAACATCCCAGAGCAAACAAACAAAGAACAACACGCATCAATTAAACAATCAGAGGAAAATGAAATTTTAAGACAGCCACCAGCACAAGCACAAATAGAACACGAAGTGACACACATGTTAGATATAGAAGAAAAATTTCAGTTGACATATATAGAATACAAAGACACAAATACAGACATTAGACCATTCTTGCATAGACCACCAAATAGCCCACAAGTCGAAACAACAATAAAAACTATCAACACAATCATACACAACAAAATAAATGAATACACAACTATGGAAGAGTTACAACTACTGGTTTATGTAGGAGCACTCACTACACTAAATATACACACTAGGCAGATATCAGAACCAACCAACACACAGAAGAAACCCACAGAACCAGCATGGCAACACAGGCTACAGATCAGAATAGAAAAACTGAGAAAAGACATCGGACAGTTAACACAATTTATAAGAAATGAAATATCAGACAAAAAACGAAAAAGGTTAGGTAAAATCTCACAACAAGAAGCAATAGAGCAATTAGATGAAAAGAAGCAAAAATTACAAGCTTTGGCGAAACGACTTAGAAGATACAAAAAAAGTGAAAATAGAAGGAAACAAAACCAAACATTCAACACAAACCAAAAGAAATTTTACCAAACAATAGATAACACACACATAAAAATAGACAATCCACCAAACATAAGAGACATGGAACACTTCTGGAGCAGCATATGGTCAAACCCGGTACAACATAATAGGCATGCACGGTGGATACAAGCAGAAACAGATACATACAAGATGATACCACAAATGCCTGAAGTGATAATTTTGCAACATGAAGTCACCCGAGCAATTAATTCTACGCACAATTGGAAAGCCCCTGGAAATGATAAAATAGCAAATTTCTGGCTAAAGAAGTTCACCTCAACACATTCACATCTAACTAAATTATTTAACAGTTACATTGCAGACCCATACATATTCCCTGATACACTTACACATGGAATAACTTATCTGAAACCTAAAGATCAAGCAGACATAGCAAACCCAGCTAAATATCGCCCCATAACATGCCTACCAACAATCTACAAAATATTAACTTCAGTCATTACACAGAAATTAATGACACATACAACACAGAACAAAATTATAAATGAAGAACAAAAAGGCTGCTGCAAAGGAGCACGAGGATGTAAAGAGCAACTGATAATAGATGCAGAGGTGACATATCAAGCTAAAACTAAACAAAGGTCTCTACACTACGCATACATTGATTACCAAAAAGCTTTTGATAGTGTACCCCACTCATGGTTACTACAAATATTGGAAATATACAAAGTAGATCCTAAATTGATACAGTTCCTAAACATAGTAATGAAAAACTGGAAAACCACACTTAATATCCAAACAAATTCAGATAATATCACATCACAGCCAATACAGATTAAGCGTGGAATATACCAAGGAGACTCATTAAGTCCTTTCTGGTTCTGCCTTGCTCTGAACCCACTATCCAACATGCTAAATAATACAAATTATGGATACAATATTACTGGAACATACCCACACAAAATCACACATTTGCTATACATGGATGATCTAAAACTACTGGCAGCAACAAATCAACAACTCAACCAATTACTAAAGATAACAGAAGTATTCAGCAATGATATAAGTATGGCGTTTGGAACAGACAAATGTAAGAAAAATAGCATAGTCAAGGGAAAACACACTAAACAAGAAGATTACATATTGGTTAACCACAGCGACTGCATAGAAGCGATGGAAAAAACAGATGTCTATAAATATCTAGGATACAGACAAAAAATAGGAATAGATAATACAAAGATTAAAGAAGAACTAAAAGAAAAATATAGACAAAGACTAACAAAAATACTGAAAACAGAATTGACAGCAAGAAACAAGACAAAAGCTATAAATACTTATGCCATACCAATATTGACCTACTCATTTGGAGTAGTGAAATGGAGTAACACAGACCTAGAAGCACTCAATACACTTACACGATCACAATGCCACAAATATAGAATACATCACATACATTCAGCAACAGAAAGATTCACATTAAGCAGAAAGGAAGGAGGAAGGGGATTTATCGACATAAAAAACCTACACTATGGACAGGTAGACAATTTAAGAAAATTCTTTCTAGAACGAGCAGAAACTAGCAAAATACACAAGGCAATCACTCATATAAATACATCGGCTACACCACTGCAACTTCATAACCACTTCTACAACCCTTTAGATCACATAACATCAACAAATACGAAGAAAGTAAATTGGAAAAAGAAAACACTACATGGCAAGCACCCGTATCATCTAACACAGCCACACATCGATCAAGACGCATCCAACACATGGCTAAGAAAAGGCAATATATACAGTGAGACAGAAGGATTCATGATTGCAATACAGGATCAAACAATAAACACCAGGTATTACAGCAAGCATATTATTAAAGATCCCAATACCACAACAGATAAATGCAGACTTTGTAAACAACAAATAGAAACAGTAGATCACATCACAAGCGGATGTACAATACTAGCAAATACAGAATACCCCAGAAGACATGACAATGTCGCAAAAATAATACATCAACAGCTTGCCTTACAACATAAACTTATAAAACAACACGTTCCTACATACAAGTATGCACCACAAAATGTACTGGAGAATGATGAATACAAATTATACTGGAACAGAACCATTATAACAGATAAAACAACGCCACATAACAAACCTGACATCATACTCACCAATAAAAAGAAGAAATTAACACAATTAATCGAAATATCCATACCCAATACAACAAATATACAAAAGAAAACAGGAGAAAAAATTGAAAAATACATCCAACTGGCTGAGGAAGTCAAAGACATGTGGCATCAGGATAAAGTTGACATCATACCAATTATACTATCAACTACAGGAGTCATACCACACAATATCCACCAATACATCAATGCAATACAGCTACATCCAAACATATATATACAATTACAGAAATCCGTAATTATTGATACATGTTCAATTACCCGAAAGTTCCTAAATGCAATATAACATGTACCGTACAGCAAAAAGGAAGTGACGCTTGATAAAGGTCCGCGTCACTCCATTCTTAACCAGACTTCTAAAAAGTCTGAGAAAGTAAAGAAATAATAATAATAATAACACACACCTTCATTCATGTGTGCATTTCTTATGCACTTGATACGTTCCACATCATAACAGTTACTGTGAGACTGATCAATGGAACACGCAACTAACTAACTTTTGCTGCCCCATCTACACTTTCTTACCACACAAGTGAAGCCTGAGTCTGATTCACTCATTTGATTCAACTGATCTCTTGTTCCTTCCACTGAGTTGATTACAAGGACGATATCAGTATTTGCCCTGAAGGAAATCAGATAGTGACTTGCACTTTTCTAGCAAACGTGAAGAACAAGCATACATGAAAAACAAAAGAAAAATTTAACTTTGCACTAAATCCTAATGCTTCTGCACCTCATTCTGAATTTTCTGCCTGATTGTTTATTAGGGTTACCATAGCTTCAGTTGTCTTCTTCACAGCCAGTGAAGCACATTGACAGACCCATCTAGTGTCACTTAACTTTCTAATTCAATTTTTACAATCTTCATTTTTATTTGTGTATCAATAAACATTTGGCAACTTGATCCTTTTATATATTGTACTATGATGGATTTCAACTTATGGTTTCTACAGTGAATGTAGATTGCTCGTGAGCCTTTCCTGCATAAGGAGCACTCATAACTGCACTTCCATCATGTGTTTGCGCAGTACAGTAAATTAATTCCACAGTTTGCTACTTTTTTTAATGCAGAATAACAAAGAAGCAGCATTCAATTTTTTTGCAAGTTGAAAGCCTAGAAACCTCTCGTATATGTTACTATCTAAATATTACCGAATGCCAATTGATAGTTGCCAAGTTTTTGAACAATATTTTGACTTGTCAACCATTAGAGCAAAATACTGGGCTTTTTTTCACTTGCTCTGAAATATTTTGTCACCGATGTTGGATCATGGTGTTAAGAATTTCAATTTGTAGATCATCATGTATACATATTTCCACATTAGTTCAATTAACTGTAAAAAATTTCCCTTATGTGCATTACCTTTTGATTCATTATGACCTCTTTGAGCTTTTCCTTGATGGGTGTGCATCGAGGTTAACTTTTTACATATCAGTATCGCACTTTCAGGCACTGTAGTGCAACAAACCGAGAAGAAAATGCATCGTGGATAGGGCTGGATAGGGCTTTAATCTAGATTGCACTGTATGATGTGCTTTTGTTACACTACATGAACACAGGACATGTGATCTAGTTAGCCAACTACAGTGAACACAGTAGACATGCTCTATCCAGCCAATGTGCTACTTCGTTGTGCACACACACAGATAAAATATATACACTACAGAAGTAAGTAAAGGTATAGCTTCTGTGTAGGCACATGGTGAAAGACCCCCGGATATGGTAAAGTTCAAATTTATTTTTAAAAAATGTAATGAAGCAGCAGTCGACCATAAATGTCGACAAAGACGTTAATTATGAATGCGCAGTAAGGAGCAGACAAATGAAAAAAAAAAGAAAAAAAAATCACTCATTTTTTCTTTGTACATGATTTTGTTTCTCTCTCTCTCTCTCTCTCTCTCTCTCTCTCTCTCTCCCTCTCATGTAGAAGGATGGTTAAGACGTATTGCTCAAAGTATGAAGTATTATGAATGTTATGTATTATATGTGAGTCTGAATAAGAGAAGACTTAACAACAGTATTAAGTATTTTTATTGTTGTGAAGTGGAGCCAAAAGACTTCATTTTTTGATACGCACTGATGTCTTTGAAGTTGGCTGCCTGCATCTACAATTGAAATGTAAGAGAGGAAGTCTGAATAGCCTAAATTCGTATATGCAGAACATGTCTAATAATGCAATTGTACTATACTTAATTTTTTTCCATTTCTTATTTATTATAACACAACTGGCGACCTGTGTACCAGGACTCCAGGGCACTGGTTGTGAGTAGTGTTTGTCAACTATTGCTATAGTAAAATTTCTATGACATTGTTATAAGTCATAAAAACTAATTTTATGTTTGCATGAATCACAGCAAGGAGCAAGTGAGGCAAAAGCAAAAAATGAGATGATATTTTGGATAGGAATGAGAATTGATCGCAGGTTATGTACAAATTTTCAGTAGTAAGCTGTTTTGATCGGTGCAGCAGAAGGTAGGATAGCTACGCAAGTTGCTTGCATGGTTACACTTGGTACCGCCTCTTTTGAAGTAGATAGAAACCTTTTCCTCATTATTCCCTTTCTTGAGTTTTATTTGCGAAAAATTTACAGAAATTTCTTAGTGTGATATGCATTGTCAGTAAAACTAATGAATTGTGACAATAGTTGGCACATCATAATAGACTTAAAAAAGTCTTTGTCATCACATAAATTACAATTGTCAGGTATAATAATTAGCATATGGAATTTTAACATTTTTGTGAAATCTCTATTTTTTGCATATTCATACAACATGGCAGAAAAATATATGTCCAGTGTCGATAGCGATAGTGAAAACGCAATCAGAATTGCGTGATCGAACAATTGAAGTCCAGGTGCCATGCATGCCTATTGCAAAAGGTTTAAGTAGATCAGAGATGATTGTCACAGGAGTGACAAATGATAGTGACGCTCCACAGCAGAATAAACTTGACGACACAATGTTTACAATTGATGAGACAATGTCATGCATCTCCCAGAGCGACATACTGCACATGAACGAAACATCAGAGAGTGATCCCAGTATGCATTTTGACAACATGTTACAAATACCACTTGGTCACAACACAGACATTAACTTGGGAAGTTCAGCTGACAGCAACCACAGTAGTACAGATGATGCACTGCTATGGCAGTTATTATCTAACAAACACAAAATTAGTATCAACACAAATTTCAGTGATATGAAACAAGATATGACTACCAAAACTGATAATTTGACACAGAATCTGAACTCCATCACACAAGATCTAAATATAATGAAACACGATATTAATACCAAAGTTGATAATTTTACACAAGATATGAATGTAGTACAACATTAACAAAACACTGTTACACAAGATGTAAAGACAATGAAACAAGAACAATTTTAAGTATTCAAGGATTTGCAAGAAACGGTCTCACAGAAATTCAATGTCTTAGCCAAAAATTGTCGCACTGAAATTGACAAAAAATTAAATGATATGAAAAAACAAGTAAAGCATGAAGTAATTTCTGAAGTTAACAGTAACATTATGGAGTTAAAACAGAAGGTAGATTCTTTTAACAACCATCATGATCTAGTAGAGCAACAGATAATGGAAATCACAGAAGTGAAAACAAATATTGAAGAAGCTGCACAAAACCAGTTGCGTTCGACAGTAAAAACGTTAACCACTGTCGTTAACAAACTAAACAAAGACTATGAAGGTAGCAACATTAGAAGCTGACTCAGCATGTGCTAAGAAGGTGAGAGAAAAGATCAACAAAAATCTGAGTGATATCATTAGTCAAGCTGAAGCAGGTACGTCAGTAAGAGTAATACCATAGCAGAGCAGTTGTTACCTGACTGTAAGTCATACACAGATGCAGTAGAATAGGCTATTCAGAAAAAAGAAAATGAAATAGTGAACAAGGTAAACATTAACCTACAAGTTGCGGAAAATAGGATTCGCAATCTTTTAGAAGAAAATATTACCAGATCTCGAAATACGCACTTAAATAATATACAGTCTACAGTGAACAAACCACAATCTTTCGGTATTTATCCACAAATTGTCATGAGTCCCACCACAGGTACCAGTGACAGTTGTAGAGTGCAAAATGTAAACATACCCACAACTCCAATACCTGAGCAATTACCAACCAGAATTACAGGTAACCACATAAATATGAGCAAAAATGCCATGTTTTTATATACTGTTTTTGCAGGCAAAGGCTTGCTGAGACATCGACAGTTTCCTATATTCACTACTGAAGGTAAAAGAATGAATCCAGTAGTATTTATCAATACTTTTTGTCATGTGTTTCCACGCAACTGGATGTAAGCACAGAAAATCAGATTTGTCGTGGGATATACGCAAGATGATGTTCTTTTATGGGCAACTGAAATGGGTGAACGTTGCAGCACTTATATCCAATTTGAATTAGCTTTCCTTGACAAATATTGGTCTGAGGCAGTGCAAGAAAGATGTGAGGTTTTCAACCCCACACCATTCAATGGCAAATATGGTAGCCTACATGGATACTTTGAAAAATACCTGAACAAGACATGCTACTGGATGAACCCAGTATCAAACATAGATGTGTTAAAAATTTTGAAAAGTCGTTTACCATCGCACATTAGAGAAAAATTAGTCACAATGCCAGAGCACAACACTGATTATTTTCTGACCATGCTTGATTGTAGACTTAATTTATGAGGCCTGTACCCAATAGAGCAAAAGAAAATCAGGCACAACAACAACATAGTTATGTAAATCAGTCAGTAAAATGTGATCAAACCACAGAGCAAGGATAGTAGATGCAACAACAAAGTTACATACCCAGAAGTAACGAGTATGGTAATGGGAACGGAAAAAACAACCACATGAGTAATTTCAATGCATGCTCAAATTACAGTCCACAACATGCTGAACATAAAGAGAAACAGTCAGCAGTAGCAGTGGCCAATGCACAACATCAATGCCATGCCTTACACTGTATTGCAGCCGACCTTCGGGCAGCAAGATAACGGCATAGCAGCCAAGACACAAATTGGCGAAATACCTACACAGTGCAACTAACTGAAATTACTGCAAGTAATGAATTAAGTCACACCACGCCGTCGGAAAACAACAACTGGTTGTAGCGAAGTCCCTGGCTATTGTCCTCTCTGGGAGTGGGGGCAATGCAAAACTACAAACATATTTCAAAAGGTTTGAGAAGCAATGTGACATCAAGGATGATCTGAATCAGCATGAGTTAGATACAACAAATAATATCCAGGAAGAACAATTACAAGTAATCATTAAAATGAAAATATTTAATATTGACACACAGTTAATTTTAAATACAGTTTCAACTACTGATGTAATGTCAAATGCATTTTTCTGTGAATTGAAGAAGAGAGGCAAATTCCCAACATTCCCTGTCCAAAAACTCAAGGTGCAAACTGCTACAGGCAGTAAGACTAAATCGGTTTAACGTCAGGCATTTATTCCAGTACAAATTGAAAATTTTACATTGAAATGCAATTTTCTTATAACTGACAAACTTATAGTTAATTGTCTTATTGGAATGGACACGTTTAGAACATACAAATATGCCACTTTTATGCAAAGGATCAGATTTATTCTATTGATTTAGTCAAAACACATGATGAAAGTAACAAAAACAAACCAGAGTCAACTGTAATAGTACAATATTCCTTTCCAACCATATATTTCAGAAACAAATTTGATACTGAACAAGAAGCAAACGCTGAGGTTCGTTATGAAATGAAACTAAGTGAATTACAGATCCTAAATGATATGCAACGACAAGAACTTTCTAACTTGTTATTAAAGTAAGTATATGTTTGCAGTAGGGAGCCAGGGATAATCTAAGACTATGAATATAAATTTGAAGTCCATCCACATGAAACATTTTGTGTAATGTCATATCCTATTCCATGGGCAAAACAAGGGTAGTAAGGGAAGAGATCAATTGTATGATTAAATGGGGGATTATACAACCTTCATTTTCATCCTATTGTAGTCCTATATTACCAGTAAGTAAACCAGATAGGTCTGTAAGATTGGTTATCAATGCAAGAGGTATCAATAAGATCTCAGTACCAGTACACACAATACCAGACATGTTGGATGAACAGCTTTGAAAGTTTTACAGTACATAATACTTCAGTATACTCGATTATCAGGCATCCTACTGGCAAATATAGCTCCATGACGAAAGTCAAAAATATACAGCATTTGTTTGTGGTGGCAGAGGTTACAAATTCCGTGTTCTACCTTTTGCACTGAACATTAGTTCAGATGTGTTTATACTGCACTGGACAAGGTCGTAGGATCAGAACTGCTTATGGAAGTCACTGATTATGTGGACGACATGCTAATAACCACACCCACTTGGTTAGAACATATCAGGCTCATTGAACAGGTACTTCAACTATTTGCAGATTACAGAGTAACAGCCAATTTAAAGAAGTATAATGTTGGTAAGGAGCAAGTTGAATTTTTAGGACATGTTGTGTCAGAACAATGTTTATTTCCTGATGCAAAAAAAACTTGATGCCACATGCAATTGTCCAGTTTTAAGGAACAAAAAACAACTAAAAGACTTTTTTGGACTAGCATCCTTTTTTCGTAAATTCCTACCACAGCAACTGATGAACAGTGATGCATTACTCACCTTGTTACAAAAAAATAGTCCTTGGTTATGGGATGATAAGTGTCAGAGGACTAATAATATTAAGCAGGCATTAGTCAATGCAAACATTCTTAGTCACCCTGACGTGTCCAAGGGTTTTTGTCTCTGCACAGATGCCTCATCTCAGGGAGGCATGCTTGTTCCAGATGCGAGAAGAAGTTGGTAAAGAAGTATCAAAGGTCATCAGTTTTGCTAGTCGCACATTATCAGAAGCAGAAACATCTTGCTCTGTGTCAGAATTGGAAAGTTGAGCTAGAGTATGGGCATTTAAAAAGTCTGAATATTTTTTGTGGGGTTGTTGTTGTTGTGGTCTTCAGTCCTGAGACTGGTTTGATGCAGCTCTCCATGCTAATCTATCCTGTGCAAGCTTCTTCATCTCCCAGTACCTACTGCAACCTACATCCTTCTGAATCTGCTTAGTGTATTGATCTCTTGGTCTCCTTCTACGATTTTTACCCTCCACGCTGCCCTCCAATGCTAAATTTGTGATCCCTTGATGCCTCAAAACATGTCCTACCAACCAATCCCTTCTTCTAGTCAAGTTGAGCCACAAACTTCTCTTCTCCCCAATCCTATTCAATACCTCCTCATTAGTTACATGATCTACCCACCTTATCTTCAGCATTCTTCTGTAGCACCACATTTCGAAAGCTTCTATTCTCTTCTTGTCCAAACTGGTTATCGTCCATGTTTCACTTCCATACATGGCTACACTCCATACAAATACTTTCAGAAACGACTTCCTGACACTTAAATCTATACTCGATGTTAACAAATTTCTCTTCTTCAGAAACGATTTCCTTGCCATTGCCAGTCTACATTTTATATCCTCTCTACTTCGACCATCATCAGTTATTTTGCTCCCTAAATAGCAAAACTCCTTTACTACTTTAAGTGTCTCATTTCCTAATCTAATCCCCTCAGCATCACCCGATTTAATTTGACTACATTCCATTATCCTCGTTTTGTTTTTGTTGATGTTCATCTTATATCCTCCTTTCAAGACACTGTCCATTCCGTTCAACTGCTCTTCCAAGTCCTTTGCTGTCTCTGACAGAATTACAATGTCATCGGCGAACCTCAAAGTTTTTACTTCTTCTCCATGAATTTTAATACCTACTCCGAATTTTTCTTTTGTTTCCTTTACTGCTTGCTCAATATACAGATTGAATAACATCGGGGAGAGGCTACAACCCTGTCTCACTCCCTTCCCAACCACTGCTTCCCTTTCATGCCCCTCGACTCTTATAACTGCCATCTGGTTTCTGTACAAATTGTAAATAGCCTTTCGCTCCCTGTATTTTACCCCTGCCACCTTCAGAATTTGAAAGAGAGTATTCCAGTTAACGTTGTCAAAAGCTTTCTCTAAGTCTACAAATGCTAGAAATGTAGGTTTGCCTTTCCTTAATCTTTCTTCTAAGATAAGTCGTAAGGTTAGTATTGTCTCACGTGTTCCAACATTTCTACGGAATCCAAACTGATCTTCCCCGAGGTCCGCTTCTACCAGTTTTTCCATTCGTCTGTAAAGAATTCGCGTTAGTATTTTGCAGCTGTGACTTATTAAACTGATGGTTCGGTAATTTTCACATCTGTCAACACCTGCTTTCTTTGTTATTGTAATTATTATATTATTCTTGAAGTCTGTGGGTATTTCGCCTGTCTCATACATCTTGCTCACCAGATGGTAGAGTTTTGTCATGACTGGCTCTCCCAAGGCCACCAGTAGTTCTAATGGAATGTTGTCTACTCCCGGGGCCTTGTTTCGACTCAGGTCTTTCAGTGCTCTGTCAAACTCTTCACGCAGTATCTTATCTCCCATTTCATCTTCATCTACATCCTCTTCCATTTCCATAATACTGTCCTCAAGTACATCGCCCTTGTATAAACCCTCTATATACTCCTTCCACCTTTCTGCCTTCCCATCTTTGCTTAGAACTGGGTTGCCATTTGAGCTCTTGATATTCATACAAGTGGTTCTCTTATCTCCAAAGGTCTCTTTAATTTTCCTGTAGGCAGTATCTATCTTACCCCTAGTGAGACAAGCCTCTACATCCTTACATTTGTCCTCTAGCCATCCCTGCTTAGCCATTCTGCACTTTCTATCGATCTCATTTTTGAGACGTTTGTATTCCCTTTTGCCTGCTTCATTTACTGCATTTTTATATTTTCTCCTTTCATCAATGAAATTCAATATTTCTTCTGTTACCCAAGGATTTCTATTAGCCCTCGTCTTTTTACCTACTTGATCCTCTGCTGCCTTCACTACTTCATCCCTCAGAGCTACCCATTCTTCTTCTACTGTATTTCTTTCCCCCATTCCTGTCAATTGTTCCCTTATGCTCTCCCTGAAACTCTCTACAACCTCTGGTTTTTTCAGTTTATCCAGGTCCCATCTCCTTAAATTCCCACCTTTTTGCAGTTTCTTCAGTTTCAATCTGCAGTTCATAACCAATAGATTGTGGTCAGAATCCACATCTGCCCCTGGAAATGTCTTACAATTTAAAACCTGGTTCCTAAATCTCTGTCTTACCATTATATAATCTATCTGATACCTATTAGTATCTCCAGGATTCTTCCAGGTATACAACCTTCTTTTATGATTCTTGAACCAAGTGTTAGCTATGATTAAGTTATGCTCTGTGCAAAATTCTACAAGGCGGCTTCCTCTTTCATTTCTTCCCCCCAATCCATATTCACCTACTATGTTTCCTTCTCTCCCTTTTCCTACTGACGAATTCCAGTCACCCATGACTATTAAATTTTCGTCTCCCTTCACTACCTGAATAATTTCTTTTATCTCGTCATACATTTCATCAATTTCTTCATCATCTGCAGAGCTAGTTGGCATATAAACTTGTACTACTGTAGTAGGCATGGGCTTTGTGTCTATCTTGGCCACAATAATGCGTTCACTATGCTGTTTGTAGTAGCTAACCCGCACTCCTATTTTTTTATTCATTATTAAACCTACTCCTGCATTACCCATATTTGATTTTGTATTTATAACCCTGTAATCACCTGACCAAAAGTCTTCTTCCTCCTGCCACCGAACTTCACTAATTCCCACTATATCTAACTTTAACCTATCCATTTCCCTTTTTAAATTTTCTAACCTACCTGCCCGATTAAGGGATCTGACATTCCACGCTCCGATCCGTAGAATGCCAGTTTTCTTTCTCCTGATAACAACGTCCTCCTGAGTAGTCCCCGCCCGGAGATCCGAATGGGGGACTATTTTACCTCCGGAATATTTTACCCAAGAGGACGCCATCATCATTTAATCATACAGTAAAACTGCATGTCCTCGGGAAAAACTACGGCTGTAGTTTCCCCTTGCTTTCAGCCGTTCGCAGTACCAGCACAGCAAGGCCGTTTTGGTTAATGTTACAAGGTCAGATCAGTCAATCATCCAGACTGTTGCCCCTGCAACTACTGAAAAGGCTGCTGCCTCTCATCAGGAACCACATGTTTGTCTGGCCTCTCAACAGATACCCCTCCGTTGTGGTTGCACCTACGGTACGGCCATCTGTATCGCTGAGGCACGCAAGCCTCCCCACCAACGGCAAGGTCCATGGTTCATGGGGGAAGTTTTGTGGGGGGTAAGAATAACAAATTTACTGTGACCACCAGTCAGTGTCATTTCTTTTATCATGTAAACTGATGCACTGTAGATTAGCTAGGTGGTGTCTACATTTAAAAGAATTCAATTTCGAGATCATTTATATAAAAGGAAGTCAGAATGTTATTGCAGATGCCCTGTCCAGGTTACCACAAGGTTTAGAGGAATTGGGTGAGTTAACAGAGCAAGATGCAGAACTCAGAACATTATTAATGCAAGGTGCAACGCAACAGTCTTGTAAGCAAATGATAGCTACACCGAATACTCATCTAGATAGCTGGTCCATACTAAAGAATTAAAGGAGGAGCGAGATACGTAGTAGCGCTATATGATATTTTCTCAAAATGTATTCCATTAGAAATGCAGCTGCCACAAATATCAGAAAAAGAATTGAGGGAAACTGTTTGAGAAGAATAGGTGAACAAAAGGTACTACTAACTGATAATGCTTCATATTTTGTTGGGATACATTGAGAACAATTTATGACCTCACAGCACATAAACCATGTATTAGTAAGCTTTTTTGACCCAGAAGCAAGCCCAGTAGAATGCATCTTTAAAGAATTTAACCAGTTTATTAGGACATACACACCCGATGGGTAGAATAAAAGAATTTAATCAGTTTATTAGGACATACACATCCGATGGGTAGAATATGTAACTCCTGTCATGCAAGATGTCAATAACCTCCCACATTCTTCAACAGGTTTCACACACAACAAAATGATGTTCTGGACAAAACAAATAAATGAGTGGGTGTTGCCCATACCAAAAGTACCCAGTACAGAAATTACACTACAAGACAAAATCAAACAAGTGATGGTTACGCTAGAAAACAGAGCCGAGTATAGAAAGAAAATTTGTAATGAGAAACAAATGTGTTACACAGTATTTTGAAGAGCAACGAATCTCCTTGCAGACACACCCTGTTGTTGTTGTTGTTGTTGTTGTTGTTGTGGTCCTCAGTCCTGGGACTGGTTTGATGCAGCTCTCCATGCTACCCTATCCTGTGCAAGTTTCTTCATCTCCCAGTACCTACTGCAACCTACATCCTTCTGAATCTGCTTAGTGTATTCATCTTTTGGTCTCCCTCTACGATTTTTACCATCCACGCTGCCCTCCAATGCTAAATTTGTGATCCCTTGATGCCTCAGAACATGTCCTACCAACCGGTCCCTTTTTCTCGTCAAGTTGTGCCACAAATTCCTCTTCTCCCCAATTCTATTCAATACCTCCTCATTAGTTATGTGATCTACCCACCTAATCTTCAGCATTCTTCTGTAGCACCACATTTAGAAAGTCTCTATTCTCTTCTTGTCCAAACTATTTACTGTCCATGTTTCACTTCCATACATGGCTACACTCCATACAAATACTTTCAGAAACGACTTCCTGACACTTAAACCTATACTCGATGTTAACAAATTTCTCTTCTTCAGAAACGATTTCCTTGCCATTCATTGCCAGTCTACATTTTATATCTTCTCTACTTCGACCATCATCAGTTATTTTGCTCAGCCACACCCTAAATCGACAAAATTTAGCAAACTGAATAAGAAGTAGCAATTACTCTATTTAGGGTCATATATAATTTCCAAAATACCATACCCTGGGACATACAGTTAAGTCTATGAGAAATCAGGGAGAGAGAAGGGTCTCCACCCTCACAAAGATATAAAAGCTTTTATAGAATGATGAAACTAGGTAGCACTTTTTTCTTTCTATCATAAGATAATTGTACATAGTGTAATAAACTTACGTGTAATTTTTTCTTCTGGAGTGTATTTTAAGATAAAGCAATGTGTATAGGTATAAGTAATTCTTTTGATTTGTACACGTAAGCATAAAATCAACAGCAATGAGAAGTAATACACTGCTTCACGTGAAGGGAAAGTATAAACAAAATTAGCTTATAGCTGAGCTGTGCTTGCTCAACAATACACGCTGATGTCAGTAGCAGGAGAGGAGGCACTGACCTGTGCGCATGCACGACAGATGGCAGAAAGCGCAACCAAATAGGAATGCGGTATGTACAATTACCTAACTTAAATACAAAGTAAATGGAAGTACTAAGCAATTACATCTACCGCCTAAGAACTAAGGAATCTATTGATATATGTACACAGAGATTTAATTAAATACTAAGCAATATACAACATATTTACAAGCAAAAGGAAACATTATGAAAAAATATGTGATATGTGTAAGCTAAGGAGAAACGAAAAAATACCTTAAGAAATGTTAAATAATTTTCTTTGCAGGGTAAACAATCATAATGGGTATCAGAATAAACTAATGTCTATGAATTTGAACAAAGTACGGAAGTATCTGCAGATGGATGTAAGACCAAAGATATTAATTGCCACCGAGCTACATACTGCAACTAATTTTTCAGGTTTTTTTTTTTTTTTTTTTTTTTCAGGGGGAAGTGCATTGTCACGGTGCAGAAGAAGGGAATTATGTCGGGAGTAGCAGGTACCAAATGAAGAAACGGGCCATACCCCAAGTAAACAATTTAGTTATAAGGATATTTATACAAGGGTCATAGGGCAAATGAAAAATAAAAAAAAGCATCCTTGCAGTGTATCTCCATGAGATTTACCGATACCTACTCGCTGCAGAGTACACATAAACGTTAGCTTATACAATGACACTTCCAGGTATTCGACAAAGATAAGTCTATGGTGGTTGAAACTTCTTCATATTTAACACTAAGCTATACGCGAATTGAAGTAAAGAGCACTAATGCATGAAGAAACAATATGATAGTACCTGAATGATTATTCAGTACACACCATTTCCATGAAATGAAAGTTCCTTGTCAACTAGTCCACGATTGTACAAGTAACATTTCCTCATAAATCCTTGAACCAGTGGATGGTTATTTCCTTTCTTCCCTCCAAAACAAAGGAGGTGGCAACCAAGTGTAGTTAGACCAGCAATCCGTAACGGTTTAGTCCTATTTTGAATGTTTTTCTCCCTCCTCTACCTAAGGAAGAAATGAGATCCCATAAGTGATAAAAGCCTACATATAAAATAAAGTATAAATGTATCATATGCTTGTATTGAGCCATAATGTCCGCAGCTCGTGGTCTTGCGGTAGCGTTCTCGCTTCCCGCACACGGGGTCCCGGGTTCGATTCCCGGCGGGGCCAGGGATTTTCTCTGCCTTGTGATGACTGGGTGTTGTGTGTCTTTCATCAACATTTCATCCCCATCGACACACAAGTCGCCGAAGTGGCGTCAACTCGAAAGACTTGCACCAGGCGAACGGTCTACCCGATGGGAGGCCGTAGCCACACGGCATTTCCATTTCCATTGAGCCATAATAATGTCTTGTGTAATTAATTTGTATAGGTGATGTGAACGAAGTTAAGTTAAAACTAGCAAACAAACTGTACTAATAGAACCCAGCTAATGAAAAATTTATGACGTTTGAAAACTTAAGAAATTTATGCTCGTAGTGTAAGCGACGGATGGAACGTCAGCCATAGGGTATAAGCTATCATGTTATGTTTATTGTTGTAACACAATACTTCCATGAATTTTCATTGGAAACCAAACTCCATGTGAAGGTATGAGCTTTAAAGACAAGCAATTTATACAATGTTTTGGACAGCTATATGTGTTTTCAACAAGTGGATGGTCAAGTGTGGTTACATTAACATACGTTTGCAATGAAATAATTTTTGAGTATTGTGGCTCACAACGCTTTATACATTAATAAGTGAACTATAGTTGTTCAAGCCAGTACTTACCTCAGCGACGGGATGCTGCTGGCCAGGGTTCTACTCCGCTGAATATGCGAGTACGACGGGTGATAATGACGCCCGGCCAAAAATTGGAGATCTTCTGCCACAGCATCGGATTTTGAACAATAAGCACACACCCATTGCACCCAGGAGGAAGACAAACGACACATAAATTCTTTAATATGTAATACTTAGGTGAAAGTGTGACACTTAATGTGAAATCAACACTAAGAAAATGAGTGCACACACAGGGTGTATACACAGACAAGGAAAAAAAATTCCAGGATTTTTCCCGGTTAAAAATACACTTTCTCCCAGATGAAAACACCCTTTTTCTGTGTTATTAAGTGACAGTATATTTTCCCTCGGGACTGTCAAACTTATCAATCCTTTGAATGGTTATGTTTTTATACACAGACGTAGAATTTCCCAGCACTTTAGAAAACTAAACTCAGGGAAGAAAACTGCTTTTGGAAAGATTGATGTGCAGCAACATGTACGCTGCATATTTTAATATTATGAAATTATAAATTCGAATTCTACCAAACACCACATGTTGCTTTCTGAACCATTGTAATCGAGATTGCAATGCACTTTTGTGTAGCAGCATATTGAGGTGAAGCAGCATATTATTATGATTTTGATAAATTAAATATTTAAGTAGTAAAAATTTTTTAAAAATAGAAAATTTACTTTTTAACAAATCTAATAATTTTTTTAAAATATATATATATATATATATATATATATATATATATATATATATATATATATATATATATATATATATATAAATGGAGCAAGTTCAACAGAAGTCTTCTGTGAGTTTTAAATTTTGTAAATATTATAATACAAAGAAATCAATTGATAATTTTACTTTACAAAAATATACAAAAGATGATTATAGGACCATATGTAGTTCATGTGTAAATAACTATCATGTAAAAATTTACAGTAAAAATAAAATTCCTTGTGTATGTGGAAAAATTGTTGCTAAATATTATTTTAAGGAACATTTACGACGAAATGCAAGTGAAGAACATTCAAAAATATTATTAACAATGAATCCTGAAGAAAAACATCTAAAATGAATAATGAAGACGTTGTAACTGGAGAAACATCTACATCTACAAAAAAAAATGTAAAAGTTGTCAAGTGATTAAAGATTTAAACTTTTTTTATATAAATCCTTCACACGAAGATAAACATAATAATAATAAATGTGAGAAGTGTACTTTAGAATATATTAAGAACAAGAAAGCTTTAACTTTTTGATTTATTATTAATTAGATATTAATCCCTTATGATTAATTAAATAAATCGTGAAACTGATCGATTGTTAAACTAAATAGTAAACTAAATGATTGTTAAACTAAATAGTAAACTAATTGATTGTTAAACTAAATAGTAAACTAATTGACTGTTAACATAAATAAGAAACTAATAGATTGTTAAAATAAATAGTAAACTAATCCTTTTTGAAAACTAATTGTTTAAAACTAATTGATTGTTAAACTAAACAATAGACTAATTCACTTTTTGATTAATTTTCTCTTAAATAATAATCCTTAGCAATCTATTCAAATAAAATGAAATGTCGTGTGGCTAGGGCCTCCTGTCGGGTAGACCGTTCGCCTGGTGCAGGTCTTTCGATTTGATGCCACTTTGGCGACCTGCGCGTCGATGGGGATGAAATGATAATGATTAGGACAACACACACCCAGTCCCTGAGCGGAGAAAATCTCCGAAACAGCTGGGAATCGAACCCGGGTCCTTTGAATTGACAGTCTGTCATGCTGACCACTCAGCTACCGGAGGGGGACAGCAATCTATTAAATAAATATCATTTTGTCAAAAAATATTTTTTACAAATCTAATGAATTTTTTTGCAATAAATAAAAGAGGAAAATGGAAACATACATTACTTATCAACTGCAACAAATTACTGTTGCAAGACTTCCTGAATTTTGTAGAATAAATAATTTACGGGGATATTCAAATTTTCGCAAAGCTGATTTAATTAGATTTATTATTAGAAATAGTTCAATTATTGCTAGAAATTATAGACATGAAGTGAAAATCATATAATTGTTGTTAGAAATTATACACCTAAAGTAAGTGAAAATAATAGACATACTGTTAGAATTTATATACTTGAACGCAGTTCTAAGACTGCTATGGCTGTCGCTGAAGTAAATGAAAATCTTTGGAAAAAGTTACCATGATGATGTTTTTCTAAGGAAGATAAACCATTAACAAAACTTTTCGATTTTCTACAAATACATTTCTAAAACTGAAACCAAGAGATAGAAATATAATAATATATTTTAACTGCAGTAACAACAAAATTTTTTAAAATTATTAAAGACTATTTGAAAATGTATAATGGTTTAAAGATAAATTTGCTTTTTATTGTGAATATAAACTACAAACAAATGAAATAAAAGAAAAAGTTCAAGAATTTGGACAACAAACATGCAACTACACTATTTTAACAGAAAAAGCTTTTATTAAAAAATTTAAAGAAGGTAAAAGTGATATTTAAGAAAAAATATCTAAATTTCAAGCACAAGGATCAGGATGGACATTAAATATATTGGTTTCCAAATAGTCAGTTAATAAATTTATTCCACTAAAAGGATCGTCATATATTGATCTCCCAGATAAAATAAAAATAAGAAAGCTTGAAATAATTCGAAAAATAATGATGAAAAATGTTTTATATGGTCTATAAAAGCAGCTTTGTATCCTGCAGGTAAAAATGTTGAAAGAGTAATAAAATATGAAAATGTTCCTCTTCATCTTGATAAGGAACTTCAAAATGCTGAATTTCCTGTATTAGTTGATCATATTCCAAGAATAGAAAATATAATTAATGTATGTATTAATGTTTATTCATTTGATGATAAAAAATCAATTGTATCCATTAAAAATTACGATATTTAAAAATAAAAACGTGTAAGTCTACTTTATTTTAAGAATGATAATTATTCACACTATTGTTATATAAAAAATTTAATTAGACTTATATCAACTCACATCTCCAAACATGAAACAGTAAAATTTATTTTTGATTTATGTTTACTACATTTTATTAGTAATAAAAAATTAGATAATCATACACCAAATTGTTTAAATAAAACCATTAAAAGTTAAAATGCCAAATGAAGGAGAATGTGTATATTTTAAAAATTATCAAGATACACAAAACGTTCCACTTTTTATTTATGCAGATTTTGAATATGGATAAATGTGATCCAAATCCAGAAAAACTGTTTACAATGAAATAATTCAAAACATGAACCATGACGATTTTGTTACACATATATGGAAATTATAAAGATCCCTGTTATTTATAGAGGACCAAATTGCCATAAAAAGTTTATTGAATGTATAAATCAAGAAGTTGAAGATATTGGAAAAATTTATTCTGAAATTGAAGAAATGGAACCACTTACATTTGAAGAATATAAACTACATAACAATTCTAAATTTTGTACATTGTGCAAATATTACTATACAAAAAATAATAAAAAAGTTCATCCTCATAATCATCTAAGTGCAAAATAAATTGCTTCATTATGCAATAATTGTAATTTAAAACTACAACAACCTGATTTTATACCTATTTATTTACATAATTTATCTTATTATGATTCTCACCTTTTTGTAAAAGAACTTACTTATGATAAAGAAGAAATAGAACTAATACCAATCAATGAAAATAAATACATTAGTTTTAGTAAATGAACATTAAAATTAAATGTGTGATTTGTTAAAACATTTAGATTTATGGCTTCTTCACATGATAAGAAAAATCAATTACAAAAAATTTTAAAAGTATTTTTCGCCAAAATTATTTAATTTAGTAATTAGAAAGAAATGTAATTACCAAGGAAAGAAAAATTTTACAATAAATTAAATGATTGTAATATAACTGTTGAAGATTATGATTATGCATAATAAGTTAGGGAAAATTCAATATAAAAATCTTGTTGGATACCATGATTTATACCTGAAACCTGATGAATTACTGTTAGTTGATGTTCTTGAAAATTTTAGAAAAACGTGTATAAAAATGTATAATCTACATCCTTCTTGGTATTATACAGCACCAGCTTTATCTTGGGATGCAATGTTAAGAGTTACTGAACAAACATTTTTATTGTAATATGATTATGAAACGCCTCCAATGGTTGAAAAAGGAATAAGAGGAGGAATATCACAATGTTGTATAAGATATGTAATAGCAAGTAATAAATATTAAATAAATATCAAATTACGTAACACATTTAGATGCAAATAATTTATATGGTTATGCTATGTACCAATCTTTACGATATGGATTTCATTAGGATGAACCAAATAATTTTAATTGTACAAAAATAAATAAAATATCAAACAATTGTGAAAAAGGTTGTATATTTAAAGTAGATTTAGTATATCCAAGAAAATTACATGATTTGCATGAAGATTTGCCATTAGCTCCTGAATCAAAAATGTTACATGTACAAATGAAAACAAATTAATAACTACTTTAGATAAAAACATAATTATGCAGTATATTATAGAAATATTAAACAATATTGATCTCTAGGAATGCAACTTACAAAAATACATGAAGTTTTAAAAATTAAGTAAACTAATTAGTTAAAGAAGTATATAGATTTAAACACACAGGTAAGAACTAAAGCTACTAATGATTTTGAAAAAGATATCTATAGACTAATGATAAATTCTGTAATTGGTGTAACAATGCAGAAAATGATAAATAAGCAAGATATAAAATTAATTTCAAATAGCAAAATATGTGATAAACTTATAGTTAAACCAAATTCCAGAATTATATTTCATGAAAATCTTGCTGCTATTGATATGTATAAAGCTAAAATCACTTTTGATAAACCTATTTATGTTGGATTAAATATACTTCATTTCTCTGAAGAATTAATGTATGATATTCACTGTAGAGTTACGAAACCTAAATATGAAAAAAATATTGAATTATGTTATCAAGATACAGATTGTTACTTTTATAATATTAAAACTGAAGACTTTTATGAAGGTATAAAATCAATGATTGATTATTTTGATACAAGTGACTATCCAACAGATAATCTATTTAATATTCCACAAATAAACAAAAAAGGTTATGGAAAAATAGAAGATGAATGTAGTGGAAAATGATTGAAGAGTTTTGTGGTTTAAGAACAAAAGTGTATGCTTACAATTGGTGAAAAAATAGAGAAAAATCTAAAGACTTTTAAATATGTGTTGTTATAAATAAAATAAGGTTAGAAGATTATAAAGACAGTTTGTTTAACAAAATAGAACAATACAGAAAATTAATAAAATTAAAAGTGAAAAATATTAAATGCATACAATTCAAGTACACAAAAAAGCACTTATTCCCCGTGATAATGAAAGATATGTGTAGGTAAATAAAATATATACATTACCATATGGTAATTAAAAGAAATTAAAAATGTAATAAATTTTACAAATATAAGATAAGTAAAATTATTTCTATATAAAATTAATAAAAATTTTTTTGTATATATAATTTTTCTATATAAATGGAAAGTTTATACAAAGATGAAACAAAACACAGAGTTTTTTGTATACAAAACCTACAAACATAGAATAAAATAAACAAAGAAATAATTTAAATAAAAGGAGATAGAATTAAAATGAAAGTATTAAAGTAAAAGCTGGAAGAATTAAAGTAAAAGACGAAATTATTAAATCAAAAGATGTTCAAATTAATAATTTGATGGAATATTTGATAATTTTTTAAAAACTAATTGATTGTTAAATAGTAAACTAATATTTAAAAAACTAATTGTTTAAAAACTAATTAATTGTTAAACTTAATAGTAAACTAATTCTTAATAAAATTACGTGATCTTTATTTATCCAACTATTCTGTGAATTATCAAAACCTAACCAGTTGACATGAACTTTATTGCCTTAATTTCTTTAAACTATTTCCTTATATATATTTTAATTTATTTGTACTTGTTGACCAATTAGCTGTATATATTTTTTCAAAAACATATTTAAGTTCTAATTCTAACCCTATCACCTTTTTAAAATTTAGCTATTTCATTAGATATAATGATAGTTTTTTTTTCAAATTTTTTTCACCAACTAATATTGTTTTCATTTTTATTGTAAATTGTTTTGTATTATTATATCCATCAATTTGATTTTTAACTAAATTTAACGATTTATAATTTCCTTGTATAGCAAATTTCATCCACATTTTTTCTGTAAGTGTTCTGTTAAATCTTGCAACAACGGCGCTTTTAATTCTGAAAAAGTTGAATAATAATTGATGTTATATTTCTTCATTAAATCTTTAATTTGTTCGTTATAGAATTATTTTCCATTATCTGTTATAACTATAAAATTTTCTTGAAAATCATTAACCACATTCTTAGCTCTTTTATCTTTAATAGGAACAGCAAATGCACACTTTTGAAAAAACATCACTTTTTGTTAATAAATATTTAAAACCTCTATTTTTGAAATTCCTGTTAAATTTCCTCATCCATTTCTCCTAAATCAGCTTCCCATAAATGATCTATATTAAAAGAAATAAATATTCTTCTTTTAAAATTTTTTCTAATTGGTATTTAGTTTTTTAATTATTTCTTCACGATACTTATTTAGACCTTCACAATTAGCATTTTTTTAATGAATTTGCTTCTTTTTAGATTTGCAAATTGTACAAATACCTTCAATAGTTTGTAATCCAATGTTAGTTGTTAATCTATGTGGATTATGTGTTTCTGTAAATTTTTTACATTTCAAACAATAAATATGATCGTGTTTAAAAACTAAATGTGAAGTATGATTTTCCATATATATATATATATATATATATATATATATATAATTTTAAATACATTTAAAAATTTAACATAATTAAAATTAATCTAACAACCTTATTTCTTCTATATCTACACCTTCTTTTTTATGTACGCCTTTTTTAATTTGTGATTGTAATGTTTGAAATGTGCATTATAGTTATTTTATTAAGGATATTTCTTTGCATTTCGATTATTCTATTATTTTTTTCTTCCAATATACTATTGATACCATATCTATGCTTTAAATCTAAAAGAATATTGTTATAACCTTTTTTATTAACACACATTATTGAACTGTGTTAATATGCTTGTGTATTCTGGTTTGTATCAAAATTTCATAGGTCATTATCAAAATAATGTTCGTTAACTGCTTCTTTTGCATCAATTGGATCATTTATATTAGCAAGTTCTCTATTTTTAAAACCAATATAAACTATAGTTATTCTAAAAATAGCATTAAATTCTCTTTGAAATTGTCTAATAGCATTAGTTATCTTTGCATCTATTGATGATTGAAGTTGTTTAATAATATTTTCAATTTTTTTAAAATTGATTGTAGGTGTACTACGTACTTGTTCAGTTTGTCTAGTTAGATGTACCTTATTTCCGAAAACGTTCATTTATTTAACCTAAAATATCATTTAATTTATCATTCTCACATGGCAAATTTAAAACAAAAAACATAAATGACCTCATATTACTTCATCAAAATTTTGTATTGTTTCTGTATTGTAGGATAGTTCATTTTTTCCTAAAT
The DNA here is from genome assembly GCF_023898315.1 of Schistocerca nitens. Lineage (NCBI taxonomy): Eukaryota > Metazoa > Arthropoda > Insecta > Orthoptera > Acrididae > Schistocerca > Schistocerca nitens. Next base: position 1,007,700,496 of record NC_064614.1, read on the forward strand.
AGTTGACTAATTGTTTTGGTATATTACCACAAATGAATCAAAAACAAATTTTTTGACATTTTTAAAATAACAAATCTAATGAGTACCAGGGTATTAGATGTATCTAAATTTACTATGCCACATTCAATTTTTAATGGTTTATTTACTAATCCATCAATCATGTATACACCACTAAGATTTTTAATTGTTTTTATGTTTTTTTATACAGAATTATTTTATGCATTAGGATATTTAGCAATGGACTTGCAGCAGTGCATACACCACTTCCTGTGAGATCACTGTAGTTAAGCATTGTTGGGCGTGGGCGGCACTTGGATGGGTGACAATCCAGGCCGCCATGCGCTGTTGCCATTTTTCGTGGTGCACTTGGCCTCGTGCTGCCAATTGAGTAGCTACTCGACCAAATAGAAGTGGCTTCCGTGAAGAATAGCATCATAACGACTGGGAGTGCGGTGTGTTGACCCCTCGCCCCTCCTATCTGCATCCTCCCCTGAGGATAACACAGCAGTTGGATGGTACCGGTAGGCCACGCATGACCTGAAGTTGGAGTGCTATTACGATAATTATCAATTACTTTTTGATTATTCCATTACCAAGTTTTTGTACATTTCTAAGATGTCTTTTTTGTTCTATTTTTTATTACCATCTTTCTTTTTCTTAAATTTTCAATATATTTTTAACAACAGGATACCAAATGTGATAAGTTAATTTCCACCAGATTTTTCTCTTGCTTTCGTTTATGTGGTTCAGTTAAAACGGTTCAATTGCTTTTAATTGTTCATTATTTATCTTTAATTTAATTGATTTTGGTTTAGTTTAGTCACTAGGTAGCAAAGTATAATCAATTGTAAAGTTATTCATTTATATAGTTCAAAGTTTAATAAAGATTTTATAAAGACTTTTTAAATAGTTAAAAACTTAGAAACATGTATAAAGATATTTTATATAGATTAAAATTTTTTTTATACAGATTAAAAATGTATAAAAATGTTTGGTATAGTTACAAATTTATAATCCGCAACCATTTTCATCAATATTAACATTAATTCCCATTCCTGACTCACTTTTTCCATACATTATTCCTCTAATTGCTTCTGCTGCAACTTTTTCACCAAATGAAGCATCATTTGCATACATTCTTTCTTTTGCAGCATTTTTTAATCAGCTATATGTCTTTTTTCTAAATCTTTATTATCTCTATAAGCAATATCATGTTTCTTTATATACTTCATCTAATGGATTTATACCTTCAGCTAATCTAAATTTATAACGTGGAAGATGCACTTCAAATGGTAGTTTGTTAATTAAAGAGTTTACCAGTCCTTTTCCATATTTATCACTTTTCCAAAATGTATGTGGAAGATTATTAAAAAATGGAATTAAAGTATGGAATTCTTTTTGGATTATCAATTACAAAATCAATAAGTTTATTTTTTAACTTTTGTGCAATACCACCTTTTTCATTATGATGATTAATATTTCCAGCTGATTCTTCACCATGAATAACTGCTAATCTATTAATTTATTGTCTAACATAATTTAACCAAACATATTCAACTGATTTATCTGTATTTTTTAACTAAACCTTCACTGTTTGTTTTTTGGGAGAATTTATATCTGAATCATCTATAGTTGTTCTTAAGTTTGGAAAATAATAATCAACAACTGGTTTTATTAAATATTTATATTTGTTACCAATACTTGATCTTATTTTCTTTGCATTATTATCAGAATATAATGCTCCTGAAATTAATAATGTATCTGCATAATTTGATAAATCTACACCATCAAACGTTTTATTTACATCTTCTATAGTAATTTGTTTTTCAGTTTAAAGCCTCATTAATCCATCTGTGCCGTCATATTTTTTTATAGTTGTTAATTTATCTCTATTAAATTCTACAGGCTAATTACCAACATATTTTAAAACAAAAATTTTATCATCACTATTATTAATATACTTTAAAATTCTACTTTTTCAAATCATGAAGAACAGGTTGATCGTCCTTTTTATATTTCTCATATTCTGATCTTGGTTGCTTCTTCCAAAATTTAAATTATTCTTTTAGTTCTTTAGCTTGCTTTATATTTTGTTTAGCTTGTTTAACAACTTTCATCATACATTGAAAACATTTATTAATGAAGAAATAACAATTGTTTATATTTATGTTCATGTTACAATTAATTTTTAATGTTAAAGTTAATGGTTTTGTTTAATGTTTATGTTGTTAATAAATGTTTTATTTCTAAACTTACCTTCATTTCGTTTTCTAGACATAGCTATTGTGAAAACAGCACATTGTTTATTCCAACATTTACTACAGAATTCTTTAAAATTACCAAACTTTAAATCTCCACCAACACATTAATGGTAAATAAGATATAAATTTGTAGAACTCTTGTCTAAAGATATTTAAAAAATACAAATTGTCTCCAACTAAGTGTTGTGATATATAAATGTTTAATTTTATCCCAGTTTATTCATCCTGTAGCTAAATTATAGTTATCAATCATTAATGATGTTTTTCCACAACCACTTGATCAAATTATTGCACATGTTACAGAATTTGGTAAAAGTTTCCATGTTTGTTTTTTAACTTATTTTCTGGAATTCTTACTTTAGGTTCCAAATCTAGATTGTTCATTTATTGATAATTTTTCATTCATTAATAATTTTTTCAGTAGTAAATCAGTAGATGATTTCAACTTAGTGATAAAGCTTCTATACTTAGAAAACGATTAACTGTTCCAATATGTGATAATTATACTGTTTCATTAGTTGGTTTTTATTTAACTTTTTTAACACCAAACATAACAAAAAATAATATACTTTATTTTGATTGAGAAATTATAGAAATTCTTGTAGGTCAATGTAGTTTTCAAAAATTTTAAAAAATCATATATTTGAAAAAACCTAATATACATATTAAAGCAGATGAAATTATAAACAGAATTTTATTTGAAAGTGATGTAAAATTGTATATGGATATAAAAGATAGTATTGGAAGTTTACTTGGTTTCAATAATCAAATTTTTCCTACTAATGAAAAACTGTAGCTGAAAATTTTCCAATAATAATTCCTTTTGAATTAATGAATATAAATTTTAATCTTGTTGATGGAATGTATATAACACAATCATTTTCATAAAGAAACTAATATAACAGCTTCATTTAAACATACTGCAGAGTTTGGCGCACCAATAATTTATCAACAAAAATTGTCCTATAAATTTTCTACTTTTAATACAATTCAAGATTTAGAAGTTACTATAACTGCTGAAAATGATAATTTAATTGACTTTAATTGTGCTACTGTATAACAGCTATCTTAGAAATATCTTAACACATTTTTTCCTTAATAAATCATAAATTGAAAGTTATCAGTTTTGTTTGTTTCCTGTTAATGAAAAAATCAAAAATAATTTAAATTTTCCTAACAAAGATACAGAAAGTGAATGAAATATTGGTGATGGTTGGCTTCATCCAAATCATGCACAATTATGCATGAATTTTAGTAGTATTGGAAATGATGCCATAGATTATCCAACTTTAATGGAAAATCAAACAAAAATTGATAATTATATTACTAAGTTGTTTGACTTTATAACAATAAAAAAAGGAAATAATATATTATCTAGAATCGGACATGCTTTCATTTCATCAACAGTTTTACTACATCTAACTTCATCGTAACTGACAAAACAAGTTTAGAAGAACATACTCTTAATACACGAAATATAAATAGTAAAAAAAAAACTTCATCCATTATCAATGCTTGGTGGATTTTTTAAAAATTATGAAGAAATCATGTTTGAAGGAGACTTATCTGTATTTTTTACACGTAGTTAAAGTTCTGGAGATGCAATCTTATGTTGGTTTGATAAAAATGATGCTAGTGTTGAAATAAAAGATACCCTTCCTAAAGAAGGAAAAGTACTGATAGAATCTATGGAAATTCGTGTACCTGTTGTTAAATATGAACCAAATTGTGAACTTGAACAAGGTGAAAATATTTTAAAAATCCTAAAATTCCTATTTCTTTTTATGAACTTCAAACAGAAGAAGTTGCTGGAATATATGGCAAAAACAATTTTGAATTAGATATAACAAATTATTATAACTCTATAAAATTTGATATGCCCTATTTTGTTTTTGTTCTGTTTTAGACTAATTGTAAAAATAATGAATTATTTGATTCATCATTATTTAATTATGTTAAAGTACAGAAGATATATTTAAAAAAATAGTAAAAATGAAGTTTTTTCTCAAGAAATGTGGAATATTAATCCACCAAATAATTCTCTTAAAGCATATGATGCATTTTTGGATTTTAAAAGAATTACTTTACTAAAATCAGATATTGATATTAGTCCATTTTATAACTAATTAACCAAATTATGTAATAAATATGAAACGTATAATCTATGTTATAACAACACAAAAAATAAATATGAAACTTTGTGCAACTTTTAATGATAAATTTCCGAATGATACAGTTGCTTATATAATTATGTATGGTAACAAAAATCTTACATATAATGCACAACATAAATTACTTACTGAAACTGTTTCTTTATTGATTTTTGCTTCTATATAAAAACTTTAAAACATTTATAAAAGTGTTAACTTCATGCTTATATACATTTCTGAAACATTTTAAGAATGACAGAAAAAATTAAAACCTGAAAATTTTGATATAATTTACTTTTGTTAACTAATTTATTTTATTTATCTACTGATGTTCACAATCTAAAATATTTAAAGTAGTGTACTTTTATTTTAACTAATACATTTTATTATCTTACAATACTGTTGTAAATTTTTATAATTTATTATTGTTAACTAATACATTTTAATTAACTTACTTACCTTCACAGTATAAATTTTTTAACAACTTACTTTTCTTAATTTCCATTATTTAGTTACATTCACAATGTGATTTTTTAAAATAATGTATTTTTTAACTAATACATTTTAATTAATTTACTTACCTTCACAATGTAAAATTTTTAAAAATAACTTATTTTTGTTAGAATCATGTTGTATTTGAAGTAAATGATTTCCAAAATCATTTATTGTAATTAGTTTTATTATTGTAAAAAAGAGACATTTAGTTAACATTATAAAATCGGTTTTGTTAATTACATATACTAATTTTTAAAATTCAGCTGTCTTATTTATAAAAGACAGTATTTAGTTTAAAATTGAGTTAGTATGCCAGAACCCACAAAATATATCTACTAAGATTTGTTTAAAAAAAAATTAGAAAGAAACCGTGATTGACCATAAGCATCAGCAAAGACGTTAATTATGAATGTGCGGTACGGCACAAACAACTGGGAAAAAAATCATTCATTTTGATTTGTACATGATTTTGTTTCACTCTCTCGTGTTTAGGAGTATGGTTAAGATGTATATCTTAAAGTATGAAGTATTATTAATGTTATGTATTATATGAGTCTGAATACGAGAAGACTTAATGACAGTATTAAGTATTTTTATTGAAGTTAATTGGAACCAAGTAAGGAGGATTTTCTTCATTATTTTTTGACATGCACTGGTGTTCTTTAAGTCGGCTGCCTGCATCTACAAGTGAAATGTAAGAGAGGAAGTCTGAATAGCCTAAATTCGTACATGAAGAACATTTCAAATGATGCAATTGTACTATACTTTAAATTTTTTCTTATTATAAAACACTTAATAAATAATTTTGGTTCTGCATTTTTTTGTTATGCTGTGACGTAAAACGACATCTTAAATTGATGCAAGTGAAGGAATGACATTGATACTGTTGTTCAAGAGACATATACGGCTCTTTCATTCAGAATATGTCACTGTTTCCATATTGCAATTTCTGAGGGTATGGTACTGCTTGGACAAACAGTAGAACTTAACCATAGAACATTAAAGGGTGGACATTTTGACGCTGTTACTAAATTTACTACTCCATATTTTATTTGAAGGAAGTCACAAGGATTTATATGCCCTAGTTAAATACCAGGGCTCCAGTGGCATTTCACATACAAAAATTCCTATTTTACACCCTATACTGACAATTGTGCTGTTCAAAACATTGGCGGGAATCACAAATTAGTGCGAGTTGCAATTATATTTTCTAGGAGTGTTTATTGATCTAGTTTTAAACTGCTCTGAATGAAGGAGTAACTTATCTTCTTTCTTGTTACAGACACTCAGCTAATAGGTCGCGATTTCCAGGAGTATAGTTATGATGTTTTTGGCGGCACCTTCTGAATATCTCGCAATTTCCTATGGTGCTGTTATGCTGTGACATAAGAGCACAACTTGAACTGGCAGAAAAAATCTGGTTGGAACTACAGTCCAATTTGTGGCATAGCCAGAGGTCTACGTTAGGTGGGAATGGCACAGTTTGGTTGCAAGTTGGCAAAGCCAATGAATGTGAAAGCAAAAAACCTTATTGTTGTGACAGATTGATATGTAGCATAGCCAAAGGTCTTTGTTAGGTTGGATTGCAACAGTTTGGTTATGAATTGGCAATGGGAAATTTACGAAAAAGAAAACACAACAAAGGCTGGATGTTTGGTGGAACTCAGTAAGGGTTGAAAATAATGTTACTTGAGCTTCTCGAATTTCGGACCAAGGAAGTGATGTTCAGAATAATAAAAGGTAAGTTCCTCTGTGGTACGATGATTGTTAGTGACTGCTACAGTTCATACAACACTCTATATACTGAAGGCTTTCAGCACCATAATGTGACCGATAGTCTGAACTTCATAGGCATATAAGATCATTCCGTACATGGACAGAATGTGGTGGGATCTCATAGATGCCATCCCACAGTTTGGGGGAAAGACCACACATTGGAGGGGGGGGGAGCAGGTGAAGGAGAGGCGGGGCGTTACCTCACCAAGTATCAAGCCCACCACCAGGAAGAAATATTATATCACCTTTTTGTTGAAGAGGGTAAATGTCACCCGCCCAACAGACATGTAATGCAATAACTCTTTCTAAGAATGTTGCAAGCACGACTACTGGCTACAATTTCATGCCTTTTGGGGAAATTGGTGCCTTCAGTTTCCTTAACGTTACAGGTGTGTTACATCACTGGAATATCTACTTTATTCATGTTTCAGGCTTAAAATTTTTTCGTCATGTGTGTTCCTGCATTGAAAATGTGGTAACAAGATTGGCTGATATGCCCTTATTCAGTGTCCCGATTGGCTGAGGACATCGTGTGCTCTGGTCCCAGGGTGTGTAACGAAAGCAAGCACATCGTACTGCAATCTCGATTTCACAGTTTCCGAAGCTACTGAGGCACATTTGATGTATTTTATATTTACACTTGCTTATTCTGCAAATATGCATTTTCAATGCTACAGCACATAGCTATCCATAAGACTCCTCTTTTTTGTCTGTTTGTTGTGCTACAGTACCTGAAAGTGCGATATAATAAATAAAAATTCTACTGCACATCTAAGTACATTGGCAATTGTTCCTATGTATTTCTCGCGAATTTTTTGCGTCCATAGGGACTTTCAAGGTGAGCACAGGGTCTACTCATGCCATAGGGATATGGTCGAAAATGAGTTGGCCATGCTGCTTACTAGTCAACCACATGTCTGTTTTGTAAAAAATCCTTACTAATTTTATCTCCCTTTTCTTTGCATTCTTTATTTTACTCCATATAATAAATTTCTGACATGATATGTAAGCAGAAAAACAAATTACATTCATTGTTGTATGAACAATCAAATATTTTACAATTATTTACACCTATAAAATTATCCATTATCAACATACTCCATGCGAAGTTGCCAGTTAAATATTTATATTATTATGTATAAATGGAAAGAAACAGCTTCTGTCACAGGTTAGATTAATATTCAAGAGAAATAAAAGATAACTGTGGAAATTTATATGTTGCATAATGAGGAACATAACCTACGTCCAGCAAAGGAGGTGGCAGATTTTGCTGTTCTTCTAGTAATGATTTTATGCCAAGTGCAGTTCTAATGAAACGTAATCTAACTTTTTAGCTATGCTATCTTCTCTTCTGTCATCAGTGTTTAATATATGCCCACTGGTTTTTAAATAAATCAGAAACACGGTATTACAAACTTTCTTGAAGTATACTTTGATAAGACATACAAATTTTGCTTTCAATTATTCAGGACTTACAGCTTGTGCAAGAACATAAGACATAACTGAAAATACAGGAAGATCAAAAATCTTCATAACCCAACATTCCTGTATATCTTCATACAATGTAATTATAGATTGTCAACAAAATTTTCTTTCTTCATCAGTCCTTGTAACGTAAGTTTTTAAAAATTATCTTCTCATTTTCCCTGTACATATATTACATCACGGATAATACCTATAAACCTTGTGGCCTGATGATAGGCCAACAGATTGTGCACTTATAAAAAGTAAGAGATTACAATAATACTAATGTGCCTAAATACATCAGAAGAATTCATTTACAATAGTGTTATATTTAATGATAAAACAGGAGTAGTACTAAATTAATGAATATACGCTGTAAGACAAGAAAAAGAAAGACACCTCATGAAGGAATTAGCTGAGTGGGATGGAAATCTTTACATGTGACTTACATTTACCATCAACCAAATGGATCAATCATCCAATATAATCAAGAGAAAGAGCTTTACGAAGTAAGCAAGTCAGTAACATGTTGGTCCACCTCTGGCATTGAGGCAAGCAGTTTTTCCTCTTGGTACTGATGAACAGATTTAGATTTGTTAGTGCCCTCCAGAGGGATAGTGTGCCAAATTCTGTACAATTGGCACATTAGATCATCAAAATACTGAATTGGTTGGAGGGCCCTGTCTCTAATGCTCTAGAAGTGCTGAAATGGGGAGAAATCTGTCAACTTTGCTGGCCAAAGTGGGGTTTGGCAAGAAAGAAGACAAGGAGTAGGAACTTGCACCATGTGCACACGGGCATTATTTTATGGAAATTTAGGTCCAGAATAGCTTGCCATGAAGGGCAACAAAACAGGACCTAGAATATTGTTGACCTACAACTACGCTCTAAGGGTGCTGTAGAGGCAACCAAAGCAATCCTGCTAAGAAATAAAATGGCTACCCAGATCCTCACTCCTGGTTGTCAGGCCGTATGGTATGTTACAGTTAGGCTGGTATACCACTGTTGTCTGGGGCATTTCCAGACATGTCTTCGATGGGTGTAGTTTGAAGCATGACTCATCACTGAAGATAATTCCTTTCCTATCAATGAGATTCCAGGCCCTAATGAACAGCAAAGACATCTGGAGACACCCTGGACAGCAGTGGGATACCAAACTGACTGTCACCCACCATAAGGCCTGACAACTAGGAGTGATGTCTGGGATGCCATTTCATTTCATTTCATTTCATAGCAGGACCCCTTTGACTGTCACATGCATCACCATTAGCATTACATCAACAATATTCTACACCCTGTTTTATTGTCCTTCATGAAAAGCCATCCCGGGCTTACAATTCAGTAAGATGATGCATGTCTGCACACATCAAGAGTTTCTACTGCCTGGTTTTGAGCTTTCCAAACCCTACGCTGGCCAGTAAGGTCACTGGATCTCTCCCCAATTGAGAATGTTTGGGGTGTTATGGGTAGGGCTCTCCAACTAGCTTGGAATTTTGATAACCTAACACACAAATGGATAGAATATGGCATAGCATACCTCATGAGGACACCCAACAACTCTATCAATCAATGCCAAGCTGAATAATTGCTTACATAAGGGCCAGAGATGGACCCAAACATTAGTACTTTCTCGATTTGTGAAACTCTTTCTCTTGAATAAATTGTCAAATTTTTCTGAAATTTTAACCATTTGTTAGCTTGTACGTGTACATTCCACCTGCCAATTTCCATCCCAAGTAATTTAATTGACTTCATTCTTTTACTGAAACCTATACGGTTATTTAATTTTGAAAAGGAAATTAAAATGTAATGATGAATAATAGTAACAAATGATACAAAATTTATTCACTTACCTTATGTACTTTAAACTATTAGCTTTTAAGAAGCAAATTTAATTAACAATAAAGTTTAAGCAAAAGGATTTTTAAGGAAATAAATTTCAGGTTCATTGTATTTGTATGTTCAAGATAGAATTATTTAAGAGATAGGAACAAGCTTACCCATTTATATGAGATGGGAAATGCCAAGTTTTCTGCACTCTCAATGTCTTATATAAATGAGGAGCCATGCAGTTTATTGGTAAATGTATATGCGTACAGGTCCACATTTTGTATACAGTTAGTCTGTGTTTATTAATATCTGTTTGAGGTGGTACATCGCTGGTGTATGGCATTTGAAGTTAGCCACAGCAGTGTGGCTCCGAGCTTCCAATTCCATGTGGAAATCATAAGGAGGATTTTGAAAAAAAGGCTTTTACGCAAGAATACATATATGATTTAACTCTTACAAAAAGCACCAAGTTTGTTTTAGAATTGCAATGTAAATTACAGTATGTTGAACAAGTTCATGTAATAAATGCTCATTGTTATTTAATCCAGCTGATAATAATTTCAAGTACATTTAAGAGAATGAAAATAAGTAATGTGTTTAGAAGCAAGCTACTTTAAGAACAATAAATTTTGCCAATTCACCATCCATTGAACCCTTTCATTAGGCATTTTAACTGCACCATCACAATACATGTATTCAATTATGATATGTTATAAATATTCCATCACACTTTGAGACGAAAAGTGATGTCCATACCTTCTATACTAGAGGGAAAAATGACATTTATTGCCCATTACTAAAGCTTGCAGAGTCTCAGAAAGGAGTTCAATGCACACCAAATCAAGTTTTAAATCTAACTTAATATCATTTCACTAGACAACTCATTCTACACCATGGAGCAATTATTTGAAAACTCTTAGTACATAAAAAACACCCACACACACACAACTATTTTTTTTATGTACGGTTACGCATGACTAGTACTCTTTTATTATACACATCGTGTAAACTGAATCGTCCCGCATTATTTCGATAAAAGAACCTTTCAAATGATGTGTGGAAAATTTAAGTAAGCAGTATCAAACAGGTGAAATACTCTCAGACTAATGAATTATGTGTAATTCTATTCCAAAGAAAGCAGGTGCAGACAGGTGTGTATGTTATCGGACCATCAGCTTAGTAAGTCGTGGTAGCAAGATACTGACATCAATTATCTACAGCAGAATGAACTAACTGGTAGGGAGAAACCTTGGAGATGAATCAGTTTGGGGTTCCACAGAAATGGGGAGAACAAATGAGGCTGTATTGACACTTCAACTTTTCTTAGAATATGGGTCAAAGAAGGGCAAACAGAATGGAAAATGCCTCAAAAAGTGGTTACAAGTTGAATAGCAAGAAAAGTGATACTAGGGTCATGGAATGTAGTCTAAATCAGCCGAGGCTGCAGTACATCAGGTAATAAGGCACTAAAAGCAGTCAGCTTTTGCTATTTGAACAGGAAAATAACTGTTGATGGTTGAAGTAGAGATGACTGGCAACAGCATGAAAATGTTTATCATAAAGTGAAATTTGTTAACATCAAATATAAATTTAAGTGTTAGCAAGTGTTTTCTGAAGGTTTTTGTACGGAGTGTAGCCTTGAATGGAAGGGAAATGTGGACAAGAACAGAGCAAAATGCAGACAAGAACAGAGTAGAAGCTTTTGAAATGTGGTGCTACAGAAGAATACTGAAAATTAGTTGGGTAGATAGTAGATCGAATTGAGGGGAAAAACAAATTTATGGTACAACTTCAATAAAGAAGGGACCAGTCAATGTAGATACACAGATAAATATGCTTGCACAGGATATACTAGCATGGGGAGCTATATCAAACAGTTTTTAGAGTGACGACCATAACAACAACAATTACGCAAGTCAACTGGACATATTTGATGCCTTGATCAGAATCTGGACCTACAGCAGTGTTCCTGTGCAATGTAGAATGGTTTTGAAACTTCCTGGCAGATTAAAACTGTGTGCCGTGCCGGACCAAGACTCGAACTCGGGACCTTTGCCTTTCGCGGGCAAGTTCTCTACCAACTGAGCTACCCAAGAACGACTCACACCCCTTCCTCACAGCTCTACTTCTGCCAGTACCTCGTCTCCTACCTTCCCAACTTCACAGAAGCTCTCCTGCGAGGTCCACAGGAGAACTTCAGTAAAGTTTGGAAGGTAGGAGACGAGGTACTGGCAGAAGTAGAGCTTTGAGGACGGGGCGTGAGTCATGCTTGAGTAGCTCAATTGGTAGAGCACTTGCCCGCGAAAGGCAAAGGTCCCGAGCTCGAGTCTCGGTCCGGCACAGTTTTAATCTGCCACGAAGTTTCATATCAGCACACACTCTGCTGCAGAGTGAAAATCTCATTCTAGAATGGTTTTGCTTGGGCTGTCACATATTTCACAACTTCAACTAGCACCAGCACAAGGTACTAATCAAGCACATCAAACTGAGGAAATGATTTCGCTGAGTACCTGTTGCCAAAGTGGTGGGATATGTAAATATTCATTAACAGATTATCATATCCTAAACTAAGTATTGGCATTCTACACCTCACTTTTCAGCCATTTTATACTCCAAAACTAAACTAAATAAAAATGCATGAACATATGGTCCATAAAGTTGTCTGTTTTCCACGTTAATGTTTTAATACAACAATAAAGGAGGAACTTAAAAAATACATTTCTTACCAGTATTAATCAATGGTTCCTTTATTGAAGCCACAGTCTTTCTCGTAATAATTTCAAAGATTCCATGCATCTGTTTACAAAATTGAGGGAACACTCATATTACTATTGAAAACAATCTCTCTCATGATAGAAGAAAATGTCTCAAAAGAAGAATTTGTCAAATACTGATGTGAATCGATCATCAAATCATTTCTTAAATGTATAGTTGCCTAAATATTCTCTCTCTCTCTCTCTCTCTCTCTCTCTCACACACACACACACACACACACACACACACACACACACACACACCACACACCTGGGGAATAAAGATGCAGTGCAAACGTAAAACCTGAGTTAAACTCTTTTAATCACATCAAAATTATAATGCTCCATATAAAAACGACTGATCAGTACACTTTCTGGTAGCACTTCTTTAAGTTTGTGTAAATTTATGTTTCTAAAGTGCACCGAACTTTTGAATGGTAACTTACACATGATAATCGTTCGTTTATATCACTGTTTTCACAAATACACACAGATGCACACACGCTTGTTGCAAGCCTGTACCTATATTTCAATATTATTGCTCCTGAGTGTTTGATTCAGAAGGCGAACCATTTGTAGAAACAGCTGGGGATTTTGCAACACTTTCATTGTTATCAGCAATTTTTCTTGCAACAGTTGCATAACTGCGTTGTTTTGTAGGCACTGACATAGTACGACCTGAAGGAGTAGTTGTGAGCGAAGGTGAGGGGCCACGCCTCCGTAGACTTGGGCTTACTTCTTGTTTGTCACTAATTTCACTCCTTGATTGCGTTTGTCTCTTTTGTGATTCCCTAACTGTAGTTCCGCGACCTCTTCCACGGCCTCTTTCACTTACACGTGCACCTCCACTGCCAGATGGAGTCTGTTGTGGTGTCATTTCCAATTTCATTTCAGTGACATACGAAAAAGGGTCTTCCATGGCCCCTTGACTTGATTTATTTTGCCTTTTCTTTGAACTGGTGTCTTCATCAGCTATTAAGTCAACTTTATCATTCTTTAAAAGCACTGGTGTTATTGGCACTTGCAGAGGAACAAGCTGGTCAGTCTTACAGCCTCCATCTTGCAAGAGCTGAGGTAGTAGCAGTTCTGGAAATAAATACATATATGATTATAATAGGCCTTTACAAATGTCTGCTCGTGTCTGTGTATGTGCGGATGGATGTGTGTGTGTGTGTGTGTGTGTGTGTGTGTGTGTGTGTGTGTGTGTGTGTGCGCGCGCGCGCGCGCGCGCGCGCTCGCGAGTATACCTGTCCTTTTTTCCCCTAAGGTAAGTCTTTCCGCTCCCGAGATTGGAATGACTCCTTACCCTCTCCCTTAAAACTCGCATCCTTTCATCTTTCCCTCTCCTTCCCTCTTTCCTGACGAGGCAACCGTTGATTGCGAAAGCTAGAATTTTGTGTGTATGTTTGTGTGTCTGTCGACCTGCCATCACTTTCATTCGGTAAGTCACATCATCTTTGTTTTTAGATATAAATACATATATGTATTCATTTAAGCAAAATTTCTTCAAAAATTTATCATCCCTTCAGATTAAAGCTTTCCTACAAAAGAGTGCAATACAGGCACGACCTTGTACTAAACGTGATATTGGATACTTATAATCAGTACCATGTACTACCGTATCTCAGAAAAATAATAACTTTCTCAGTTATAGTAAGAGCAAAATGACATTAACAAATATGTTGATAACCTTGAGCATATACATAAGTTAAATCAAGAACTAAAGAATGAACATAAGAAGAGATAAATACTTGAAAATAGCAGTCCAATATACCACAGGAGTGTTACTATGAATCGGATTTTAAAAAATTTTCAGTTTCAATATTTCATACACTGAGACACAAGCCCGTGTTAGGTCAATTCATACTATCCTTCACGGCACCATCACATCAGGGCGAATTCACACTGTTCGTCACATCACGGCACGTCAAGTCAATTTAAGTCACGTGATCTCAACTCACATTGCTGTCCTTGACTCTTCTTTTTGCGGGAATTGCAATCTTCACAAAATGATTTTCAACTGTTTTATGCACGAAGTGGATGCTGGAGTCCACATTTGTAAGAAAGTGACATTTATTGGACTCAAAAGGCTTGCATATCAGATAGGGGATACAGAAGTGCAAAACACCACACAGAAAGTGCGTGGATCCAAAAAAATATTGTGGTACGGAAGGGGAATTTTATACATTATACAAGGAGCCTGATGAAGAGGAATCTGCATTTTACAATTTGGAAAGCAGCAGCATCAGTTTCCTCATTTGTTACCTCAAACTGCACCCAGAATTACTAAAAGGAACACAGTGTTACGAGCTGCCATCACCCTGTGAAAATTTGGTTTAAGGTAACTTCAGTTGCTAGTGCAGTGCAAATTTTTGTGCATTAGTCACATCTGCCTCGATTCCTTTCCCTTGAAGATATATAGGTTTTCTTTAGAAGTTTTACAGGTTTTCTTTACATGTTGTATTTGGCTTTTAGTTGTTCAAGTGCCTTATTTATACTGGGCTAGCTTGTGACCCCAAATAAATATTGACCACTGATGCCTGCAAAAATTGTTTCGCACATAATTCATAGAGCTGCTTAACAATCAACAGGCTTGCCACAAATAATATTTCAACAAACAACTTGTACTGTCTGAAGGTATCAGTGTTTTTTTAACGTAACACTAAAAATGCCTGACAATATACAAATAAATTCCATCTACTAATTGATCTGATTCTACTCACAGTATTTTTTCACTTCGAGTTTCAGCCACATTGCAATCCACTTCACTCTAAAATGTTAAATACAGTACTGGTATCTTTAAAAATCCAATTTTAAATGGAGCAGAAGGCTAGTAATTTAGTAAGCTCATGTCTTACAGTTCCGATTGTGTCTCACTGCTTCAATTAATCTGTCTTCATCTATTATACATTTTAACAAAAGAAATAACGAAACTAAACAAGTTATAGCAAATACTGAACAACAAACAATTGATATCAACCATGGTAACCATGACGAAATTAAATATGGAGATCTGCCCATGGCCGTGTATCGAGAGGAAATGAGCGTGTGGGCCTTGTGATCAGCAGTAGATGGATGACATCAGCCGCCAAAACTTTCCTCTAGAGAAGCTTTGCAGAATGTTTTGATGGGATGTGATATGACGACCAGTGAATTGGCCTTTTCACAACATTTGCTACCCAAGAGTTGTGGCATAAGTGATAGCAAGGATCAGCACAAATCACACAAATGGAGGAGCATAGCCTGTGTTACTGACGAAAGCATGAACAAGGGAAGTTACCCATAGATTGTGGTGACTCCTTCCATCAATTCTATACGTAGCACCAGATGACAGGCTGCGCACACTGAAAACAAGCCCCTCCTACACCCTCACTGGTCCCTTCTCCCAGAAAGACAGCTTAGACGGCCACGGTTTCTGGACACCATGCATGCATGCCGAATCTTTGCTCAAGCAGTCTACTCCTGCTTCGACGAGGCAACACCTCTCGGCCGTGCTCTCGACAGAGCTCATGTTGTCTGCTGCACTTTGCTGGGGTATGGGCGAACAGCAGAATTCTTTATTCATTTTCAGTATTGGTGTTTTGTCGCAGTTCTTTTAACAAGAGTAGTGCTACCGCATTTTTCCACGCCGCCTTCCCTCGAGGTGCTTCTATTGACTACAGGTAGTCAAAGCCTGATGCCAGATGCCTGGTTTCTTCTCTCAGTGTCAGCACTTGGAATGCTGCTTACAGTGTGGTGTAAATAGTGCAGTGCACACCAGGAGTAACAGGCAGGTTTATTACCATTCCACCACAGCTGTTTTGGCACCCACTTTGTTGCCAAATGTGCCACTGAAGCAGGTTTTCCCATGCTGAGCAAAGGCTGTAAGCCATTCCTAGTCTGTCCAAGCTCTCTGATGCACAACACCGATGAGGTGCATATAACCGTGAGCTGGTTGCAGTCCATGAAGCCATCCACTATTTCCAATCTTCAGTCAAGGGACGTATCTTTACAATCTTCACAGACCACTGCCCCTCGCCTCTGGTTTTTGCAGGAACGACATAGTCCAGATCTCAAATCTCACCTTGACAGGAGTATAATCCACAATTTACAACTGACATCCAGTACATTGCTGGCATCGATAAGATTGTGGCACATTGCCTTATCCGCTTCTGTGTTATCACCCCACCCTTAGACTACAATGCACTGGCCACTGCTCAAATGGAGACCTGGACACAGTCCACACCCTTCCAAATGCAGATTCTAGCCTCACCTCCATCTAAGATCTACAATGCACTGGCCACTGCTCAAATAGGGACCTGAACATAGTCCACACCCTTCCAAATGCAAATTCTGGCCTCAACCTCCATCTAAGATCCATGAGCAGCTCCGACCGTAAGACCTGGCGTGATGTCCTTGTGGATCCTTCACAACTTGATGATTCCAATGATTGCCACCGCCCCTTCCTCCCTTCCGCCTTCCGAAAACTAGCATTTGACCAACCTCACACACCTAGGTGTCCCTACCGGTCCTGCATTCTGAGCCAGTGCACCAAGGTTAGACGGCACATTCAATCCCCTGTGGCTGTCTTTCCCCACAAAACACCGGTTCACACACATTCACCTCACCACAGTCCACTACCCTCCTCCAATGGATGTCAATATCTGCTGACAATTATTGACAGATTTACTCACTGGCCGAAGGCCACCCTACCCCTGACATTTCAACTGAAACTGTGGCTGCAGCCTTTGTTTGGACCTGGGTGTCCTGCTTCAGTTGCTCATACAACATCACTACACACCGTGGTCCAAGTTCTCCTTGGCCATTTGGCCATATTCCAATCTCTGACAACTACCTGCAGATCCAATTTCCACCATACCACCAGCTACCACCCTGCAGCTAACAGCATGGTGGAGCGATTCCCCTGCACACATTGGTTGGTTGGTTTAAAAGAGGGGGGAAGGGACCAAACTGCTAGGTCATCGGCCCCTTGTTCTGAATAAAACAATGCCACAAGGGTGAGAATAAAACAAGCGAGACTGACAACACAAAATGGAGAGAAAGTAAAAACCACAAGAACGACAGAAGGGCAACAAACACTTAAATGAATGAAAGGGGAGAAGAAAACCACAGAAACGCAAGACAATGACAAAACAGATTACCATGGATGGCTGACCATGAGGATGAGAAGGAGAAGCCAGCCACTCTGCAACACATTAAAACCTCCACCCTAAAAGCATTACAGTGGAGGACACAGAGGCACAAAGGAAATGCACTAAGACTTAGGTCAACTGATAAAACCCACCCTCACGAATATAACGTAAAACTAAATCAGCCGATAAGGTGCTGTCAGATAAAATCAGCGGCAATGAGTCTGGTACCTGAAGATTTCGTCGCAGGGCAGTAAAAAAGGGACAGTGCACACGAATATGGGCCACTGTCAACCGTGTGCTGCATCATCACTGAGGCGGGTCTTCACAGCGCAGGAGGCAGCAGTGGGTCGCTCAAGCGTGGCCAATGATGGAGGACTGCCACACATTCGTAGTCTCCTTAATGGCACGCAGTTTGTTGTGCGTACTGAGACTAAGCCATTCCGTCTCCCAAAGCCAAAAATCCTGGTGGCGTAAAAACGAATGCAAGTAAGTTATTGGAATGCCGATCTCTGTAAGCAGTTTCCGTGTAGCCTGTCAGCAAGTTCGTTGCCTTGGACTCTGACATGTACTGGGGTCCACACATAAACCGCTGAACAAAAGGACTGTTCCGGGCATAAATGGACTCATGGAAGGTCGCTACCAATGGATGATGAGGGTAGCACTGGTCGATAGCTTGTTTCTTCTGTGTACTGACTCCTTGAGCATCCTGCGACGCCCCAGGGCATGAATGGATGAGCTCAAGAGCAGGAGATAAAGCGATGAACTCTGCAGTGAAAACACTGCAGTCATCAAGCAAGGAATGCTGTTCAATATGTCCTCCGTGGACCTAAGTGAAGCCGTCATGACCATCGGCCATCGAATCATCAGTATAAACCATTTCATGGCCTTGGTACATGTCAAGAATCTAGAGGAAATTACAGCAGAGTGCCGCGGGGTCAACTGAGTCCTTTGGGCCATGTGAAAAGTCCAGGCGAAGCCGCAGCCTAAGTGTAAACCATGGAGGTGTACACGAATGAACCTCAAGTATAGATGGTAAAGACAAGGACTCCAGTTCAGATAGAAGGAATCGGATGTGAACTGCAATTTTAAGCCCTGACCTGGGCTGCCAATGCAGGAGATGAACTGCCGTGGGTGGGAAAAGGAGATGGTAATTCAGATGCGCAGGAGAACTACAAGCGTGTGCAACATAAATGGCGAACAGTTGTGCATAGCTGACCTGCAATGGAGGGACTCCAACCTCCGCCAGGACAATGGTCACTGGACTTGTCCTAAAAGCTCCCGTCGCTAATTGAACGCCACAGTGGTGCACTGGGTCAAGTAAATGCAATGCTGAGGGCGCCGCCAAACCATAAACCAGACTCCCATAGTCAACGTGGGATTGAACAAGGGCTCCGTAGAGCTGCAGCAGGGTAGAGCGATATGTACCCCAGTTGGCGTTGCTCAGGCAGTTGATGGCATTGAGGTGCTCCCAGCATTTCCACTTTAGCTGACGAAGGTGAGGTAGCTACGTCAATTGGGTGTCTAAAACCAGTCCTCAAAATTGATATGTCTCCACTACAGTCAGGGGATCCGCAGTAAGGTAAAGTTCTGGTTCCGGATGAACGGTATGATGCCTACAGAACTGCGTAACACATGACTTTGCGGCCGAAAACTGGAAACCGTGGGCTAGAGCCCATGACTGTGCCTTGTGGATGGTTCCCTGTAGGCACCGCTCAGCAACCCCAGTACTTATGGAGCAGTACAAAATTCAGAAGTCGTCTGCATACAGAGAGGGCGAGACGGATGGCCCTACAGCTGCTGCAAGACCATTAATGGCCACTAAAAATAGAGGTACATTCAATACAGAGCCCTGCGAGACCCCATTCTCCTGGATATGGGGGGGAACTATGGGAGGCACCAACTTGGACATGGAAAATACGAAGTGACAGGAAATTCTGGATAAAAATTGGGAGCGGGCCTCGGAGACCCCACTCATATATTGTGGCAAGGATAAGATGTTTGCCAGTTGGTATCATACATTTTTCGTAAATCAAAAAAAAGACAGCAACAAGGTGTTAGCATCTGGAAAAGGCTGTTCAGATAGCGGGCTCAGGGACACAAGATTATCAGTGGTAGAGTGACCCAAGCGGATACCGTCCTGGCATGGAGCCAGTACGCCACGTGACTCCAGGACCCATCCCAACCATTGAAACACCATACATTCCAGCAGCTTACAAAGAACATCGGTGAGGCTGATGGGCCAATAGCAATCCACATCAAGCGGGTTTTTGCTGGGTTTGGACACTGCTATGATGATGCTCCCCTGCCAGTGCAATGGAAAGATGCCATCACACCAGATCCGGTTGAAGATCGTGAGGAGATGTCGCTTGTAGTCAGATGAGAGATGTTTAATTATCTGACTGTGGATCCAATCTGGCCCAGGAGCAGTGTCGGGGCAATGTGCAAGAGCACTGAGGAGCTCCCACTCTGTAAATGTGGCGTTATAGGGTTCACTATGGTGTGTAGCGAACAAGAGGACTTTCTTTTCCATCCGCTGTTTGACAGTGTGAAAAGCTGAATGGTAATTTTCCGACAAAGACGCTCGCGCAAAATGCTCAGCAAACTGCTCGTTAATCCCATTTGCGTCGGTAGATAATATGCCATTTATATTAACACTGGGAACACCTACAGGGGTCTGGTACTCTATGTTACCAGGTGGGGGAGATTCAACAGTGACAGCAGAGATGAAGGCTTCCCTTCTGCCTTGTTTAAAGCCCATCTGGGCAGGTGTCCGTGGGCCTGACAACGCGGCAGTGATAGGAAGATGGGCAAGTGGTCACTACCACACAGGTCGTCATGTGCTCTCCAGTGGATAGATGGGAGAAGGCCAGGACTGCAAACTGAGAGATCAATGGCCAAATATGTGTGATGTGCTACAATGAAATGTGTGGGGGCAGCTGTATTTAAGAGGAAGAGGTCGAGCTGTGACAGTAAATTTTCGACTTCTCTGCCTCGGCCGGTAAGCACGGTGCCACCCCACAAGGGGTTATGAGCGTTAAAATCTCCCAAAAGTAGGAAAGGTTTAGGGAGTTGATCAATTGGTGCAGCAAATGCATTCAGGGGTACTGCACCATCTGGAGGAAGATATATGTTGCAGACAGTTATTTCCTACGTCGTCCTTACCCTAACAGCCACAGCTTAAAGATGGGTCTGAAGGGGTACAGGTTCACTGCATATTGAGTTCAGGACAGACACGAACTCCACCTGACACACTATCATAGTCACTACGATTCTTTTAACATCACCTATAGCCATGGAGGGCAGGGATCTGCGAGTCTGGGAATGCAGAAAGCAGGTGTAAAGTTTAAGAGTTGCTGCAGCTCAGCCAGGTGGTGGAAAAAACCTTCACAATTTCACTGGAGGATGACGTTATTGTGAGGCTGGGAGGGCATGAAGTGCGCAAGGAGGCAGGTTATGCCTCAGGGTCACCTGCTGCCACTGATTGAGTATTTGTAGCCATTTCTAAGGTGGATGAGCCATCAGTGAGATCCAGGTCCGCAGGGAATGCTAAGATCTCCACCGCATCCTCAGGTGCAGTACTGATAGGAATGGTGGAGTTGGGGCTACCAGAGGGTCCTGTTTCTTAGCAGACTACTACTTACTTTGCTTGCTTTCTTGCTTCTCTTTAAGGGGCTTGCTGGGAAGATTTCTCCGAAGCAGCTTCAGGGACGGAGGAGGCTGTTGCTTCTCCGGTAGGGGAGGATGGGACCGATGTCCCCTGCATTTGGGGACGACCTCGCTCCCAAGTAGGTGTTTTGAGAGCAACGGAGGAAGATGTATTCTGGTGGCCTGGAGGGCCCACTGTTCCTGGCACAGAGTGAGGAACCACTGGCACTTGGGATGGCGATGGCAACATAGCTGCAGCTTATGTCAACATCAACTGAATGGGGTGTAAGCTTTCAAATTTGCGTTCAGCCTCTGTGTAAGTCAACGAGTCCAGGGTCTTGTACACGATTTTCTGCTCCATTGCAGTACTCGGCAGCCTGATTAGCAGGGGGAGTGGTGCTCTCCATAGTTGATGCAAGTGCGAAGTGGCGCACATGGAGTATCTGGGTGCAGAGAAAGTCCGCAGTCTAAATATGTGGCGCTGGGAAGTGCAGCGGGAAGACGTGCCTGAACTTCCAGCACTTAAAGCACCGCATAGTGGGAGGGACGTATGGTTTAATGTCACAGCGGTAAACCATCACCTTGACCTTTTTAGGCAATGAATCACCATCAGAGGTGAAGACAAAGGCAGCGGTAGCAACCCTGTTTCCTTTGGGTCTGTAAACGTGCCGGATGAAATGTACACCCAGTCGTTCTAAATTGGCGCGGAGCTCATCATCAGTCTGCAAGAGGAGATTGCGATGGAAAATGATCCCCTGGACCATGTTGAGGCTTTTATGGGGAGTGACTGAAACAGGAATACCATCCAGCTTGTCACAGGCGGGATTGGGCTGGGGATGCTGTCTGAATCAAGACTGCACTGTTTCGCATCTTGGGCAGTGCTGTCACTTCTTCAAACTTTCCCTCACGGCGTTCAACAAAAAATTGAGGTTTCATAGGTAGAAAGGAGTCCCCATCAGTTCTGCTACCAACAAAAAACCGAGGCGGATATGGCTACCTCCGTTTGTAGTCCTACGTTCCTCCCATGGTGTAGCGAGGGAGGGAAACGATTTAGGGTCATATCTGTCGGCACTGTATTCGATCTTGCCCTTCTTAGAGACTGCTGGTGCCGTATGGTCACCAGCAAGAGATGACTTAGTCCGCTTCATTGCAGATCATCCACCCTGATGCCACCCACTCCGATCAGTGGTCTCCCCCACGGGTGCCACCCAGCCACATCAAATGCCAACTGGCATGATGGCCATTGCTGGAAATCCTGATGACCCAGGAAAACAGGCATTTACTCCTTGGCTTACGGAGGGACTTTACAGCTCAGGCATCAGCAGTGCGATCCCTGTATTGTCAGGGGGCTACCACCAAATGGGTACATGACGGCCCCACCGCAACAGACTAGCTACCCTGCTAGATATTAGGCGCAGAGAAATCCAGTATTGTCATGGGGGCAATAAAGGACAGGAAACAACAGAAGAAGATGACATACGACATACAGTGCCCTCGCCCAAATAGTTGAATCGCAGGTGGAGGTGCAAAGCCATGACAAGAGATTCAGGAGATTGAATCTAGGAGCACTATGGATAGCTCCTGCACCACGTAAGGCGTCCTCCTCCGTATGGCTGAGGCTCCTTTTAGTCACCTCTTATGACAGGCAGGAATACATCAAGCCTATCCTAACCCCTGGATCCGCAGGGGGTCCCCTGCACACGTAAGACCGCCCTAACATGTTATTCTTCTGAATGGTCTGCTGCCCTATCCTTGGTAGTTCTAAGCCTGCGGATCACACAAAAAACCCACCTCCGAACATCTACTCCTGAGCTGGTATACAGACAGCCACTCGCCATTCCCGGCGATTTTTTGGAAGTGACCTCGCTTCCTCCTGATAGTGCAGTGGGTTTCATGCAGCAGCTCCGGGGCATTATGGCCCAGCTATGACCGACACCTCAGCAACGTTATGGTGAGCAACATCCATTGTGACCTCACAGCATGCACACGTTATGCCTCGGGTGTATGCATACCAGCCGTCACTCTATCCTCAGTATTTGGGCCTGCACTTTGTGTTGCGACACATGGACAAGACGTTCTCCATTCGTCTAAACGGGTTGCAACAACCATCTCCATACACAGGTTCAAGCTAGCCTATATGCAACAGCTCCCTCCAGGCAATGAACACCAGCAACATCGAAGTGGAGTTTCCCCCTCTACCATTGGTCCGAGTCTCTAACGCAGACAGCATCCCACCCCCAAAGACACCTGACACACTCAACAGGTGTCATCAACCCTACTGCAAGCATCAGCAACACTGGAGCAGCAATGCTATTTCACACACTCCCAACTCCACGCACAGGAGCTACCCATGCCCCTCCTCTCACCAAAGATGTTTTCCTCTCTAAACGGGGGAATGTATGGCGACTTCGTCCATAGTCTCCACCTGGAGCAGCAGACCATGCGCTGCGTAGATGGGAAACCAGCCCATCAACACTCTCACTGGTCAATTCCTCCAGAGGGAGAGCTAACGCAGGCATGGTTTCCAGATGGACAAATGCTGAACCAGAGTACTCGATCCATTCTAATGAGGCAACACCTCTCAGCCATGTTCTCAGCATCTTGTCCGCACACTGCCACATTGCTTGCATTGTCATCTGTTGCACCTCACCAGCATATAGGCGAACAGAATTCTTACCTCACATTCAGTGTCAATTATTCTGTCATGGTCAATGTAACGAGGGAAATGCTGCTGCAGTTTTCCATGCCGTCTTCCTGAGCTGTGTTCCCTGGAGGTCTTTCTATTGACTACGGATGTACAAAGCCTGACACCTGATGCCTGGTTGGTACTCCCAGTATCAGCACTTTGAATACTGCGTACAGTGGGGTGTAAATAGCACAGTGGACACCGGAAGTACCACATGGGTTTATTACCATTCCATCCCCAGCTGTTTTGGCACTTCCTTTGTCGTCAAGCACACCACCAAAGCGGGTTTTCCCACACCACCAGACTACACTAAACAAAGGCTGTAAGCCACTCATGGTCCGCCCTTCCAGATACTCCAACCCAACCAATTGCCCTCCTTGATTAAGAGGTATTACCTCATTAAATTTTACTCTATCTTGTTGTTAATTTTTAGGAATAATATCTCAGAACCAGATTGCATCGCTCTTCTAGCATGCCTTGTTATTTATTATCATCTCTCTAATTAGCACACTGCTTATGTATGTAATGTGTGACACAGAATAATGGGAATGTTTGAAATTAGTGGCAGCCATGGGCAGATGGGAGCACTGCGGGTTCATGACAGTTAGCAAGTAAACAGTCTGCCATTTCAGTAATCACGGATCAGTGGAACAGACAACACGAGACAGTCATAAAAAATTTATATAAAAACAATGAGTTTGGTAGCAGTACAGAGGGAGTTCTGATATTTTTATAATTTAGGATGTCATTATGCAGTTCCATTGAAACACGCGATAAAATGTTGGATTAATAACTTTGAAGAGACTGGATCTGCCCTCAAGAAGAAACCAAATGGATGACCAACAAGTGTGAATTCTCCACTGAACATTGATGCCGTATGCAAGTCTTTCGTACGGAGCCCATTGTGTTGAATTCGTAAGCACGCAGCAGTGGTTGGTATATCCCAGGAGAGTGATCGCCGAATTCGTCATCTTGATTTAAAATTTCATCCATACAAACTACTGACTGTGCAACAATTACCGGTTATGATTAGGATTATGTCAACAAGTCATAAAAATTAACAATGACGATGAATTTCTAAACAAGTTGTGGATGTCGGATGAAGCACATTTTCGTCTCGCAGGTTATGTGAATAAACATAACTACCGTTACTGGGCAAACACAAAACCTAATGATGTTCATGAGCACCCTTTACATGCTAGTAAGGCGACAGTATGGTGTGTTGTTTCATCACATGGGATTATCAGACTGAATTTTTTCGCAAATGAACAGGGAAACATAATAACCGTCAATGGCGATCATTACATGGTGGCGTTACCAAACGTTCCAGAAGCCAGGTATCAAAAGGATGGAGCGACATCACACCACACTGCATGGCAATGAATGGAATATGTGCGAGAATTGTTAGGCAACCGTGTGATCTCATGATTCGGTAACATTCCCTGGCCCCCTAGATCACCAGGTATATCCATTTGTGATTTTTTCTTGTGGGGCTACCTCAAGAGCAAAGTCTATACGACTCGACTCCTGGATGAGTTAAAACCGAGAATTCAGGATTCAATTCACAGTATCCCAGCTGAGATGTTTCAGCGATCCATGAGGAATCTCAACAAAAGATTTCACAAATGTATTTGTACAGGAGGACGCCATCCAAAGGATGTAATTAAAAAAAAAAAAAAAAAAAAGATAAATGCCATCAATGTTTCGTAAATGGCAAAGTTGTAAGATTTCAATTACTATAAATGCAATTTCTTCCCTTCATCGCTTCTAGTTTCATTGGATTGTGGAAATGTTCCCATTTTTCTGTGTCACCCTGTATATCCCTTACGAGTATAGAGGGGAACCTAAATCATTCCTTCAGGGTCATTCCACATCAAACCCTTGGTCCCCAACAGACCACCTGCAATCTGAATAAAAGTTTGCACAAGCATTTCTTATAGAATAAAGCAAAGCTCTCGAAAATTTGAGTTCAAGGTATAAAACTTCACGGTTTTATGAGGCATTTAGTGCAAAACTACAAACTGTTGTGTGAGCTCTATGACAGTTTTGGCAAAACTGAAGATGGCTTATAAACCGAAGGTAATAGTAGTCCAAAGGAGATATTTGGAAGCAACACACATTTTTTGAACATCAACATGTTAAAATTATGAGGGTGTGCACCATTCATCATTTTTGGTGCTACATGAGGTCGAAGTTAGGGGGGGAAATCAATTGTGACAATGTTCCAATTATTTTGAGACTGCAATAATTTTTGGACAAAATATGTAATTGCAATACTTACATGCAAGTGTGTTAAAAGTTACTAATAATATGTAAACAGCACCACGAGCATAATACAGTTAGCTGGAGGTAAATGGTTCATATTTAACCCAAGACATGAGTAATAACATACAATAGTTGTTTGTTTGTTTGTCTATGTTCATTACTAACAGTTAGTGCTTTCCAAACATTCAAAAGCATCTACTAACTTTTTCCACTGCTCTGTGTCCCAAGATATTGTTGCCACAATGGTTCATCACACGATTCGACGTCATCTCGCTATCTTCTTCCTTGTTTTTTCTTTCAGGGGAAGTTAGTCTACTGTTAATTTGTTTGTAAATAAACACAGTGCACCCACACAATATACAGCGTCCAGAATTCGCAATTAAGAAATCAACCACATATAACAAAAACCTAAATGATGTTACACACTTTTGCCACAGAAGGGTTTGAGGAACTGCATTTCACAGCATCCAGACAGCACTGGATACTACACAGCCATTTTAGTCATGAGAATGTAAAGTGAAATAATAGTTCAGCATACACGAGGCAGAACATGAGCAAGTATATAATGGAGTATCACAATGCAACATTTTGCTTAACTAGACCACTGATACAGC
This sequence comes from Schistocerca nitens, assembly GCF_023898315.1. Taxonomy (NCBI): domain Eukaryota; kingdom Metazoa; phylum Arthropoda; class Insecta; order Orthoptera; family Acrididae; genus Schistocerca; species Schistocerca nitens. Next base: position 1,007,727,567 of record NC_064614.1, read on the forward strand.
AAATCACAACTTTTACCGTTTTCATTCTTTTACCTTGACATCTGGTTTGTACTTTATGGACTATATCAAACTGAAAGCTCATTAATTGCACTTACCTCTTTACTTGAGATGCGAAATCTGAGTTGAGCTCCTCTGTAAAGCTTTGAATTGTGGGACTAATTTATTTGTAGAGATCCCTAACAAACTTCTTACATTACAGTTAATTTTCTGACAAGTAGCTGATCCAGTAAGATTGTGCTACTAATTTGATAAAACTGCACCTTCATGAGAGCTTTAATGGCTGTTTAGATGCACAGAAGTACTTGAGACATCTTTACTCATTCACTGTTGATTGAAGTATTCTATTGTTAATTTATTGGGAACATATAATCACTACTTCTAAACGCTTAGGGGTAACAACTATTTGACATGGCTGTATGAACCTGTAACATTTCTGGCACTGAGCGAGTAATGATACCTTTTGAAAATAACTCTCCAAAAACTGTTTTTGTGGGTGGATATTTTTCCACGATACCTTTCACGACTACAGCTACTCGAAGAATAATATTTGAATTATAGTGAAGCCAATACACAGTATGGCTAGCCACTTTGTCACTCTCACATTCGATTTCGTAGTTTGGGTAAACGATGTCCAAAATTTCACCATCCTTTTCTTTCTAGTGAATTCCTACAAACAATAAAAAAATGGAAATGTGTAGCTATGAATTCTGCACCTTCAGATTAGTACTCCATTTGTCTAACCATTTTGCCAAGATACAGCAGAACGCTGAGTCCTTATTGTGGACAAAGATATTGTATGGCTTTTATCTTCATTCAAAATATGTGAAGTTATCATCTCAACTTGCAAAAGACAAATATGAGCAATTTAAAAAACCCTAGTTGGTAAAATTGGTCTTTCATTTTTAGTTAAGCCTGAGTGGAAGATAGTGAGCAATTACAAGCAAATTCTCAGAACTTTATAGCCTCTATGCCTCATATTTGTTGGTATCCAGATGCTGTCGTTGTGATTCAAACATTCAGTCAGGTACATATGTGTCATAAAGTAAGCAATCTTTAGCACATGGCACATAGGTAAATATGGAGAGAGCATCAGATATCTCTCAATTTCTCAATCAATGACCCACTTCCTCTGTCTGATGTCACATCCTGAACCGTTTTTTATGCTGCTTTAGTTGAATGGTCTGATTTTTTCTGTCATTTTGTCTAAAGTATCCCAGTTTTTTGCTGTTGAGTGTACAATAATCTAAACTGATATAATTTAAAACAGGAGAATAATTCCGCCTTATGCAAGACATCATAGTTTTATCATTACCCAAACATGCTTTAGCACTTCACATGATCGAGCGAGGTGGCACAGTTGTTAGCACACTGGACTTTTATACTGGAGGATGACGGTTCATACCTGCATCCGGTCATCCTGATTTAGGTTTTCTGTGATCTCCCTAAACCACTTCAGACAAATGCCGGGACGGTTCCTCTGAAAGGGCATGGCCGACTTCCTTCCTCATCCTTCCCTAATCCAAATGGATTGATAACCTCACTGTTTGGTCCCATTCCCTCAAATCAACCAACCACTTCACATGCAATCTTCAGTGGGATTTTGTGTTCATTTTCTTTTTCGCATGAAGCTATTAGTCACGTATACTGGTACCTTGATATCCACCACACATTCTACAGCCCGCCATTGTTTCTTTTATGATGTCACTGGTCTTGCTTCTCTCGTTTGTGGCACATTAAAGCACTTACTACTTTTGCTCTTGTCACTTCTTTCTGTTATACATGTTTGTTTTATATAATTCTCCAGCAAAGCACAAGGTTTCTGCAGCCATAATAGGAAAGTGGATACATATTCAACTATTTAAACACTTTAAAACATATCATACTTATTCACGTTAATATGCCAGTAAGGATGTATCTAACAACACATTTTTTAAAATTTGTTGACTAAAGCCAGAACACATGGTCTCACTTTACTAATGTCGAATCACTTCTATAGGAGTCTAATCACACATGCGTGCCATGTGTCTGACACATTACATGCCTCGTCACCTGACAAAATACATCAATGGGTGCCCTGCCCCCAGGTGTCTTTTCTGACTGTGTATATGGACTTTCCTCTGAAAGGAGGATGAGGAGTATGAAAAATAAAACTCAGAAGTAATAATCCACATTTCAGGTGGTACTCAATCATACTCCTGTGAATGAGAGGTAGAAACAGTGTCATCTGAAGCTTGTTAAAATACACCTCTTCTTCCTTACCATTGGAGAGATCATCATTGCTGATTCGCAGTGATTCAACTTCCATCTCCAACTGAGATGCTCGATTCTCAGATTCCTTTAATGCACTAGAAATTTTCTTAAGGTGTTCTTGGAGTGATTTTTGTATGCGACACATTACGAAAACATCACATTCCTTGTCCGAGATCCTGGAACAGAAATTTAATTACCTTTATAGGGACAATTTAAAATATTTTGGTATCATTTCTTACAATTTACTGTAAAATAAAAACTAAAAAAGCACAACTTGTCATGGAAATAGACTTACTGGAACAAAAAAGAACAGTTTTTTTGTCTTGAATTTACATGTACAATTGAAACAAGTTTCACTTTATCTGCCACATTGCCGTTTTTTTACTCCCTGTTTATCAGTTCTAGACAAATTCTGAAACAATATTATTATGCATGTCACTGATCACATTCAGGGGCCTTTTTTCTATCTTACCTTTCTTTTATTTAACAATATTATACAAAGGATAGTTGCTACTCATCATATGGCAGAGATGCTAAGTTGCAGGTAGCCACAACAAAAGGACACACACAAGACCACAGTTCATGGCAGCTGAAGCCTGGATTTTCCGTTGTTTCATTTCTTCTTTATTTATTTTTGTGTTGGTAGATGCAGTGATGTGGGACAGACAAATGCCCAAAGCCGTTTTAAATGCCGAAAATCTGGGCACTTATAAAAATAAGTATTTTTAGAGTTTCTACTGCTGTTGTTGTTGTGGTCTTCAGTCCAGAGACTGGTTTGATGCAGCTCTCCGTGCTACTCTATCCTGTGCAAGCTTCTTCATATCCGAGTAACTACTGCAACCTACATCCTTCTGAATCTGCTTAGTGTATTCATCTCTTGGTCTCCCTCTACGATTTTTACCCTCCACGCTGCCCTCCAATGCTAAATTTGTGATCCCTTGATGCCTCAAAACATATCCTACCAACCGATCCCTTCTTCTAGTCAAGTTGTGCCACAAACTCCTCTTCTCCCCAATCCTATTCAATACCTCCTCATTAGTTACGTGATCTACCCACCTAATCTTCAACATTCTTCTGTAGCACCACATTTTGAAAGCTTCTATTCTCTTCTTGTCAAAACCATTTATGGCCCATGTTTCACTTCCATAAATGGCTACACTCCATACAAATACTTTCAGAAATGACTTCTGGACACTTAAATCTATACTCGATGTTAACAAATTTCTCTTCTTCAGTGATGCTTTCCTTGCCATAGCCAGTCTACTTCGACCATTATCAGTTGTTTTGCTTCCCAAATAGCAAAACTCATTTACTGCTACAATGTGTAATTTACCAATTAAAATAAAGGATGTGATGATACTCCTGATTTTAAAAGCTAGTAAATGTTTGCACTTTAACCAATGTCTATCATTTATTGCCTTTATTCCTAAGAATGAAAACAAAGAAGAGGGAAGCATGCTTTTTACTTGCATTCCAACTTGCTGTACCAAGGAAGGGCGTGTCTTGCTGACAGCTGCTTATTAATTATACTGTCCTTTTTCTTTTTACTGGTTCTACTCCTCACTCAGTCTCTCTTGCACTCAAACAGCCCTTGCCACACCTCCCTTTCCCTCTCCCTGTGTGTGTGTGTGTGTGTGTGTGTGTGTGTGTGCGCGCGTGCGTGTGCGCGCGCCATACTCTAAAATGGCCTGAGGCTGAGATTGTGCAATTATAAATTAAATAAAGAGAATGGCAGCTGAAGGCATCAAGAAATCATTAAAAAAACTGGACTAAATGTTGTTCAAGTTAGAGAGAACTTGGCTGATTAGAGGGAGAAACAAGGAATTTGGTTCCAACAATATGTTTGCGAAGGAGTGGGTCCTCATCTTCAGGCAGATAAAAATTGTCATGTGTGTCCTTTATAGTAGAGGGGAGGTTTCAGATGGCTTTGTGAATTGTCAGAATTGGCCATAAAAATTCTGGAAGCTCCAGTTACATGTGCTATTACAGAATTTTCCTTTGGCAACTTTGGATGGATCCACAGTGTAATCAGAGAGCTGCAAAACTAACCTACCTCTCCTATAAGTGGAAGGTGATGAATGGAGCAGGAACACGACCTAATCCTTTTGATTCCAAGGAAAAACCAATACTGAACAGTCCAAGCAAAGACAAAATGGAAAGGAAAACAGTGGTCAGCAAGGAATCAGATTCAGGAGAATCTGAGGCAGAGTCAGAATTCCACAATTCTTCTTCAACTTATGAAAATCATGGAACTGACTGAGAACAATTTTTCAGTTCTTTTTGCAGTAGTCCAACACTGCCAGTCGCCTTGCAAACAGTGACATGGAGGCAGCAAAAGAAGAGCAAAGAGGTGGTGTTGGTTTTCTGACAGCAAATAGAGGAGGAGCAACAGACATTCATCGACGAATGTCACAAGTGTACAACAAACACTGCATGTCCCTTTCAAGGGTCAAGGCATGGCAGAAGCACTTCAGGGAAGGACAGGTGTCATTAGCCGATGGCGCACTGTCTGAAGCACCACCCTGCAGTACTGATGACATCGTCCAGCTGGTGGATGCACTCATCACCCAGGACTGCCGAGCGACAGAGAAAGCCATAGCCGCCATGGTCGGATTGAGCGTCTGAAGTGTTCACACCATAATGAAGGAACGACTATACATGCGCAAAGTGTGTGCCCAATGGGTGCCCCACAGTCTTCAACCACACCAGGAAGCATGTCCAATGGCCCACTGTCTTGCTCATCTGCAGTGCTATGCTTGGGAAGGGAATGTGTTCCTGGCACAAGTGGTGGCAGGAGATGAGTTGTGGTGTCATCACTTTGAACCAGAATCGAAACAATGAAGTATCCAGTGGAAGCATCCAGGATCACCATCACTAAAAAAAGCCAAGGCCATCCACATGAGTGCAGGAAAGGTTATGCTGATGTCGTTCTTTGACCAAGATGGCCTCCTTCTGATTCACTTCCTGCAGCATGGGACAACAGTGAATGCCCAGCATTACTTGCAAACCTTGACCACCCTTTGCCAAGCAATCTAATCAAAACGACCATGCAATCTCACCCATGGGGTCATTCTGCTCCATGACAAAGCAAAGCCTCACATGGCCAACACAGTCGCAGCACTCCCGCAGATATTAAAATGGGAGGTTATCGGCCAACCTCCATACAGTCCGGATCTCTCCCCCTGTGATTACACCATTTTTGGTCCCCTTAAAAAGACCTGAAGGGCAAACGACTCACCTCCGACGACAATGTCCAGCTGTACAGGCAGAACTGGTTAAACATCCCAGCCTCGGAAATTTTACGAGTCAGCCATTCACAGCCTTGTGTCACAGTGGGACAAGTGTCAACAGCCAGAGTCAATACTTCTAACATACAGGTACTGGGTTTCTGTAGTTATGCCTCCGGCTCTTTTCTTTTTGAACGTCCCTTATACCTACAGGCCAGATACTTAATATAAACTATACTCTATGTCAAAAATTACTTTTAAACTTTAGTGTTGGTTTTCTTTTTTTTTTTCTTATATACTACCACATGAATTGACCTGATAGAACACTTAAAAAGTTATGTTTACAGTCCAATGTATTTCCCATAACACTCTCCCCTCCTAACTCTCAAGCAGCTTTCTAATGTAGTTACCCAATCACTAAAGAAGCAGTGTTGCGAAACACCTTTTCCAATCCAAATATCAGCTTATTTTTTTTATACAAACAACGTTTATCAATTAATTGTTAAAATGTGTAAATGAATGGGAATTTATCAATTTTGGGCATTTGCCCAGGCGTTTAACCTGGGCATTTGTCCAAACTTACAAATGCCCAGGCATTTTACATCACTAGGTAGGTTTACATTACCTGCATAATGTTAATCAAGGCTAACAGTGTCCATTCAACATGAAACAAATTGCTACTTGTTCTAAGATATTAATATACTACAAATCAGAATTGAAGGTAATTCTTAGATCCACAGAATTGTTTTGCAACTGATGAATGACATTGAAAATGAGACTGTCATCTCATTTTTAAGCTATTACACTTTATCTATAGAAAATAGTGCAACACTGCAGCCATTTTAGCAACATTTTAATGGTTTTGTCTTATAATGCCAACTTCTTAGCAGCAATGCAATGGCTTCTTCTTTAACCATTACAATAAATGTGCCCAAATAACGTATTTAGTCTCCCAGGAAAAATAAACAAAATCACCTGTTCTTAAAAAGTGATACCAAAACCAATTAAATTTCTCAGCTTACAATGTTGAATTATTGTTGTTGGCTTTAGCACACATAACGTCATCATCATTAACATCCTTCCTTAATTACTTAAAGCTGCTGAAGTAGTGAAAAGAAAATGATAAAATAAAACAATGAAAAGGAAGCTCAAATCATTAAGAGATTAAGTCTCAAAGAATGTTAAGTCATCTTAACTTTCAGATGCGAAACATTCCATGTGACTTACCAAACGAAAGCGCTGGCACGTCGATAGACACACAAACAAACACAAACATACACACAAAATTCAAGCTTTCGCAACAAACTGTTGCCTCATCAGGAAAGAGGGAAGGAGAGGGAAAGACGAAAGGATGTGGGTTTTAAGGGAGAGGGTAAGGAGTCATTCCAATCCCGGGAGCGGAAAGACTTACCTGAGGGGGGAAAAAAGGACGGGTATACACTCGCGCACACACACACATATCCATCCACACATATACAGACACAAGCAGACATATTTAAAGACAAAGAGTTTGGGCAGAGATGTCAGTCGAGGCAGAAGTGCAGAGGCAAAGATGTTGTTGAATGACAGGTGAGGTATGAGTGGCGGCAACTTGAAATTAGCGGAGACTGAGGCCTGGTGGATAACGGGAAGAGAGGATATATTGAAGAGCAAGTTCCTATCTCCGGAGTTCGGATAGGTTGGTGTTAGAGGGAAGTATCCAGATAACCCGGACGGTGTAACACTGCGCCAAGATCTGCTGGCCGTGCACCAAGGCATGTTTAGCCACAGGGTGATCCTCATTACCAACAAACACTGTCTGCCTGTGTCCATTCATGCGAATGGACAGTTTGTTGCTGGTCACTCCCACATAGAATGCATCACAGTGCAGGCAGGTCAGTTGGTAGATCACGTGGGTGCTTTCACACGTGGCTCTGCCTTTGATCGTGTACCCCTTCCGGGTTACAGGACTGGAGTAGGTGGTGGTGGGAGGGTGCATGGGACAGGTTTTACACCGGGGGCGGTTCACACGTCCGTCCACATCAAACCCACCAACAAGCAACAGTACCTCCATTACGACAGCTGCCATCCATTCCACATCAAACGGTCCCTTCCCTACAGCCTAGGTCTTTGTGGCAAACGAATCTGCTCCAGTCCGGAATCCCTGAAGCATTACACCAACAACCTGACAACAGCTTTCGCATCCCGCAACTACCCTCCCGACCTGGTACAGAAGCAAATAACCAGAGCCACTTCCTCATCCCCTCAAACCCAGAACCTCCCACAGAAGAACCACAAAAGTGCCCCACTTGTGACAGGATACTTTCCGGGACTGGATCAGATTCTGAATGTGGCTCTCCAGCAGGGATACGACTTCCTCAAATCCTGCCCTGAAATGAGATCCATCCTTCATTAAATCCTCCCCACTCCACCAAGAGTGTCTTTTGGCCGTCCACCTAACCTTCGTAACCTCTTAGTTCATCCCTATGAAATCCCCAAACCACCTTCCCTACCCTCTGGCTCCTACCCTTGTAACCGCCCCCGGTGTAAAACCTGTCCCATGCACCCTCCCACCACCACCTACTCCAGTCCTGTAACCCGGAAGGTGTACACGATCAAAGGCAGAGCCACGTGTGAAAGCACCCACGTGATCTATCAACTGACCTGCCTACACTGTGACGCATTCTATGTGGGAATGACCAGCAACAAACTGTCCATTCGCATGAATGGACACAGGCAGACAGTGTTTGTTGGTAATGAGGATCACCCTGTGGCTAAACATGCCTTGGTGCACGGCCAGCACATCTTGGCACAGTGTTACACTGTCCGGGTTATCTGGATACTTCCCACTAACACCAACCTATCCGAACTCCGGAGATGGGAACTTGCTCTTCAATATATCCTCTCTTCCCGTTATCTACCAGGCCTCAATCTCCGCTAATTTCAAGTTGCCGCCACTCATACCTCACCTGTCATTCAACAACATCTTTGCCTCTGCACTTCTGCCTCGACTGACATCTCTGCCCAAACTCTTTGTCTTTAAATATGTCTGCTTGTGTCTGTATATGTATGGATGGATATGTGTGTGTGTGCGCGAGTGTATACCCGTCCTTTTTTCCCCCTAAGGTAAGTCTTTCCGCTCCCGGGACTGGAATGACTCCTTACCCTCTCCCTTAAAACCCACATCCTTTCGTCTTTCCCTCTCCTTCCCTCTTTCCTGATGAGGCAACAGTTTGTTGCGAAAGCTTGAATTTTGTGTGTATATTTGTGTTTGTTTGTGTGTCTATCGACCTGCCAGCGCTTTTGTTTGGTCAGTCTCATCATCTTTCTTTTTAGATATATTTTTTCCACGTGGAATGTTTCCCTCTGTTTTATATATATATATATATATATATATATCTAAAAAGAAAGATGATGAGACTTACCAAACAAAAGCGCTGGCAGGTCGATAGACACACAAACAAACACAAATATACACACAAAATTCAAGCTTTCGCAACAAACTGTTGCCTCATCAGGAAAGAGGGAAGGAGAGGGAAAGACGAAAGGATGTGGGTTTTAAGGGAGAGGGTAAGGAGTCATTCCAATCCCGGGAGCGGAAAGACTTACCTTAGGGGGAAAAAAGGACAGGTATACACTCGCACACACACACACACATATATATATATATATATATATATATATATATATATATATATATATATATATATATATATACTGTGACTTACCAAATGAGAAAGCGCTGGTAGATAGACACAATAAGACACACACACACACACACACACACACACACACACACACACACACACGCACCCATCTGCACATATACACCCATCTGCACATATACAGAGACTGGCAGAAATGTGTAAATGCAACGAGGTTGGGCAGAGATGTCAGTCGAGGCGGAAGTACAGAGGCAAAGATGTTGTTGAATGACAGGTGATGTACGAGGGGCGGCAACTTGAAATTAGTGGAGGTTGAGGTCTGGTGGGTAACGGGAAGAGAGAATATATTGAAGGGCAAGTTCCCATCTCCGGAGTTCGGATAGGTTGGTGTCAGTGGGAAGTATCCAGATAACCCGGATGGTTTAACACTGTGCCAAGATGTGCTGGCCGTGCACCAAGGCATGTTTAGCCACAGGGTGATCCTCATTACCAACAAACACTGTCTGCCTGTGTCCATTCATGCGAATGGACAGTTTGTTGCTGGTCATTCCCACATAGAATGCATCACAGTGTAGGCAGGTCAGTTGGTAAATCACCTGGGTGCTTTCACATGTGGCTCTGCCTTTGATCGTGTACACCTTCCGGGTTACAGGACTGGAGTAGGTGGTGGTGGGAGGGTGCATGGGACAGGTTTTACACCGGGGGCGGTTACAAGGGTAGGAGCCACAGGGTAGGAAAGGTGGTATGGGGATTTCATAGGGATGTACCAAAAGGTTACGAAGCTTAGGTGGACAGCAGAAAGACACTCTTGGTGGACTGGGGAGGATTTCATGAAGGATGGATCTCATTTCAGGGCAGGATTTGAGGAAGTCGTATCCATGCTGGAGATCCACATTCAGAGTCTGATCCAGTCCCGGAAAGTATCCTGTCACAGGTGTGGCACTTTTGGGTTTCTTCTGTGGGATGTTCTGGGTTTGAGGGGATGAGGAAGTGGCTCTGGTTATTTGCTTCTGTACCAGGTCGGGAGGGTAGTTGCGGGCTGTGAAAGCTGTTTTCAGGTTATTGGTGTAATGGTTCAGGGATTCAGGACTGGAACAGATTCGTTTGCCACGAAGACCTAAGCTGTAGGGAAGGGACCGTTTGATATGGAATGGGTGGCAGCTGTCATAATGGAGGTACCGTTGCTTGTTGGTGGGTTTGATGTGGACTGATGTGTGAAGCTGGCCATTGGACAGATGGAGGTCAATGTCGACGAAAGTGGCATGGGATTTGGAGTAGGACCAGGTGAATCTGATGGAACCTAAGGAGTTGAGGTTGGAGAGGAAATTCTGGAGTTCTTCTTCATTGTGAGTCCAGATCATGAAGATGTCATAAATAAATCTGTACCAAACTTTGGGTTGGCAGGCCTGGGTAACCAAGAAGGCTTCCTCTAAGCGACAAATAAATAGGTTGGCGTACGAGGGGGCCATGCTGGTTCCCTTCCGATCACCTGCTACCCTACCTAAAACCTCTTTACTCATTACCTTAGCCAGCTTCATCCTAACTCACAACTTCTTCACTTTTGAAGGCCAGACATAACGACAATTAAAGGGAACAGCCATCTGTCCAATGGCCAGCTTCACACATCCATCCACATCAAACCCACCAACAAGAAACAGTACCTCCATTATGACAGCGAGCAAGTGTATACCTGTCCTCCCCCCCTAAGGTAAGTCTTTCCACTCCCGGGATTGGAATGACTCCTTACCCTGTCCCTTAAAACCCACATCCTTTCGTCTTTCCCTCTCCTTCCCTCTTTCCTGATGTAGCAACCTTGGGCTGCGAAAGCTTGAAATTTGTGTGCGAGTGTGTGTGTTTTTTATTGTGTCTATCCACCAGTATGGAGAAACTAAATGATTTCTTTCTCACCTCTTACTAATGACAGTATAAAACTCAACCCGATAGAACATTAAATCTTTGCATTACTTGAGCCATTTCTTGTTGGCCCTCACTAGCATGGATTCCAAAGTGCCATGCAGATTGAAACCTACCCCCCCCCCCCTCCCCCCCCCCTCTCTCTCTAGAACAATACACCTCTCCTTATAATTAAGCTGAACTGTGCAGCTTTATGGTCCTTTAACACAGCTGAACATGCAAAGTGACAAAAGTGCAACCAATGTATCACCTATGATGAGCGTAAAGTCTAAAAACAATCTTGGCATTGTTAGACTATTTTAGATAACTAAAGGGAGTATTTTGCTGTTCACTAATTTATATCTTGCATTTACCTGTTGTGTTCAATTAACTAATGAAAATATGCTATGCTGTACTAATGTAATGAATTTTAACTTAAAATGCTATGAAAAAAGTATTTTTCAATAAAATAAATTATGCCAAATAGTCATGAATTAGAGAATAATACACACTTTCTGCTTAAAAATGGACTGTGTTAATGGTTAGTCCACAGCAATACTGAAGTAGCATTACAGGAAAGACTACCATGAATGTATGCAAATTTAGCAATACGGGTAGATACTTAATGAAATCCAGTTAATAAATCATTCAGTACTGACTGCAACATACAATCAAATATTTCATTACTGAGTATCAGCAAAATGGAGGATTTATCCTTTACATAGCATTATGCATCTGTAACATGACATTTTTTGAAAAACATGCGGAAAACAACAGTGAAAAATCTTAAACACTGTGCACATGAAAGTATGTTCTTTCTTATACCCTTTCATTCAATTGGTGATATTCAGAAGTTAATGACAGCTTTTTAGTTGGCACCATCAGTTCAGTTAAGGTCTAAAAGTGGATACTGCTGTGTTTGTCTTTAACATTTGCCACGCAACAACTGTTTCTCCCTACTTCATGTGTCCTAAAACACAACATGGTGCTACATGTGTGCCCCATGGGTAGAGCAATTTTGTTTAGGAGATCTTTATCTTAAACAGAGGCCTATTAACATCTTACAGCATTGCCACTGGCTTATGCTCCATCATCACCCTTACTCTTTTTGTCCATTATTCACATTGCTGAATGGGGAAAACATTTTATGCTCTCTCTACAGACCATTTTCTTATCCTCCAGAAATAACTCCGTTAGATGTGAAGCTGCCCAAAGTTACCACAAACAGAACAAAATTGATGTTGTGTAGGAAATTAACTTTATTTGAATGGATGAATACATTGCAACTGTTATTGGAACTCAGCTCCACCTTATCAACTCAAAGATGTGATAGTATTTAGTAGTGCATTCTGTCCCTTGTAAATCGACCAAATCTTGTGTCATGGATTGCATCCTGACTTGTCTAGGCAAGCCATCTTCCCACTTAATAACTGAACAAGGGCAGGACTTCCACAGAAACCTAGTGTAGCTGCTTAGGAAACACTGCTGAATGAGTGGTGAACCAGTCTTGTGTACTTTCTCAAATGGGGGTAATTCTTCAGTTGTCTGTCCACTGATCTTAGCAGAAACATCTATTAAAGAGCAGCAGCCTGTAGGACTGAAAAAGCTTATTACATAAAATTAAGAGCAATATTTCAGTTAAGTTCAGACACTAGAATAGTGTTTCACAGGGAAGTGTGAACAGCTTCACTTTCTTTGCTGTTGCAGCAACAAAATATCATAAATGGCAATCACCCTTTGAAGTGCCAGGTGTATGTATGTGGTTTTATTATGGTTTTCTTCTTTCTCTAGACTCAGAATAACACATTCGTCAAAAGTAATTATCTACATGTTCAAGAAACTGACGAACATCAGATTTGATATGCTCCAGTGAGGAAAGTATCTGTGCAACAATCACTGAAAATTTAATTTACAGAAAATCAGTTGCCTTTTAAGGACGTCATTTTTAAGGTTGAGAGTGCTGAGATTTCTAAGTGTAATACGATGCACAGCTCACCCAGTTTCCATATCTGCGTAACTCTAAGGCGAGAATATTGAAGACGAAAAATTTTTGTACTTTCTTCATAACAAGAAACCGGGCATCTTACAAGTCATATTTTCTGTAATTTCAAAACTATTTCATGTGTATGCAGAAGTTATGGATAGTCATAGCCTTCTATAAAAATTCTGGATACAGTACCTCATGAGGAATTTTACATAGTATATTCTTACAGCAAATTACTCACATTGAGAACAGCAAGCTCTGCAAACTTTATCTATACTTTCTGCTACATTTTTAACATGAAAATTAGTTATTTGTTGGTACTACCTAATGGCTCCAAGTGAAGAAACTGTTCTATTTTCCCCTCAGGAAGTCCTCAGAGTTTGTATACCCTGAGAATTCAATGTTTTTGGTGTGGCGTTTGTAGTAATCCTCACAACTTTCAAGCAGATGGGGTGTGTAGCCATGCACTAAAATGCTTCTTCTGTTTCTATTCTCTGAGTGTTGCTTAGAGTATGTGGCTTTGTTGATGACAGAATTCTTGAGACCTCCTGTCTTATCATTCTGTTGACGTGTGCAGTTTTACAGTCTATTAACACAGCAGAACATGCAGAATGACAAAGGTCTATTAACTTATTGTTCTACAGGCGTGAAGCCAAAAAAACTACCCAAGCAGTCTAAATATTTAGTATAGGCCAATAATGAGACACACTATGTTGTTGTTGCCTAATATCTGTTGTGTTCAGTAAACTAACAAAAATAATGCTATTTAGTATACATTGTACTTACACAAATAAATTTGCAACTTATCGTGATAATGTTACAAACTTTTTTTAATACAATAAAGTATCCCAAAATTGTCACAAATTAGCAGGACAATATGCACGTTCATCTTCAAAATGGTCTATGTTCAGACCGCAATAATACTGAAGTAGCATTATAGGAAGGCCTACCCTGATAGTACGCAAATGTAGCAGCATGGGTAGATACATCACGAAATCCAATCGACAAATCATTGAGTGTCACAATTAACTCAATACAATTTACAGAACCAGAAAAAGCTGGACTCGCAAAGCGTGCATTTCTGCAAGATTTTCACCTTTGCAGCTACTGAGTACAGAATCAAGGTAATGACAAAACTAACGGGTGAGAAGTTATCTTGAGATTTCTTCACTGGTTGTCTGCCTATTAGTTACTTTCACGGAAGAAGTGAGAATCTTGTCTCTGGTAAGATTAGATCTCAAAAAAGTAACACAGTTGTTACCTTGAAGGGCAAACACTACCACTAAGCTAGCATACAACAATAGCAGACAGTGCTCCCTTGTTGATCCAAATGATGGTTAAGACAGAGTATTTGGGATGTAGAGGATGAAGGACGCTGCAGTTTCTGTTGCAATGAGAATCCTGGATTCAAAATTATAGATCTGTTACCCGTATATCATCCCTTAAATGAGAATTATTCAGATATTTAATCTAAATGATAAGAAAATATCGAGTGAATTCACCAGGATGATTTTGAACCACTCCAGGAAGTTGTCACAGTTTCCAATTCGCCATTAGACTAGTGACAGGTAGAATACATTTTCTGAGACAATGTGTTTCTTGAGGTTTCTTGAGTTAGCTTACAATGGGGAAGATTGCAGTTCAAAGATTCAAAGGTGTCAGCTGCTACTGTATTGACTGGAAGCAGAAATATTTAGTATAGGCCAATAATTTTTATTCGCATTTGTGTAACAATGATTTGGATCTAAAGTGTAGTTATAAATAATATGCAGAAGCACTGACTGCAACCCAGGCACCATAAATAGAGAGCAGGGGGAAATATTTTGGTGGCTTTCCTCTTTAGTAGCTGTTGCAGCTATTTTTGTTATTCTGCATTAAGCAAACTGAAAACAAACTCTTTCTTACTGGAAGCGATTTTTTTTCCTTAGTGTCACTAGACACTTAACATTATGAGTGAATAACATTCACTTAATATTACGTACTTGAAAACAGTTTTCCTTATGGATTCTTACACTGGCACCACCTCTTAACACACAACAACACAAATTCAAAGGCAACATATGACGAAAAAGTTGCACTTAACAGCTGCAAAGTAAACTAAGCAGGTGAATGATAGCAGTTTAAGTTTGATTTCAGTCACTCTTAACATGAAAGGGGGAAGAGTTATGATGAGAATGAGAAAAAAGGAACAATAAGTAAAAACTGGAAATTTGTGGTTAAGTTCCTATGGGACGAAACTGCTGAAGTCATCTGTCCTTAGGCGCCTCAGACCGTGCGGTCGAAACAATAAGTGCTGACAGTAATTCTCGAATATGCTGTTCTAAAGTAAAACTGTCATTCATTCTATGAAAACCAAAGGCATGAAAAGTATAGTTGTTCGTAATGATTACAATATAACTGCTGACTAAGCTTTGCAAATAAAAGCAAGAAGCTCCTGATGAATGAGATTTTCAATTTTCAGACGACTTAAGACATAGAGGAACCAAAATGACAAGAAGGTACCCTAGGTGAGTGTGGGAGAAAATTTCTATGTAAAACCTTGCCGTTGGTGCATCCAGATCATAGTTTACTTCCCGGTTGCTTCACCTAACGACGCCTTACAAGACCCCATATCTAGATTTCTTTTTCTGCCTTCTATATGTAAAGTTTCAAGTGTCGCATGAAAAAGAGGACCAAAGTGTCCGCTAGTGATATTTAATTACTGTAATAAGATTGCTTATAAATAAAGGAAGAAGCAGCCTTCACCTTTTTTCTGTGCGCAGCGAGGAGAAGCTTTGCTGTTTTGCACTATCATTCTCATTCCAGCTACCACAGTGTAAGCATCAATAGATTAGTCTCTTGTCAACAAATAATATACTGAATTCACTGCATGTTTACTTGTTCTACTTTTTTCAAAGCCAGACGATATCATTGTATGTTAATGCTATGTAATTAGCAAATTTTTTTAAATGAAAGGTGATACATAATTTTTACGAGACACTTGTTAGCCATTGGCATTATATGACATGCTAACTTATCAGATCATTTTATTTTGTTTGTGCTATCAACATGCAGTCTCTCAAAAGTCCAACACTAAATTAACCATACAGCACAACATGATTGACTTATTGCTTTATGCATATACTTTTCAAAAGTACAACAGTCCACATCTTTATCTTTGTGAATCTTTCCACTGAAAGTCTAAGGTAAACTACAATGATAAATATCAGCAATTTTTGTGAGTAATATTCTTCATGGAGCAAAGCTTTTCAAGAAAATTAAGTGGCTGACCCAGAGGAGGACAAAGTAATTACAACCTGTATTCCGTATCTCCCTTCCATCTTTCCCCTTAAAGGTCAACTCACAGCCTCTAGGCCGTCACAACATTCATATTTGTATGCTGGCCTAGAAGTTAACATTTGCCCTTCAAGATGAACACAGTGCTGGTTTTCAGCTCTAATCCTGATGGAGACAAGATTTTTTTTACCTCTTCTGCGATAGAGTCACTAATAGGCAGATCGACAATCAGTAGAGAAATATTAAGAAAACTTCTCCCCATTAGCTTTGTTGCTACCTTGATTCCGTGTCCTGTAGACACTAAGGTGCAAAATTTGCAGAATTGCACACATACTGATGCCTGCTTTCCGTGATTCTGTCGATTTCACCGACTTACTTATGACACGAATAATTTGTTAACTGTATTTTGTTATGTACTTATCAGTAAAGCTACATTTGCATATTTTCATGGTAGGCCTTTGTATAAAGTTACTTTAGTATTACTGTGGATCGAACGTAGACACAGACCATTTTGCAGATGAAAGTATGTGTTGTCCAGTTAATCTGTGACAATTTGGGATACTTTGTTGTATTAAAAAAGATTTTTCATAACATTATCACGGTAGGTTCTAATTCATTTGTATTAGTACAGTGTGTACTAAACTGTATTTTTCTGTTGGTTTGCTGAACACAACAGATAAACATAAGATAAAATTTAGCCATTAAGATAAATTTTAGTCAACGGCAATATAGTCTCTTATCATCTAAAATAGTTGGACAGTGCTCTGACTGTTTTTCCACTTCATGCCTGTAGAGTAATATGTTGGTAGAATCTTATCACCTTGCCTACTGCGCTATGTTAACAGACTGTAAAGCTGCGCAGTTCAGCATAATGATAGGCGGAGGTCTCCAAAATTCTGTCACCAACTGAGTCAAACACTATAAGGCGCACTCAGAGAACTGAAAACAGAAGAGGCGCTTGAGTGCATGGTTACACATCTCATCTGCTTTAAGGTTGTGAGGATTACTATAAACTCTACATCAAAAACACTGAATTCTCTGGGTATACAAACTCTCAGGATTTTCTGAGGAAATAACAGAACAATGTACTAAATTAAATCTTCACTGATTATTGCACAGATACTTTCCTCACCGGAGCAAGGCAAAGCAGATATTTCAGTCAATTTCTTGAACATGCAGATCATTACTTTTGAGTAATGTGTTATTCTGAGGCTAGAGGGGGGGGAAAAACATAATAAAACCACAGACATACAGCTAGCACTTGAAAGGGTGATTTCCATTTATGATATTCTGTTGCTGCAAGAGCAAAGAAAGTGAAGCTGTTCACACTTCCCTGTGGAGCACAATTCTAGAGTCTGAACTTAACTGAAATATTGCTCTTAATTTTATGTAATAAGCTTTTTCAGTCCTACAGGATGCTGCTTGTACATGGAAGACTCTTTAATGGATGTTTCTGCTAAGATCAGTGGACAGACAACTGAAGAATTACCGAATTTGAGAAAGTACACAAGATTGGTTCACCACTCATTCAGCAGTGTTTCCTAAGCAGCTACACTAGGTTTCTGTGGAAACCCTGCCTTTGTTCAGTTATTAAGTGGGAAGATGGCTTGCCTAGACAAGTCAGGATGCAATCCATGACACAAGATTTGGTAAATTTACAAGGGACAGACTGCAGTACTAAATACTATCACATCTTCGAGTTGACAAGGTGGAGTCTAGTTCCAATAACAGTTGCAATGTATTCATCCATTCAAATAAAGTTAATTTCCTACATAGCATCAATTTTGTGCTGCTTGTGGTAACTTTGAACAGCTTCACATCTAACGACTATTTCTGGAGGATAAGAAAACGGTCTTAGAGTAAAGCATAAAATGTTTTCCCCATTCAGCAATGAGAATAATGGACAAAAAGAGTAAAGTTGATGGAGCATAAGCCAGTGGCAATGCTCAAAAATGTAAATTGACCTTTGTTTAATATACAGATCTCCTCAGCGAAATTGCTCCACCCCTGAGGCACACATGTACAGCAATGCGTGTGTGTGTGTGTGTGTGTGTGTGTGTGTGTGTGTGTGTGTAAGACAAAAAGTTAATTGTTATCTTTTAGGACACATTAAGTATAATGTTGATTGCCTGCGAGTAGAGAGGGACAATTTTTGTGTGGTAAGTGTTTACAGCCAACATAGTGCATCCACATTTAGACCTTTTCTTCTGAGACTTTCCCTCACTGAAGAGGCTGAAGATTCAGTAAATGAGCATATGGAGTGTCTCTCTAAGATAAATGCGAAGGATTGTCTTATAGATTTCAAGTTGAGTTCTGAATTTGCTCTAACTTTTTTTTTTTTTTTTTTTTTTTTTTTTTTTTGGGATTCATTATTGAAGCACTTTATTCAATTTTCAATATTTTCTTAGGAACTGTGTCTCAGGAAAGTTGAAGAGGCATAACTGACGTGATTGTGCCAACTAAAAAGCTGTAATGAACTTCTGAATTTCACCAACTGAATGTGAGAACATACCTTCATGCACACAGTGTTTAATATTTTTGTTGTTATATAATCAATATTTTGCACTTTAAGTGCTAAAATTTTTAAGTGTTCTATTTTGAAAAATGTATGGAAAACTTCATCCTATAGATGCTTATGCTATGTAAAGGGCAAAAACTCTTCCATTTTGCTGATAAACAGTAACGACATTATTGATTTTATGTTGCTAACTAGGTGATGTGTGGGATTGAGAAAAGTAAAGCAATGAACATCTTGAAGTTTCTTTTGAATAATACATTGCTTTCCTACACATGGTTCTATGGATTGCTACACTAGTTTCTTCATTTCTATAGTGCTCATTATCATTATATTGCGTTGTAAAGCAATGAGTCACTCATATGAAACAGCATTCTGTATAAAAATACTAGCACTGAATCAGTGGACCATTTAGATAATTAAATACTTCATACTCAACAGTCCTGATGAGCTTTCCAAATGATTCGGATAAACCAGCAGTCACAGGAACAGTAGTATATTCTGAATGAGTTTCACCCAAGTTGAGTAGCTGTACAGGTAATGCCTCATAATTTCTGCAATGAGAAAGAAAGAAAATTTGTAGTGTAACTCAACATGTTTACTGTATGGAATAAACTGAAACTATTTCTGCAATGAGAAAGAAAGAAAATTTGTAGTGTAACTCAACATGTTTACTGTATGGAATAAACTGAAACTAAATTAAATAGAGAGACAATTAATTGGCAGCACTCACAAGTACGGACAAAAAATTGTGATACAGCAAACAGCTTTAAGATGCAGTAGGTCCAACAGTCAAAATCAATGAAAGGAAGGAAAGAATGTTAGGAAATACAATTCAAAATAGACAAGCCACTCTATGCCTTTGCTCTGGGAATATTGAGGACAGAACGAGAAAGAAATAACAGAGTTCCCCCCCCCTCCTCTCTCTCTCTCTCTCTCTCTCTCTCTCTCTCTCTCTCTCTCTCTCTCTACTTGTTGATGAATATCTTAACGAAAAATGTGAATTGTAATTATATAACAACAAATGCCAGATAATGCATATGAACTAGAGTAAGAACCCGATCATTATAAATTCCATGTAGTAATACCACTATTTCCAAAATACAGTGGAAACCCTCCCCCCTCCATAAAAAAAGGGCGGGGGGGGGGGGGGGGGGGAATGTAAAGTGTGGGAAATAATGTTTTAAGCATTAAAAGTTACATTTTTGTACTTTACGTGAGATATTTACACAGTAGGCATCAAAATATTTGTCAATGACTTTTTTTGTATCTAATAATATGTATCAAATGGCTCTGAGCACTATGGGACTTAACTACTGAGGTCATCAGTCCCCCAGAACTTAGAACTACTTAAAACTAACTAACCTAAGGACATCACACACATCCATGCCCGAGGCAGGATTCGAACCTGCGACCGTAGCGGTCACGCGGTTCCAAACTGACGCGCTTAGAACCGCACGGCCACACCGGCCGGCAATAATATGTATCATCTAATAAAAACTGTCGATATAACTGGAAATGGTAACTGTATGGGAAGTAGGAACATTTGACTTAATTTAATATATCACAATCAATGTTTTTGGAAAGTCTGCAATTGTCATTGCATACGTAAATGATGAAATATTGCACCAGTTATGTATTTTTTCATGCTTCTTGTTCTACTCTTTCGAGAATTTATTCATGTTAACAAGTTCAAATATTTTCATACGTATTTTGTATAGTGTTTACATACATGTTGTTCTGTGCGAGCTGTGTTGTAATCGTCTTTTTCAGGTTATCAGGTACTGTGCCTCCTGGATTATGTAGGAAACCGCGCACATCCAAACTATCACTCACAAAAAACAGTTACGTAAATATTTCCACTTGACAACAAGAATAAATACTCTGAACAAGCATTGCTAAGCATGAAAAAATATGCAATTGGTGCTGTGTTTAAATGAAAAACATTTGCCACAAAGTGAGCAAATTTGTCAAATAGTGCTATAAGTGACTAAACAACAAGACACACTAAATGTGTTTCGAATAAAACAAATTAAGATGATAACATCCATCACAAAGACGTGCATGCACAGTAGAGACAGTTTGGAAATAGTTGTAATTTGTCATGATACCTTCATTCGAACAAACCTACTTACTCCCATCAGCCACCACGCTGAATAGCACTTGGCAGAGGCAGGAGATGAAGTAGAAAATGTTCAGACTTAACCCGTGTACCAGTTCCGATCAACTGAGTAGAGAGCCTTGGTGTCAAGAAAGTTAACACTAGAACCGTCAGAGCGATCAAAATGACCGCAACAGGTTTTCAAAATGTTATTTTGTCTGCAGTTTTGTCTTATTGCAATGAGCTTCAGTAACTTTTCCATATTAAAGAGAATCACCCGTAGTAGATATATTTATTTTTTGAGAAATGGTTAGGACGCTGTTAACAAGTATACCTAGAACCGTGAGAGCAGTCATTTTGCCTGCTGTATCGATTATTGTAATAAAATGTCTTACAACATGTCCTCCTCTTCTGGAGGAGATTAAATCTGTTAACAGTCAGTCTCTAAACAGCAATAATAAGCACAATAATGAAACTCTTAATTTACTTATGTCCACTGTTTGTCTCTGCATCTCCAGTCATATTGTAATTCGTTGGCTTGTAGCAACATAGTAATAGTGGCTCGCAGACCTCTGCTGCTTACCGATTTAGAATTGTTCGCTCTCTTACACAATATTGAGTGCATGGCGTCTGTTTACTGATGAATCAATACTGAAAGACATAAAACACTGTATGAAAAATGAGGCAAAACGTGTTCTATGAAATGAATTGTGGAGTCTAAGTTTGGAAAAACAAGAGGCTTTCGAGAAATTCTAAGATTTTTGCAGTTCGACATTTGAAGACAGATAAATTTTTCTTCAGTATTAAAAGTTTGGGACAAATTCACTGAAATAGCCATCTGACCTATATCCCAGGTGAAAATTTGACTGCTGATAAACAGCTCTTTCCAAACAAAACAAGGTGTCCATTTTTACAGTATATGCCAAACAAACCAAACAAATTTGGCAAAAAAGTTTTACTTCTTGTCGACACTGACTCAAATTTTCTGTGCAATGGGTTCCCTTATTCAGGAAAAGACGACCACTGATCACATGACCAGACTCTTTTCTTAAAGTGCAGTAATAAAGCTGACGGAGCTGTTTCAGAAGAAGAGGCAAAACATGACTACGGACAATTTTTTTTTTATAACAGTGAGACTGGGCGAAAAGTTGAGAACTAATGGTAATAGCATTGTTGGAACAATTAGACAATCAAGAAGAGGATACCCCAAGGCAGTGAAGTTTATAAGGGCTAATCTTTATGACAGATCTTTTCAAATATTCCAGTGGCACTCTTACTGTATCTCAAGGCAAAAGAAACAAGGATATGCTTTTACATAGCACTTTGCATTGAGAAGTTGAACTTCAGACTGGTCTGGAAGGAACTCTGGAAACGATAGATTTCTACAACAATACAAAATAAGGTGTAGATGTGGTGGATCAAATGACAAGAAAATACACTGTTCGAGCTGGTACTCATAGATAGCTAGTTCATGTCTTTTATAATATTCTTGACTTGGCAGCTACCAATTTAGGAATCATTCTCAAGAAAGTAACAGTGATGAAGATCATTCATCAAAATTATATCCTGAAGCTAGCAGAAGAGCATCATATGGGGTACATGGACTCGAAAAGTAACTTGGTGGAAACAGAAGCTGAATCTGGAAACTATGCAGAAGGAAATAAAATGAGGAGACAATGTCAAATGAAGAAGTGTAGAGATAAGACAAGTTATACCTGCAAAAAGTGCAAATGGCAAGTGTGTGGCTCTTTTTCGAAGGACATAACTAAGGACGTGGTATGTAGTTCCTGCTACTAAATATATGTAATTCACATCAGTGAGTGCAAATACATTGAAGAAAAAGTCGGGCAATGTTTTACAAATATGTTGTGGTATGTGGATTTGGCAAACAGATTTCATGGCTATAAGTGCACTACATAAAATATTACAGTAATTAATTTTATAATAATGAGTACACAATAAATACACCAGCTTTAAAGAAGAATTTGAACTAAAAACTGTGTGTGTTAATTAGATAACATGTTTCAAAAACTCATTCTTGTTTGTAATAAATGGGAAAAAGATTAAATTTGAGAAAAATTATATAATTAGTCTCATTTTAGTTTTATAAACCTAAAATACATATTTGAAATGATGATAATGAGGACAAAAATAATAATTTTCATATAGCGGTCAAAATGACCGCATCAGCGGTTCTAGGTAAACAATACATTCCGGCAGTTCTAGTGTTAACCATGTACCATTTGTAACCACTACTTTATGGCCATTGCCATGCCATCGTAATTTAATGTCAATTATGTCAGATCTTGTCCCATGAACATTTTTTCATAAAGCATAAATCACAGGAAGGTATTAAATATGTTAATGCAAAATTGGGTGTGCATTAACACTGTTAACAAAGAAATTTGAGAGGGACGTTAAAAAATGTCGTAAACAGGGGGAAATCATTAATTCTGGGAAAGTAAAAGTGGGGTTATAATTTCTCATTCCTTTAACACTTTTTTATGTTCTACTGTACAAAGAAGCCCTTCTTTCCACACACTCTTGTTTCTGTGGTTGTTGGTATTTGCCCTTACATTTGCCACTTCATAAGTAGAACAAAACATTCCTGTTAAATGTAGAAAACTGTACTTTGCATTACTTTCATAGAAGTTAATACCCCAAGAAACAGTTTAAATAAGCATTGCACACAATTAATATGCTATATTCCACAATTAATGAAACAACAGCTGTAAAAATATTTCATGTATAGTTATGTTAGTGATACATTTTATTCATGTTACAGACAAAATGGTAACAGATTTAGAAAACTGATAGACGTGTTGGGAGGATTTTAGGAAGGTACGGTGAATCTTTTAGAGAAATCACATACAGGGCACTGTTGTTGTTGTGGTCTTCAGTCCTGAGACTGGTTTGATGCAGCTCTCCATGCTACTCTATCCTGTGCAAGCTTCTTCATCTCCCAGTACCTACTGCAACCTACATCCTTCTGCTTGGTGTATTCATCTCTTGGTCTCCCTCTACGATTTTTACCCTCCACGCTGCCCTCCAATACTAAATTGGTGATACCTTGATGCCTCAGAACATGTCCTACCAACCGATCCCTTCTTCTAGTCAAGTTGTGCCACAAACTTCTCTTCTCCCCAATCCTATTCAACACCTGCTCATTAGTTATGTGATCTACCCATCTAATCTTCAGCATTCTTCTGTAGCACCACATTTCGAAAGCTTCTATTCTCTTCTTGTCCAAACTATTTATCGTCCATGTTTCACTTCCATACATGGCTACACTCCATACAAATACTTTCAGAAATGACTTCCTGACACTTAAATCTATACTCGATGTTAACAAATTTCTCTTCTTCAGAAACGCTTTCCTTGCCATTGCCAGTCTACATTTCACATCCTCTTTACTTTGACCATCATTGGTTATTTTGCTCCCCAAATAGCAAAACTCCTTTACTACTTTAAGTGTCTCATTTCCTAATCTAATTCCCTCAGCATCACCCGACTTAATTCGACTACATTCCATTATCCTAGTTTTGCTTTTGTTGATGTTCATGTTATATCCTCCTTTCAAGACACTATCCATTCCATTCAACTGCTCTTCTAAGTCCTTTGCTGTCTCTGACAGAATTACAATGTCATCGGCGAACCTCAAAATTTTTATTTCTTCTCCAGGGATTTTAATACCTACTCCAAATTTTTCTTTTGCTTTCTTCACTGCTTGCTCAATATACAGATTGAATAACATCGGGGAGAGGCTACAACCCTGTCTCACTCCCTTCCCAACCACTGCTTCCCTTTCATGTCCCTTGACTCTTATAACTGCCATTTGGTTTCTATACAAATTGTAAATAGCCTTTCGCTCCCTATATTTTACCCCTGCCACCTTCAGAATTTGAAAGAAAGTATTCCAGTCAACATTGTCAAAAGCTTTCTCTAAGTCTACAAATGCTAGAAACGTAGGTTTGCCTTTCCTTAATCTAGCTTCTAAGATAAGCCGTAGGGCACTAGTACGACATATTCTGGAATACTGATCCAGTGTTTGGAGCTTTTATATTGAGCAGACTTGACAGCATATAATTAAATACCTCCGAGATATGCTGTTAGGAGCATAACATGATGGAAAGGCTCACTAGATAGTTTAACAGACACACTCAAGAAATTTAAATGGGAATCTTTTGAAGAAAAGCGGCATTTTTCTCATGGAACTAAGAGAAAAAGTATTTCATGCAGAGCCTGCAGCCATCCTGCTGTCTTCATTATAAATCTCAAATATGGACCATGAGAATAAGATATGAGAGGTTAGGGATACCTGTACACACACATTTTCACTCCTCCTATAGATTAGTGGAACAGGATTGAGTAAGGAGAACAATGATACAAAATCACTCTTCATCATGGACTGCCAAATGACTTCCAGAATATCTATGTAGGTGCAGAATTAAAACAGGGTTCTTGAACAAGAGTCAAGAATCTTAATCACTGTGTTGCTTCACGCAGTTGAAAACTGTATGAACATAAAAATGTAAATGGGCCAGATAAGCTGTGAATGGTGTACTTCTAGTACTGTACAGAGTTACATATAAATACAACATGAAGACATATGTACACGAATACAGTTTACTGTGTAAAAATGGACCAAGTTATCCCATCATGTCTTACGAATGCTCAACAGGGAATAAATAAGGCAGTGTGAAAGCCGGTCCAATTGAAAAACCCTCTGCTGAGCACATTGGACAATATGACAAATGGGTACACTGACCAATACCTGCTGGAAATACGCACTTCCATAACATTTTAGGACTTAGAATGAGTTGGATGATGATCTGGTCACTAGATGTGTTTGGTGACTGTAAGATATGGCTCCAGACATCAGGGTGTCTCTAGCTGATCTTTTATGTCTTTTCTTGATGCACTCCTTTGCAAATGGGGTGAATGGTGATGAGGTGTCAAAGGCACCCTTGAAACCCATACCCGTTGAAGCAATCCAGGGTTAAACTGTATGCTGCTACCATCTGGAATGATGACAATGAGTATGTAAACATTTGAAAGGCCATCAGCACCATCTCCTGTACAAAGCTTAAATTTCAAGTCTCAGTTTACGACTTCTTCAAGAGGACCATCTAGCCACTCGTGGTTTTAAATCCTCCGAATTTGGTTTTACATTGTTTCCCTAACCTCTGTTCAGTTTGACAACAAAATCATGGTATGTTTCCTTCTTTATTAATCTTTAAATGAATTAGAACTCTATCTGCAGTGATAATGTCAATAAGTAATTTAAACATCAACCTGCATTCTTTTTTCCAATAACTCTTGAGACTAGCTCTATCACTGCTTATTGAAAAGCAATTGAATATGGAACTCCCACACAGAATGACTCTCCAGTTATTTCTATAAAGTATCACTGAAAATTTGCAGTTGTTCGATGAAATTAAAAAAAGAAATCCTACTGATTGATTACGAACTATCAAAACCAGCAATTTGTTTGGATTTACTAAAGAGGCACAACACTCAAATAGCTGTTCATAAATATGTAGGACAAAGGATTTAAATCTTATTGTTGTTTATATAGACTGAGATTTAAAATGATGTTTTAATCAATATAGCTCATCCACAAATATTCATGGTACTTTCATTAACTTAAAATATGAAAAAAGTGTGTTCATTTATATTTAAGCTTGCAATGTGCCCCAAGTGGAGTGGCAGGAAGACTTTATTTCACATGTTACTTCTCTTTTTAAAAGAGAGAGAGAGAGAGAGAGGATGAAGGTTTGTAATTGTACTCTTAAGTATCTGTAGTTTTATTCAGCAGTTAACCGTGCCACAAATTCAAAACAATACTGTATGGTTATTTTGTTGCTTACGTCTATAGACATTTAAGAAAAGTAGTTTCTATGATAAAATAGGCAAGTTATTAGCAGTGAGAAAATATTTCAAAACAATTTTAAGATACTGAAAACTAGTCCATTCAAAATGAGTTATATTTAAATAAATTTCCGTGACCACTCATTTAATTTGTGAAAATTTCATTATTTGAATTGGTAATTTAATATTTTTTCCTATTATTCATTCCATATTCTCTGCAAACATTCAAAATATATGTAGGAATATATAATGGTGCACATTATCCTATGTTTTGCACACATCCTTCAAAAATTCTAAGTTGATTTAATTTTTATCATGTTTCATGTGTCATTAAAGGAAAATGTTTATCATATTGTTATAAAGACAACAACTTCCTATTTCTTTTTGACGATTCAAGTGTAACTAATAACCTCTTCCTCCTGAGGCAGCATGCAGTCTCTTTGAGGAAAAAAAAAAAAATCTTTTATAGATACCAAATGAATTGTCAACTTATTTCTACAGGCAAATGAAGTGAGTGAATGCTCACAGCCATATAACAAATGACACAGTACCTGTTACGATACCTCACAAATTTGTGATTGAAGGTGTGAGTGGATCCTGAATTTGAGACAACTGTATTCAGAATACCCATCATAAAAAGTTCTGATGACAAATTAGGTAACATTGTCTGTAGCTGTTTATGTAGCAACTTGTCCCGCAAATGTGGAACTAAAGCAGCATTTCGACGAAAAGTGTACCATCCAACAATATCCTGAGAAGAAAGAGTAATAACAATAATAATAATAACAATAATAATAATAACAATGATAACAACAACAACAACAACAACAACAACAATTACTACTGATATGACTATAAATATGGAAATAGTTTATGTGCGAGTGTTCACATGTGTGCACAATCTTTGTTATAACCACAATACTGTAACAAATATTTTCCTTCAATGTGGCAATACTTTGGGTTGTTTTTTAATGTATCTTTCAGCAAGTTCCAGTCAAAAATGTCAAACAATCAGAGTTCAACATAATGATATGCACTGTGGGGGATGGGGCTCTGGAAAACCTTTATATGTATCAGGTCTTTTATATTCATGTGACACTGCACATCCATGCGGCAGAGAGTGAGCTCTGCGTTCACCAGTTGGCTTCAGAATTGGCAAATACTCTTTAAGAAAGAAGACAAGCTTGATTACATGGCTCATTATTCATCTAACTAGAGCATTTCATGTGTTTAGTTGTGACTGACAGAATAAGCACAAACTGCACATGACATCGCCTTTTGTGTTTACCTCCCACCTAAACGCTTTTCATTAATTATTTATGGCAGCATAGGCAAAAGATCCTGGCGTAGTCCATATCAATTCAGACAGGCTAGGAAAAAATCTTACCTCCATAGTCTCAGATGTTACTGAATTTAGCATACGTTAAAATTAAGGACTAAGTAAGGAAACATATTTTTTTGTTTTCTCCAAAAAAAATTCTGCTCTGAGATACAGCCCTCCAAAAATGACACTGCACATACCATTTTGAAGATGCGAATTTTGGAAAAAAAATTAAAACTGGAACAGTTCTAGATATTTTGTTGGTTTTTTTTTATTTGAAAGACAATTGCTTTATGGTTACAAAGAAATCATCCATTTCGACTTATCTGTCAAAGTTCTTTTACGATAGTGTTACGAACATTTTGTATAATTTATGGAAAAGAAAATTTTTTCAAAAATGCCAATCCATAAAATTGATTTTTTTCTGTTGATTAGTACCATACAATTCTACATTCCCTGAAAAGAAGAGCTTCCACTTTTAGGCTGAACAGGTTTTATAAACAATTGAAATTTTTGCCATACATATAACCTGTTTTATTACCACATCATCACATAAAAGGCTCATAAAAAATCAAAAAACCTAGTCTTATTTAACATAATTTTAGTTTTGAAAGATAAGTAAGAGACTCATTTTCAAAGCATTTTAAATGGTTCCAAAATGTATGGGAAACGTCCAAAGTTTCAAGTTATACAACTTCTGTGCACTTCACTCTGTTTTGTACTGAAATTAGCCAGTCAATGAACTAACAATGTGTTCCACTGCTTCAGTTATCTTCCTTTGATATAGAGTGATGCCGTCCTGTTGAACCAATAGGAACTAGAGCACTTACAATCTTCAAAACATAGTGAACAGGAAATGAGCACTGATGGCATTGTTGCTGTCCTTCAGACGGAAACCTATATCCAGCAGCTCGGCCATGTGGTAGCATCAAGTTCACTACAATTTCGTTTAACTCTTAACTGGCATCTATAATCTATGCAATCCACCAGTCAGTCAGTCACAGTCATACAAACAGGCCACAAACATCCCCCTTCTCAGGTTGTGACTTTGAATATTATCCTGCTGTTTCTGAGGTGTTGGCTGAACGAACAAAATGTCTTCTTTCTTGCTCTTTAAAGGAATATGAGTTCGCCCATCACTGAGTACAAAAATGTGTCTTCTGAAATCCTTTCATCGGAGTAGTTTGTTTGGACCATTCTTCTTTTTTTCTCCTACTCACAGAATAATTTGATTTTCTCTTTGGACAAAAGAATGAGGGCTGTGGATGTGCAAGATTTCACGACTCTCGTAAAATCCTCAGCATTCTGAATCACAGCTGTATTTGGTCTGGAAAGATTAGGTTTTGTAGCATGGTGCTTCAGCTGGCCTTGTACACCATCACAAGGCCCCTTCCCGTGACCAGTAGCACTGTATACCCAGTCAGTTGTCACAAGTGAATTGCTCAATTCAAACAGTTGGAAACAATTTTTTAAATGACTAGGAGCACCATCAAAAATAATGATGATCTCTGCCCTTGTTTGCAGTTGAAGAATTTTGTGCATTGCTAGCAAAGAATGTGCCGAGTCATGTCCTATGTCATCACATATAACTGCAACTCTTGTGGTCTAGTTTTGAAAATATGTCACCCCTGTAAAAGTTGAAACCTGGTCATTACTCCAATGATATCCTTGTACTTCTTGTGGGAACATTACAGATCAGTTCTCAGCAAAATCACAGTGAAGCACTAAACAGTTCTTCAGCCTGTACACACCTTTTCACTTTTGCATTGTGGTGTTGTTGCAATTTCTTCAGATGCTGGTGTGTTACTGCTTTCACTGACCATTTACCAAGTTCATCTATGAAACTGTCAAAGGCAACTGTTTTCTTAAGTAGTTTATTTTCCTACCATGTTGCATATGTAATTTCTGCAGTTATCCGCTACGTCTTCCAGGCCAAGTGTCTGTAAAGACAGACCTCACTTTCCAGGGCAATCTATGGATGAATAGTTAGGTGACCCAACAGACTGCACATTCCTTAACTCTGATACATAAACTTCTTTTTACATATACCATATGTTCCCCTACTTATAAAATTTTATAACTATTCTCTTTTTACTTTTGAATGGTTCACTAACACTGATGTAACATCCTGTACAATTTGGCTGTTGGCAAATATTTACTGTCAATTCCCCAAGTTATCTGTGCAGACACGGCTTTCAAAAGTTCTGTTACTATGGAAGATACAGATGTACTACCACAGTTTACATTCCACACTACTGTAGATATGAGTGATGCAGATATTAGTGTGATAGTTAAAAATCACTAAAATTAAATATGTCTAGATGGCCTGATGTAATCACTGTCTGATAATACAGAGAATTTGAAGCAAAATTAGCTCCCATTTTAACCATGATAAAGCTAAGAAAAACAAGTGCTTAGGAGATAGCCCATGTCACATTTGTCTACAAAATCGGTAGCAGAAGTGGTCCAGTGTCTTAACACATATACATCCATCTGTTGTATAATCTTGGAACATATTCTGAGCTCACACATAAAAGAGGTACTCTACAGAATAATCTCCTTCATGCTAATGTCGGTCATGTGAAACTCAATTTGCACTTCTCATGTGGCAATTGTGACAGGATTGAAGATTTCTTGGTATGTTAATATTGTATACTAGTGAAC
This sequence comes from Schistocerca nitens, assembly GCF_023898315.1. Lineage (NCBI taxonomy): Eukaryota > Metazoa > Arthropoda > Insecta > Orthoptera > Acrididae > Schistocerca > Schistocerca nitens. The sequence continues at coordinate 1,007,758,313 of NC_064614.1, forward strand.
TGTATGTCCTTTCCTAACCCCCCCCCCCCCCCTCTCTCTCTCTCTCTCTCTCTCTCATTCTCATTATACTGACCACAGCCCCTCTGTCCCTCACCTTCTACCCCCAATCTGTCCACCTCTTCCTTCACCCCTTCTGTTCATCCCCCCCTCCCTACAATCTACAATGTGAGCCTTTTTTTTATCATTTCGTCAGTGAAACCCTGATTTGAAATTTAAGTTGCTTAAAATGAATGGATAAATCGGTTGGGATCCCTGATATATGGCATAATGAGAGGCCTCTTCTGATTCTGCATGTGTAGGGGTAACAACTTTAATGATAGTATTTCACACAGTCTTAATTTGCAAAGTTTCAGACAATTCAAAGTATGTCTTAATATTCTAATCACATGCTGATAAGCCATAAGCATAGCTTTCCTGTGTCCTTTAAAACTGACTGCAAGGAAGAAAACAAAAACAGCACATTGTTGTATCAACTTGTCTTATTCTTTAAACGTCCTGCTATCACAGTTAAAAATGAGTGCAGGAAACAAAAAGAAACTGCACATTTTCACAGCACAGCAGTTTCTTTCTCACAGTCAATTAAACAGAAAACCTCTACATTGTTGTTTAGAAAATTATAGACCTTATGCTCAACCGACTGTTTACCCCCCCCCCCCCCCCCACACACACACACACGCGCACACACACGCGCGCGTGCGAAATAATTGGTACCAACATTTATTAGAATATAGTGTAAACATTTTAGTAAAATCTCAAGACCTTTCGAGATTTCTGGTAAGAATGTTAAACAGTGACTTGCCTTTATATAGTATTATACATTTTATATACATAAATATTTATATTCCATATATATTAAAATTATGTAGTATATATGCCTTATCTCTCACAGGGAAGGTACTATTCTGTTACTACAATATCAATGAGAGACAACTGGAAACAGCTGACTTGTACAAACGCCAAGGTAAAACAATTGTAGGAATATAAAATGGAATGCTCACACAGACTATATTGTAAGAACAATGCAGTTTACTAAGGAGACTGCTTACAAATCACTTTTAAGTCCCATCTTATAACATGGCTCAAATCTGTGGGACACATACTACATCAGTCTCACAAGGGACATTTAACTTATAAAAATAAGAGCAACATGAATGCTTACAGATTTGTTTGACTTATGGGAGAGTACCACAAAAATGTTGAAAAGTCTGAATTGCCAGATCCTTTAAGACACCAATCATCCCCCTATAATCCTTCCTGCAGCAACCTTGAAGACAAGATTCGGCTAATTATGTAGGCACAGAGGCATTTAAATGGATATTTTCCCCATGTTTTGTATGTGACTGGAATGGAAAAAACCTAAGATGGGGCACCAAGCTAAGCACACACTGCCATGCAGTTCACAGTGGTTTGCAGATTATGCAGGGCATCTGTCCTAAGAGTCATCAGGCGCATTTCCTCTGTCTGCACCCCCCCCCCCCTCCTCCTCGAGATTTACCTGATTATAAGATGATCCTGAATATAAGACATCTTTTTTAGGATGCTCCTGGGGGGGGGGGGGAGATTAATTTTAATATATTCTGGCTAATCAATATTACAAACTTATATTCACATAAGGTATCTGCTTAAAATGTTAACATGACAACTATTCTGAACACAGGCCATTTATTCATTATCTACATTTCAATAATACAAGGAGTAATAAAATAAACAAAAAGGAATTAATTACGTTAATTTTCCTTTACTGCCTTTTTGTTTGCTTAGCCTGCCGTCTATGGTATCACTGTTTTTAATCATCATTGTCATCATCGTAACAGGACATCTGTGAAACATATCTTCGTTGCCACAAATATTTGGCAATTGCTTCCGAATATGTTGCGATTTCTCAGGTTGTGATTACAATGGGACATGAAAATACACATAGTGAACTTCACATCTATATTGCCATGAGAATGTCACAATATCTGTTGCTTCAGAAATATTGTCTGCTTGCCCCTCTCTTATTGGCTATGTGCACTTAAGAGCCAGAGAAACTGGCACACCTGCCTAATATCGTGTAGGGCACCTACGAACACAAAGAAGTGCCGCACACGACATGGCATGGACTCTACTAATATCTGAAGTAGTGCTGGAGGGAATTGACACCATGAATCCTGTAGCGCTGTCTATAAATCCGTAAGATTGCAAAGGGGGATGGAGATCTCTTTTGAACAGTATGTTGCAAGGCATCCCAAATGTGCTCAATAATGTTCTTGTCTGGGAAGTTTGGTGGCCAGCAGAAGTGTTTAAACTCAGAACAGTGTTCCTGGAGCCACTCTGTAGCAATTCCAGATGTGTGGGGTCTCACATTGTCCTACTGGAATTGCACAAGTCCGTCGGAATCCACAATGGACATGAATGGATGCAGGTGATCAGATAGGATGCTTACGTACATGTCACCCATCAGAGTCTTATCTAGACGTATCAGGGGTCCCATATCACACTCCAACCGCACACATCCCACACCATTACAGAGCCTCCACTAGCTTGAATAGTCCCCTGTTGACATGCAGGGTCCAGGGTTTCATGAAGTTGTCTCCATACCAGTACACATCCATCCACTTGATACCATCTGAAACGAGAGTCGTCCGACCAGGCAACATGTTTCCAGTCATCAATCGTCCAATGTTTGTGTTGACGGGCCCAGGTGAGGCGTAAAGGTTTGTGTCATGCAGTCACCAAGGGTATACGAGTGGCCCCTTCCACTCTGAAAGCCCATATCTATGATGTTTCATTGAATGGTTCGCACAGAGACACTTGTTGATGGCCCAGCAGTGAAATCTGCAGCAATTTGCAGAAGGGTTGCACTTCTATCACGTTGAATGATTCTCTTCATTTGTCGTTCCATCCTGTTCTTGCACAATCTCTTTCTGGCTGCAGCAATGTCTGAGATTTGATGTTTTACTGGATTCCCGATATTCACAGAACACTCGTGAAACAGTTGTACGGTAAAATCCCCACTCCATTTCTACATCGAGATGCTACATCCCATCACTTGTTTGCTGACTATAACACCACATTCAAACTCGCTTAAATCTTTATAAGCTGCCATTGTAGCAGCAGTAAGGGATCTAACAACCTCGCGAGACACTTGTTGTCTTATATAGGCATTGCTGACCATAGCACCACATTCTGTCTGTTTACGTATCTGTATTTGAATACACATGCGTATACCAATTTCTTTGGCACTTCAGTGTAGAAACAGCAGGCAAGTCATACTGCACAGCGGGTGTTGACAACATTGTTGCATGAAATACAGAAATACACCATTGGCACCACAGTTTAAGACTTTTAGCGTCACCTGCAGAATTTACACTGTTGTTGAGTATTTGTCCAGTTTTGAAGTCATTTCAATTCCTAGTGCAAATGGATTCAGAGCAACTGCAGTTTAAATGAGGTAGACATTCATAAAAAGCCAAAGTATGCAGTACAGATTCCCACAGTTTGCAACATGGTTAAATTTACTGCTCCTCACCACTCCCCAAAATGGTGCAAGTGGCTCTGAGCACTATGGGACTTAACTTCTGAGGTCATCAGTCCCCTAGAACTTAGAACTACTTAAACCTAACCAACCTAAGGACATCACACACATCCATGCCCGAGGCAGGATTCAAACCTGTGACCGTAGCGGTCGCGCGGTTCCAGACTGTAGCGCCTAGAACTGCTCGACCACTTCGGCCGGCTACCACTCCCCACCGTACAGTCATCATAGTTCTCAGCCAAATTGGTGTCACTGTCTCTATTCCAACTCTTCCATACTAATATGCTCGAGCAAAAGTGAAACATAGACAGTAATATCTTCTAGGGTACAGGTCACATGTAACTACAGCAATTAATACATAAATAGATTGCAGTCGCGATTCAGTGCAATTCTGGAAATTTTGCTCATCCAGCAATCTAGTGACCTCTGATGGTATTATCTACATCTACATCCATACTCTGCAAGCCATCTGACGGTGTGTGGCGGAGGGTACCTTGAGTACCTCTATCAGTTCTACCTACTATTCCAGTCTCTTATTGTTCGTGGAAAGAAAGATTGTCAGTATGCCTCTGTGTGGGCTCTAATCTCTCTGATTTTATCCTCATGGTCTCTTTACGAGATATACATAGGAGGGAGCAATATACTGCTTGACTCCTCGGTGAAGGTATGTTCTCGAAACTTCAACAAAAGCCCGTACCGAGCTACTGAGTGTCTATCTTGCAGTCTTCCACTGGAGATTATCTATCATCTCTGTAACGCTTTCACGATTACTAAATGATCCTGTAATGAAGCGCGCTGCTCTCCGTTGGATCTTCTCTCTCTCTTTTCTATCAACCCTATCTCGTACGGATCCCACACTGCCGAGCAGTATTCAAGCAGTGGGCGAACAAGTGTACTGTAATCTACTTCCTTTGTTTTCGGATTGCATTTCCTTAGGATTCTTCCAATGGATCTCAGGCTGGCATCTGCTTTACTGATGATTAATTTTATATGGTCATTCCATTTTAAATCACTCCTAATGCCTACTCCCAGATAATTTATGGAATTAACTGCTTCCAGTTGCTGACCTGCTATATTGTAGCTAAATGACAAAGGACATTTCTTTCTATGTATTCGCAGCACATTACACTTTTCTACTTTGAGATTCAATTGCCATTCCCTACACCATGGGTCAATTCGTTGCAGATCCTCCTGCATTTCAGTACAATTTTCCATTGTTACAACCTCTCGACATACTACATCATCATCCACAAAAAGCCTCAGTGAACTTTCGATGTTATTCACAAGGTCATTTATGTATACTGAGAATAGCAACGGTCCTACGACACTCCCCTGCGGCACACCTGAAATCACTCTTACTTCGGAAGACTTCTCTCCATTGAGAATGACATGCTGTGTTCTATTTTATGGGAACTCTTCAATCCAGTCTCACAATTGGTCTGATAGTCCAGATGCTCTTACTTTGTTCATTAAACGACTGGGGGGAACTGTATCTAACGCCTTGCGGAAGTTAAGAAACACGGCATCTACCTGTGAACCCGTGTCTATGGCCCTCTGGGTCTCTTGGGCAAATAGTGCGAGCTGGGTTTCACACGATCGTCCTTTTGGAAACCCATGCTGATTCCTACAGAGTAAATTTCTAGTCTCCAGAAAAGTCATTATACTCTAACATAATACGTGCTCCAAAATTCTACAACTGATCGACATTAGAGGTATAGGTCTATAGTTCTGCGCATCTGTTTGTACGTCTCTTCTTGAAAACGGCGATGACCTGTGCCCTTTTCCAATCTTTTGGAACGCTATGCTCTTCTAGAGAGCTACGGTACACCGCTGCAAGAAGGGGGGCAAGTTCCTTCGTGTACTCTGCATAAAATTGACTTGGTATCCCATCAGGTCCAGTGGCCTTTCCTCTTTTGAGCGATTTTAATTTGTTTTTCTATCCCTCTGTCATCTATTTCGATATCTACCATTTTGTCATCTGTACGACAATCTAGAGAAGGTACTACAGTAAAGTCTTCATCTGTGAAACAGCTTTGGAAAATGACATTTAGTATTTCCTCCTTTAGTCTGTCATCCTCTGTTTCAGTACCATTTTGGTCACAGAGTGTCTGGACATTTTGTTTTGTTCCACCTACCGCTTTGACATAAGACCAAAATTTCTTAGGATTTTCTGCCAAGTCAGTACATAGAACTTTACTTTCGAATTAGTTGAATGCCTCTCGCATAGCCCGCCTCACGCTACATTTTGCTTCGTGTAATTTTTGTTTGTCTGCAAGGCTTTGGCTATGTTTATGTTTGCTGTGAAGTTCCCTTTGCTTCCGCAGCAGTTTTCGAACTCTGTTGTTGTACCACAGTGGCTCTTTTCCATCTCTTACGATCTTGTTTGGCGCATACTCATCTAACACATATTGTAAGATGGTTTTGAACTTTGTCCACTGATCCACAACACTATCTGCACTTGAGACCAAACTTTTGTGTTGAGCCGTCAAGTACTCTGAAATCTTGTTTTTTGTCACTTTTGCTAAACAGAAAAATCTTCCTACCTTTTTTAATATTTCTATTTACGGATGAAATCATTGATGCAGTAACCAATTTATGATCGCTGATTCCCTGTTCTGCGATAACTGTTTCAAATAGTTCGGGTCTGTTTGTCACCAGATGGTCTAATATGTTATCGCCACGAGTTGGTTCTCTGTTTAACTGCTCAAGGTAGTTTTCAGATTATGCACTTAAAAAACACACCCACGCACGCACGCACGCACGCACGCACGCACGCACACACACACACACACACACACACACACACACACACACACACACACACACACACACACACACAGGTTCTTTCTGCTGTAATTTATTCTTGCAATAACAACTGCAGTCAATTTACTGTGATGTATTTAGTCTGTTAGGTATTCAATTCTAGATTAATTTTCTTTCTTGTTTCATTTTAATGTCACCATTTTGCTCTGAAGCTGTTGATGTTTTTCCCCAGTATTCTAATACATGAACAATGTCTGAATTTCTTGTTTACAACTCACTTAGTAGATCATTAAAATTTCTCATAACCAAATAGAACATTGATTAGGGTTCAGAATCAAATAATGGTTTTTAAAGTGCAAGATTTTCATCTTAGAATATTACCTTTAATTCAAAAGCAACGCAAATGTACGATATGTACGCGGTTTCCACATATGTACGAGACCTTTTATTGCAAACCTTTTCAAACAGAACAAATCTTTGCAAGTTTATAGAATTTAATGCTGTTTCCTCCAGTGTTTCACAAAATTGTCAATTTTTAAGCAGAGCATTATATTGTTTTAGGGCCTGAGCAACAACAGTTTAATCGGCAAATATAAGACAACTCCGTATTTTTCAAATGACAAATTTGGGACAAAACCTATTCGTATAATCAGGTGAATAAAGTATTTACAACGTGTAGCTGGAGTCAGCCTAAACAAATACTGCTCTTCACTTCTTTCATGCAACACTTGTGACTTGCTTGCCACCCAGGCCTATGTAAACTTTTACTGCCATGCAGCAGCATTGCTCATTCACTGCTGGAGTGTTGATTATTCTTCACGATTTACTGTTCCTGTCAATACGTATCGCTAAAGTGAATATCGCACTAGAGTAATTTGGTATCACTATTGAATGGACACATAATGATTCTACTTTAATTTTCTTTGTAACAGGAAAGAAACAGAGGGTTTCCATCAATACTGGGTGTCACATGAAAGACATGGTGAGTGGCATTTGTTTAGGATGACTCGAGTTACATACTGCAAAAACTAAATTGCAAATATCTGGGAAATTTTCAGAGAAAATGCGCCTGATGACTCTTCAGAGGGAAATCCGGTATATTTAGATTTATATAGCCCAGAATGTGAATGATCTGCTAACATGTAAAGGGTTACGGTCATGGGAAGGTGTGGATGAACAGTTCTCTGTTGGAGTTGGATGGAGGTGCTAATGGTGTAGGAAGCCAAACTGTTATTACTCTCTCTATTAACAATTATACATGCACACAGACCAGTGGATCTGCAATAGATGGCGATGAGCCAGACGGTAGCCAGGGCTAGGTAAGTGAGCCTAACAAGACTATCCGGGCAATGAACATGGAACTGCAGGCTGGAGAGCAGCAGCAGCAGCAGCTGGGTGTCCCGAACTCTCAGCTCAGCCTGGACCATGGAGATGGAGGCACGAAGTTGCTACTTTACAGCCTGGAGACGCCGAATGTAGCAGCATCATAAGTACAGCACTGACTGACATGGGCTGTACACCATAGAGAGGGCTGTCTGCCAATGGCGATGGTCTGGACCTGGAGGTTTAAAACTGTGGCCCAGCACTGATTCTGTGGGAGAGTCGTGTTATTGTCTTGCGTAGAAAGCTCTGGAATGCAGGCCAATGATGGGCTTCCCGTGGTGCCCAGTGATGTCTTCTGTGGTGTGTGACACGTGTCTTGTTTATTATAACTGGCACCACAGCCTGTGTGCAATGCAGATAGTTTCCCATCATCTGTTATGGTGGGAAAATTATGTGACACAATTTTCTATTTGACAGTTGTTCACTTATGATTCTGGCAACCCAAAGCTTTGTTTGCATCATTGGTACACTGGCAGAGTTGTTGAGACACTGTTGTATTATTTTGACACTGTTTTTTGACATAATTTACTGCACAAATTTTTCTATTGCATTAGAACTGGCTTAAGAGTTGACATTGGTTATCTTATTAAGAATATTATCTCCATATTTTGTTTTATGAAAGAAAACTTACATTTTTTCCATGACATCCATTCTTTCGCTTATTCTGATTTTGTGTAAAACTTCGAGATTGTCTTATTTTCAAATGGTGGGGCGGCCTATGTTCCTGATGGTGATTTGTTACATGTATTGAGTCTATAGCAGTCTAAATGTTGGGTTTTACACCATTTTCTGAAGTTTGTGTCTATCTGGCCTCTATAACGTTTGCAGATAATTTTGTAAATGACAGAGCATCACAATCTGAATATGACAGTGTGAATAAGCTTACAATATTTGTGGTTGTTGGTACTGAAGTTTATTTTTACACCTGTTTTGGATAGTGTTGCTAATTTGTTAGACATTATACCAACATATGCCATTTTTATATATTTAACTGCTAGAGTGCTGTCAGTTGTGACTGTGGCTTAATGATGATCATTCGTTTTTTTAAATTATTATTATCTGTTGCCACATTAATGAGTGAAGGATCTTCTTATCCATTGTTTATTGTGGTTTCTATTTCTTCTGAAAGAACCTGAGGTTGTACAGAGTTTCAGGGAGAGCATAAGCGAACAATTGACAGGAATGGGGACAGAAATACAATAGAAGAAGAATGGGTAACTTTGAGGAATGAAATAGTGAAGGCAGCAGAGGATCAAGTAGGTAAAAAGACGAGGGCTAGTAGAAATCCTTGGCTAACAGAGGAGATACTGAATTTAATTGATGAAAGGAGAAACACAAAAATGCAGTAAGTGAAGCAGGCAAAAAGGAATACAAACGTCTTAAAAATGAGATCGACAGGAAGTGCAAAATGGATACGCAGGGATGGCTAGAGGACAAATGTAAGGATGTAGAGGCTTATCACACCAGGGGTAAGATAGATGCTACCTACAGGAAAATTAAAGAGACCTTTGGAGAAAAGAGAGCCACTTGTATGAATATCAAGAGCTCAGATGGAAACCCAGTTCTAAGCAAAGAAGGGAAAGCAGGAAGGTGGAAGGAGTATATTGAGGGTCTATACAAGGGTGATGTACTTGAGGACAATATTATGGAAATGGAAGAGGATGTAGATGAAATAGGAGATATGATACTGCGTGAAGAGTTTGGCAGAGCACTGAAAGACCTGAGTCGAAACAAGGCCCAGGGAATAGACAACATTCCATTAGAACAACTGACAGCCTTGGGAGAGCCAGTCATGACAAAACTCTACCATCTGGTGAGCAAGATGTATGAGACAGGCAAAATACCCTCACACTTCAAGAAGAATATAATAATTCCAATCCCAAAGAAAGCAGGTATTGACAGGTGTGAAAATTACCGAACTATCAGTTTAATAAGTCACAGCTGCAAAATACTAACGCGAATTCTTTACAGCAGAATGGAAAAACTGATAGAAGCCAACCTCGGGGAAGATCAGTGTGGATTCCGTAGAAATGTTGGAACACGTGAGGCAATACTGACCCTACGACTTATCTTAGAAGCTAGATTAAGGAAAGGCAAACCTACATTTCTAGCATTTGTAGACTTAGAGAAAGCTTTTGACAATGTTGATTGGACTACTCTCTTTCAAATTCTGAAGGTGGCAGGGGTAAAATACAGGGAGCAAAAGGTTATTTACAATTTGTACAGAAACCAAATGGCAGTTATAAGACTCGAGGGACATGAAAGGGAAGCAGTGGTTGGGCAGGGAGTGAGACAGGGTTGTAGCCTCTCCCCGATGTTATTCAATCTGTATATTGAGCAAGCAGTAAAGGAAACAAAAGAAAAATTTGGAGTAGGTATTAAAATCCATGGAGAAGAAATAAAAACTTTGAGGTTCGCCAATTACATTATAATTCTGTCAGAGACAGCGAAGGACCTGGAAGAGCAGTTGAACGGAATGGACAGTGTCTTGAAAGGAGGGTGTAAGATGAACAACAAAAGCTAAACAAGGATAATGGAATGTAGTCGAATTAAGTTGGGTGATGCTGAGGGAATTAGGTTAGGAAATGAGACACTTAAAGTAGTAAAGGAGTTTTCTATTTGGGGAGCAAAATAACTGATGATGGTTGAAGTAGAGAGGATATAAAATGTAGACTGGCAATGGCAAGGAAAGAGTTTCTGAAGAAGAGAAATTTGTTAACACCAAGTATAGATTTAAGTGTCAGGAAGTCGTTTCTGAAAGTATTTGTATGGAGTGTAGCCATGTATGGAAGTGAAACATGGATGATAAATAGTTTGGACAAGAAGAGAACAGAAGCTTTCGAAATGTGGTGCAACAGAAGAATGCTGAAGATTAGATGGGTAGATCACATAACTAATGAGGTGGTACTGAATATAATTGGGGAGAAGAGGAGTTTGTGGCACAACTTGACTAGAAGAAGGGATCGGTTGGTAGGACATATTCTGAGGCATCAAAGGATCGCCAATTTAGTACTGGAGGGCAGTGTGGAGGGTGAAAACTGTAGAGGGAGACCAAGATATGAATACTCTAAGCAGATTCAGAAGGATGTAGGCTGCAGTAGGTACTGGGAGATGAAGAGGCTTGCACAGGATAGAGTAGCATGGAGAGCTGCATCAAACCAGTCTCAGGACTGAAGACCACAACAACAACAACAACAACAACAACAATATTTCTTCTTTCTGTTGTGTGTGTTCAAGTGGAAATTTCTGGGCTCTGTATACCATTGATCAACATACAGTTTTTCTTGGGCAGTGGTTTGGGTGGAGGATTTTGTTAAGGTGGTATCTATAAACATTAAAAGACAGTCTGCAGGCCTTCATGGCTATTGTCACTACAGTTAAAAGCTTCTGGGTTGTTAGGCCGCATCATTTTTCCTCCTAAAATAATCGAAGTTTCGACCCTATTCTTCAGAATGTTTTAGGGTCCACTATTGTTGGAACCCTGTTAAAGACCAGTGTTGCAGTGTCTTATAGAGGGGAGCTTTCCCACATTTGTGCTGGAGAAGTGGGAGTATCAGTTAAAATTCTTGTGCTACCACTGGTGAGCCATCGTCACATGCTAAAATTCCTGCACTGATGCAGAAGAAGGGGCATTATTGGCTAAACTCTTATGGATAATATCCTATGGATAATATCTGTGGCCCATCATTTGATTGATAGGCACTACTCCACACTTATGCTGGAGAAGGGTTATTGGTTGAAATTCCTCCTACTGCTATTGATTGGCCATCATCATTGGCTAGATGTGAAATGGACAGAGCAAGAGAGGGAATGTTTACCCAAAATATTATTGTCCGCCAAGGTGACTTGCAGGGCATTGTTTTGCTTGCACACTGTGGCTGCATATTCACTTTCTTGATGGTGGGGAGCAGCACCGCCAGAAGCCTATAGCCCTCCTCTTTATTAAAATTACATGCATTCTTGGAAATTTCAACCACTTCTCGGACCTTTCTTCTATAGATATTGGTTTCCTTAGCCAGCACATTATTAAAATGGATGTCAGAGCCACAATTCTCATGATGTTCCACTACTTCCGATTTTACACTTTTTTAGCTGCATGTGCCATTCGTGTTCCTTAATGCAGTCTTTAACAGTTCTTCCTGTTTCGCCTATATACACTCTGCCGCAGTCACGTGTCACTTGATAGACACCTGCATTGTGGAGGCAATCAGGTGCATCCACTTTTCATTGAAAAAAATCTTATTTTGTTTTGACTAAGGAAAGATGTCTGGGTACCATTTTTCTTTAGAATTCTGCTTATGCAGTCACCGACCTCAGAAATAAATGGTAACCTAATGGAGTGAGAAGGCAGTTCCGCACCATTCTTATTAGGGTGATTAATATTCCACCTAAAAGCCCTATCAATCGAACAACTGTTATAGCCATTTGCCTTTTTAAAGAGGACTATGAACGCAAACGGCTATGACAGTTGTTCGATCGATAGGGCTTTTACATGGAATATTAATCACACTAATAAGAATGATGAGGAACTGCCTTCTCATTCTGTTAGGTTACTGTTCGTTTCTGGAGTAACGACTGCATAAGTAGAATTCTAAAGAAAAATGCTATCCATACGTCTTTCTTTAGTCAAAACACAATAAAAGATTTTTTCCAACGAATAACGGATGCACCTGACTGCCTCCACAATGCAGGTGTCTATCAAGTGACATGTGACTGTGGCAGAGTGCATGTAGGCGAAACAGGAAGAACTGTTAAATACCGCAAACACGAACGGCACATGTGGCTAAAACAAAGTGTAAAATCGGCAGTAGTGGAACATCATGAGAACTGTGGCTCTGACATCCATATTAATAATGTATGTGTGCTGGCTAAGGAAACCAACATTTATAGAAGAAAGATCTGAGAAGTGATTGAAATTTCCAAGAATGCCTGTAATTTCATTACAGACGACGGATGTAGGCTTCCGGTGCTATGGCTCAGGAAGTGAATATGCAGCTGCAGTGTGCAAACAGTACAACCAACGCCCTGCAAGTCACCTCGGTGGACAATAATATTTTGGGTAAACATTCCCTCCTCTTACTTTGTCTGTCTCACATCTAGCCAATGATGATGGCCAGCCAACCGACAGCAGCAGGAGGAATTTCAACCAATAACCCTTCTCCAGCATAAGTGCAGAATAATGCCTTTCTATCCAATGATGATGGGCCACTAATAGTATCCATAAGAGTTTAGCCAATAACGCCCATTCTTCCGCATCAGTGTGAAAATAGTAGCCTATGACAATGGCCCACTAATGGTAGCCACAAGAATTTTAACTGATACTCCCACTTCTCCAGCACAAATGCGGGAAAACCCCTTTTATAAGACAATGTGACACTGGTTTCTGACAGTGTTCTAGCAATAGTGGGCACTGAAACATCCTGAAGAAGATCCCAGCAGAGGGTGTAGTGATTCGAGAATTTCTGTGTAAATTCTAGAACCACTCGGCCTCCTACCATCTAAAACACACGATATTCTACGTAAGAGTGTGGGTGGTAAAATCCTACCTACTGAGTGTCACATGTTTGTGTGCAGGTTTAAATTCAGTCGCGAGGAAGAAAGTAGAAGCAGCGGTCGAACGACACTGACAAGTACTTGTCGGGCAATCCATAGATGTTTCAGAGGAAGAACCATGGACTTTTTATGCAGCTCTGTGCCTACTGTGTCCTCAACTATTGTTATGTGAAAGAAGAACAGTTGAAAAAGTAATCTTGTGAACTCTTAATCCTTGGTAGAGGCAAGAGGTATTTTATGATTAATGTGAAGTAGAGTCATGGTTAGTAAGTCAACTCTTTTATAAATGTAATTAAATTTGTTTCTGACTTTGGATGAAGTGAGTGACTTACTGGAAGTCATATATGTGCGTGTAGAAAGTAAGAATTTTATTCTGTATGGAGTTCAAATATACCATTGGTTAACAAAATTAAAGTTCGCTTATCTACTTATTTCACAAGTAGATTGAGAGGCTTAAATATCCCCGTACCTAGCATCATTCTCTGGAGAAGGAGTCAAGAGAGTTTTCCAGCAGCCAGCTAAGATCGGCTGTGAATCTCAAATAAGTCACCTCGTATGAAAGAATTGGGAAGTTTGTATGTCTACTTCATGCTTTGAATTGTGATATTTTTTACATAATCATTATGCAAATAACATCGTTCATAATAACATTTCATATCTTAACAATATACATTCTTTACTTAGGTTTACATACATATCTCTTCTTTTCCATAATATCATTCTTATTTTACTTTGACATTAAGACGCGAGTTTTCACTCAAGGTTTTAGTCAGCTTTTCTAATATTTAGGAATCGTGAAAACTTTCTCTCTTTTATTTATTTTCTTTTTCAATCAAAAACTTCAGGTGTTTATGACGCATGGATAATCTATTTTCCATTCTTATCATTTTGTACTACCTTTATCCTAGTATGTACTATTTTCATTAGTTTTAGCTTGTAGTTTGGAGGAGCTCTGGGCGAACTGAAAGTGTTCTTTTGGACATTCATTTATTTCTAAAAAACATAATAACGCTAGTCGTTCATAGAATTTATACATTCCAGAATAATTCCGATAAAATTTGTGACTTTTGTCACGGTACTGTCCCCTTCTAGGATCAGCACCTATTCCTTGATTGTGGGTTGACCTTGTGAGAGCACTGTCTTTTTCCATTCTGGTAGGTACGGCTCTTATAAAACATTCCTATTATTTAGGCCACAGATCGTCCTATCTCCATGTAGGTACACCTGCCCTTTATACTTAGTGAATGCTGGGTACGGCCCCCTCATCCTTTCTGAGTAGGCCTCACAGTTCATTACCCTAGTACACATTTCTATGTATAATATAATTAAGTATTTTCTGCTAAAGATAAAAATATATCTTAAGCTTCACATTTATTCTTTAATATATCATTTACTCCCCATAGTCCTCCTCCACTTATCAACTTCTATACTTTCAATAGATACTATGTCAACATATACTATTCATGTCCCACTATCCTTCAATTCATTAGAGTATTTATTATACTGTCATTTCTTATTGATCATCATGATTAACGTTATCTCCAGCTTTCGTTTTCTCTCTTTGCTCATGTCTCTTTCTTACTTTATATACACCTTTTCTTGTGTGTATTCGATGTAGAACCATCATAGCTTCCTATATATGTGTGCATATTTCTAGATGTACCCACATTTTCCCCAACAACACTTGGCGGTTCTCACATTGTGACAGGCTTTCTGGTCTGTAATTGGATGTTTGCGTCTAAGTGTATACTTGTGTATATGCAGATGCGTGTTCGTGTAGTCTGATTCTTTGGCCTTCTTATCTAAAGATAAGATGTAGGTTATTAGAAACCACGGAAATAAAGAAGGACTTCAGCAATAGAAGTTTATGAATGTGGAAAGAGGGAAAAAATAGACAAGTCCTCAAATGAGAAGTAAGAAAGGAAAAAATAGATGTGGATGCTAGGGTTGAAGAAGAGAAAGAAGACAGCTCCAAAGACAGGAAACCCTTCCCACATCCCTCCCCCATGATCCCTACCTCTCATGTATTTGAGAGAGACACCCAGAGGAGGTTTGGTGTTAAATTGTCTCCTACAGAACTGACTTCTCCCATCTTCACCGTCGAAGTCCTGAAGGAAATCCTAGCAACCCTACGGAAACGGCATTCGGTTTACTAAGCAATAAGACTCCACGATTGTTCTAGATTTTAAAGTATAGATGACAGAATAGTTTAAGATTTTAAAGGAATTCAGTGCAGGAAGACTGTTTTGGAAGAAACACTGAAAACAACTTGGGATCCAACGGTCGTCACTCTGCCCGTTAACTAATAATGTTAACGTCCGTAGGGGATAGATGACTCCGCCTGGGTCACATGAATCTGATATTAACTTTTCTTGTGCACTGGCAGACCAGTAATTTTCTTTAAAATTCTTTTGAAAGTCCTCCCAAGAGGAAAAATTCTCAATATTTACTGTACCCCATTCTGAGGCTTCCCTTAGAAGATACCCCACAGCAAATTCGATTTTCTTAGAATCTTCCCAATTTTTTGGTAATGCTTGGTTAAACCTTTTTAAGAAATGGGTCAGATGTACATCTTCATCCGTCTTAAATTTAGGGAATTGTCTAGATAACCCTGAATTAGCCCCATTGTAAATCAGTCGCAGCTTCACTAGTTAACACCACATTAGGTGACATTACCCTTTTTTCCTACTTTATCCTGGATAAGTTTGAATTCTCTCCACAAGTCGTCTATACCCTTCCTGGTATCACTAAGTTTGGAACTCAGAATAAGCGATACGTTTCCGGAGGTTATTCTCTCAGTAACTTTTCTATCTATAATTTCTTCAAATTGTTCCTCCAAACTACTTACATTTATTATATCACAGTTTGTTATTTTCTCTTTGAAATTTCTTTCCACATTATCTCCTCGTATACTGACACCTGTAATTCACAATTGAATAATCGGTATTAATTCATTATTCTTACCTACACTCTCTTTCAAAGTATTCAACTTAACATTGCACACATTTTCGAAAGATCCAAACTTTTCATTAATTTTGGATTCCACATTATACATCTGTCCTCAATGTTAAATTCTAACCTTTTTGATAAATCTTGTAAATTGTCATTCTGTTTCTGAGTAAGGTCAGTAAACATTTGTTTACATGAATGGTCAAGGAATTAGTCAATTCATTCTTTAAATCTATTTTTAAATTCTCTACTCTACTATTTAAGTTGTCAAATTCAGTCTTAAGAGCACCCATGCCTTCGCATAGATTACTAAATTCTGTGCTTTGCGAGTCGACTAGACAAACCTAGATTTGTCGCTTGACTATTTAGAGTTTCACTCTTGAGCATTTAATTGCAAATTTAATGAGTTAAGCTTCACTCTGGGTACTTAATTGAGAATTTACCAAGCCTAATTCTTTCCTTAGTGTCTCATTCTGAACATTTGATTGCAGACTCTCAGCTTTAATTAAATTTATCAACTCAGCCCAGTCTGGCACTTCTTTACTCACTGTCATAGAAATAGCTGGTTCTTGAGTGTCCTCAATTTGTTGCATATTGTCCATGCTTTTATATGCTTTAGCCCTAGTAAGAATTTAAAACTAACTTTAATTACTATAATTACACAATAAAAGTTCATCAACAGTATGTACCACTTTGCACTAAAGTAATGAAGTTTTGTTTCATGTTCACCCGGCGTAGAAGTCTCATTGCGTAGGTGAGCGGATGTTGAGGCAGACCAGCACCAGTGAACAACAGCTGGTGCCAGCAGCATTGTATGTAAGTTGATTTCATCTGCGTCCCCCCGATGTGTGTGAGAGCTGTATACTTCCCGCACTGGACCTTCCTGGTTGATGTATTTGTTCTTAGACAAATACGTCTAAATCATCTTTGCTGTTGTATAGTTGTGAATTTTCCATGTCTTTCACCATTTTTCATTCAAATTTTGCTTCATTGGATAGCTGAACATATTCCAATATCTCATAGTAAATCCCTTGTCGTGTTATGTTTGGTTGCTAGGGCAACACGTAACAACTTCTTCTCTAGTTTTTGACTAAACTCCCGTTTTCTCGGGTCCTTTCACACATGTCGCCATGTTCTAACATTTTTTATGCCAATTTAATATGTGAAGTAGACGTACAAACTTCCCAATTCTTTTATACAAGGTGACTTATTTGAGATTCGCAGCCGATCTTCTTTGCTGGTTAGTTGGCTGCTGGAAAACTCTCTTGACTCCTCCTCCGGAGAATGATGCTAGATACGGGAATATTTAAGCCTCTCTCTCTACTTTTGAAATAAGTAGATACAGGAATTTTTAATTTTGTTAACCAACAGTATATCTGAACTTAATACAGAATAAAATTCTTACTTTCCACGTACATATATGACTTCCAGTAAGCCACTCCCTCCGCCCAACATCAGAAACAAATTTAATTATATTTATAAGAGAGTTGGCTTAATAACCATGACTACTTCACATGAAACATAAAGTACCTCTTGCCTCTACCAAGGCTGGATTAAGAGTTCCCAAGATTACTTTTTCAACTGTTCTTCTTTCACATAACAATAGTCATTGACACAACAGGCACAAAGCTGCATAAAAAGTCCATGGTTCTTCCTCTGAAACATCTATGGACTGCCCGACAATTACTTGTCGGTGCCGTTCAACTGCTAATTCTACTTTCTTCCCGCGACTGATTTTAAACCCGCACATACAAATAAGTGACATGCAGTAGGTACGATTTTACCATCCCACACTCGTATCTAGAATATTGTGTGTCTGAGACGGTAGAAGGCTGAGTGGTTCTAGAATTTACACAGAAATTCTTGAATCACTAAAAGGGGTCAAAACATCGATTATTTTAGTAGGAAATATGATGTCGCCTAACAACCCAGAAGATTTTTAACTTTATTAAACATATTTTGGTTCCGATTTGATATTTTCATGTCAGGCAAAGGTATGGTGTTGGTCTTTCCTGGCTCAAAGGTGAACTGGATATTTTTAATGTAGATGATTCAGTTTTTTTAATAAGGTATTTTACTTCATCATCTGTGACTTCAAACAGAAAGTGTGTCATCTACATACCTTTTACAGAATTTGATTTTGCTTTTGACTATCTTTTAGTGTCGGTATTTCATTCTCTATAAGGTTGATAAAGGCTCCTGCCATTAGATCACTAAGAGGGCTTGCCACTGCTCGACCTAAGTCCTGTTTGTAAATTTCATAGCTGAAGGAGAAATAATTGTGTAACAGTACTAAATTAAGTACATCTATAAGCTCTATTATTTCTGGCCTACTGATTGCCTGTGTTTTTAAATATATTTTTTTCTTATTATCTCAACTGTTTCACATACGGGTATACAGCTGTACAGTTTTACAATTTCTAGGGATATAAACTTCGCTTGAGGTGGTACAGTCATGTCATTCATACTGTTAATGAGATCATAGCTGATCTTTACAGAATATGATTTTTCAAACGAGTATTTTCCAACAAATAAGTAATTTAGTTCTCTCATTAATGTATAGGCAGACCTATTAATTGCATCCACAATAACCCTGACTGGCGTCTTGGTTTTATGGAACTTTGGCTGTGCTCTGTGTCTAAGGCCTGTGGGATTAATTACAATAAACCCCCCTTCTTAGTGAAAAGAAAGTTGCTGTTATTGAGGAATATTCTGGTTTTAGCCTGGAACTATGGTGTGGGGTCAATTTGGACTTCACACATGTGATTGTTTGCACAGAATTCAAGTGTTTTAACTATATAATGACCCTTAAACATACTAACTCTTGTGAAATCCTTGTCAGATTTCACAGCCAGGGCATTATGATTTTGCAGTTCAGTTCATTACTGGTAGAAACTATGTGTGTTTGTAAGCCTTGTGACCTAGTACTATTTGTTCAGTGTTGCTAAGTTTTGCAAAACCAGCAGCTATTTTTAGTAAGCAAATGGTGTCTTATCTTGTTGTGATTGTTGTTCAGTTTTTAATTATGTTTAATACTGTTTTCAGCGGAGTCATTTCGGTCTTACTGAGTTGGCTGCAAGGCCGCCTTATTGTATTAAGTGCATAGTGTTCACATGTACGTAGATAAATTTGTGCACTGAATTACTAAAAAAAACCACAGAGCTGAAATAAATAGTTCAATAGTGTAATGTTGTAATGTCTCACAACAGCTCTGCTAGTTTACCAATTATGCAAACGATGCTTTGGGATTGTAAAACTGCAAGTGAACAACTGTAAAAGAGCATCCTACACAGGCTGTGGAGTCAAACATAATACGCAACGAGACTCAGCTCCAAATCAGCAGAGACATAACTATGGGGATTAATTTCTGGCTACCTTTTGTTTGTGGTCTCATCGTGTGTGGTTGCATACTACAAGAGATGATGATGATGCCAGTTATTTTCATGTGGGACTTTCTGACTGCCATCTTTAGGATAAGTTCAGCCACAATGCATTTAGAGGGCCTGATGATGCTGATGATGAAGCTTACCATCGAAACCAGTTGCTAATAAACTGATAATGAAATTACAGCTGATGGTAGTGATGAAAATTGTGATATTCCTATCTGTTGTTCTCCCCTCCTATTTAACATGGGTGGATATGCCGAAATAAACAAAATGTCCTATATGCTAAATGATATCACAGTTAGCGTAAGTAGGGCTATGCGTAAAGCGTTCAGTGAATTCGAAAGTAAAATTCTATGTACCGACTTGACAGAAAATCCGAGGAAGTTCTGGTCTTACGTTAAATCAGTAAGTGGATCGAAACAGCATATCCAGACACTCCGGGATGATGATGGCATTGAAACAGAGGATGACATGCTTAAAGCTGAAATACTAAATACCTTTTTCCAAAGCTGTTTCACACAGGAAGACCACACTGCAGTTCCTTCTCTAAATCACCACATGAACGAAAAAATGGCTGACATCAAAATAAATGTCCAAGGAATCGAAAAGCAACTGAAATCACTCAACAGAAGAAAGTCCACTGGACCTAACAGGATACCAATTCGATTCTACACGGAGTACGCGAAAGAACTTGCCCCCCTTCTACTGCCATGTACCGCAAGTCCCTAGAGGAAAGGAAAGTTCCAAATGATTGGAAAAGGGCACAGGTAGTCCCAGTCTTCAAGAAGGGTCGTCGAGCAGATGATCTGTTTTAGAATTTTAGAACATGTTTTTTGCTTGCGTATCGTGTCGTTTCTGGAAACCCAGAATCTACTCTGTAGGAATCAACATGGATTCTGGAAACAGCGATCGTGTGAGACCCAACTCGATTTATTTGTTCATGAGACCCAGAAAATATTAGATACAGGCTCACAGGTAGATGCCATTTTTCTTGACTTCCGGAAGGCGTTCGATACAGTTCCGCACTGTCGCCTAATAGTAAGAGCCTACGGAATATCAGACCAGCTGTGTGGCTGGATTGAAGAGTTTTTAGCAAACAGAACACAGCATGTTGTTCTCAATGGAGAGACATCTACAGACGTTAAAATAACCTCTGGCGTGTCACAGGGGAGTGTTATGGGACCATTGCTTTTCACAATATATATAAATGACCTAGTACATAGTGTCGTAAGCTCCATGCGGCTTTTCGCGCATGATGCTGTAGTATACAGAGAAGTTGCAGCATTAGAAAATTGCAGCGAAATGCAGGAAGATCTGCAGCGGATAGGCACTTGGTGCAGGTAGTGGCAACTGACCCTTAACATAGACTAACGTAAAGTATTGCGAATACATAGAAAGAAGGATCCTTTATTGTATGATTATATGATAGCGGAACAAACACAGGTAGCAGTTACTTCTGTAAAATATCTGGGAGTATGTGTATGGAACGATTTGAAGTGAAATGAACATATAAAATTAATTGTTGGTAAGGCGGGTGCCAGGTTGAGATTCATTGGGAGAGTCCTTAGAAAATGTAGTCCATCAACAAAGGAGGTGGCTTACAAAACACTCGTTCTACCTATACTTGAGTATTGCTCATTAGTGTGGGATCCGTACCAGGTCGGGTTGACAGAGGAGATAGAGAAAATTCAAAGAAGAGCGGCGTGTTTTGTCACAGGGTTATTTGGTAAGTGTGATGGCCTTATGGAGATGTTTAGCAAACTCAAGTGGCAGACTCTGCAAGAGAGGCGCTCTGCATCGCGGTGTAGCTTGCTGTCCAGTTTTCGAGAGGGTGCATTTCTGGATGAGGTATCGAATATACTGCTTCCCCCTACTTATACCTCCCAAGGAGATCTCGAATGTAAAATTAGAGAGATTCGAGCATGCACGGAGGCTTTCTGGCAGTCGTTCATCCCGCGAACCATACATAACTGGAACAGGAAAGGGAGGTAATGACAGTGACACGTAAGGTGCCCTTGGCCAGACACCATTGGGTGGCTTGTGGAGTATAAATGTAGATGTAGATGTATGTTAATTTAGTTTACAATGACGAAGATGACGACGATTGGTTTGTGGGGTGCTCAACTGCGTGGTTATGAACACCCAATCTTTACACAGTCCAATCTGGCCACTTTCACTAATGATGATGAAATGATGGAGACAATACAAACACCCAGACCTCGGGCGGAGAAAATCCCTAACAAGGCCAGGAATAGAGTCCGGAACCCCATGATCGAGAGGCAGCAACACTAGCCAATAGATCACGAGCTGCGGACAATTTAGTTTAAGACATTCTATGAGGGTAAGTCAATTATTATCGGCAATTTAGTTATATTTTTGTTTACTTTGGTAGTACTGTCATTTTACGTTGATGACGCATGCTTTGTTTATTTGTTGTTATATCTTTGCAATTTTCAAGCTGCTATTTTAGTTTCATTATCACTGCCGTGCTGTTAATCATGGCTTCTCCGCTTGTACCAAAGAAGAGCAACATTCAGTGATCCATTTTTTGTGGTCAGGGGGCGTATCAGAGGCTGAAATTCAACGAAGACTTTCGGTACTGTGTGGGAACTTTGTTTTGCAACAACGGAGTGTCTACGAATGGATTGAAAAATTCCGAAATCATCGCACACGTGTTAAGCATGATGAAGGAGCTGGATGACCATTTACCACCATTGAGCATTCACGTGAAATGATTCTCTTAAACAGACGATTAACTATTGACAAAGTGGCACATCGTCTGCAAATTAGTCACAGTTCTGCTTACAAAATCATCCACACTAAACTCTGGTTTCATAAAGTTCATGCAAGATGGATCCTGAAACAACTCACAGAGTTGCATAAACAAACATGTTTGGACACCTGCAAAAAAACATTTGGATCACAATGTTAACGAAGGGGACTATTTCTTAGACAGGATCATTACTGGTGACAAAATATGGACCCATTAACTGCTGACTTCGTTCCTGATTTGCAGAGGGGTGAGGGCTATAGAGAGCTTCTACATTTAAATAACTCACTACAAAATAACATATTGTTTCTATAATTTTCTATATTCAAATAAGTTATCTACTCAGAACTGATACTTAACGAAGCTTTTCAGAGAGCAAGTTCATATATGATGTTTCAATGGTCAAACAAAACCCTAAGTTTGTACTGAACTCTGGCCAACACGGCACAGACTTTGTACAAACAGTTTATCTCAGCATTTTCCTTCGAAACTAAATTAGACACGCTAAGATTCTACTACCAATGCAAATAAAATTTAACGTGAAAATTCTTTTAACCTATTACCTATGCAAGAAACTTTATGCAGTTAAAGTGATGCCCAGTCCATGTCAACCAGAGCTGCCACCGTCACCACTGCCATTACTGGGCTTCGATCTACAGACCAGTCCTGGCAGTCAACACACTTCCAGCTGACAATCACAACCAGCCAAGCGTTTCTTCCCATAACAAATGTTGTCAGGAAGACTGCTGAAAATTAAGGTGGACCACCAGAAGGCAATAGCCAGTGTCACAGTTCCTTAGCAGCACTTCCAAAGGGGGAAGGGAAATGGATGGATGGAAGATAGAGTGCTAAAGATTCAAAAAGGTCTGCAAGATATGTAAATAGCAGCCTGAACGTTTTTTTCACTCATGGGTTTTCATAAATCATTTGGTCTGACTCTTCCCTGCTTTTCCTATAACGCCAAAGTTCGATACTGTTGTGTTCAGTAATGGACCACAGACCAAACCACTCACTCTTAACATGCATGCAGTGCGATTTACCTGGGCTCACTGTCCTGTTTACCAACTCATGTCCCATAGTTTGTTGGATTTGCCATTAAAAAGGGCATTACACCAGCCAGTGGAGAGAGAATGCCTAGCTCAGGTGTGGAAAACAATGGATGTACCAAAAACTTCTCTAATTTTGTAAAGATAAGATGGAATGTACATATGGTTATTGCTGTACATAAGGAATTATAAAATGGAAATGTTTTAGGAAACATAAGGAAAATACAAGAAACATGTACATTAGTAATTACAAGTAGGCATCATGTGGGATTTAATGTCTTGGCTAAATCAGTAATATTTGGAGGCATAATCTACAAAAAGAGGACACCCAGGGAGAATAGTTAACCAGTACAACTTAAGATTGTTCAGATAGGCTTCAGCTGTGGTAGAATGCAGATAAATTAGAACAACAATAATGGGTTACAATGGAACCGAATGCTTAGGTTTTACTGTCTTCTTCACATCCTGCAGGTTTGTCTCAAAACAGCAAAAGCACTAAGATACCATACAGATGCGAGGTGGTGGTTAGATGTAACATCAACCAAACCGCTCCATGTCTGTCGAGAAGCAGATTCTGTTTCACTGCACAGCACAGTTGGAGCTGGTATAACACTTGTAACTAGGGTCAGTGGTATTGGAAAACTCTTTAGGCAGGGCCACTAGATAGATCTCTCAGAGCAAGAGGGATTATTAATAATAATGAGTGAACAGAGGAATAGATTATTGAAGTTTGAACAGATTCCTGTGTCACAATGTCATGACAATGCAACCAAAGCCAAGTTATCATGCATCCTCTACTAACTTTCCCGAGTTCCTAAAACATATGAATATGTAGCAAAAGGACAGTATGTAAACTGCCTAGTTCATACAGGCTACCATTGCCAAAACAATATGGCAGTGCACAACCATTATTTTTGCATATATTGCTTTTGTTCCCAATACATTAGTGTAGGAGACGGCCCACAGTACATGCATTTTCCTGATTAGTTTTTAAGATAGGCAACAAGTTCTTAGTGTAAACTTTTAGAAGATGATGGGGCAAGGAACAGAGAAGAGCAAATCAGATTTTAGTGCTGGGAAGCCATCCTGACACCTGCTCTGTCCCAAGTAATGGAGTCCACTAACTCACCAATAAGAAGCAATTTCTCTCTGTAAAACACGTGAAAAGACTTGTGTAGAGCCAAGTGCTGGAGAGAGTAAAGGGCAAAGTGATACAGTGTGTGGAGGTGAAAATGTGAAGTGTACATGAACCATAGCACGCGTGCGCGCACGTGTGTGCGCATGCGTTGGCTTAAGTTCGAGGGAAAATATTCTTCACAGAAAGGAGGAAATGTAAAGGGAAGAAGTTAAACAGGACTTCAAGCTAGCAAAGGAGTACCAGGACAGTAATTAGGCCACAAATTGGAGACAGCCAGGTGCTAGTCAGCAACTCAAGCTAAGTGGACTTCCATGTCACAGCTGCCCATCACACTAATTCCATGCATCCGACAAAGTCAGCGTGCTGCAGCAGCATTTAAGCCCGCCAGAACCAGCCTATCAGCATTTGACCAGCTGGGCAGTATGTGATGCCCAGCCTCTGTCAATCAGAGCCGGTGCCATCGTCATTGCTGCTGCTACTGCCACAGCATGCTTCATGGACCTCAGTCTGCTTGCCAAACCTGGGCAGACAACACTGCACCAGCAAACCACCTCTGCTCTTCATATTTGGTCCAGACTTCGACTCTGAGACACGGCAACTTCCTGCAGTACTGGTCGACCTCATCAGATGCCCCCCATGCTACAATAAGTCACAAGAGATGCTTAACCCAACGGTCAAACCCAATATACTGGAGATGCTAGCTCATCACTACCTTCCGAGCAGTGTGTGTCCACTATACACTGCGCAATAATGCTTCTGCTACGCCACAATAGTATGTGAAGAAGGAAACGTGCTCCAGTAACTGTATGTGTTGACTGCGTTAATTAAAGACTTCCTGTATTCATCCTTATGCCTATCTACAGCTGCTTTGGATCAAACTGGCCAAACTGTGTAAATTAGTAAAGAATTTATTGTGTCCACTCCAAGACCACCTCCTGCTGCACACGTCCATCCCATCTTCAGCATAGATTCACATAATCAGACCTACCTCCCTATAACAAATGTTTCAAGTAACAATTTGACGTAGCAACTGGAAACAAAGGAATTTCTGTCAGTCTAAGAAAGCTGCACTGACGTTCTTACAGAATGCAGAGGTATTAACTCACTTCTGCAAAGTAACATCAAAATGGTAGCCCATAACAAACTAAAACAAAGACACAAATCTCTGCATTGTAAGTAACCAAACTAACTGCAGCAATTAAATACTGACAGAGATCAAACACTTTGGTGACTTTAAAAGAGAGAGAATGACAGCAGAGTCAGAAGACCTGAAAGTAGCTGCACAAGATCAAGCATTGAGAAAAAATGACTATTAAAAAGATTTGAAAGTCAATAAAATGACATATGTTGACTTTGTGGAGTACACTCTGAGACCACAGATGATATGACAGTGCTTCATTGTAAGAGGAAGGCAAAATTAGGTGGATTCATACCTTCACTGGCAAATACGTGGAGCTCTAGGAGTACCTGACCTCTCCAACAAATACTATGATCACACACGTAAAGCAGTTACATCAATTAGATGTTACACTATCCTGTATAATCAACAAATACACACCTACCACATGTTTGCAGTTAACAAACCCGACATTCTATGTCAGTCAAATCAAAAATTTTTTCCTTTAATGTATTAGTCCTCTTATGACAGAAACATTAATGGTAAGGTAGTTCAGAAGAAACTTAAGTAAGGATCTAAGCATCAGTATCAATGGAATGTGCAATGTTAAAACTAATTTCATCCCCATAATTGGTGGTGCCCTGTGATCAATGCCACATAACGCAGACACTGCCTAGAATCCCAGTATGTAGCAATGGAAGTGAAATACAAAATACAATAGTTTGGAACTGGCCATATCTCATGTACAGTATTGTAAGATAATTCCAAAGGAAGCTAGAAGTAACCTGGAGTAGACTTGTTTATAACAAAAATAATTTCTGTTGTGAGAAATTATGTTGTTATATGTAAATCGAAGGAGGAGAGGTGAAGAAAGGAGAGGAAAGGGGGAGGGGGATCACTGCTGTCAGCTGCATTGGGACAGTACGCATGGACGAGTGAAAAATGTGTACCGGACTTTCATTTGAATCCAGTCTGGAACACATTTTCAATCGTCGATGCTGATTCCATATACTGTCCCAATGTAGCAGTAATCCCTCCCTTTTCATTTTCTTCTTCCTCCTTCAATTTACATATAATGTATAAATTTACATATAATGTATAACAGCTGCAGATTCTGCATGGTGTCCATTCTTTCAGACATGTCTGAAAGAACTGACACCACACATCTTATAATGTTGTTGCTGTTATTATTATTATTATTATTATTATGTACAATGCAGTATCAGTCATGGGATGATCTATTTCCTAATATAAATGTAAAAGCTTGTTTTATGAGTGAAGTGTAATTTCTTCGGAGGACTAACTCTCAGAGAATTACACTGCATGAAAAGGAAAGTAATCAATTTTGTGATGAATCTTTTAGTATCTATTGCAAACGGTGATGATTATATCCACTAGTTAGGTATTGTTTTATGTTTTGCTTTAACAGAAGTTCGATATAAAAGTGGTACTCACTATTATTGTGAGTCTATATGTACAGAATGTGCCAGTTTCTTTACGTTCTTTAAACAACATGTAAAGCAATGTCACTCTCTGTTATTTAATAATAGGTCTCCTGCAAAATATCACAAATGATTGAAGTCCATAAGAAATCTGATCACATGATCTGAGACAAATGTGAGAACGCAGAAACCCCTGAATTAATTATTTTTGAAGTGTTTCATTCGTATAGGGTTTGTATTGTATCTAATTTGTCCACACTTTTGAAATGAAATAGCTGCCAAAAATCTAGTATGTACACTGTCACAAGTTATGTAGTGAGTGCACATTCCCATCCCATCAGATAGTGGATGATTCAGGCAACATGAGGGCTCTGTTAGATTTATCGCCTACAAGGAAAAAACACAGCAGAATCCTGTAATGTGGAATATTACTGATTTCAATTTCCAGTTCTTTCCACCTTGCCTAGATAATATCCTGGAAAGAACAATGGGGATACAAGTTTTAAAGTTTTATTAGTATTTCTGTTTCAACAGAGTTTGCAGCTTACACTGCACAAGTTGATGAACATGACAACAGTATTGTTATCAAAGTAATCATGTGCAGTTAAAGAGGTACACTGATGTTTCCTCATGAGAAGAAAGTCTCTTCTATAAAATGAAAGCAAGAATTAAGTTTTGGCGTGGATAAAACATAAAAATCTTAATACCACAGTTTATACTATACTGAAGGCTTCAGAAAGGAACAATACATAGCCTTATAACTTAGAACATATTTAGAAACAAGCCAAAGAAACTCTTAGAGAAGAGATGAATTATTCAACATACACAAACATCTTTTCCTTGGCGGAAGATATGGTGTCAAACAAAGAATGTACTAAAATATCAATTAAGAATCATAATAAACATCCTATATAGACACACTATGATTATAATAAGCTAATATACACCCTACCACTCAGCACCCCTGCTACATGGTGAATAGCAACTTTCCTTCTCATAATATTGTTACATTTCATCCTGGATTTTCCATTGTTTGATTTAAATACTGTATTCAATACAACCTTTGTATTTTCCAAAGAACATATTTTCAAAGAACACACACAGAAATGAATTTATACTTTTGTTAAAAAATGTAACAAAGACATAACTCCTTTGTAACTTGGCAGTTCCTGTTTGCAAATGTAGTTTTAGTTTCCATACATCATTTGGCAACTGTCTCTGTATTTACCTGTAAATTTATTTACAAAACAGCTTGACCAGAGAAGCCTTTTGAAAAGTGTTCATAACATAAAAATGCAGAACAGTGACTACTTGTGTTTCCGTACTTCTTAACTATAACGATCATCATTTAAGATAAAGCTGTCATCAACCTGAGGGTTGGTGTGAAGACCGCAGTGTTTTACTAGGCACGGTCGTATTGATGTGGTATTCCAGTGTGACCCATTGACCTTGGATATACCTTATCCAGCCAATTACACAAGGACTTGCAGTTTAACTATGAATCACAATGCAACATTAACAAACACTGCCAGAGGTGAAAAAAATTATAAGGAATGGAGAAGAATCTTAAGACTAGCTTTTGGTTTTGTAGACTGGTACTTTATCACAGAGGAACATATGAAAATATCTTATGTAAGATTGTACGAGCTTTAAGTAGCGTAGGAAAATATTTAATTCAACAAGTAAAATGACAATGAAAACCAAATGGATCGTAAAGAATTAAAAAAAAAACAGTACAGACATAAATGATTTTACAATTTTGCACAGTAATGAAACAATAAGCATATATAACTAAGTGATCTGCATGCAGTTTACTTAGCTGTACTAATAACTAACAACAATAACAACAACAATAAAAATCAAGAGAATCACTTACTCCTTCCATTTCACCAATAAATAATTTCAGCTTCTGTTTATTGATTTTACCAATGCTGTTGTAGAATGGTACAGTGGAGGGAAGTGGCACAAGACAATTAACACCTGAAATATACAATTTTATTAATGCTAATTGTAAATTGGCTGAAGCAATATCTGCAATTTTGTGTGCTTACATTTAAATATTTCAGTGTATTTGTGAAATACAGAGATTTTTTACTAACTTTATGGTGAGAAAATATGAAGATTGGCAGCCTGGCGTAACACAGTGGCTGGAGATACAGGTCTTGTAGGCATTTTGCATGCTTGTGTGAAAGTCTGTGTGTTTTCCTTTCTTTTTTGAAGAAGGCTGTGGGTGAAAGCTCAATGTGTAACAGCCTTTTCGTTGTGCCTGTCTGCAACTCAACATGTCACCATTATGGTGGGTAGCAATTTACCCTTTTCGTAATTTGTTTATATTACAACCTGGACTTTCCACTGTTTAATGAATATAATACAATCTTGTTATAAGTGGACAGCAAAGGTTTCTCTCATCTTTGAATATGTAACATTTGTTTGCAAGTGTTCCTTTACTTCAACTGAGAGTTTTAAGCAGAACAGTGCAATATATTATGACCATCAAGCGCACCAGAATATTTGGTTGGTTCACTGGTTGTGATAGCCAAGTTTTGTCTTCGATTATACTCGACTGTGATAAAACACAAATGGCACTCATAAGCCATGAATTTAGATTGTTGTGGTTCAATAAGTATGAGAGAGAACCACATGAACATTGCAGAACTACCACATTTGTGTGGTAAAGGATGAGAGACTGTGTCGCATCTAAGCATGTTTCATGTGGTTTTAAGTTTAATACAAATAAAAGCCCTATATGCTAAACACACTTTTTAAATAAAGTCCATCTACAGAATAACAGAGGAGTTGTCCAGATGAAATAACTTTAGATTCAAAAGTTCCCTTTGATGCCAGTGAGTCATTTTACATCACTGGGCAACTGATCAATTATTTTGTGGCTGCATACTGAAAATCTTTTTAATCCATTGACAGCCTTTGCCACATGTAACAAAGACCTTTTTTGCTGTGCACATCACTATTCTTTTCAAATTGTGATGGCTTATTTATGATGTGTATTTACTTTATACATGCAATTGGACTGCCTACCTCCTTGAAGAGAGACCTAAAAGGTGCCTGTGGATGATCATATATTATTTCACAAGCACATGCTTCTACATTACACTTATTAAATATTTTTGAGTTTCCTTTGAACATTCACATGAGGGAGAAAGAACTCCTGTTTTACATACTAACTCTTTTTACAGAGGAGAGTGTATTAACACATATTTAACTTGTCTATCGCTGCAGGTACTTTATGTTGATACAAGTCATCACACAAGCAATTACCAGTCACTTGCCATTAATATCTTACTGTGGAACACTATACCTCCTTAGTTAGTCTGTTCATCAGAATATTATGAGATTGATGATTATTAATATCTTCAGAATTCTGTAAATCTACTTTGCCTTCTCAATCTCTTAAGCTCTGACAAACTGATTTAGAAGGTGTAGTGCAGCATAATAAGGTATTGATGGAAAGTGACTGGCAATTCCTTACTAAACTCTGCACATATATCTGTTTACATTCTTTTGTGAGAATCTAATTGCCTTGCATACACATACATTTTGTGAAGTTGAGTTTCCCAAGTGGGACTTCAGATAAGCCATTATCACCACTGACACTAAATGTAGCTTCACAAATCTGTAACACAAGTCTCCATCTGCAATCTACTTAATTTAAGTCAAACAGTTGACATCTACAACAGTACTTTCAACATCTCTAACAGAGTTCTGCTTCTCCTCTAATTTTTATTGTATCTCTTTCATTCTATATACTTTGATCAATCACGGACTGTAGTGCATGCAAGTACTCTGAGCATTACACCATTTATAGCAATATCAGGAGAACCAATATTTCAAATATTTCACGAAAGAAAAGTTTTTATCAACAAGTTTTACTTCTCAAGTGGAGGGTCTGAGACTTGGGTGACTGGTTTTGATCACATTTTGCACATGCCTTCTATATAGAAAATTGTATTTTCGATGCTATACATCAAAAGAATGCCTAAAAACAAAATTTTAATATCAGTTGAAGTTCAAAGTTAATCATGTTTGAGTTATATACATTTTTGTGTTTTCATGCTATAGCTTGGGTACCAGTCATCAAATGTGTATCAGAGAGACAGACTACCAAACTGCTGGTCTGTGTCAGATACATAGTCATGGCTTTTTTTCATTCAATATATCTTTTAGGGCATCTGATAATATGATGACAGTTGGAATACCTCTCCTTCCTTTCCTTTAAGTAAAATGCCGGGAAGTGTGATTAATAGTCAAATACATGTAATGTACTGACAGTTATTTTCATTGTGATACATGATGCACTACCACAGGATTTTCGTAAACAATGTTGTGCTCAACTGACCTGCACCGTGAAAGTGATAGCAAGAGAGCCAGGAAGACATGGTGAGAGTAGAAGGAAGACTTGTGGTGGTGGTGGTGGTGGTGGTGGTGGTGGTGGTGGTGGTGGTGGTGAGGGGGGAGGAGAAAGACCGGTGGTGGTGGTGGTGAGGGGGGAGGAGGAAGACCGGTGGTGGTGGTGGTGGTGGTGGTGGTGGTGGTGAGGGGGAGGGGGAGGAGGAAGACCAGTGGTGGTGGTGGTGGTGGTGGTGGTGGTGGTGAGGGGGAGGGGGAGGAGGAAGACCGGTGGTGGTGGTGGTGGTGGTGGTGGTGGTGGTGGTGGTGGTGGTGGTGTGGGGGAGGGGAGAGACCGGTGTGGGGAGGAGAGAGACCGGTGTGGTCGTGGGTTGGGGCACTCAATGACGACAATGAAGTTAACAGCGTCCACACGAAAGTAATACAAATGAATGCAGTTAAAACAGAGAAAATGCGTGAAGAGCAAGTTCGCTTGGGTGCACTGTTATTATGGAGGAGGAAAGTCATGTGTTGCTATGTTGGAGTATGTGGAAGGTTACCACGATTAAGTACGGTATAGTAATTAGAAGAAGAAATACAATAGGAATTTGGGTGCACTATTAAAAGATAAAAATAAATAAATAAAAAAAAACAGTTCCTGGAAAAATCTCTTCCGAACAGGTGGGAGCAAAACAGTTGTTAACTCATCCAACGAAATTAGTGTGTTTAACAGGAGATTTGTAAGATTACCTGTATACATCACATTTTAGCACATAATCAGATCCTTAATTATCACCTGTACTATAATTAACTTATAATATATATGTCTTGCTCTCTTTACAGACTGTTACACGTGAATGTAAACAACAGTGCAGAACTCAAAGTTTAGAGGACAACAAAATGCTGTTTGAAGAATTCTACAATTTAGACCATAATGCACAAACAAGACAGTAAGTTCCATCATGCATGGAAATATATATCAAACACTGGGAGACTACAGAGGCCATTTCGTGCAAACACTGCACATTTAAGTATTTTTTGAGACGAAATGAACAAAAATTCAGGTATCTCAAAAGACTTTGCGCATGGTATACAAAATCACTGTTGGACGTCTGCAAATGCTCCACTCAGGAAAAGGTAAAACAACAGCATGCCCTTTGAAGACAGAAGGAGTAAGCTCCACAAGTGACCTAGCAAACTGCAGGACGTCCCGAAGGTTTTGATAAGAAACCACACTGCCAAGTTAGCATAGCAAGAAAGCCATCTGACATGTTCCACATCCTGGAGGACCTCCTCACTACGGATCAATTGGAATGAAAGTAAATCTAATCTAATCTAATCCATTATTCGAGATATAAGAATGGAAAGTTCTTCCAGGGATCCAATTTGAAAGCCTATAAATTGTACCAACTCTTTAAAGAAGTGGTCATTTTAGGGATTTTAACTGAGATAAACTCACGCCGCAGTGTTGTTCTTCGCCACGTCATTGTAGAAGCATGCCCGGAAAAAGCTAAGTGAAAGATTCGCATGCTATGCACTTTTATTATTTATAAAGGCCGGTTTCGGAACTTTCCTTTGTGTAAGCCCGTGTGCACACGATTCGTGTGTTGATTTTACTGCTCACGTCACTTCTTCATAACTACCATTAATTGTTATCAATACCCATTTGTATTGTGATATAGTGTGGAATTTCGAAAATTCGTGAGAGTCGCAATAAACCAGTATAGTGCACGCAGAAGGCCGTGGCCACTAGATGCACAGTTGGCTGGGGAAGTGTGGGAGAGCGGCAGTGGTGGGTGTCGCTCAGAGCGCTGTAGTAAAAATGCCAAGTGCTAGAGGGGAAGTGCCGTTCAAAATGAAGACTATGGTCACATTTTTTGCAAATATTAAGTTGGGATCCTCCATGCTCATGCTTGCATGGTGACCATTCAAAAAATATACTGTCACCTTTGCTCTTGTTAACATCTAAAAAAGTAATTCACTGAAAATGCAGCGATTTATTTTTGTAACTTTCAGAGAAGCGTCATGAGTGGCAAATTTTTGAGTAAAACCTACATATTTCTCTGGCTGCCAAGTCAAAATTTGCTTCTTTTGCCAAAACACACTGTCTCCCCTCACTAACATGTGAGAGAACTGCAAGAAAATTCTGAAACAGTGCTTCATTAAGTGAGGAACTGAGGGAAATTAAAGCCAGCAGCTTATGAAAAAGCAAATTCTTGGTGCAAAAAAAGCATAATGTCTCAACATACGTTGTTCCAAAACCCATAGTATTTCTCGTTTCACCAGCTACCGACAGCCCTTAAAAATTACATTCTTTCACTGAATAAGTCAGTAGTTATTGGAATAACATGGTAGACCATGAAGTTTTACATAATAATGATACGGTAAAATACTCTCCTCTTTGTGTGCGCTATCATTCGCCAAAATTTCATTTCAATGACTAAAGTTGTGGATATTTCACTCTGGCTTTATCACTGGCGTAACGTGATTGTGAATCAGTGTTCTACGTCAGATCAATTTCCTCAAGATTGGTGACAGATACATGCCTCTACCCAAGTCTAAAGAAAAATTCAGTATCTTAACTAAATTTCATACGCAAAAACATATTATGTAATATGCACAAAACGCATCATAGCGATCTGTTTTTCATTGCACGCTTTTCCGGATTTTGCGCTATGCCTTATTTTCACGTAAATATCGCAATAACTATGACCATTAACGAAATTATGGGCGCATCATGAACCTAACATATAGAGCTATAAGAAAAAAATTATTTTTTTTACCAAATAGTTTGTGTAAAATCATTTGAGAAAGACTGTAGGGTGCGTGCCATGATTCTGTCATCCCTGACAGACCAAAAGGTGGAAAACTCTTATACTATGTCAGCAAAAGTATCCGGACACCACAAAAAACATACGTTTTTCATATTACGTGCATTGTACTGCCACCTACTGCCAGGTACTCTATATCAGTGCTCTTAATAGTCATTAGACATTTAGAGAGAGCAGAATGGGGCACTCCGTGGAACTCACGGACTTCGAACGTGGTCAGGTGATTCCGCATCACTTGTGTCATAGGAATGTATGTGAGATTTCCACACTCCTAAATATCCCCCTACGTCCACCGTTTCTGATGTGATAGGAAAATGGAAACGTGAAGGGACAGGCACAACACAAAACCATACAGGCCGACCACGTCTGTTGACTGACAGAGATGCCGACAGTTGAAGAGGGTCGTAATGTGTAATAGGCAGACACCTATCCAGACCATCACACAGGAATTCCAGACTGCATCAGGATCCACTGCAAGAACTGTGACAGTTAGGAGGGAGGTGGGAAACTTAGATTTCATGGTCGAGTGGCTGCTCATAAGCCATACATCATGCCAGTAAATGCCAAACGACGCCTCAATTGGTGTAAGGACCATAAAGATTTGACGATTGAACAGTGGAAAAACGTTGTATGGAGTGACGAATCACAGTACACAATACGGAGATCCGATGGCAAGGTGTGGGCAATGTGAATGCTCAGTGAATGTCATATGGCAGTGTGTATAGTGCCAACAGTAAAATTCGGATGCGGTGGTGTCACGGTGTGGTTGTGTTTTTCACGGAGAGGGCTTGCACCCCTCATTTCACATGGCACTATCACAGCACAGGCCTGCATTGATGTTTTAAGCACCTTCTTGCTTCCCACTGTTGAAGAGCAATTCGGGGATGGCGACTGCACCTTTCAACGTGATCGAGCACCTGTTCATAATGCATGGCCTGTAGCGGAGTTGTTACATGACAATAACATCTCTGGCCTGCACAGAGTCCTGACCTGATTTCTGTAGAACACCTTTGGGATGTTTTGGAATGCTGATTTTGTGCCAGGCCTCACCGACCAATATCGATACCTCTCTTCAGTGTAGCACCGTGAAGAACACGCTGCCATTCGCCAAGAAACCTTCCAGCAACTGAGTGAACATAGCTATCATCAAGGCTAAGGGTGGGCCAACACCATAGTGAATTCCAGCATTACCGATGGAGGATGCCATGAACTTGCAAGTCATTTTCAGCCAGGTGTCCGGATACTCTTGATCACATAGTGTATACTAAGATGTACCTCTATCTCTGTTATACACTTCACATATCTGATATGTCTGATAAACAATTATTTCTTGACTGTTAAAAGTCTCCAGCCCTGATACAGTGTCTACTTTAGGACCATGTACTATAGCCACAGTAGCCCAACCATTACTATACTCCATTCTTCATACTAATAGCAATATTATCGATAGCTTTTAGACTGTAAGGTGATAACATCTTCTCCTCTTATAATAAAGAGGTATGCTCTGTCTATGTGTATTCTGCTGCTCGATGACTGACGCCCTCTGAGAAACATTACTTACCTAACCGCAAGCTGCAACATACTTTTATATACATCTTCGATAGAAAAGTGTACTAAGCTTATCTGCGATACTTAAGTAGACAGCATTAAAGGAGCCAGTGCGGCTGGCTGGCCGTACTAATGTTACTTGCACCCAGCCACACTATAATTTATTTCCGGTCCCAATAAGAGAGCAGAAGCCGGAAGTTGCAGTTAGATAAGTAATGTTTCTCTTACGACGGCATCATCAGTCGTTGAGCAGCAGCACGTGTAGCAGCATTTACACAGACAGATACTGATTTGTTGTTATAGGAGGAGAAGGTGTTTGCGCCTTGCAGTCTATAAAGCTATTGATAATATTGCTATTATTATGAAGAATGGATTAGGTACCCAAGTGATTTTGCATGGCCCTTCAGTCTTTTGTGGGTGTGTACTGAATTTCATGCTTATGAACGCACACACTAATGGACATGGTAATGGTTGGGTTACTGTGGCTTAGTAAGTAGTCCTACAGTAGACACTGTAGCAGGTCTGCTTATCAGATATTTCATATATGTTCAATGTACAACAGAGATAGAGGTACATCTTAT
The DNA here is from genome assembly GCF_023898315.1 of Schistocerca nitens. NCBI lineage: Eukaryota > Metazoa > Arthropoda > Insecta > Orthoptera > Acrididae > Schistocerca > Schistocerca nitens. The sequence continues at coordinate 1,007,794,681 of NC_064614.1, forward strand.
ATCTTTACAATGCCGTTGGTTCTTAGGATGAGGAATCATTGTAAATTAATGAGTCAGAGTCTGTGTTGGTAGGGGTTAAAGGAGCTCTTAAATGTAGCAAGGTTAAAGTTGTTGGTGATGCGACACATTATTATAGAAATAAAAATGAATTACCTACCCTTTCCTTATCTCCAGCCCTGCTACAATGTCTACTTTAGGATCGCATACTACAGCCACAGTAACCCAACCATTACCGTGCCCATTAGCGTCTGCATCCGTAAATGTGAAATTCAGCACGCATCCGCAAAAGACTGAAGAGCCATGAAAAATCACTTGGGCACTTAGTCCATTCTTCGTGCTAATAGCTAGCTTCGTGCTAGTAGCTTTATAGACTAAGGCGGGACCGCCTTCTCCTCCTATAATAACGAGGAAGACCTACACCTAGCGCGACGAGTTCTTCGTATCAAAACCACTTATCTCTGCAGTTGCGAAATCAAAAAGTTACCCTTGGCAGACTGTTGTAAATAGTGAAGGAGAATATATTTTTGATGATCAAAATCTCTGTTATCTGTATCTGTTGTGTTTATTAAATTTATGGAAAAATGTTATCGACTTATGCACCAATCCAATACTTGGTATCCACGAGATTAAAACAACATTACAGATCCACATGTAGTAATTAGCTTTAATAGCCTATCCAGACCATGTGAAAATCCATCACCTGTATCTATGGCAAAGAAAGGTAACCTATTAGAAATGTGTTGATATAATCCTGAACACTATCAAACCAGTTATGGGAACCAAAAGATAAAGTGATGTGACAACGTGATGATTAATCATTGCAAAACATTCTTTTTGCCTGATTACCAGTGACAAAATAAGCATTTGCAAAGATTTTGCTTCTTTTTTCCTTCTCTTCATAAAAATCTGCATTCTGAGGGTTACAGCATTTTTGCTGGCAGGTATTTAAATAATGTTTCTTATTTCAAGGAGAGGTGAGTAGATTTCCAAAAATGACATTTTCACAATTTATTTGTTAGTATTTAATTGGTAAAATACTAATTTTTTGTACTTTTGGCATAAACATGGATTTTTGGTTGGTAATGGTGTTAAATTATAAATTTATGGTTAAATAAATGAACAATTATTTTTTATTTAATTTTTTTAAAGCTCTGACTCTTCCTGCTGGTTTGCAGCAGTCACTGACTGTTCTCTTTCAGTAAACACTGAGGTCATGGAACAAAAATTATATAAGTTAAAATTATTTTAATTTTTTGGTGACTGTCACTTTTTAAGCATATACTTTAACTTGTCAGAAGTACTTTTTTGTGAGAAATATTTGCCATCATTCATTAATTTTCTTTGAATTTATTTAATTAATATAGTTTCAGAATATGAATAAACCTGGCAGACACCGTATATCACACTGGACTTATCTTGAGGATCAGTTTTTATCCAGTGATATGTCTTCTTGAATTGCCTCAACCCTGGGCATTTCAGCATTTTGATCCAGATGAAGTTCATTAAGTAAATGCCTAATCATAAACATAGACGAAAAATTGAACAGAAAGCTACTTACTTTCAGTCAATAAAGAGTAAGTATCAGAACGACAATAAGTGACAATGGTGGAGTCAGCAATAATCATTCAACAATGTCAAAATGACTGAATGATTCCACTCACAACTGAAGGTGCTCAGGATCAGGGAATTCTAATTGTCATTCCCAGAGGGTAGTAAAGATAGTTACAGACTGTTTATAAAGATGGCTGGAGATAGGTGTAAGTGTGAAATTGAAGTAACAGTGCGTGCATGTGATTAGTATTTGATTTTTGCAATCATAACCGGTTACGGAATATTTTGCACAGTATTTTTACCTAACATGTAAGTAACTAACCGCTAAAGTGTTTCAGGTTAAATTCAAATGATTTTTAATCAATGGGCATCACATCCTTTCAGTAAAATGAAATGCAGTCTCTAAAATTTGACGATGTTACCTCCTCCTTCACCTAGGGAACTTCAACGCTCAACTACACACACGCAATGATAAAAACCTTGTGTTATTTGTGTAGGACTGATTTAATCCACAACAATATGTGAAGGAGTTTTAAATGATGAACAGAATAAGTGGTCTATTCCGAATGTATTTTAAAAAAATATGGTATAATGCTTGTTTTCACTTTGGCGTAGCCCGTGAGATGTCTGCACATGTACCCCCAGAAGTAGAGTTGCCCTCCAGGGTATGCCCACCTCCGTTGTACACCACAGTTTTAGTCAGCCATTAAAAGTACCACAGATTGGTTTCACTCAGAAAAATGAATGGATAACCCACTCAACTAAAACACCAAAGAGTGGTTTCAGCTGAAAGAACAAACACATGGTTAAACCAACAGAAGAACTACACAATGATTATGCTTGAAAAAGTACAATGAAGACTTCAGTCAATATGCAGGACTACAACGTAATGTGTTGACTGTTTTCATTTGGTTGCTCCCAAAGAGTGATTCACTTGAACAAAATTAATGAATAATACTCTGACCAATACGCAAAACACAACCTCATCAGTCCCTCAGTTCAAGAGTTGTGCATCCAGAAGTGGAAAAGTCCACAGAGAATGTTATTTGATCTACACGGAAGCACCAAAGAAACTGGTATATCCATGTGTATTCAAATACAGAGAGATGAAACACGCAGAATACGGCACTGCTGTCGGAAATACCTACATAAGACGACAAGTGTCTGGCGCAGTTGTTAATCGGTTACTGCTGCTACAATTGTATGTTATCAAGATTTAACCGAGTTTGAACTTGGTGTTATAGTCTGTGACTAGCAATGGGACAAAGCATCTCCGAGGTAGTGATGAAGTGGGAATTTTCCCATAGGATCACTTCACAATTTTACTGTGAATATCAGGAACCCAGTAAAACATCAAATCTCCGACATCACTGCAGCCGGAAAAAGAACCTGCAAGAACAGGACCAACAACGATTGAAGAGAATCATTCAACATGACAGAACCCTTCTGCAAATTACAGCAGATTTCAATGCTGGGCCATCAACAAGTGTCAGTGTGCCAACCATTAAACATAACATCGATATCGGCTTTCGGTGCCGAAGGCCTACTCGTGTACCCTTTATGACTGCACGGCAAAGCTTTACACCTGGCGAGGGCCCGTCAACACCGACATTGGCCTGTTGATGACTGGAAAGATGTTGCCTGGTCAGAAGAGTCACCTCAAATTGTATCGAGCAGATGGACATGTACAGGTATGGAGCCAACCTCACGAATCCATGGGCCCTGCATGTCAGCAGGGGACTATTCAAGCTGATGGAGGTTCTCTAATGTTGTGGGGCGTGTGCAGCTGGAGTGATATTGGACCTCTGAAATGTCTACATACAACTCTGACAGGTGACACATACATAAGCATCCTGTCTGATCACCTGCATCCATTCATGTCCATTGTGCATCTGACAAACTTGTGCAATTCCAGCAAGACACTGTGACACCCCACACATCCAGAATTGCTACAGAGTGGCTCCAGGAACACTCTTCTAAGTTTAAACACTTCCGCTGGCCACCAAACTTCCCACACATGAACATTATTGAGCATATCTGGGATGCCTTGCAACATGTTCAGAAGAGTCCTCCACCTCCTCGTACTCTTAAGGATTTGTGGACAGCCCTGCAGGATTCATGGTGTCAGTTCCCTCCAGCATTACGTCAAACATTACCTGAGTCCATGCCATGCCACACTGCGGCACTTCCGCATGCTTGTGGGGGCCCTACACATTATTAGGCAGGTGTACCAGTTTCTTTGGCTCTTCAGTGTAGTCTGAAGATATACATTAGTAAAAGTGAGGAGGCTAAAAACATAATGGACATCTTTTGGGCCATCATTAATAAAAGCAAGATGAAGGAGATAGGAAAGTCAGCAGGTGGGTGTCCTGGAGCTATGTAAGTGACAGAAAATGTCCTACCCACAGCTGTCCCACTCCTAATCCATCACACTCAAGAGCACCAACTATTCAACAAAGTGTGACATCCTGAATAGAAAACTGGGTAGGGCAGAAAGGACATAAAATAAATCTAAAAGTGATTAAAACAATCAAATAGGGATGAACAACTAGCTTGGTCAAGAAGGTACGCCCCATATCAACCACCATGGCCTACTCCGCAGGTAGATTAAAACATTGCCAATGTTAGAGGCAATGAATCCAGAATTCCAAACTTAGCACAGATGGCAAGGAGGAGGCCACCAAGATACGAGTTACTGTCTATAAGGCCCGACAACTACACTGTAAGGGTAGCTCATCATACAAAAGGAAACTATGGCATAACTCGGTATGATTGAAGCAGAGACGGCGTAAGATTGTGGATGCCTTCTGCGTGAAGTGGAAGGAAGAGCACCGTGCTGCATCAGCCTCCTCGATTGTACGGAGTTTATTAGATGGGCCAGTAGCCCACCAGATGTTACTTTTTCAAGTGAGTAGATATCTCATTTGCACCCACAAATCTGCACCTGGGTCGCAAAGCAAATTGGGAGCGAGTAAGAGCTTCTCTAGTCAAACGGTCAGCCAGTTCATTCTCTGGGGCACTCATATAACGTGGGACCCAGAGAAAGACAAATGAGCAGACAGCATGATGAAGGTCTGTGACAAGGTCTTGACTAGAGCAGACCAAAGGGTGACAGGGATAGCATCAGTCAATAGCTCCGAGACTGCCCACTGAATCAGTACATATTAAAACACAGTCAAGGGAGTCTTGTTTGATAAAATGGGGGTTCTGTTGATGGGTGTCAGCTCTGCCATAAACACAATACGTGTTCCTGGCAGTGAATGGTGTTCCATACCAGCAGGTGAAGTAGAAGTGTATCCCCCCTAATCCACAATTTTAGAGCTGTCAGTGTGAAAGATGGTAGCACCATGGTACCCTTGAACTGGACATAAAAGATGCCGGAAGGTCTTGGGGTTGACAAAGACTCTAGGACCTTGGAAGAGTGTGTGCGAGAAAAATCGGGGAGCACAATACAGGGAAGGAAGATGGAGATCCAGGCTGACTGAAGCAAGACTCAGTCTATCTGGTAGTCGCACACTAGAACAGTTATCAGGGAGATGACACCCCTCGTATGTAAAGAGAACGAGATATGTGGGATTATCAGGGAATTGCTGAATAGCGATTGCATAAGAAACCAAGAGCTGGTACTGTTTTCTGAAGGGGGAAAATCCCAGCTTCAGCAAGGAGACTGTCTACGGGACTAGTCCGAAAGGCACTGGTGGCAAGACGCACTCCACAATGATGGACTATGTCCAACAGTTTTAAAATTGAAGGATACACCGAGCCATAAACCTGGGAACCACAGTCCAGTCAGGACAAAACCACGGCTAGATAAATACAGATAAGAGTGCCACGATCCACACCCCAAGGCATCCAGGCAAGGAATAAGACAGCGTTAAGCTTCCGGATGCAGTTGGTTTTCAGATGACGAATATGTGGCAGCCAAGTCAGCTTTTCACCAAAAAGGAGGCCCAAGAAAAGAGACTATGCTGCAAGTAAAGATACTGGGTACCAAAGTAGAGTTATGGGTCAGGATGGATCATTGTATGATGACAGAAATGCATGAACCATGATTTTGTAGGAGAGAATTGGAAACCTTGGGAAAGAACCCATGTAGAGACCCACCGGATGGCCTACCAAATGGGTGCTGCACCAAATACAAAAATCGTTTACATACATCAAATGAGAGATCAAAGGCCCAAAAGAGGCCACTGACCCACTGATGGTGATGGGGAAAAGAAATACTCCACACACAGACAGCCTTATGGGTCACCATTCTCTTGGACCTGTGGGTAGCTGAGTGAAGTACCAACTAACTTAACAACCGGTGGGATAAAAACTGACAAAAATCAGTAGAGGGTCTTCGAAGCCCCCAGTTATGGCAGTTGATTAAAATATGACAGAGCCATGCAGTGTCATTTGCCTTATGCTGGCCAAAAAGGACTGTAATGAGGTGTTGGTGTTTACAAAAAACCTGTCTCATTGCAGTTTCCAACTTAACCCGACAGTCAATTGTGAATCATGCTTCCTGGAAACTACACTGACAGTGTGACAAAAGGCTCCCAAGATTAGAGAACCTAGCATTACCTGTGGGCAACCATCCTTTCAAGCAGCTTACAGAATATGTGGGTCAGGATAATTAGTTGGTAATTATCAAGAGATGTTGCGTTCTTGCCTGGCATAAGGACTGGTACAACTATGCACCTTGCAAGGCACCTTGCAGCCAAAGAGTGTTGAAGATCCCGAGGAGATGTTCTCTGAAGGCAACATTTATGGGTTAGCTCATTTGATTTTGAATTGAATTAGTAGGTCCTAAGTGGAGAAGGTGTTGTGGGATGAAACAAGAGCCTCAAGTAATTCCCAGTCAGTGAAGGGTTCATGATACGATTCAGCTCAGTGGGGAGTGAAACATAATGGGATGTCCTCAACCTGTCACTTCTGCAGTACAAAGGTAGCACTTTTTTGCAGATGCAAACTACAGAAGACGAGGAATACTGGTGGTATATTTCCAATGGGTGACAGTAGCACCCATTGTAATTCCACTGAATGATCAAGTGACTGGGGGCCAGGTTAGGTGTGAGAGGGCCGATAATGCTGCAAGATCACAGCCTGTCACCAATTGGGATGGAAACACATCCATTAATATCCAGTCCAAATGTGATTGTTAGGGGTATCTGGTGACACCAGAGGAGTTTTCTCCTGATTTTTATCCTTCTCCTTCGTAACCTATGGTGGGAAAGGTTCATTCAAGGGGCTATCTGCATTCAAAGTAGGGCACAGATGAAGGATGGACAGCCCTGGAACACACAGGCCATGGCTCCTTCAGCCACTGTTTGGAGTTGGGCCTATATTCTGCAGGTTGCTTGGAGAGGGATCCCAAGAGGGAGCTCTGTCACCAGTAGATGCTGAAGGAGGAGAATGCTTCTCTGTCTGTGTGCAGGAAGTGGTTCCCAAAGAAGGTACCATGGGAACCACAAGAGAGGAGGGTGGTGGAATACCTGGTTTGGGGAAGCCTGAGATGGGAGTCATGACATTAGTGCAATTGATTAATTGATTGTCATATCCACAGGATGCAGGCACACATATTTCTTCCATACCTTAATATACGACTGATGGTCGATAGATGCGTATTCCTTTATATTCTGTTCTTTTTGAAAATCGGGCATACTGTCAAAAATGGAGGGTGATGTTCTGCACAATTCACTTAAAGTTGCATGTTCAAGAGGACTACCTTCATGGAGGGATCGTCCACAGTTGGCACATTTTGGTTTTGCCAAGCAAAGCGATAGTATATGCCCAAATCGTAAAAGCATCTCATCTCATAGGCAGTGGGATATTCGGTTTCAAATCACAACTGTACATCATGAACTTAACCTTCTCCAGGAGGACATTCCCTTCAAACACTACTAAAAAGAAACCTATATCTGTATGATTATCCATGGGCACCTTTTTACACACATGATAAAATGGACGCCTCCCCACTGGAGATTAGTACAGAGCTTCTCATCTGTTTGGAGTGTCATCTGTGTGGAAGATGATTTCTTGGACCATGTTCAATGTTTTGTGTGGGGCAAAGGACACAGGTATGTCACCTATACTCTGTTTATAATAAGAATAAACCAAATGTAAACATTATGCCATGTATTCTTCCACATTTGCTTGAATCTCATTAGGTTTTGTTTTGCATGGAGCGTAAGCCAAACTGTGTCCAGTACAGTCACCTACGATCATAATGATACATTTTATACTGTGTTACATGCACACAGACTGAGCGATAATGTGGGACAATGGCTTTACTGATGCATTAAACTTGGAAAGCCCTTGCCAGCCAGCTGGTCCAACTAACCTGCAATTATGTGAGCAGTTGCAGTTCAAACATAAGAAGAGACGAGAAAAGAAATAAAATAGGTTCAAATGTCATTTATTTTTAAAGAGAATGAAATAATATCTGGCAAAACTCCAGCACTACTGCACGCTCCTTAGGTGACCAGGCGGAAATCATGAAATGCTCTCGTTCTCACCTAACATAGTATTCTAATTACAAACAACATAAACACAGGGTAATCGTTCTGAGTGAACTGTGTCTGATGCAAAAGCTTACTGCAGGCATTTCACTGTACTGTTTAATACTGAAGCCACTGAAGTTATTAATTAGTGTCAGTTGTCGGGTAATCTCTTAGCTCCTTAATTATCTGAATCCGAGAAATACATTTCCGTTCTGAAACTGTCATCTGCTGTGTTGATAACAAGTCAACAACAGAACTCACGAAGCCAACCAGATATCGCATTTTCTCCTCTTTTATGACATGCCGTTTTATATCCTGCCAGCATTCGGCAGTTGCATGTGAAACAGCTGCAAGTGTTAGTTCCAGTATGTGTGGCAATTTAACAGTTTTGTTATTTCTCATGACAAATCCCTTAACCCGGCTCTATATCAGTTCTGTTGGGTTCATATCATAATGGTATAATGGCACATGTAAAAATGCAGCATTTGTACAGTGTGCTTGACACTGTGGAAACAATTTTTTTTTTTCATGTTTTTATGACGTTATCGCTCTGGTTTGTGTGCAACTACATCTGTGGTACAAAACATGGACATAGGCCAAATAAAGGGTATTTGGTTTTTCATTTTTGCCCCAAAAAATTAAATTGTTATATTTTCGTAATTTAAGCAACCTTTATTACCAATCTTTCATAAAATATTGATAATTAAGAATTTATGATTCTTTTGCTCATTTTTTTTATTACAGAGGGGAATCAGCCCTCTGACGAACGTGCTGAGCTACTGTGCCAACCTCTGGGTTATCAGTCTACCACACTACCAATTCCGCTATACATGGAATGTACATTTGTCTGTCAACTATATCAAATACAGCCCTCGGAAAACTTCAAAGCTGATTTTTTCTGTAAATTTGTGAAAAACATTAAAAGCAATCTATTTCTCAGTGCTTTTTAACCATGTTCCACATGCGTGTTTCATTGTGGAACAGGAAACAGCCTCTCACATTTCCATACTGCGTATTAGCAGCACTACAATTGGAGCACAACAGTATAGAGACTGTGACTGTACATGATGTTTTAAATAAAAACTACATAGCTAAATGCAGATTAAGGAAAATGTTGATAGCTGTTAATACATAAAAATATCTTGAAATTTCATTAACCATAACTTAGTAATAATATATCCAATGTATAAGTAGGACCTACTTCCAAGAGCATAACACCACCAGTGTACACGTGCTGCAGCTTTTGACGAATCATCACATTTGTGTTTCTTTATATCAGGTTTATTATTATGACGAACAGAGAATAGACTATCACATGTCTGAAGAACTGTAGTCTTGGCAGCAGAGGAAGTTTTAATTAATAATAAACCATTTTGCTATTTCCCCTGTGACTCAACTTCCACATTGGATTCAATGTTTTTGACAAAAAACAATGCTTCCATTGCAGGAAGAGGTTTCCTTTCAGTCTAAGTACAGACCAGGTATTAATTAAAGTGTTTTGCACATAGACAACTGGCTTGTCCTCCTTCCACTGCATAGTAGGGAAAGAAACATCATGGGATTATACCTATCTGCATTAGAGTAACCATTCCCACCTGGAGAAACTGCTGGAATCTTGTGGCTTCCAGCGAAAGAAAGTTTAATTCTCTAAATGTGCAAATTTTTTGTCGTAGTACCTTCCACTCCGAATGGGACTCTCCCCAAGGGTGTCATCCAGCCATAGCAATGGCTACTTGGCTAGTAAACTGTTGCCCACAGCCCCCGCGCTCAGTCATAATGGTCACATACTCCTTGACTTGGTGGAGAGTTTCCAGCTAAGACACCAATAGCATGATGCCTTTGTGGTCCGAGGGCACCACAATGCAGGTACTTGATTACTGTCCCCTTACCCCCCACCCCCACCCCAAAGGAATGCCTATAATGCTGAGTTTTGGGTTTATAATCCATTCATTATAGGAATAAACCTGATGCACACAAACACAAATGCAATGCTTGATAGGTTCCCGGGAATTAAGACGGAAAATATTGTAGAAACCACACAATATTTCAGCGAGACAACTGCCGGCCATCTTCAGGTGCTACTGTCCCGTCACTGAGAAGCTCGCCAACTTATATGCTGGCTTTCTAGAACAGTGCAGGGGCCAGCAGGGCACAACGTCATCGAAGACCAATCGTAGACAGCGTTGAATACCAGAGCTCTCTGCTGGAGAAACGGATCGCGGACTGTGGAAGCGCGTCGCGGCGCACGAAAATGCGGCTGGGAGTGATAGACCCCGCTCGCACGCGCGAGGTGTTGGCGCGCGATTTAAGCATCTGCGCTAAGGCTTCCCATCTGTGTTGGTGCGGTTGCTAATCTGTGGCTGACGATTCCTTAGTGCCGCCAAGGCTGGCTCCCAGGCTTTGCTCAGGTGAAAGCCCATGTCTGTTTATTAAGTCACTGTTTATACATATTTCAACCGCCTCATTGATGATGGAGTCCCAGTATGTGCAAGCATGCAAGAGGAACTTTGTTTCTTCATAATTCATGCCGTGTCCCATGTCAAGGCAGTGTTCAGCAACCGCAGATTTCTCTGGTTGACCCATCCTCGTGTGACGTTTATGTTCATCGCATCTGTCTTTGACCGTACGACACGTCTGGTCAATATAAGATTTCCCACATTGGCAAGGGATTTTGTATATTCCTGGTCTCCTCAGGCTGAGGTTGTCTTTGACAGAGCCCAGCATTGATTGCACTCGTGCTGGAGGCCGGAAAACACATTTAATCCGGTATTTCTTGAAAATTCTGCCCATCTTAAAAGGCACGCCACCAACATACGGTAGAAAAACCAACCCCGTGGTGTTCCCTGGTTCTTCAAGCTGTTCTTGAGGTTTGGAGCATGCTGGTCGAAATGCATTCCGGATCTGCTTCTCGGAGTACCCGTTCTGGGCAAACACAGAGCGGAGATGGCTAAGCTCTGCTGATAAGCTGTCCTGATCTGAGATGGCTCTAGCCCTATGCACTAGCGTCTGTAATACACCGCTGTGCTGTGAGGGCTGATGACAGCTCGTAGCTTGTAAATACAAGTCTGTGTGCGTAGGCTTCCGGAACACACTGTGACCCAAGGAGCAGTCTCCTTTTCTACGAACCAAAACATCCAGAAACGGCAGCTCACCATCTTTTTCTACCTCCATGGTGAAACAGATGCTTGGATGGAGGGAGTTCAGATGTTCCAGGAAAGAAGGAAGCGTTGCTGTCCCATGCGGGTCACAGTGTGTTCCAGAAGCCTACGCACACAGACTTGTATTTACAAGCTACCAGCTGTCATCAGCCCTCACAGCACAGCGGTGTATTACAGACGCTAGTGCATAGGGCTAGAGCCATCTCAGATCAGGACAGCTTATCAGCAGAGCTTAGCCATCTCCGCTCTGTGTTTGCCCAGAACGGGTACTCCGAGAAGCAGATCCGGAACGCATTTCGACCAGCATGCTCCAAACCTCAAGAACAGCTTGAAGAACCAGAGAACACCACGGGCTTGGTTTTTCTACCGTATGTTGGTGGCGTGCCTTTTAAGATGGGCAGAATTTTCAAGAAATACCGGATTAAATGTGTTTTCCGGCCTCCAGCACGAGTGCAATCAATGCTGGGCTCTGTCAAAGACAACCTCAGCCTGAGGAGACCAGGAATATACAAAATCCCGTGCCAATGTGGGAAATCTTATATTGACCAGACGTGTCATACGGTCAAAGACAGATGCGACGAACATAAACGTCACACGAGGATGGGTCAACCAGAGAAATCTGCGGTTGCTGAACACTGCCTTGACACAGGACACGGCATGAATTATGAAGAAACAAAGTTCCTCTCGCATGCTTGCACATACTGGGACTCCATCATCAATGAGGCGGTCGAAATATGTATAAGCAGTGACCTAATAAACAGAGACACGGGGTTTCACCTGAGCAAAGCCTGGGAGCCAGCCTTGGCAGCACTAAGGAATCGTCAGCCACAGATTAGCAACTGCACCAATTGCAGATGGGAAGCCTTAGTGCAGATGCTTAAATTCGCGCGCCAACACCTCGCGCGCACGAACGAGGTCGGTCATTCCCGGCCGCATTTTCGCACACCGCGACGCGCTTCCGCAGTCCGCGATCCGTTTCACCAGCAGAGAGCTCTGGTATTCGACGCTGTCTACGATTAGTCTTCGATGACGTTGTGCCCCTCTGGCCCCTGCGCTGTTCTAGAAAGCCAGCATATAAGTTGGCGAGCTTCTCAGTGACGCAACAGTAGGACCTGAAGATGGCAGGCAGTTGTCTCTCTGAAATATTGTGCGGTTTCTACAATATTTTTCGGCTTAATTCCCAGGAACCTATCAAGCAGATGCAGCGCCAGGAAAGCCTCAAACAGCACACAAATGCAATGATTGGTCAGAAGCTGTAGTATATGTGCACTAGTGTTACGCTCTTTGAAGTAGGTCCTACTTATGTATTAGATATCTTATTATTAAGTACTTTAAATGAAACTTCTAAGATATTCAAATGCATTAACAGCCATTAACGTTTCTCTTAATCATGCTTTAGCTATGTAGTTTGTATTCCAAAAATCGTGTACAGTCAGAGCTTCTGCAGTGTTGTGCCTTCGCTTGTCACCCTGTTGGCTGGTTGGATGGTTTAAAAGAGGGGGGGAAGGAACCAAACTGCGAGCCCAATGAGTCTGGTTACTGAAGAGTCCGTCGCAGGGCAGCCAAAGAAGGGCAGCCCACCATGATGTGGGGCACTGTCAACCGGGTGCCGCACCGACACTGAGGTGGGTCATCACGGTGCAGTAAGTAGCCGTGTGTCACCCAAGCATGGCCAATGGGGAGCGGTCGGAGAACCACAGAGCACCTGCAAGAGGACCGCATGGAAGTCTTTCACAATTCGGAGTCTTCTTAATAGCACGAAGTTTGGTGTGCGCACTGAGATTATGCCATTCCGTCTCCTAAAGCCGCAAAACCTTACGGTGTAGTACCGAATGCAGGCCAGTTGCGGAGAAGCCAATCTCCATAAGCGGTTTCTGCGTAGCCTGTTTGGCCAGCCTGTCAGCAAGTTCGTTGCCTGGGATTCCGACGTGTCCTGGGGTCCAGACAAACACCACTGAACGACTGGACCATTCCAGGGCATAGATGGGCTCCTGGATGGTCGCTACCAAAGGATGACGAGGGTAGTACTAGCTGCTCAAGAAGTCAGTACACAGAAGTAACGACTCTCCAGGGCATGAATGGATGTGCTCAAGAGCATGAGATATAGCCACCAGCTCGGCAGTGAAAACACTGCAGCCTTCGGGCAAGGAGTGCTGTTCAATATGTCCTCTATGGACATACACGAAGCCGATGTGAATAGTCTAGTGGGATTAAGACTCTCAACAATGGTGCCCCCTGCAGACTTAAAGGAACGAGCATATGGCATAGGTTCTCAGATACGACAGTGCCTTGAGGACTGCTTAAGTAATAGAACTCAATATGTTGTCCTATATGGCAGTGTTCATCAGAGGCAAGGATATCATCTGGAGTGTTCCAGGGAAGTGTGACAGGACAGCTATTATTTTCTATACATATATAAGATCTAGCAGACAGAGTGGGCAGCAACCTGCTGTTTGCTGATGAAGCTGTGGTGTATGGGAAGATATCATCGTTTAGTGACTGTTGGAGGATACAAGATGACAGACAATATTTCTAGTAGCTGTGATGAATGGCAGCTAGTTCTAGATACAGGAAAATTAGCCTTGGGAGAGCCAACCCTGACAAAACTCTACCGTCTGGTGAGCAAGTTGTACGAGACAGATGAAATACCCTCAGACTTCAAGAAGAACATAAAAATTCCAATCCCAAACAAAGCAGTTGTTGTCAGGTGTGAAAATTACCAAACCATCAGTTTAATATGTCACGGCTACCAAATACGGACACACATTCTTTACAGACAAATGGAGGAACTGGTAGAAGCCAATTTTGGGGAAGATCAGTTTGGATTCTGTAGAAATGTTGGAACACATGAGGCAATACTGACCCTACGACTTATCTTAGAAGATATTCAGGAAAGGCAAACCTACATTTCTAGCATTTGTAGACTTGGAGAAAGCTTTTGACAATGTTGACTGGAATACTTTCTTTCAAATTCTGAAGGTGGCAGGGGTCAAATACAGGGACCAAAAGGCTATTTACAATTTGTACAGAAACCAGATGGCAGTTATAAGAGTCGAGGGGTATGAAAGGGAAGCAGTGGTTGGGAAGGGAGTGAGACAGGGTTGTAGCCTATCCCCGATGTTATTCAATCTGTATATTGAGCAAGCAGTAAAGGAAACAAAAGAAAAATTTGGAGTAGGTATTAAAATTCATGGAGAAGAAATAAAAACTTTGAGGTTTGCTGATCACATTGTAACTCTGACAGAGACAGTAAAGGACCTGAAAGAGCAGCTGAATGGAATGGACAGTATCCTGAAAGGAGGAGATAAGGTGAACACCAACGAAAGCAAAACGAGGATAATGGAATATAGAGAATTAAATCAGGTGATGCTGAGGGAATTAGATTAGGAAATGAGACACAAAGTAGTAGATCAGTTTTGCTTTTTGGCGACCAAAATAACTGATGATGGTCGAAGTAGGGAGGATATAAAATGTAGACTAGCAATGGCAAGAAAAGTGTTTCTGTAGAAGAGAAATTTGTTAACATCTAGTATAGATTTAAATATCAGGAAGTCTTTCCTCAAAGTATTTGTATGGAGTGTAGCCATATATGGATGTGAAACTTTGACGATAAACAGTTTAGACAGGAAGAGAATAGAAGATTTCGAAATGTGGTACTACAGAAGAATGTTGAAGATTAGATGGGTAGATCACATAACTAATGAGGAGGTACTGAAAAGAATTGGGGAGAAGAGGAATTTGTGGCACAACTTGCCTAGAAGAAGGGATCAGTTGGTGGGACATGTTCTGAGGCATCAAGGGATCACCAATTTAGTATTTAAAGGCAGCGTGGAGGGTAAAAATCGTAGAGGGAGACCAAGAGGTGAATACACAAAGCCGATTCAGAAGGGTGTCAGTTGCAGTAGGTACTTTAAGATGATGGAGCTCGCACAGGATGGAGTAACATGGAGAGCTGCATCAAACCAGCCTCTGGACTGAAGACCACGACCACGACACTATGGTTTTTCATTTCATGAAGTGTACAATTTTACATTTATGAACATTTAAAGTAAGTTACCAATCCCTACACCACTTTGAAATCTCATCAAGGTCTGACTGAACAGGTATGCAGCTTCTTTCAGATAGTACTTCAATGTAGATAACGACATCACCTGTGAATAGTCTGATGTTACTACTAATATTGTCTGTAAGGCCATACACCACGAACACCAAGGGTCCCAACATACTGTCCTGCCACAAATCCGAAGCTACTTCTACATCTGATGATGATTCTCCATCCAAAATAACATTCCGTGTTCTCCCTACCAAAAACTCCTCAATCCAGTCACAAATTTCACTTGATCGAACTGCATAGGTGTGGTAAAGAGTCAAATGCTTTTCGGAAATCAGGAAATACTTTATCTACCTGACTATCTTGATCCAAAGCTTCCAGTGTGCCATGTGAGAAAAAAAGCAAGTTGAGTTTCACGTGATCAATGTTTTTAAGAATCGATGCTAGTTGGCATGGAAGAGATCATTCTGTTCTTGATACCTCATTACGTTTGAGCTCAGTATATGTTCTATGTTCATTCTACAATGAATCTATGTTTAAGATATTCAGTGGTAGTGTAGTGTATCACTTCTACTGCCCTTCTTGTACACAGGTGTTGTCTGTACTCTCTTCCAACCAGTGGGCATAGTTTTTTCGGTGAGGGATCTATGACAGGCTATAGTTAGGAGAGGGACTAATTCAGCTGCAAATTCAATACAGAATCTGATAGGAATTCTATCGGGTCCTGGAGCTTAGTTAAATTTTAACAATTTCAGCTGTTTTTCAACACCACTCACACTCTTTTCAGTGGTACAAGCATTAAACTGGGTTTTCCATTGTGAAGGAACATTTGAAAACAAAGTTAAGCACTTCAGTTTCTGATTTGCTACCCTCAATTTTAGTTGCTGTCTCATTCACGAGTGACTGGATACTAACTTTGATACCACGAACGGCTGTTACATACACAAGAATTTCTTTGGGATCTGTGAAAGATCATTTGACAAGATTCTGACATGGGAATCATTGACGGCTTCACACATTGCCCTTTTGACAGCTAAATGTGTTTCATTCAACATCTCTCTGTCTACAGTCCCACACTTTGTTTTACACTGATCATGTTTCTTTATAGTGACTGTGTACCATGGAGGGTCCCTCCCATTATGAACTGTTCTACTGGATACCTACATATCTATCCAGTGCATGGTTAACTATCTTTTTTTTTTTTAAATTTCAGTCATAGTCCCTCTAAATACTCCTTCCCTGTGTTGAAACTTTGAACAGCCTCATTGAGATACGACATGTTTCACAGAATGTCTTATCACGCCCACCACTAATGAAACTGTAATTTTCCGAATTGATTGTTGGATGACTAAAATCTCCACCAATGATTATAGTATGATTTAGTAACTTGTGTACCAGCTAACTGAGGTTTTCTCTAGTTTTCGGTTAAATCATAAGATGTGTCAGGTTGGCAGTACAAGGATCTAATTTATAATTTTATGCCTATCTGTAATACTGAGTAATTTCCAAACAATCTCACATGCAGCTTCAATTTCTAACACAGGTGATTTGATTTTCTTGTCTACTGCGACAAATACACCATCTCCATTTCCCATTAGCCTATCTTTTTGATATAGATTTAAAATTTCTCCGAAAATCTCGCTGCTATAATTTTAGGTTTCAATCAGATTTCTGTGCCTTCGCTTCGTTGCTTTTCAGGAGTTCTTCAAACTCTGGTACTATGTTACAATTGCTTCAGCAGTTTACCATTAGGATTTTAATACTCTCACCTCTGGGAAGCATTTCTTTCAATCTTACACTGATACTTCTGGGTTTTCCACAGCTATTGTTAGCTAGATTGGATTGAGAGTCACCTAATCTAAAAATCCCTTGTGTGCACCCCACACACAGCCAGCTACCCAAGTAGCAGCCTTTCATGTGTGGTACACAACTGACCAATTTAGGGGCAGCTTACAGTTCCCAATCTTATGTCCGCAAGTCTAGGAAGTCACAGCCTTGATTATCACATAATCTTCGAAGTCTTTGGTTCAGTCCTTCCCCTCTAACTCAGAACCAATGGGCCACAGTCAGTCCTGAGGACAATGTTGCAAACTGTGAGTTTCACAGAAACTCCGTGTGCAAGACTGGTCTTCTCTGACAAGTCACTGGAATGACCTAAGTACGACCTCAGAGCCCAGATGACAGGCATCATTTGTATTCACGTGCACCGGAATCTGCAGCTGCTTGTACCATGTTCCCTCAATGGTTGCTGGAATTTTAAGTTACACCAGTTCGTGTAACAAGTGCCTTAATGGTTTACACTGATATTTATCTTTCATTTAAGGCTATTCAGAAAATGAGGGGAAACAACTTCAGCAGAGTGTATGAGAAAACTCTTAAGAAAAGTTGCTGCAAGATGCCAGCAAATTCAACATGCATAAAGAGAAAGAAAGAACGGGATAGAAGAAGCCTGGATAAACTGAAGGTAAAGGCATCTTCCTGTGACAAATTTTTAACTGCGCATTGCAAGAAGGAAGCCAAAACAGAGAGAAAGTTAAAGCTTAAGCTAAGATTTTAACTGACTGAAGATGAAATGGAGACCTGTGCTTCACAGATACAATCATACAAATAGGTTTTCCCCCAGAAAAGTTGTTTTTCAGGTAGATACAAAAAACACTTTCCGGGACAAAAAAAACTAACAGTCATAATAAAAGCTTACATGGAAAGTCTGTCTAAAAAACATAGAAAAGATGATTTGTTTACTAGACAAGAAAACAGTCTCATGAACTTAATAATCTGCACACAACACAAAACATTTTTACAGGTGATGAAATCAGCAGACAAGCAACTAGTGTAAAGAATGTCAAAATCTAATAGACCCAACAACTGCGAAAAGGGCTAGCACGCAGAAATATCACATGAACACAACAGTGAAGAAAGCATATTTTTAAGCAAGTAAACTCACAGACTGGTAAGGGTATTTCAGAGTTTTAGTAACTGCAGTCTGAAAACATCCTTCAAACCTCAGACACCTCACAATGTATGCCAGTGCAAATATCACACTAACTTCAACTTCTTCGTTCGGATCATTCACATTAAGTAGGTACTTTTCCTGCTAGACACAATTATGACTTATTTGTTGTGATCTAGAAAGGAAAACATGCATGATAAGAGAATGTAACAACAGCATCATGTATTTGCACACATTAATTCATGGAAAGCTTGATTTGTGTAATAATTTCTTGATAACAATGGATTGAACTAATGACTGCTGATGGAACTACTGCTGAAGTTATCACCAAGCCACAGTTTCAAATCAAGAAATCCTAAAGCGCTTTATTGTCCAAAGGATGCAATCTGCAGCTTTCAAGAGTATGACACTATCAGCTGACATAGTGATACAGCAAATGGATTTTGCAGCACTGTGGAGTGTTGACTGATACAAAGTGCCTAATGGAGCCATATGCAGATTACAGTAGTTGAAAATGTGACTACAGTCATTTGCTGTTGTGAATGACGAACTCTCTCTCCAATCATATTCAGTTTACGCTTGTTTGAAGATTATCAATTTAAAGAGCTTCCAAGCCTTACATCAGAATTTTTCTGATGGCTGCACATCTCAACATAAAAATTGTTTCTAACCCCTGCTGCATTGTGCAAGGAAGAGTGTCTAGAGAATGGTTTTTCTTAGTATCGCCACATAGGAAAGATATTGTGGGTGCACTGGCAGTGTAACAGATAAAGCCGTCTCTGATAAAGTTAAGTAGTGGAAAGACATCATCAGAACTGTGCAAGAACCTTTAGAATGTACCAAATCAGTTGTTTTTTTGTGGAGTAAACTTCCATTTTTATGTCAAGACATCATAATGATGAAAATTGGGATGTTCTGGATGGTTGCTGGAAACCAGTTAAGAGCAAACAAGCACTACTTCAAATGCTACAATACCTCCAACCTAATTTGTTCTAGAATCTTTCTAAAATCTAATTCAGAAAAGTGTAGATTTTTTTTGTTGATGTACACTCATGCCATATTCTTTCATATATACAGATTCTGATATGATAACAGATACGAAAACATCTGACACTGAGTGTCAGCTTTTGCCTGTAGCATCATCAACTTAGTGGACAGTGTCATTTTGCCTTTATGGAATATGGCAACCATGATGTCACACATTCAACACATGAACAGATGAAAACAATCCTAGTGTATCAAATACAATCAAAATAATTCCCACAACATAAGACCAACAGGGTATCCACAGAAATTAGGGGATTCTGGATAGGGACAAACAAAATAAACAATGTTTGTAATATAAAATACATGTTGTAATGGTACACAATTTTGAATGTGTCACTGTGGAGTTTTTCTGCCTCAACAATATACGGTAATGTATCCCATCTAATTTGTTGTACATGAACTTTGCTCATTTTTACAATAATAACTACTTCATATAAAACTATAATGTGTTTCTTTCACACTTTCTTTGTTGCACGTGTAACACAGAGATCAGATGCGAGCTGACAGCCGTCTTAGTGTGGCACAGAAATTTCACCTCATCAAATGAAGTCTTCATCAGATCGACAGCCATCTATCACAATAAGAAGTCCAAGCCTATGAAAAACATACTGTGGAGATTATTACTCAATAAATCAACACACATGAATAACTGAATCTCAATGTTGTGATCATCCATGTGTATTTACTAGTCTCCCATTGAGTGCCTCCCCAGGTGACACACAGAGAAATGTTCACCAGATATGGTGGAAATAAAATACACGGGGTGGACCAAAAGTAACAGTTGCTGCCTTGTAGAATTATATTGGCTTATCAAGGGCTAAAGGAAGAAAACCTTGACAATAAATTACTGGTCCCCAGGTTGGAGGTTGTGCAATGGGCCATATCCTCACTCACATGAAAAATTAAAATGCAAAAAACCTAGTAATATGCCTTGGAAGAAAATGTAATCCTGGACTGGTGAAGAAAAAAGGAAAATGGCAAATGCTGAAATGTGCAAGGTATCTCCACAAAATTGAATATATTAGCAACAGAACTTGATTTGTTCAAAATGGATGGGGTCATACCCTCCGAGACCAAGAAAAATGCAAAGGTAAAGAATAACTTAGTAATTATGTACATTAGGCCTGTTGATATGTTTAAAAATATCGGGAATTCAATGTATCAATATTTAAAAAAAAGTATCATTATTAGCCATTGATGTATCGGAAAAAAATATCAGTATATCAATGAAAAAGCTATTGATGTACCGGCCTATAAAAATTGCACATTGTAAATACACTGCCAGTTTTAGAGCTGTATATTTAAGTACTGATTTAACAAAACAATGGAAAATCCAGGATGGAATGTAACAATATTAGAGAAGGAAAGTTGCTGCCATATAGCAGAGATGCCGAGTTGCGATAGGCACAACGCGTTTTAGGCCAACTGTTTTTAAAGTGTGTAAGAGTATAAGTTTGACACCGAAGGCAACTGACAAGGCTTCTATATTTTCAGGTGCACACAGGTGGATGGGTTTCATTGCAAGATTTAGTTTGGCTATATCAGTTCAAGGAACTGGTAATGGTTGGATAACTATTGCCTTTATTCGCACACACGCGCACACACACACACACACACACACACACACACACACACACACACACACACACACACACACACACACAAGAGCAACTTATTGATTTATTATTAGATATTCTGCACATCATTGATCTAGTAACCAGCTTATCCCTCCTACACCAAGAATTGAAAGAGAAATGATGCGCATTCACGCTCAGCGATAACCACATTGCTAACAATGGTAACTGCACGTAAGTGGCAATATAAAAGGTGTCAGATGGGTCTGTCATTAGTTTTTGTCGATGCTGGATTTGTCTGGAACATGTCATGTCGACTTCCCTGTTTTCTTCATTTATGCAAATACCAGTGAACTAACACTTGTAGTGTCAAAATTACACGGTAAAATAAAATGATGCAGTTTCTGTTGGCAGAGCCGAGAGCCGATTGTGTCAACATTTCTCCTCACACGTCTCTGCCCACTGCAAAGACCAATCTTGTCATTTATATTTTTGTTCATAGTTTTCTGCAACTGTTTTCGAAGAATGCCAATGTGAAGAAACAATAGACTAGTTGCATCAACAAATAAAATAATAAATGTTGTGATCAGTATTTACTTTCTGGCCACCATGCAGTGTGCATATATAGGTGAAACTGAGTGTTTGATACCGCCCGTCGGCTTTGAACCGTGACATACTAAGTGAGGTCATTTCTTAATGGGCTGAAGCTCCTAAATGTACAGAGACTGTATATTAGCTGTGGTTATCCTAGCGATGAAAGAAAACTGTGACTGCAATTCCCGTGAACTTTGAATCATGTCTCTTAGTGAACCAAAGCGATGTTGTTTGGACATGGAGGAGATACAGAGAGACAGGAATTGTCAATAACATGCGTCTCTCAGGCCGCCCAAGGGCTATTACTGCAGTGGATGACCGCCACCTACGGATTATGGCTCGAGGAACCTTGACAGCAATGCCACCATGTTGAACAATGCTTTTCATGGAGCCACAGGACGTCGTGTTATGACCCAAACTGTGTGCAATAGGTTGCATGATGCACAACTACACTCCCAATGCCCATCTCTGCAACCACAACACCATCCAGTGCGGTACAGACGGAACCAACAACATGCCGAATGGACCGCTCAAAATTGGCATCTCGTTCTCTTCACCACTGAGTGTCGCATATGCGTTCTATCAGACAATCATTGGAGATGTGTCTGGATGCAACCCCGTCAGGCTGAACACCTTAGGCACACTGTCCAGTGAGTGCAGCAAGGTGGAGGTTCCCTGCTGTATTGGGGTGGCATTATATGGGGCTGAAGTATGCCACTGGTGGTCTTTGAGTGCACCGTAATGGCTTTATGATACGTGAATGCCATCCTCCGACTGATAGTGCAACCATATTGGCAGCATACTGGCGAGGCATTCATCTTCATGGATGACGATTCGCGCCCCAATCATGCACATCTTGTGAATGACTTCATTCAGGATAACAACATCGCTCGACTAGAGTGGCCAGCAGGTTCTCCAAACATGAACCCTATTAAACATGTCTAGGATAGATTGAAAAGGGCTGTTTATGGACGACATGACCAACCAACTACTCTGAGGGATCTACGCTGAATCGTCATTGAGGAGCGAGACAATCTGGACCAATAGTGCCTTGATGAACTTGTGGATAGTATACCACAACGGCTACAGGCATGCATCAATGCAAGAGGACGTGCTACTGGGTATTAGAGGTACCTGTGTGTACAGCAATCTGCACCTGCACCTCTGAAGGTCTCGACTTGCGCCATAGGGTGGTGGGGTTTCGGGTTCTGCTGAATAGGTCAGAAGTCCACTACACACAGCAGGTGGCTACACGGGTAGCAGGGGTTGTGTGGCATAGACTGGGCACTTTTTTAGGTTAGATGGCCTAGGGCAAGTACAGAAAGGGCAACAGCCTCAAAGGGTGTGGGGCAAAGTCAGGACATGTGGGGACGAAGCAGCAATCGGTGATTTAATAGTAAACTGTTGAAGCTGCATTGGTGAAGTACCGGAAGTTCAAGTGCTGATAGAAAGCACCGAAGCTGAAATCGTTATAGGCACGGAAAGCTGGCTGAAGCCAGAGAAAACTTCTGCCGAAATTTTTACAAAGGCACAGATGGTGTTTAGAATGGATAGATTGCATGCAACCGGTGGTGGTGTGTTTGTCGCGGTTAGTAGTAGTTTATCCTGTAGAGAAACAGAAGTGGATAGTTCATGTGAATTATTATGGGTGGAGGTTATACTCAACAACCGAGCTAGGTTAATAATTGGCTCCTTTTACCGATCTCCCGACTCAGCAGCATTAGTGGCAGAACAACTGAGAGAAAATCTGGAATACATTTCACATAATTATAGTCTTAGGCGGAGATTTCAATTTACCAGATATAGACTGGGGCAATCAGATGTTTAGGATGGGTGGTAGGGACAGAGCATCAAGTGACATTATACTGAGTGCACTATCCGAAAATCACCTCGAGCAATTAAACAGAGAACCGCCTCGTGGAGATAACATCTTGGACCTACTGATAACAGACAGACATGAACTTTTCGACTCTGTAAGCGCAGAACAGGGAATCATTGATCATAAGGCCGTTGCACCATCCCTGAATATGGAAGTAAATAGGAATACAAAAAAAGGGAGGAAGGTTTATCTGTTTATAGGAGGCAGATGGCAGATTTCAAACTACCTAACAGATCACAACGAAAATTTCTGCTTTTTTTTTGGGCGCTCAACTACTAAGGTCATTAGCGCCCAGTAACAAACGTTAGTGCATTAATAGCATAGAAAAACACAAGGGGGCAACACCAGAAAGTACTTACAAAGACGCAGATAAACAAAATAAATGAGTTAGATCTTTTTGGACAAGTCCATCAATGTAATAAAACTAAGGATACGAGCAGCTGCTCGAGCGTCATCAGCTAAAAATTCCTGTAAGGTAGATGGCAGACACAGGACAACACAAGAGTGAATAAAATGAGGACAGGACAATAAAACATGACGCACCGTCAATGGATGACCACAGGGGCACTGCGGGGCGGGGTCACTGGACAACAGGTAGCGGTGGCTAAATCAGCAATGCCCAATCCGCAACATGGCCAAAATGACCTCCTCTTGCCGGGAAGGGCGTGAGGAGGTCGTCCAAGC
The DNA here is from genome assembly GCF_023898315.1 of Schistocerca nitens. NCBI lineage: Eukaryota > Metazoa > Arthropoda > Insecta > Orthoptera > Acrididae > Schistocerca > Schistocerca nitens. The sequence continues at coordinate 1,007,818,654 of NC_064614.1, forward strand.
TGTCGGGATTTGTTTGATGGCCCTAAGCTTATTTTCATGGAAAGAAAGCCAAGCCTCATGCCATAATGATGAAACACGTCAACAAAGAACCCCACTAACATCAGTTGATGGGACACAAAAAGAAGCTGTTCGAGGCAGGAGGACAACAGCCTTGGTCGCAGGATCAGCAGCTTCATTCCCAGGCACACCAACGTGGCCAGTAATCTACAAAAAAAGGCGACTGAAGGGAACGTTGAATTCGTGGCATGAGAGGGTGGTCCAAATATGGGTCACGGAGACACTGAATGGCGCTCAAAGAATCAGAGCAGATGACACAGGGAGAATGACGATGGCGGCGGATATACTGAACAGAGTGCAAACATCCCTACTGTAAAGCTTGAACACTGGTCAAGGAGCCGGTATTGAAAGGTATCATCCATAACGACAAAGGCACATCCGACGTCAGCCGTAGTCTTGGAGCCCTCTGTGTAAATAAAGACGTTATTAGTGAGCTTCAAACGAAGTTCAACAAACCTCGAACAGTATATCAAATCCGCGGTCCTCTCCTTTGGGAGCAAGCTGAGTTCAAGGTGAACGCGAACCTGAGCCTTGAACCAAAGTGGCGTCGGGCTCTCACCCACCCGAAAAGTCGTAGGGAGGGTAAAATCAAGTTGCTGAAGCAGGCGACGAAAGCGAACTCCAGGATGTAACAGGGCAGAGACATACAGCCTGTATTGGTGGTCGAGAGTCGTCAAAGAAGGAAAAATATGACGGGTGGTCGGGCATTGACATCAGTCGGCAGGCGCACCGACAAGACAACATATCACGCCGGTAGTTTAGCGGTAATTTGGCAGCTTCGGCATACAGTCTCTCAACAGGGCTGGTGTAGAATGCTCCAGTCGCCAGACACAACCCCCGATGGTGGATAGAGTTTAGATGGCGTAAGATGGACGGCCGGGCAGAAGAGTAGACAAAGCTCCCATAATCCAGCTTTGATCGGACAATGGGCCGATATAAGTGAAGCAGGACCATTCGATCTGCTCCCCATGACGTACCGCTGAGAACACTGAGGACATTTAGGGGATGGGTACAATGAGCAGCCAAGTAAGACACATGTGGAGACCAGCAAAGTTTCCTGTCAAATGTAAGGCCTAAAAATTTTGTTGTCTCCACAAATGGGAGAGCAAGGGGAGTGAGATGTAAGGATGGTGGAGGAAACTGTTTGCAATGCCAGAAGTTCATACAGACCGTTTTCTCACCAGAAAAACTGAAACCATTAGCGACACTCCAGGAATATAGATGGTCTAGACAACGCTGAAGACAACGCTACAGGAGACATGTTCTCTGAGTGCTGCAGTAGATCGTAAAGTCGTCCACGAAAAGGAAGCCTGAAACGTCAGCTGGAAGGCAATCCATTATTGGATTGATAGCTATGGCAAAAAGGGCCAGGCTCAAAATGGAGCCCTGGGCCACCCCATTCTCCTGGCGAAAGGCATCTGACAAAACAGAACCCACACGTACCCTGAACATTCGATCCATTAAAAGTGCATTAATAAAAAGAGGGTGGTGACTGCGTAGGCCCCAAGTGTGCATGGTGCAGAGAATGCCCGCCCAACAGGTGTTGTAAGCCTTCTCCAAATCGAAGAACACAGCCACCGTCTGGCGCTTACGCAAAACGTTCAGAATGAAGGTTGACAAGGTAACTAGGTGGTCAACAGCAGAGCGGCGCCTACGAAAGCCACATTGGACATTGGTAAGGAGGCGTTGAGATTCAAGCAGCCAAACCAATCGAGAATTTACCTCGCGCTCCATTACCTTGCAGACGCAGCTGGTAAGGGAGATGGGGCGATAACTGGAAGGAAGGTGTTTGTCCTTTCCTGGTTTGGGTATGGGAACAACAATTGCTTCAAGGTGGCGTGTGGGAACATTACCTTCAGTCAACATGCGATTATAGGCGCAAAGAAGAAAGCCTTTACCTGCAGGAGAAAGGTTCTTCAGCATCTGAACATGGATACCATCGGGCCCCGGAGCAGAGGATCGAGACCGGGCGAGTGCACTTTCGAGTTCCTGCATTGTGAAGGTGGCATTGTAACTTTCACGATTCAAAGACTGGAAAGAAGGTGGCCGTGCCTCCTCTGCTTGTTTTCAGGGGAGGAAGGCAGGGTGGTAATGGGCAGAGGTCGAAAAGTGGCCGAAGGCATTTGAGACATCCTCAGGATCCACAAGGACTGCATTCGCTAGTCAGGCCGGAAATCAGGGAGTGGACCTTGGTGCCAGATAGCTGGCGCAGGCCACCCCAGACAACTGAAGGAGGAGTAAAACTGTTGAATGAGCTGGTGAAAGCCACCCAGCAAGCCTTTTTGCTTTCTTTGATAACATGACGACATTGTGCACAGAGTCGTTTGTAACTAATACAGTTCGATTAGATTAGATTAGATTAATACTAGTTCCATGGATCATGAATACGATATTTCGTAATGATGTGGAACGAGTCGAATTTTCCAATACATGACATAATTAGGTTAATTTAACAACATACTTAAGTTAATATAACAACTTTATTTTATTGTGTTTTTTTGTTTTTCTTTATTTTTATTTTTATTTATTTATTTTATTTTATTTTTTTTAATATATATATTTTTTTTCCTTAATTTATATCTAAAAATTCCTCTATGGAGTAGAAGGAGTTGTCATTCAGAAATTCTTTTAATTTCTTCTTAAATACTTGTTGGTTATCTGTCAGACTTTTGATACTATTTGGTAAGTGACCAAAGACTTTAGTGCCAGTATAGTTCACCCCTTTCTGTGCCAAAGTTAGATTTAATCTTGAGTAGTGAAGATCATCCTTTCTCCTAGTATTGTAGTTATGCACACTGCTATTACTTTTGAATTGGGTTTGGTTGTTAATAACAAATTTCATAAGAGAGTATATATACTGAGAAGCTACTGTGAATATCCCTAGATCCTTAAATAAATGTCTGCAGGATGATCTTGGGTGGACTCCAGCTATTATTCTGATTACACGCTTTTGTGCAATAAATACTTTATTCCTCAGTGATGAATTACCCCAAAATATGATGCCATATGAAAGCAATGAGTGAAAATAGGCGTAGTAAGCTAATTTACTAAGATGTTTATCACCAAAATTTGCAATGACCCTTATTTCATAAGTAGCTGAACTCAAACGTTTCAGCAGATCATCAATGTGTTTCTTCCAATTTAATCTCTCATCAATGGACACACCTAAAAATTTGCAATATTCTACCTTAGCTATATGCTTCTGATTAAGGACTATATTTATTAATGGCGTCATACCATTCACTGTACGGAACTGTATGTACTGTGTCTTATCAAAATTCAGTGAGAGTCCGTTTACAAGGAACCACTTAGTAATTTTCTGAAAGACAGTATTGACAATTTCATCAGTTAATTCTTGTTTGTCAGGTGTGATTACTATACTTGTATCATCAGCAAAGAGAACTAACTTCGCCTCTTCATGAATATAGAATGGCAAGTCATTAATATATAATAAGAACAACAAAGGACCCAAGACTGACCCTTGTGGAACCCCATTCTTGATAGTTCCCCAGTTTGAGGAATGTGCTGATCTTTGCATGTTACGAGAACTACTTATTTCAACTTTCTGCACTCTTCCAGTTAGGTACGAATTAAACCATTTGTGCACTGTCCCACTCATGCCACAATACTTGAGCTTGTCTAGCAGAATTTCATGATTTACACAATCAAAAGCCTTTGAGAGATCACAAAAAATCCCAATGGGTGGTGTTCGGTTCTTCAGATCATTCAAAATTTGACTGGTGAAAGCATATATGGCATTTTCTGTTGAAAAACCTTTCTGGAAACCAAACTGACATTTTGTTAGTACTTCATTTTTGCAGATATGTGAAGCTACTCTTGAATACATTACTTTCTCAAAAATTTTGGATAAAGCTGTTAGAAGGGAGATTGGACGGTAGTTGTTGACATCAGATCTATCCCCCTTTTTATGCAAAGGTATAACAATAGCATATTTCAGTCTATCAGGGAAAATGCCCTGTTCCAGAGAGCTATTACACAGGTGGCTGAGTATCTTACTTATCTGTTGAGAACAAGCTTTTAGTATTTTGCTGGAAATGCCATCAATTCCATGTGAGTTTTTGCTTTTAAGCAAGTTTATTATTTTCCTAATTTCAGAGGGAGAAGTGGGTGAGATTTCAATTGTATCAAATTGCATAGGTATGGCCTCTTCCATTAACAGCCTAGCATCTTCTAATGAACACCTGGATCCTACTATATCCACAACATTTAGAAAATGATTATTAAAAATATTTTGAACTTCTGACTTTTTGTTCGTAAAGTTTTCATTCAATTTGATGGTAATACTGTCTTCCTCTGCTCTTGGTTGACCTGTTTCTCTTTTAATAATATTCCAAATTGTTTTAATTTTATTATCAGAGTTGCTGATTTCAGACATGATACACATACTCCTGGATTTTTTAATAACTTTTCTTAATATAACACAGTAGTTTTTATAATTTTTGATAGTTTCTGGGTCACTACTCTTTCTTGCTGTCAGATACATTTCCCTTTTCCGGTTACAAGATATTTTTATACCCTTAGTAAGCCATGGTTTGTTACAAGGGTTCTTACGAGTATATTTAACTATTTTATTGGGGAAGCAGTTTTCAAATGCATTTACAAAAATGTCATGAAATAAATTATATTTTAAATTGGCATCAGATTCACAATACACCTCATCCCAGTCTAACTGCTGTAGGCTTTCCCTGAAATTTGCAATTGTTAAATCGTTGACTGGACGTACTACTTTGGAGGACTGTTTAGTATTGCTGAATGGAGCTATGTCATATATTGTAACTAGCTGTGCACCATGATCAGAAAGACCATTCTCAACAGGCTGAGCATTTATCTGGTTAAACTTATCTTGGTCTATAAAGAAGTTATCTATCAGTGAGCTGCTATCCTTTACCACCCGAGTAGGAAAATCAATAACGGGTGTCAAATTGAAAGAACCGAGTAATACTTCAAGGTCATTTTTCCTATTACCCTCTTTCAGAGAATCTACATTGAAGTCCCCCATCGTAGGTTGGCGTTGGAAGGTGCGTAAAGCACGTTGCCGAGCACGAATAGCGTCACTGCATGAGGTAGTCCACCAGGGGACTGGGACTCAACGTGGAGAAGAGGAAGTACAAGGGATGGAATATTCAGCAGCATTGAGAATAACGTCCGTGAGGTATGCGACCTGACTATCGCAGCTGGAGAAGTTTTTATCATGGAAGGTCGCCACGGCGGTGAAAAGCCCCCAGTCGGCTTTGGAGATGTTCCAGCTAGTGGAATGTGGAGAAGGGGTGGGATGCAGGAGATGGATCATGCAGGGGGAACTGGTCGCTCGAGTATGTGTCAGACAGAGCATACCACTCGAACCGACGTGCACGTTTGATAGAGGATATTGAGAGGTCCAAGTGGGAATAGGTATGCGTTGCGTCCGAAAGGAAGGTAGGTGCACTGGTATTTAAGCAGACTAGATTGAGGTGGTTGAAAAGGTCTGCCAAGAGGAAGCCTCTCGGGCAGGATGCTGGAGAACCCCAAAGAGGATGGTGGGCATTAAAGTCTCCAATCAACAAAAAATGGTGTAGAAAGCTGAGCAATCAGTTGTAACATGTCTGCCCTAGTAAAGGCAGACGATGATGGAGTGAGTGCAAACAGTACAAACGGAAAATGTGAAAGTGGGGAGAGTAATTCGGATGGCAACTGACTGCAGATCTGTGTGCAATGTGATTGGATTGTAGTAGACATCATCCCGAACCAGCAACATGGCTCCTCCATGAGCCGGAATACCTGCCACAGGGGGTAGGTCAAAATGCACGGAGCTATAGTGTGCCAGGTCAATACGATCACATGAGCGTAACTTCGTTTCTTGGAGACCTACGACAAGCGGGCAGTACATTCGAAGGAGCAATTTTAGTTCCTTTCGATTGGACCGAATGCCACGAATATTCCATTGAAGAAGTGCCATTATGAAAACGAAAAGAAAAAGAAGAAACAAGAACAGGTCACCTCGATGGCCGCTGAGGGCCTGGCTTCGAGGGAGCACTGCTGTTGCAATCGATAGGTGGCGAGTCATGGTCCATCGACTCAACAGTTGTGTCTGCCACCTACCTGAGCTGGTCAGGAGGGGCAGCTTCCTCCGCTGGTGACGGCTACCAGCGGTGCGGCCTGGCGAAACTGAAGGTGGCTGGGGACAGCAACCGCTGGGTGGCGCAGAAGAAGAAACGCGCCTCGGCGGAGATGGAGAACTCTTTTTGATGAGCCTTCTTTGAAGAATTACGTTTTGTCAAAAGAACAGTTGATGGCTGTGAAGTTTGTGGACGCAAGAAATCTTCGCGTGTCTGTTCTTTTTTGAAGGTCCAAGCATCTGATTTAGAGGTCCTTGTCTTAGCAGTAGCAGATGATGATGTTTGAGCCTTAGGGCTGGTGGGAGGAAGAGGAGACGTTGATCGAGCAATCTTAGCACTGGCCAATCTGACGACCGAATCGCTAAATGGTAGATCGCATGTCTGTGTAGCTACCTCCCTGGTAGGGTGAGGAGAGGCGAGAACGGTACTGTATTTATCTGCCGGAAGCACAGTGTGCTTTCTGCTATTGAATAACTTGCGAGCAGCCAAGGTCGACACCTTCTCTTTCACTCTAATTTCCTGTATCCTTTTCTCATCTTTGTAGACGGGGCAACCATGAGAGGAGGCAGCACGGTCGCCCATACAGTTGATGCAACGAGGGGACGGAGGTGGACAGTCACCCTCATGGGTGTCCCTACCACAGGTAACGCATTTAGACGCACTTTAACAAGACTGTCATGTATGGTTAAACCACTGACATTGGTAACACCTTGTAGAACTGGGTACATACGGCCGAACAGAAATGATCTCATAACCCGCTTTAATTCGTGAAGGCAATTGCACATTGTCAAATGTCAGGAATATGGTTCGGGTCGATATGAGGTCCTTGTTGACCCTTTTCACGACCCGATGGACGGCCGTCACTCCCTGATCAGAGAGGAAAGGCAGAATCTCCTCATCAGTTAGTCCGTCGAGTGACCTGGTATACACCACACCACGCGACGAATTCAAGGTGCGGTGGGCCTCCACCCATACGGGAAATGTGTGTAAAAAGAGTGGCTCGAAGTAATTTTTGGGCCTGGAAGGTGCTCTCTGTCTCCAACAGCAAGGTTCTGTTGCGCAACCGAGTACAAGATTTTACTGGTCCTGCAATCGCATCTACACCCTTCTGAATGACAAGGTTGACTGTTGAGAAATCGTGACCGTCAGATCTTGTGACAAGAAACAACTTCGGTGCTGGTGGTAGAATTTTTGGAACAGGCGTTTCATCTAGCTTTCTTTTTTGGGCAGAAGACAGAGAAGAAGAAGAAGAAGAAGAAGAAGAAGAAAAAGAGAAATCCATTGCGGATGAATCCCCCATTACTGCCAACGTCTCCGATGGCACGCTCCTTCCTTGTGGAGGCCCTCACAGAGGGCACTCCCGCCTTAGGTGATTGTTCACACTTAAAGTCACACCTCCCGAGAAACGGACGGAGGGACCAATCGGCACATTCGAAGGTAACAGCTCAGGCAATCACCCCTACCTGAGCCTGGCCTTTACCAGGGGGTACGTGCATGCCTTACTTGTCTACCCAGGGCGGGGAATTACGCATTACCCCGACACCGGCTACGAGTGCGACGTCTTTCAGACATGCACAGGGAGGAAAGAAGAAAGAGAGAGAGGGATAGAAGAAAGAATCTCAAATGCCAAAGCGGAGAATAAGACGTGGAAAAGAAGACAAGGAGAATAGGGCAAGGAGAATGAGGCAGGGAGATAAGTAATGGCATGAAAGCAAGGAGAAGAGTGAACATAGGGAAAGACCAACAGAGGAAGAAAGCGTGAGGATGGAGAAAAACAAAGGAAACAGGATCCTGGAGTTTTCAAACGTCCGTCTCCGGACCAAGGCTCGATACATTACTCCCAATAAGAGGGAGTGTGAAGGGGAGGTAAGCGGGGGTAGGGGGGGGGGGAAGATTGGGGACGAGGAGGGATGGGGAAGGGGGGTAGGGCAGTCAGGACAGGAAGGAGAATTGCACCAGTTCGGGCACCCGTGCTCGCCACGCACGTATCCACAAAAGAGTTGTGGACCCCCTGAGGGAAATTTCTGTTCCGACACTGACAATGTTGACTGTTTATGGAAAAAGTTCAAGGCAATCGTAAAATGCGTTTTAGACAGGTACGTGCTGAGTAAAACTGTGAGGGATGGGAAAAACCCACCGTGGTTCGACAACAAAGTTAGGAAACTACTGCGAAAGCAAAGAGAGCTTCACTGCAATTTTAAACACAGCCAAAACCTCTCAGACAAACAGAAGCTAAACGATGTCAAAGTTAGCATAAGGAGGGCTATGCGTGAAGCGTCCAGTGAATTCTAAAGTAAAATTCTATGTACCGACTGGACAGAACATCCTAGGAAGTTCTGTCTTACGTTAAATCAGTAAGTGGATCGAAACAGCATATCCAGACACTCTGGGATGATGATGGCACTGAAACAGAGGATCACACGCGTAAAGCTGAAATACTAAACACCTTTTTCCAAAGTTGTTTCACAGAGGAAGAACGCACTGCAGTTCCTTCTCTAAATCCTCGCACAAACGAAAAAATGGCTGACATCGAAATAAGTGTCCAAGGAATAGAAATGCAACTGAAATCATCCAACAGACGAAGGTCCACTGGACCTGACGGGATACCAATTCGATTCTACACAGAGTACGCGAAATAACTTGCCCCCCTTCTGACAGCCGTGTACCGCAAGTATCTAGAGGAATGGAAGGCTCAAAATGATTGGAAACGAGCACATGTAGTTCCAGTTTTCAAGAAGGGTCATTGAGCAGATACGCAAAACTATAGGCACATATATCTGACATCGATCTGTTGTAGAATTTTAGAACATGTATTTTGCTCGCGTATCATGTCATTTCTGGAAACCTAGAATGTACTCTGTATGAATCATATGAATTCCGGAAATAGCGATCGTGTGAGACCCAACTCACTTTATTTGTTCATGAGACCAAGAAAATATTAGATACAGGTTCACAGGTAGATGCCATTTTCCTTGACTTCCGGAAGACGCTCTATACAGTTCCATACTGTCGCCTAATAAACAAAGTAAGAGCCTACGGAATATCAGACCAGCTGTGTGGCTGGATTGAAGAGTTTTTAGCAAACAGAACACAGCATGTTGTTCTCAATGAAGAGACATCTACAGACGTTAAAATAACCTCTGGCGTGTCACAGGGGAGTGTTATGGGGCCATTGCTTTTCACAATATACATAAATGATCTAGTAGATAGTGTCGGAAGTTCCATGCAGCTTTTCGCAGATGATGCTGTAGTATACAGAGAAGTTGTAGCATTAGAAAATTGCAGCGAAATGCAGGAAGATCTGCAGCGGATAGGCGCTTGGGGCAGGGAGTGGCAACTGACCCTTAACATAAACTAATGTAATGTACTGTGAATAAATAGAAAGAAAGATCCTTTATTGTATGATTATATGATAGCAGAACAAACAGTGGTAGCAGTTACTTCTGTAAAATATCTGGGAGTATGTGTACGGAACGATTTGAAATGGAATGATCATATAAAATTAATTGTTGGTAAGGTGGGTGCCAGGTTGAGATTCATTGGGAGTCCTTAGAAAATATAGTCCATCAACAAAGGAGGTGGCTTACAAAACACTCGTTCGACCAATATTTGAGTATTGCTCATCAGTGTGGGATCCGTACCAGGTCGAGTTGACAGAGAAGATAGAGAAGACCCAAAGAAGAACGGCGCGTTTCGTCACAGGGTTATTTGGTAAGCGTGATAGCGTTGTGGAGATGTTTAGCAAATTCAAGTGGCAGACTCTGCAAGAGAGACGCTCTGCATCACGGTGTAGTTTGCTGTCCAAGTTTCGAGAGGGTGCGTTTCTGGATGAGGTATCGATTATATTACTTCCCCCTACTTATACCTCCCGACGAGATCACGACTGTAAAATTAGAGAGATTTGAGCGCGCATGGAGGCTTTCCAGCAGTTGTTCTTCCTGCGGAACATGCAATTGGAACAGGAAAGGGAGGTGAGCCATGGTAAAAATTACCGGTCGGGGCTTAGTTCCTGCATCTGAGTCTGCGCATTAGGCCGCCAATCTGCTCAAGTTTGCTCAGGCAATGGTCATTGGCGGCTGTATCGATCGGTTGGTTGGTCGCGCATTGAGACACAAGGTGACTTATCCGTCTTGAGCGTCAGCGCATGTGATGTCGCCATGTGAGTCCAGTGGGCTGCGGTGTATAGGAAGGGGTAGTGACTTCGCGGTCGACACGAGAGCAACAGGAGTCAACACACGACATCAGACTGGCCAGTGCAAGCTGCGACGCCGTGAGACGGGAGATCGGCGCGACTTCCTGCATCCGTTGAAGCAGCTGGCAGCGGACGGTTCGGGAGAGCGATTTGGGGGTGCTGCGCCAGGTCTTCGAGAAATTGCAGTTTATTAGAAGTTAAGCAATTGGTGATACGTTGTTTAATTTACTCTTGTTAAATTCTGCTTGCTTTCTTGGTGAGGTCACCAGACGTTTTGCTTTGGGGTTGTTCCACCATTCTTCTCCGTTTGCCCACCCGCGGGAAGGTGGTTGTTTATAAATTGGGTGGTCCGTTTTTCCCTTGTGGAGTAGGGGTGGGTAAGACCAACCTGTGGTTCGGGTTGTTCGGTAATCTTCCTATCAATCTACCGTACGTTAGCAGCTGCCTCTGTCATGTTTGTCGGATTTGGTGTGTTAACGAATTTATTGATTGGAGTGTAACGGCCTAATACCTGAAATATGTTTTGATCTTTGGAAATTTTGATATTATTGCCTATGATCTTGAGAGGCGGTATCTGTGTACTGTAGAGCATCTTAACTATTGTTTGGTCAACCTTGTAGAATTTTATATAAGATTGCATTTCATGGGCTTTTATTTAAATGATCATTTTAGTATATAAAGTTTCCACCCTTTCACCGTAAGAATTTTCTTAGATGTTAAAATCAAGTTGCAGCTTCAGTGGCAAGGTTAATATTTTAATTGTTAGTGTTTTGTATCATTTCCATCCCTCCTACGGGAGGGTGCACATTTTGTGTGCTTGTGTAAATTGTTAAAACTCTTAGTTTAAAGTTATCTGGTGTGTTGCAGATTTGCACCAGTGTAGTCTTTCAGAGGCTGTTGTGACCGGTCGTAACTACGGCCATGTCAAAAGGGGCGGCAAGGTTCTCTGCCCGAAAGCTCATACAGTCAAAACTTTTTTCTTTCTGCCTCTGAATAAATTGTAACTTTGATATTTAGAGGCTGCTTTCTGATTATAATTTTGAATGTTTCTTTTAAAAAATGCTTTTAGGCACTATTAAAGTGAATAAAATTCCCATTTGTTAAAAGGAATTTAGTTATGATTTCATCAGTTATTCCCTGGCAACTACTTCCATGCTTACATAGTGTGATTAAATGTGCTAATGTTCTTAATGAATCTCTAGTAAATAAAATAAATTCTTAAGAATATTCTTTGAAAATAAATCACGGTTTAGGAGTTAATGACAGTGGCACTTAAAGTGCCCTCCGCCACACATCGTTGTGTGTCTTGCGGAGTATAAATGTAGATGTAGATGGTGGTACAACACACAATTTGTGGGTTTCATGAGCAATAAAAAGTGCAGAAATGATGTTTATGTTGATCTCTATTCCAATTTTCGGTACAGGTTCCTGAACTCTCGGAACCGGGGTGATGTACAACTTTTTGGTGTGTGTAGTTGTATATCATACTTACCGTATGTTTTATACCCTCATTTCATTGTTTTCTTTGTTTGTGATCCTGCGGTATATTTTTTTCGAATTGGATCTGAAATTGATATTTAAGTCACATTTTGTGGAGTGAAGTGGACAATGGACCAACTTCAATTTTTTTAATACAAAAGTTAGGAGTCACTGAAGAGTACTGTAATAGTCATACCAGCATTCGTGGGATTAAATCATGTACGAGTGTTGAATGAAGGTTTTATATCAATGTACTTCCAACGGCTACATGTGGACATGTCATAGAGAAAAGCGTGGTGGTTCATTTGGCACAGTATATGGTTCAAGATATTGACTCAGTCTCTCTGTTACAGTTATGACGACATATCATTTTTCTTATGAGTCAAATATGCCATGCTTGAAATTGGTGCTTGTGAATGGCCAGTGACTGCTTTCAGTATGTAGAGAGGGATGTGATGAACTCAATAAATATAAGGGACCAGTAGGGTGGGCGAGGGTGATACTAAAGTCAATGAATATCATTTTGATAAGAAAAGGGTGGAAGTGGGCATCAAGTAGTTGGTCTGAATTTTTGGGGCTGTTATTTCAGGTGGGGCTTGACCTGTGTTTTTATTATTTCAATCTCTTTAACTGTGTTATTATGTTTGGTCATGATACAGTACACATATATGCACCAACTGGAGCATTCGATACCACCCGTTGCCTTTAAGCCACGATGTGCTGAGATGTATTTGTTGGTAAGCTGACATTTCAAAATACCCTTTGGTATTATTTCTGTTCACGAGTCTGTCTTTCATGAGAAATTTTAAACATAGTAAGTCTGATTACTTATTATCTTAATGCTGTGTAATCTTTCACCTTTCAGTATTGGTATCTTTCTTTTAAGTTGAGGTATTTAAGTCAACTGATGTTAATTTTTACATTTTTTCACTAAGTGCATTATTGTCACATTTTGGCTTTTTGTTTTGGTTTTATTTATTTGTAGGCCTATAGGTCTTTTTCATTCAGCTGTACAGGTTTTGTGATTCTTTTTTATACCCGTTATTGTTGGTCTGTGATTTTTTTTTTTAAACACATGTTGCATCATGTTATTTCGATTTGTACAATTTATACAATTGTGATTTGCGGTTATTTTAGTTTATCCTGCCAAACTCCAAAATTTCTCACAGTTTTTCTAGTAGCATCAGTAATTATTACTCAGAATTTGCACGATTCTGTATGTGAGGTTTATATCTTCGTGCCGTGACAACGTGTATTTTCTAATTGTTCACAATTTTCAAATCGTGTTTGTGTAGCATCTTATACCATTCTGACACTGTACATTATACCGAGCAACCAGCAATATTTTTCAAGCTCGGGAGCCTCCTTCAATACATTGGACAAACCGTAAATACTGCTCTCAGAGGTGCACAACAAATATTCAGCAATTGAGAGGCTCTTTAGGTCTTCCTACGGCGCCATTACCCAAAGCCAACGTGTGGTATCGAACATTCTTGTTTATCCCATAACGAAGCGTCGATTATTTATATGCAGTAGCCTTAATTGTTTTCTCGCGCGCAAACCGGAAGAGGAAAAAAAAAATAGACGTGAGGCAATAATACCACTATTGTAGCATTAATAGTTTATCTTTTATTGTTCCCCTTTCAATCACAAATGGTTTGTTAGGGTCTTTCTAAGATTCTCGTAATCAGCTTTCTGGGGTAAACATGCCATGATGATGCTGGAAAAAAAAAAGAAGAAGAAACTATTAATCTGGTGGTAGAGTTCGCAGCATGCTTTACGTTGAAAAAATTTGTAGAACTATCGCTTCCACGATTCTAATACTGTGAGAAGGTACAGGCAACCTGATGGCTACTCAAGCAAACAAGCATCAGGCGATAACAGAGCAACACCGGCACTTCTTACATCTTCAAGCTCTCCGCAAGTCACACCACCGCCGTTGAAGCCTGTAACAGACTACACGAAGTGAGAGAACCGTCGGAAGACTGATAGACGCTAGGTAGGAGTGACAATATCGCTGCTGGGGACTACAACAATGGGAGCAAGCGATGTTCATGGATGAGTTGCGATTTGGCCTGCGATCACCTGAGGGTAGAATGGCAGTCTGGAGAAGACCTGTGGAAATGTATTTGCTTGCACATTCTCAGCCAGGATGCTTTTTATGAATGGTTCTCTGACGGTGAGCGCAGGTATCAGTATGACGGATTTGTCGTTGCGGAACATTGAAGCCTTACAATAAGCACATCAGTATGTGGAGGAAATCCACTTGGAGCATGTTATGCAAGTGGCCCATACCCCCAGCTCACGGTGAAAGGAAAAAAAATTGTCAGGTGCTTTTCTTTCAAGAAAATCGCTATTAAGCAGGTTTTTAATGGGATCGAAACGAACTTTTTTATGGCTTCTTACAAGTCGCCATTCGTCTTCCAGAATATTGAAAGCACTCCTTGCCGGTCGCCCTAAAAAAGATCGTATGGGCGCACTTTCCATTATGCTCTTTGCACCATTTCCTGGCGATAGCTTTATGCTAAGGTAGAATGATAAACGTTGTTAACGAGAATTATGTAAGCGTTATTTGATGAGGCGGGGGACTCACGCTATTGGACCGCTCGACAAACTGCTTTGAATCATATTAAGCATACCAGCTGAGAAGGGCCTGCTAGCAGTATTCAGAGACCATACACGGCCTCTTGGAGGCCTTCCTGAGAGAATGAGAGAAGATTCCTCAAGATGACATCAGGCATTAATCACGAGCAAGTCTGAAGGGTTGGAAGCCTCACGGTGCAAGAAAATGTCATGCACGCTTATGAAGATGCGAGGAGAGCTCAGTGAATTGTAGAAATCCAAAATATTTTTTTAGCACCTAAATAGGACCGCACCACAACATTCTGTCATATCAAGATCGAAATATCAGTATTAAACACTAAGACAGCACCACGACATACTAAAAAGCTTCCTCTCCCCACAAGATGCATTTCAAATCCGCCACGCTTAGAGCTAAACCGAGTAACCCTGCCTCAAACACTACACATTTACATCATGAGCCGAAGCACACAAACGGTACCGTACGTTTCGATTGTACTAACGGGGGAAAGGATCATGCTAGGAATATTCATTTTGATGGAGTTTAAAACTGCAAGAAGGAAATCAACCAAATACAGGTATGCTGTGATTGCAGAAATACAGATTATATGTATGGGATCTGTATGGGGAGACAGCGAAGGTCTTCAAGAGTGGAAAAGAAGATCGATAAATTACTGGCAATCCTCCAGAGTTCATACGGGAAATATGATAGGAACACTTTGTGCGTTTTCGCGCAACTTCAGACATTTTTGAAAGTGGGCAGTTTAAGTAGCAATTTTTTTTTTTTAAAGTGACATAAATCCGGTATTCATGGGCGGATCAGGAAGAATATTCGACAAGACGTTCGCCTTGGCTAGTAACATAATACTTGCTACAGATAACCACTATGTTCTTTACGACGTTTTTCTCATGTTTCCTACATCACTGCTCGAAGACTACTACAAGTATCATACAATCCTTTTTACACACTTACTTTAACATTGTACCGCAATTTATCTCACGTTTCGTACAGGTAATAAAACTTTTCTACAAATTTATTTACAGGAAGTGAACTCTAAATACGTTGACTACCAATTGACGTCTATATTTATGTAAAAAAATTAATTTTCGTTTATAAAACAGATTCAACTTCCCATGAGTCCCACCTGTGAAAATTCTGGGTCCCATCGCTGAAGCCTTGAGATGTAATATTATATGCTAATAAAACCGTAACATTTACTGACACATCATCATGTAGATTTCTGTCTTATAAGTGGGAACTGAGTGTGTTGTTGTCACCCACAACAAAGTTCAGATGATTAGCAACTCACTTTGTAACCTTCAGATTTTAAACGAAGGTAAGACAGCTATTCATATGATCACCAATGTTTATATACTTTTTGTTAAATTCATTTTCGATTGTTCAAAACATTGTGCAACTATCCTAACGGTGACAATGGAATTCCCCAGCACGAATTAGACTACTGTCTCTTGCGTGAACACACAATTTGCTCATTCACATCCTTTCCCAAAATAGATATTGGAAAAAGTGGTCAGACTACGTTTACACGGGGTAATATAAACAAAATAACTAAACGTAACTTACTAATAAGTGTTTCCATTTGCTGATTGCTTATCTGCGCGTCGCTGATAGTGTTCCTTACATGATTAATTATTTCACCAACAAGAAATCCTTCCTGCAGGAAGATATTTATAGAAATTTAATTATAAAATAACGCACTGAATGTCACAAATTAACAGTTTCACAACACTACAACGTAACACGTCAAACGTCATGATTACTTTAAAGGGAAATTAGGGATACCTGGTCACATATGCTATTTGTATTCTCGTAAATTAAAAAGGACAGTGCAGGTCCACTGAACATCACACACACTTGTGTACTCATTGCACTTTTAACTTAAATACAGAACTTTCCTTCTACTCAAACACACCAACTACTGTACTGTAAACATGCGCTATCGAAGTAGATACGCAATAATATCTTAGAATGAAATCACAGGTTGATGGCAGGTTTCCTGTAAAACTCAATTAAATTTTGTTCGCATAAAATGAACAATACGTGTGATGAAATATTTGCTCATTATACAATATTGAAATTTATTATAAAATAGGTGTCCTAATTACTGACCAGGATTTAAATAATTAATACTTGGTCATTATGAGCTACTCTCTCAGTTACATTTTGATAACAAATCGCTTCGTAATCTAAAAATAGTGACAATAAAGCAGTAACATTATCGCCAGCAGATATCTAGATAATAATTACTGGCTGGAAAAACGCGTCCTTTTTTTTTCTTTTTTTAAGAGTTGACTATCGACTTTCTGGTCGAGCTATCGCAATTACACAGTTGAATGTATATCGCGAAGTGATTTTATCAGATCTGAGGACGGGGGAGAAGTAAAGAAAGCAAATGTAATTATAGACACATTAAAATTGTGTGTATGTAACAAAGAGACTAGTATAGTTCACATTTGATGTTCTGGTTTAATTTAATTCATGCACTGTATTCAAGCTAATAATTTTGTGCTAGTTTGTATGAGAAAAACTACTTTTGCCGTAGTTAAGAATAGACTTCTACGGAACAGTGAGAGCACGAAGAGTTAAAATCAGGAAATTTGGTCTGCTTTCTGTATTGTGACGTATTACAAATCTCTGGTTTCA
The DNA here is from genome assembly GCF_023898315.1 of Schistocerca nitens. Classification (NCBI taxonomy): domain Eukaryota; kingdom Metazoa; phylum Arthropoda; class Insecta; order Orthoptera; family Acrididae; genus Schistocerca; species Schistocerca nitens. The sequence goes on from NC_064614.1 coordinate 1,007,835,743, forward strand.
GTAAGGTGTTCGATACAGACTGATTTTCGTACTGCGTATAAATACAAAATTATCATTAATATTTTTCGTGTCAGTACATGGTCATCAGTAAATTAGAACCTAATCGGTAATTATAATGCCGCTCGTAAAATTGCCGTGGAAAAGTAACACAGTCGTACGACAGGAAAAATGGAACTTTCCAAGTTCGGTAATGGTAATGCATAGAGTGTGCGACGAGTTGTTTTCATCTCTCCACCAGAGTAGCGCTGAGGGTTGTAATGATACACAACTTCCATTAAAATGAACGTGAATTAATAGTGAATGCCTTAGTAAAATTTCTCCTGGTCGATAATAAGCCACGTTTTTATTTTGGATAAGAAATTAAATGTCGTGTCAACGATACTTCTGAACATTATATGAAGTTTCAGTTGCCTTATTTCAGCTGTGCTGTAACCGACACAGTCATCATGCAGCTGTGGCAGTTGTGACATGTGTAGTTACGACAACTGAGTGTATATACTTTTTAGTTTGTAAAGTGTGACTACAGTATTATTTCCAATCTCCACTAACTTTGCAGATATTTTCACCTGAGTCCAGGGTTGATTTCTTCATTTGAGCTTACAGTACTCAGTAAGGGTCTCCAGCTTGTCCACTGTCTATTTCTCTTGCATCAAGCACATCCACCTTGTAAAACTTGTTGGGAAAGGTAGAAGGCTATCAAAGATTTAAAAAAGTGATAGGCTTGTACTATGATGGACAGCTTTAAAAGCCATATGCACTAATTGCATTCTTTTCAAAATCATCTAAAATAAATATTGTACTTATTATTTATGTTCCATTTGATGTTTATTTGACTTCATGCCTAGGACAGATGGTGTTCATTGCTACTTCGCTACTTCGTTTATTTTTGTAGATCAGAAATCAAACCCACATATACTTCGTCACATTTATTTAGTTAGCTTGCAGTCGGAAGTAACAGCTCTAAAGAAAAAATGAAGAATAAATGTCCAACTCTCAAAATCAGTTACTCTTCCTAGGAATAAACAAAGCACTTCATTGGTTGTCTCTTGCTCCCACAGAGCTTCCCCCTTAAGGTGTGGAGCACCTGAGATACAGGGGAACTTGAATTAGACTTGTACACCTCTTGTATGTGGTTTATTACATATATGTGTGTGTTTGTATAATCAAGGCCGAAAGTATGAAATGTGCAGTGTAAAATTTATTTTTGAAATGTTATTCCCATATGTTAGTTATATTGCTATACACTTGACCATACAACAGTTTTTCTGTTAAATTTTATCGCAAATTATTTGACTTGTCTTATATCATTATGTACCCCTGTACAGTGTATGATTCACAGGACCAATAAATATACAATACAATACAATACTTGTACGGATGACAGGTTGTTGTCAGTACAAGCACAGGTATGGCTGTTTGTTCTGTAGTCCTCTGGCATCTTAGCATTGTCTCTTCAGTTCAACACAGGTATGGCTGGTTGTTCTGTAGTCCTCTGGCATCTTAGCATTGTCTCTTCAGTTCAACTGGGTGTAGGGTCGCCTGTCCCTCAGTTACCCTGAACTGGAGGAGTGCATTTGTGCATTGACAATGGTAAGATCCATGGTGGTTTCACTCTTTCAGTGGACACCCTGACTTTGCAAGATGTTTAGTTTGGGCATCATATCGCAGTATGTGGCAGGGCCCAGTATAAAGAGCTTCTGTGGAATCCTTCCGCAACATGATTGTGTGAGCAGTCTGCCGACATTTTCTGCTTAAAGACTGTGAATGTTCACCATGGCGGGATACTGATTGCCCACTCATCCTAACCACATAGTCACGAATGCACTGTACCATGAGTGGTAGCTCTGTTTGTGTGGTAGTGACATCGTCGTGAGATAGTCTACCGGTATTCTTAACGGTTCTCTGTAAACCATCTCTACCATTCAAGGTGCCTATATCCACCTTATACACAGTCCCTTAAACATAGAAGTACTAGTGGTAACACCTCTGGCCAACTCTTGGTGACATATGAGGGCCACCTTCAGTGTTCTATGCCACCTTTCCACCATTCCATTGCTCGCCAGGTGATAACTGGTTGTGTGGTGATGCTGGATTCCACACAGTCTAGCCAGCTCAATGAATAGATTAGATTTGAATTGTTGACCCTCATCTATCTTAATATGTAATGGCTTCCAAAGCAAGCCAACCAGTATGCAACAAATGCCTTTGCTATTGTCTTGGCTGCTACATCTGTCCCTCGTATAACCTCTGCTCATCCTGTGGATCTATCCACTGCCATGAACAAGTGTTTATAACCCTCAGAGGGTGGAAATGGACCCACTATGTCAAGGTCACCAATTATGTAGGTCAGAAATCAAACCCACATACACTTAAAGATGTGTATTTAGTTAGCTTGCAGTCAGAATTAACAGCTCTAAACGAAAACATACAATTTCTGCATTTTTCATTGCTTCTTTGCACCACAGCTCATTCTTCTGCCATTTAGGCCCTAAATTTCACCAGCTAACAGAAAATTGTGTTAATTAACTGGTGATTTGCGCTCCTCAGACATGATAGAACCATTGTGTGGCAGTTTCTTCAGTGTTGAATAAATATTCACCAGACTGCATTTCCGATTTTAAAATGTTGCCACATAGGTATTATCGGAAAGAGAATATTTGCAGTAGTGTGGAACTTAACTGGGACAAGAAGCTTAAACTTTAACCTTGCACATTTATTACTTTACCTATAATACAGTTAGTAGCTTACTAAATATTAGTAACTAATGTGTCCTCCTTTTACTTTAATGAGCTTCTCAATATGTTGTGGCATAGATTTGACCAGGTTAGAGCAAATGTTTCATAGTTCTTTGTCTTAAAACCACTTTTACTAACATGTTTTATTTTGTTGAACAGTCCATTTTACCAAGGCAGTTTTTCACAATACTCCACTAATTCTCAGTATGATTAAAGTCTAGTGAATTACTTGATCACTGAAGCACATTAATGTTGTTTTCTTCCATGAACATCTTGACTACTTTAGAAGTGTGCCACAAGTCAGATCAAGTTGAAATGTCCCTCCACCTTAAAAGGTCTGTAGGAATGGCACAAACCTGCACATAAGGATTTACACACAATTTGTTGAATTCATCATGCCATCAATGGGAACTAGTGCCACTTGGCAGTGGAGAAACCCCAAAACATTTTTTTGGGAGGGTAATTTACAGTCTGTTCAAGGCGCTCAGCTCTCACTGCCTCTTAGGTGCTTTGCACGACAGTCTTTGCTGTGTAACCTTGAGCAATAAAATGTGACTCCTCACGGAAAATTACATGTTTCCAGTCATTGTAAGTCCAAGATTTTTACATTTTGGCCCAATGCCATCTGTTTTCTGGGTCAATGGAAGTGTCAGATTCCACCCGTCTGCTTTGACCCATGACGTAAGGGTGTAGTTGTGTGCTATGTCATTATGGCGCGGAGTTTGAGTTGGTTGTGTTTGTAGATGTCATCTTGTTGTGTTTGATTGCGCCCCAAGTGTGTGTGTGTGTGTGTGTGTGTGTGTGTGTGTGTGTGTGTGTGTGTGTGTGTGTGTGTGTGTCCCACGGCTGCCTCGTTAGTTCGAACTTTTAGAGGGAGATGTTATTGTCTTAATTATACATATTTCGTGTTTGTTGCCGTGTGTATGTAGTGACATCATAGGTGCCATATTGGAGACCCTTACAATGGCCATTTCCACCATATTGGTGAAGTCATGAGTCAAAGCAGATGGGTGGAATCTGACACTTCCGTAGTCCCTTTTTTCTTGATGGCAGGTGTTAACAAATGCTTCTCATGTCTTTCGTGCATTCCACTTACGACCAAGAAGCATATACTGTACTGTTGAGTCAATTTCCATCCCAGTAACCAATAAATCTCTCTGAATGTTCTTTCTAGTCTTGTTTGGATGAATGCTACTGTTTCCAAGTAGAATTTTGTCAGTTCTGAGGGGGTGCTGTTTTGTTTTGTCCACATCTGCCTTTCTCTTTGGAGACAGTGAGGCAGTGGCACTATATGACCTAATAAGTCCTGAAACACTATATTTTTCCACACCAACTACAGACGCAATGTGTCATATAATCATAGATATGTGTTCATGAAGAGCAACTATTTTTGCCCGCTTCTTAGACGAATTGTCTATTTTAACACAAACACATAGTTCTCCTGTTGAGAAGGCGCAAATAACACATGCTGTTACAACTCAACTCAACGGGACCTACAGTTGTTGTTCAGGGTCAAGGCAACAATAGTCTGTCAAGAGTCAAGCGACTGCATGGATACAAATGTTCACAGCTAAACAGCTTTAATTCCTTATTAAAGATAAGTTGTCCCAGTTAATTTGTGGCGCAGTGGTTAGACACTGGACTCGCATTCGGGAGGACGACGGTTCAATCCCGCGTCCGGCCATCCTGATTTAGGTTTTCCGTGATTTCCCTAAATCACTCCAGGCAAATGCCGGGATGGTTCCTCTGAAAGGGCACGGCCGAATTCCTTCCCCATCCTTCCCTAATCCGATGAGACCGATGACCTCGCTGTCTGGTCTCCTTCCCAGAAACCAACCAACCAGTTAATTTGCATATTACTGTATATCAGTCGTAAGTCACGTTGTTTACGATTTAAGGAAATTACAGTGGGATAGTGACCACCTCTGAAAGTTTGTTAGGCTGGAAGGTATTATTTGCTTGTGAGTTTCCGTAGCCAATGAATGTCTACACAAAATAAATGTAGTGGTGATACAGTGGTCTGTAGTGTAGCCTAAGCTTTGTGTCTTATTTAATGCATTTTGCATATTCAACGTACTGATCATTATAGAATTTAGTATTGATTGTAAATTCAGAAAATCTACAATGAGGATCCACACGTTATGTTGTTGTAGATTGCATTTAACTGGATATTTATTAGAGTTTTTCCGTGTTGATCTAAGGAATGAATTGTACTAGGCCCCAACAACTTTCCCCGGAGACTGGGTGTTTGTGTTGTCCTCATCATAGTATCATCATCAGCATAATTCGTTATAGTGGCTAGATTGGATTGTATAAAAACTGGACTGTGTAAAAATTGGGACTTGGTATGTGTGCTGCTGACAGTGCAGTTGAGCACCCCACAAACCAAACATCATTGTCATCCAACAAATTTTAGTTCTGGAAGGACATAGCTGCTGAACTATTCTACATATTTAAAAGAAGGAAATAATACAGAGGCTACGCAGTATTCCCCTCATGTTTCTAATTTGTCCTTTCAGTGTCATAACAATGGAGTGTAATAAGAGAAATGAATTTAGCTTCATCATGCTCCACTGCAAAGCTCTTGAGTAACAGCTAGTCACAACTCTTATGTTTTATGATATTCGCAATTTCAGCACTCTGAACACACGTTGGGATTTTATCATTTGAGAACTTAGTATATGCATCCAGTTAGTTATGACAAACTGAGCGAGCTGGCACTGTGGTTAGCACACTGGAGGATTACCATTCAAACTCATGTTGGGCCATCCTGATTTAGGTTTTCCGTAATTTCCCAAAATTGGTTCAGGCATATGCTGGGATGGTTCCCTTGAAAAGACATGGCCGATTTCCTTACCCATCCTTCACTAATCCAAACTTGGGCCTTATCTTTAATGACCTTGTTGTTGATGGGGAATTAAGCGCTAATCCCTCCCAGTTGTGACAAACTTCCTGCTAATAAGCATTTGTCACAACATTAATCATAAATGGTATTTTGATGCAACAGCTACAAACACTGTATATTTGGCATATTGTTTCAAAAAAGAGTGAGGGCTGGAGATTCCTAAAGATGATCAACAAAGCCGCTGACTGCTTATTTTTTATCTTGAAAAATGTTTTTCATGAACCTGTCATTAGGTTCTAAGATATCCAGTTCAACACTAGCAAGCTCTTTCACGTTAATGAGTCTTGTTTCTGTTTATAAGGTTATTATATACTTTGCACCAACAGTAATGGGCATTCAATTGGAGTGATATACTAATGGCATATTACTATCAGTAGGAAGTACTCATGATTTTGTTTATACCAATGAAGAATTTGGTAAAAGTTATGTATTGGACCCGCCTTCCTTTTTTTTTTAGTATGGTGTGGACATAAACCTTAGACTTTGCTGTTGATCAGTTTGTTACACAACCAGATTTTCTGCTTTCACATTTGTCAGTGTTGTCAACTCACAACCAATTTGTCGGGATAACGGAAGAGTCCGATTCCATCCCTCTGGTTTGACCAATGACGTCACCAGTATGGTGGAAATGACCATTCACAACAACTCCCATACCGCTCCTATGACGTCATCACATAAACATGACAACAAACATGAAAACAAATCGAAAAACCACCAAACAGATATTCCTCCAAAAATATACTGAAACTAACAAGACAAGTGGGGTTTTTTCGATGGGAACAAGCTTAATATAAACACAAGCCACTACACTAAACGACAAAAAACACTAAAATAACAAGACCCCACAACCTTCCCAAATTCCACTACACACAAAATCCACTGGAATAGATCACTTCCCATGACCTATATAGGTCAACAGCAACTACCAATACCACACTATAAATCTCAAAACTTTCACCACCACACTTAATCCTACCACAAAAAAAAACCTAGAAAATCAAAATTGGAATCAAACACTTCCCTTGACCTGTTATCCTTACGACATCTCCACATATAGCGGTCCCTCGTCTGAGACGCCGGAACTCTAGTAAGCCTCATTTTTTCGCGACACACTGAACACTTCACGACTTCAGCCAACAGGCCGAAAAGCTGAAGAAATTTTATTAGAGGCAACGCACTGTCCCCCACCATCGCCGACAACCAAAAACTGTTGACCTTGTCAGTCATATCCATACCTACCAAAGACAAAGCAATTTACTAAAATTCACATACAACGAACAGAAAAAAAAACAACAACAACATCGACATAACAAAAATAAAATTGTTAAATCACTGAAAAATATTCCGCTGTAAGCACAGTCTCCACTGATACCACACACATGCAATGCTACCATGCAAATGAACCCCATACGCCACATAACACGCTACCCATAAACACCACCACCAGAGACAACCACCGACCACAACAATATGCCACCTATAAACATGCCACACATGCAAACTAAACCAAAAACATCATCTAACACACAACACACAAACACACCAACAGAGAGCACCACCGATCACATCAAAATGACACCTACAAACATGCCACTCTCACAAACTAAACTCCACTCCGTTTTGACGTCGCACACAACAGCCTCACGTCACAGGTCAAAGCCAATGGGTGGAATCGGATGCTTCCATCCTAACCTAGATCTCGGGATGTGCTACAGATAAGTATTTCACTACAATCAACAGTTCACTGGGGTCCAGCACATTAACTAAGAACTTCATGTAGTATTCCAAAGCAGAAATTGCCCATCTGTTTTCAAGCAGAGTGGTGAAATACATTGTTAATCGCGACATGCCATTGTGTTGAAAATCCAGTCATTTGTTTTATCAAAAATTTGGCTGCCTAAATTACAACTCAAATGTGTTTCTGTGAAACCGTAAAAGTGATAATCTATTATTTTACAAGCTTACTGCTGTATGTGAGTTTTGTAGCACAATGAAGTAAACTCTTAAAATGTTAAGCGAATAAATGTCATGTTGCTCTGCCTGACACACACATTAAAGTAATGGCCTTTGCATGGATTTTAGTTTTATTACTGTTTGTCTGAGCAGCTTCTATTTACTCTCTTACACCAAGAAAATCTTACGATAACTTTTAGGAATCAAACATAGGATTTCCTTTTCAGTAAAACGCGTCATTAACCAGTTGACAGTGGAGATTATGAAGCAATTGAATAAGACTTTAAGGAAGCTATAAGCATGAAATACCTTGTGAAAGATGGAAATTGGAGGTTGATGTATGTGAGCTAAGAGATTTTTTTTTTTTTTTTAAATGGCTAACAGTAGGCGTACACATTGTACAACTATTCCAGGACTAAGAAACTAACAAGTTCAGAATAAAATACTTATAAATTTTGGCTGTTTATTTATCCAAAATAAGATCTGTTTTATACAGTGTAGGTCACCATGCATATCCAAACTCTTTATAGCCATGGACGAAGCCAGTTCCAGAATTGTCTTAAGTTTCTCAGTCACACTTTCTTCATTTTTCCAGTTGATTAAAATTGTGAACCCTTTTCTGTTTTTGAAAAGGGAAATAGCAACAGATAACAAATCTAGTGTAAAATTGATGATGCGACATTGAGTGTTTAATTTCAGTAAGAAACTGAGAATTCATTTCTCAATGAGCTGTAGCCTTTGTTCATGCAGGTCTGGAATTGTTCTTGTTGTTGTTGTGGTCTTCAGTCCAAAGACTGGTTTGACGCAGTTCTCCATGCCACTCTATCCTGTGCAAGCTTCTTCACCTCCAAGTAACTACTGCAACCTACATCCTTCTGAATGTGCTTAGTGTATTCATCTCTTGGTCTTCCTGTATGATTTTTACCCTCCACACTGCCCTCCAATACTAAATTGGTGATCCCTTGATGCCTCAGAACATGTCCTACCTACCGTTCCCTTCTTCTAGTCAAGTTATTCCACAAATTCCTCTTCTCCCCAATTCTATTCAGTACCTCCTCATTAGTTACGTGATCTCTCTATGACAGAATAACAATGTCATGAGCAAATGTCAAAGTTATTTCATGTCCATGGATTTTAATTCCTTCTCCAAAGTTTTCTTCTGCTTCCTTTACTGATTGCTCAATATCCAAATTTAATAACATCGGGGATAGGCTACAACACTGTTTCACTCCCTTCCCAACCACTGCTTCCCTTTCATGCCCCTCGACTCTTATAACTGCCATATGGTTCCTGTATAAATTGTAAATAGACTTTTACTCCCTGTATTTTACCCCTGCCAACTTCAGAATTTGAAAGAGAGTATTCCAACCAACATTGTCAAAAGCTTCCTCTAAGTCTACAAATGCTAGAAACGTAGGTTTCCTTTCCTCAGTCTATCTGCTAAAATAAGTTGTAGGGTCAGTGTTCCAAAACTGAACTTCCCTGAGGTTGGCTTCTACCAGTTTTTCCATTCGTCTGTAAAGAATTCATGTTAGTATTTTGCAGCCGTGACTTACTCTGATAGTTCGGTAATTTTCACACCTGTCAACACCTGCTTTCTTTGGGATTGGAATTATCATATTCTTCTTGAAGTCTGAGGGTATTTCTCTTGTCTCATACATCTTGCTCATCAGATGGTAGATTTTTGCCAGGGCTGGCTCTCCCAAGACTATCAGTAGCTCTAATGGAATGTTGTGTACTCCCGGGGACTTGTTTCGACATAGATCTTTCAGTGCTCTGTCAAATTCTTCACGCAGTTTCATATCTCCCATTTCATCTTCATCTGCGTCCTCTTCCATTTCCATAATATTGCACCCAAGTAAATTGCCCGTGTATAGACCCTCAATATACTCCTTCCACCTTTCTGCTTTCCCTTCTTTGCGTAGAACTGGGTTTCCGTGTGAGCTCTTGATATTCATACAAGCTGTTCTCTTTTCTCCAAAGGTCTCTTTAATTTTCCTGTAGGCAATATCTATCTCACCCCTAGTGATATATGCATCTACATCCTTACATTTGTCCTCTAGCCATCCTTGCTTAGCCATTTTTGCACTTCCTGTCGATCTCATTTTTGAGACGTTTACATTCCTTTTTGCCTGCTTGTATCCCTTTTTGTCTGCTTCATTTTTATATTTTCTCCTTTCATTGATTAAATTCGATATCTCTTCTGTTACCCAAGGATTTTTACTAGCCCTTGCCTTTTTACCTAATTGATCCTCTGCTGCCTTCAGTATTTCATCTCTCAAAGCTACTCATTTTTCTTCTACTGTATTTCTTTCCCCCATTCTTGTCAATTGTTCCCTAATGCTTTCTCTGAAACTCTCTACAACTTCTGGTTCTTTCGTTTTGTCCATGTCCCATCTCTTTAAATTCCCACCTTTTTGCAGTTTTTTCAGTTTTAATCTGCAGTTTATAACCAATAAGTAATGGTCAGAGTCCACATACATCTGACCCCTGGAAATGTCTTACAATTTAAAACCTGATTCCTAAATCTGTGTCTTACCATTATATATTCTATCTGAAACCTTCCAGTGTCTCCAGGCCTCTTCCATGTATACAACCTTCTTTTATGATTCTTAACCCAAGTGATTAAGTTATGCTCTGTGCAAAATTCTACCAGGTGGCTTCCTCTTTCATTTCTTACCCCCATTCCATATTCACCTACCATATTTCCTAATCTTCCTTTTCCTACTATCGAATTCCCGTCTCCCATAACTATTAAATGTTCGAAATGTTCGCCCTCCCCCCTCATACCTGAATGATTTCTTTGATCTCATCATACAGTTCTTCAATCTCTTCGCCATCTGAGGAGCTAGGTGGCATATAAACTTGTACTACTGTGGTAGGTGTGAGATTCGTGTCTATTTTGGCTACAATAATGCATTCACTATGCTGTTTGTACTAGCTTACCTGTGCTCCTATTTTTTTTTTATTCATTATTAAACCTACTCCTACATTACCCATATTTGATTTTGTATTTATAACCCTGTATTCAACTGACCAAAAGTCTTGTTCCTCCTGCCACAGAATTTCACTAATTCCCACTATATCTAACTTTAACCTCTCCATTTCCCTTTTTAACTTTTCTAACCTACCTGTCCAATTAAGGGATCTGCCATTCCATGTTCTGATCGTAGAATGCCAGTTTTTTTTTTTTTTTCCCTCCTGATAATGACGTCCTCCTGAGTAGTCCCTGCCTGGAGATCTGAATGGGAGACTATTTAACTTCCGGAATATTTTACCCAAGAGGACACTATCAGCATTTAACTATACAGTAAAGCTGCATGCCCTCTAGAAAAATTATTGATGTATATTTCCAAATTTTTTTCCCAGTACTTTTATGGCCTCATTGGACCTCTGTAGTCAATCATTTCTTGGCCCTCTTCTTCAGTAAGCTTATGTTCCATTCTTTCTTAACTGCCTAGTATCTTTTCATCCATTCTGATCTTTCCCCATCTGTAAATACCCTTTTCATTGTGTGTCGTTCATCCAGTTATTTATGTATATTGTCAATGCTGTCAAACATCTAGCGTTGTTTTCGCTTTTATTTTCAAGTCACAGTTTTTTGCTCACATAGTCATTTGTAACTGATGCTTTGTTTCAGAACTGAAGCAAACTACCACATAGTGCAGTCATAATATAACTGAGTAGATAAAAAATGTACTCACCAAGCAGCACCAGGAGAAAACACACAAAAAAAGTTAAGAAAGCCTGTGGTTCCTTCTGCTACAAAAGCTTGCACATTTCCTTAACTTTTATGTGTGTTTCTTCCACCACTTCTCGTTGAGTAGATTTTTTTTCATCCATCCAATTAAACCCTTCTGCCAGTAGGAGGAGCCTCAGGCTCCAAAAGTTTGTACATAGCCTTCAATTCTGTGTGTGTTTTCTCCTGCCACTGCTTGGCGAGTAAGAGATTTTATTTACCTAGTTATAATATATGGCCTTGCTGTGCTGGTACTGCGAATGGCTGAAAGCAAGGGGAAACTACAGCCGTAATTTTTCCCGAGGGCATGCAGCTTTACTGTATGGTGAAATGATGATGGCGTCCTCTTGGGTAAAATATTCCGGAGGTAAAATAGTCCCCCATTCGGATCTCTGGACGGGGACTACTCAAGAGGACGTCTTATCAGGAGAAAGAAAACTGGCGTTCTACGGATCGGAGCGTGGAATGTCAGATCCCTTAATCGGGCATGTAGGTTAGAAAATTTAAAAAGGGAAATGGATAGGTTGAAGTTAGATATAGTGGGAATTAGTTAAGTTCGGTGGCAGGAGGAACAAGACTTTTGGTCAGGTGAATACAGGGTTATAAATACAAAATCAAATAGGTGTAATGCAGGAGTAGGTTTAATAATGAATAAAAAAATTGGAGTGCGGGTAAGCTACTACCAACAGCATAGTGAAAGGATTATTGTGGAAAAGATAGACACGAAGCCCATGCCTACTACAGTAGTACAAGTTTATATGCCAACTAGCTCTGCAGATGATGAAGAAATTGATGAAGTGTATGATGAGATAAAAGAAATTATTCAGGTAGTGAAGGGAGACGAAAATTTAATAGTCATGGGTGACTGGAATTCGAGAGTAGGAAAAGGGAGAGAAGGAAACATAGTGGGTGAATATGGATTGGGGGAGAGAAATGAAAGAGGAAGCCGTCTGGTAGAATTTTGCACAGAGCAAAACGTAATTATAGCTAACACTTGGTTCTAGAATCATAAAAGAAGGTTGTATACATGGAAGAATCCTGGAGATACTAAAAGGTATCAGATAGATTATATAATGGTAAGACAGAGATTTAGGAACCAGGTTTTAAATTGTAAGACATTTCCAGGGGCAGATGTGGACACTGACCACAATCTATTTGTGATTAACTGTAGATTAAAACTGAAGAAACTGCAAAAAGGTGGGTATTTAAGGAGATGGGACCTGGATAAACTGAAAGAACCAGAGGTTGTACAGAGTTTCAGGGAGAGCATAAGGGAACAATTGACAGAAATGGGGGAAAGAAACACAGTAGAAGAAGAATGGGTAGCTCTGAGGGATGAAGTAGTGAAGGCAGCAGAGGATCAAGTAGGTAAAAAGACGAGGGCTAGTAGAAATCCTTGGGTAACAGAAGAAATATTGAATTTAATTGATGAAAGGAGAAAATATAAAAACACAGTAAATAAAGCAGTCAAAAGGGAATACAAACGTCTCAAAAATGAGATCGACAGGAAGTGCAAAATGGCTAAGCAGGGATGGCTAGAGGACAAATGTAAGGATGTAGAGGCTTATCTCACTAGGGTTAAGATAGATGCTACCTACAGGAAAATTAAAGAGACCTTTGGAGAGAAGAGAACCACTTGTATGAATATCAAGAGCTCAGATGGGAACCCAGTTCTAAGCAAAGAAGGGAAAGCAGAAAGGTGGAAGGAGTATATTGAGGGTCTATGCAAGGGCGATGTACTTGAGGACAATATTATGGAAATGGAAGAAGATGTAGAAGAAGATGAAATGGGAGATACGATACTGCGTGAAGAGTTTGACAGAGCACTGAAAGACCTGAGTCGAAACAAGGCCCCGGGAGTTGACAACATTTCATTGGAACTACTGACTGCCTTGGGAGAGCCAGTCCTGACAAAACTCTACCATCTGATGAGCAAGATGTATGAGACAGGCGAAATACCCTAAGACTTCAAGAAGAATATAATAATTCCAATCCCAAAGAAAGCAGGTGTTGACAGATGTGAAAATTACCGAACTTTCAGTTTAATAAGTCACAGCTGCAAAATACTAATGCGTATTCTTTACAGACAAATGGAAAAACTGGTAGAAGCCGACCTCGGCGAAGATCAGTTTGGATTCCGCAGAAATGTTGGAACACGTGAGGCAATACTGACCCTACGACTTACCTTAGAAAATGGATTAAGGAAAGGCAAACCTACGTTTCTAGCGTTTGTAGACTTAGAGAAAGCTTTTGACAATGTTGACTGGAATACTCTCTTTCAAATTCTGAAGGTGGCAGGGGTAAAATACAGGGAGCGAAAGGCTATTTACAACTTCTACAGAAACCAGATGGCAGTTATAAGAGTCGAGGGACATGAAAGGGAAGCAGTGATTGGGAAGGGAGTGAGACAGGGTTGTAGCCTGTCCCCAATATTATTCAATCTGTATATTGAGCAAGCAGTAAAGGAAACAAAAGAAAAATTTGGAGTGGGTATTAAAGTCCATGGAGAAGAAATAAAAACTTTGAGGTTCGCCGATGACATTGTAATTCTGTCAGAGACAGCAAAGGACTTGGAAAAGCAGTTGAACGGAATGGACAGTGTCTTGAAAGGAGGATATAAGATGAACATCAACAAAAGCAAAACGAGGATAATGGAATGTAGTCGAATTAAGTTGGGTGATGCTGAGGGAATCAGATTAGGAAACGGGACGCTTAAAGTAGTAAAGGAGTTTTGCTATTTGGGAAGCAAAATAACTGATGATGGTCAAAGTAGAGAGGATATTAAATGTAGACTGGCAATGGCAAGAGAAGCGTTTCTGAAGAAGAGAAATTTGTTAACATCGAGTATAGATTTAAGTGTCAGGAAGTCGTTTCTGAAGGTATTTGTATGGAGTGTAGCCATGTATGGAAGTGAAACATGGACGATAAATAGTTTGGACAAGAAGAGAATAGAAGCTTTCGAAATGTGGTGCTACAGAAGAATGCTGAAGATTAGATGGGTAGATCACATAACTAATGAGGAGGTATTGAATAGAATTGGGGAGCAGAGGAGTTTGTGGCACAACTTGACAAGAAGAAGGGACCGGTTGGTAGGACATGTTCTGAGACATCAAGGGATCACAAATTTAGCATTAGAGGGCAGCGTTGAGGGTAAAAATCGTAGAGGGAGACCAAGAGATGAATACACTAAGCACATTCAGAAGGATGTAGGTTGCAGTAGGTACTGGGAGATGAATAAGCTTGCACAGGATAGAGTAGCATGGAGAGCTGCATCAAACCAGTCTCAGGACTGAAGACAACAACAACAAAGGTTATAATATAATTTTAAAAATTCCTTTTTTTTATTGCTGTGTTAGCTTAGTTAGTGTAATCAGTAATAATCTGGTCTGAAATGTTATCATGGTCAGTTAAGTAAAACAAGGCATGATAAAACAAACATAACTTTTATCATGCATTTGTTTCTGTTGTGGAGCAAATATTCCTCACACCGTCTGTTTGTTCAAATCTTCTTGCAGAAACAACTGTTTTCGGGATATTTAGATTTCATTTTGTCACCTAACACATCATTTTCAGAGCCTCTTTAGTCCTTATAATTAGAGCTGCAGTGTTCTTAGTGGTTTGAATTGTTGGCTTATCACTGCATTAAATGCCCTTTACAGTCTCAAGGTGGTTGTGAAAACATTTGGAAATGTTACTCAAAAATAATTGTCCAACACATTGCCTATTCAATGTACACCTTCTGTGTTGATTTAAATTTCATTGCCACTGAAAAAATGGCTTTACAATTTAATGCAACCTAATCCTCTGCCATCTCCTGGGTATGACTCTCTCTCTCTCTCTCTCTCTCTCTCTCTCTCACACACACACACACACACACACACACACACACACACACACACACACACACACACACACGAGGAAGAGAGGAACAGGGAATCAAAGATAAAAGTAAAGTGCCGTCATTGCCCTTTTTTGTGTGTAGTTTGACTGAATTAAACGACTTTTAAACAAAATACTCTTCATCTTTTCTGTTAACTAATGTTTGATACATCCTTGCATTTTACTTCATCAGCTGAAAGGTGCATAGAATAAACATTCTGTAAAAATTAACATTCATAAGAAAGTCTAAAAACTTTGTTCTTCTCATCCAAGAAGGTAATTAATTTGCATTACATTACACTAAATTTGTTGTTGATTATTTCCTATCTCCAATAAATAAACTGCAGAAGACAATGAGAGAACAGGAACAAAATTTTGATAGAAGGCATTGTTGCTGGGTCCTCAAATATTTCGAAATATATAGTTTTATATGAGTAGGTAACATTGTTGTAAAGCACTGTTGATTGAAAGGGGACAGACAACTGTTCTCATTAAACTCGCTGTATTTCTTTATGGCTATTAATTGGAATGATATGATCTATTGTGAAATCTGGGATTAGACTCACATTCTGGAGGGTCGCAGTTCGAAACCTAAGTCAGATTAAGGTTTTCTATTGTTTCTGTAAATTGCTTAAAGTATTTCCCAGGGTGATTTCTTCTCCAATCTGTTCTTGTGATCTTTATCTTATGGTTTCAGTGTCAACTGGATGTAAAACCATAATGCTCATTTCTTCTTCGAACCAAGTATGTCGTCATTAGTCAAAAAATTAATAACGGATACCCATATTCAGAAAATAATTTTTTAAAAATTTTCTGGTTGCCCTTGTATACTAAAGCCTGAACAGAGCATATAACCGTGATCTATATCTGTATGTACTTATGTACTCAGATAGCATCTATTTGGTGTATAGTGGAGGACACCTTAGTACCACTACTGGTCATATCGTTCCCTGTTCCACTCAAAAATACAGTGATGGAAAAATGACTTCCTATATCCCTCTGTATGAGCCCTAATTTCTCGCATCTTATCTTCATGGTACTTATGCGAAATGTATGTTGGCGGTTGTAGAATCATTCTGCAGTCAGCTTCAGATGCTAGTTCTCTAAATTTTCTCAATGTTGCTTCATGAAAAGCTCATTGTCTTCCCTCCAGTGATTCCCACTTGACTTCATGAAGCATCTCTGTAATACTCATATGTTGATTGAACCTACCAGTAACAAAAACTAGCAGTCTGCCTCTGAATTGCTTCAGTGTCTTCTTTTAATCTGACATGGTGGGGATTCTGGATCGTCGAGAAGTAGTGAAGAACAGATAACACTAGTGTTCTATTAACTGTCTCCTTTAGTGATGAACCACACTTTCCTAAAATTCTCCCTTTAACCGAAGTTGACTATTTGCCTTCCCTATTACCATAATTACAGCTCCTTCCATTTCATATTGCTTTGCAATGTTATGCATGGGTTTTTAGTCGAATGACTGTGTCAAGCAGTACACCACTAATGCTGTATTCAAATATTAAGGGATCATTTTGCCTAGTCATCTGCATTAACTTATATTTTTCTACAATTGTAGCAAGCTCCCAGTTATCATCCCAATTAGATATTTTGTCTGTGTCATCGTGTATCCTCCTACAGTCACTCAACGGTCACACATTGGTGTACACCACAATATCATCAGCAAACACCTGCTGATTGCTACTCACCCTGTCCACCAGATAATTTATGTATATAAAGAATAAGAGCAGTGCTATCATCACACTTCTGTGCAGTGCTCCTGACAATACCCTTGTCTCTGACGAACATTTGCCATCAAGGACAGTGTACTGGGCTCTATTATTTAAGAAATCTTTGAACTGTTCACATATCTGGGAACATATTTCATATGCTTGTACCTTCATTAACAATCTTCAATTGGCCACAATAATAGTCTTATCTTACTCTGACTGAGCAGAACAAATTTATAAGCAAAATGGATCAAGTTTTTGTTTGCAACATAACACACAGAGATTTCAGTGGGTGAGACCATCACCTAGAGACCTAAAGCAATGCGAAGAATCCCAGTCAAGCATTAATCAAGAAGAGTTATTAAAACTTGTGTATATGGTTTCTGATGAAGGAAAAGAAAGCCGTAAAAAAAAACACACACACACTTTTACAAGACTCTTCACATCAGATGCAGGCTGCTGATAGGTGCATTAACTTTTGATGTTATAGTTCTTTGACCTAGACCACTTCCACTTTAAACTGGTGCTTATAATGAATTAAGTGCATTACTGTCACCTACATTTTTGCCATCTTATTTGTGAAAATTGAGGAAAAATGAGATGTTTGAGAGAAGGTGAAACCCTACCTTCCCCAAAACACTGCATTTTCTTACTGCAATCACATCTATGACAGATGTATTATGAAGACTTGTAATTGAAAATAGCTTCTGCATTTTGATGGAATATGAAGTGCTTAGCTGTTCATATCGTGTATCTAAAATTATGAGTAGAGTGAAGCCTTTTGTGTTTATGTTTTCAATTATCAGACAAAATAAGTGTGGAAAAGTAACTAAATATAGGTAGGAAAAGATTCAGCTTCCCAAAGTACAGTGGAGGGAGGCACAACTATAAAAAATGTGTAAATTGCAGCTTTCAGGAGGAGCTTCTGTGTCTTGTTCAAAGAGAGGTACAGTTTGGAAAAAACCAGCTTTCCTTAAAGAAAAGCCACTGTGGTCACAAACTGGGAATAGTTCTGGATGAGATAAAAACTGACAGTGAAATTCTGGCAACAGTCAGTTTAAAAACAATGTAGCTGAGTAGGCAGTGAGTAAGTGAGGAAATTGAGAGAAAAGAAGGCCAAAGTTGAATAGTGGCTGAAAGATGTTTTAACTGCACATGTCAGGGTAGCTATTTGTAAACATGTGAAAAATACCACTTTACACCATGGTTTGGATGTACAGTGAAGCAAAGTCCTCCTTCATAACTAATTGGGTAATCGAATCAGAGGCTAGAGCTAGGCAAGGGCGTACCACCTTCAGTAGAAGTATACTAAAATCAGTCATGTAGTATGCAAAGTGAGTATTTGGGTCAAAAACTTTTTCTTAAGTTAATGTGGTTTGCAAATCAATATGGAACTTCACTTATTGAAAAGTTTCGGAAATAAAAATTATGTTGATGGCTTCATTGTAATAAATGAGTAAATATTCAGTAAGCTTCCAATTGTCTCATTCTATTAAATGTTACCTAAACACATATATCAGTATGCTCATAATGACGGTAAAAGGCAACACTTTGACCAAAAGAGTACTGTGATTACTGGAATATTACAATTTGCATAACTGCTCGCACAAAATGAACAAATGTATTGGATGGTGACACATGTCATCTTTAATAGAACATCCTCTGCAATGTAAAACAGATATCTTGGGTTCTCTCTGTAGATGTATCCATTTAGATGACACTCTACAAAATAATTTGAAACAAGAATTCCAGTTCAATAATTCTGGGCTGTCAAAATTTCTTGAGTCTGAACATAGGTTTGTAACGCCCAGCTCTTAATGCTTTGCCCTGTTTAATACTTCCTGCATTCTTTCAGTGAACATGTGTTTTGGATGTAGTCTGACCACATCGTCATAACCCTGTTGGTACCTTATCAGTTCTCTGCCCCAGAGTCCATGAAGTTTTATCATGAGAGCTTCATGTGGCTGTACAATTCAGCAACATTTAACACTCAAAAAAACAGAGAGACAGATAGAAGTAGCAGCCTGATTCAGTTAAGGATCTGGGGCAGTAAACATATTTATGGGTTTCCTGATTAGATGATCACATTGTTGCAGTTGGTACATGCATGTCTGGAAAAATTGTGCACCATTGGTGTATATCCTTCTTACTATTTTGCTTGTTGCTGTTGTATTTCACAGAAGAAAATTATTTCTGAAATCTTAAGGAATTATTCAATTTGTGTAAGTGAAGACAAGGTACACCATTTTGCCATGTATTGCTACTTCATCACCTGTAATTTTTAGAAAGATTTGAATAAGGGTTATAGATTCTGTCTCAATCTTCTGAAAATGTGAGGATTCTGCAAGTATTTTTGTATGGATAAACGTACCTCTCTCTCTCTCTCTCTCTCTCTCGTGTGTGTGTGTGTGTGTGTGTGTGTGTGTGTGTGTGTGTGTGTGTGTGTTAAAAACAAATAACCGTTTGATAGCTGAGTTGAGGAATTTTTGTCATTTTCAGAGTGGGCATGGGTTCTGATCAACAGTTCTGTCTGCGATGGCACAATTACCAGAGTAACCTTCTTGCAACATTACCGCAGTTCTTGGACAGTGACAATCTGACTGATGTCACATTATCAGCTGGTGGACGAAGTATTCGAGCACACAAGGTTGTCTTGTCTGCTTGTAGTCAGTATTTTAACGAGCTTTTCAAGGTAGTTATCAGTTATTAAGATATTAGTGCTGAGATTTGGTTACCTGGATTATTTTTTATGCTAACAGCATCTTTCATAGTTGGCCACCTAATAAGTTTTGCATTATGAAATAAAATCATCGTATTATTGTTTTACCAAGTGTGCTGCAGGTGTGTGTTACTAATGACAAAAAATTGCATTTTTAACTCTTAAGATTAATAAGTTTCCGAAACTAATCAACTTAAATTCCAGTCGTGTGAACCTGTGACAAGGAAATCTTTTCTTTGTGATGCATGGATAACTTAAGAAAAGTATCTCTAGTAACTTTGTAGCATAAATTAATACAGCTGTTCTTACTGCAACAGTAAATTTTGTTATATTCTTAAAATCCTCGTGTATGCTGTGAGTGCTGCCAGTGCCATGTTTCCAGTAGCTGTGTGGAAAAGATTCATCAATAATATCTGCGGCTTTGTTTCTTGCTGGAATCATTAGAAATACTTCTGGACCACCTTCATGGTCTGTGATAACTTTTTGCTAAAGTATTTGCTCTCTTTGAGAGTGGGACACTTAAAATTCTAATTATCACTTAGCAGTCAAAATTTGATAACAATCTATGAATGATATCTTATAAAATACTGCATGGATCTTTGGAGAATTAAGCTATATTGCTGGACTTTTATTCAGATATGAAATATTATCTTGAAGCAGTGTGGAAATCAGATATGCAGTGGTTTCATGAATCTTGTAAATTGTTACACTGAAGTATCCCGAACTAGAGCATTGTATAATGAAAGTAGACATCCGAGTGATGCATTCTGTGTAGAGAGTGACAAGAAATTCATTATGATATTGGCAATTTGCTATTTGTCCCCTCTTGCTTCCTTAAAGTATTCTTCATATGAGTTATCTACTCATATCTAGCATCTGACAATAACAGGAATCTCACAATAATGGGAATATTTCAAATGGCTACTCAGTTTGTGTTTGTGAGTATTTCTTGAAAATTTTGTGTAGAAGTAATTTACAGTAAAACAGTCCTGTGTGTAGTTTTAGTTGTTTCCGTACAGTTACCTGTAATTATTTATGTGGCAACAGTATTGCTATAATCAAATGCTCGGTTGCAAAAATCATTGCTATATGTTCAACTAACAGACCAAAACACATGTGATAGGCACAATCATCAGAATGCACAATGAACTGTAAATAATCTTGATAATATTTAGCTTTACAGCTGAATGATGCTAATATTAATGATTAATAAGAACCATCACAGCTGTATTGATACACATTTATTATGTGTTTTGTATTGATACACATTTATTGTCTCATGACCAGTTTTGTTCTTAGATCATCATCAGGTTGCTGAGATGTGCCAATATCATGATATGAGAGGTCTAACTGTCTTATGTAATGTTAGAGACAAAGTCTGGAAACGACGATTGTGTAAACATTCTGCCAACCTCCAGGCAGAAATATAGTGAGCAGTAGGTAAGTGCACACAACATGGCATACTGTGTAAACTAAGCTAGTACACAGACTAGTGAACACAGCACGCCATGTTGCACACACTTACTGTTTGCCATTATTCTGCCAGGTGGTCAGCAGAATGTTTATATGACCATCATTTCCAGGTTTCACCTCTAACCTTACATCATAATTTTGGTGCAACTCGGCAGGCTGATGATGATCTAATAAACAAAACTGATCGTGGCACAGTAAATGAGTATCAATACACCTATAGTGCTTCTCATTAATTATTAATATTACAATAAACTGTCATTTCACAATATTTAGTCTTGTTAGGAATGATGACAATATACTGAAAAGATAGACTGCCGCTAACCGTATAGTGGAGATGTGGAGTCACAGACAGGCACAACAAAAAGACATCGAGACTAGTAAGCTTTGGGACAAGAGGCCTCCTTCTTCTGAATTAGACAACATGCACACACACATTCAAGAAAATGCAAAACACACACACACACACACACACACACACACACACACACAAAACCACAGTCTGTGGCTGCTGACGCCAGACTGCAAGCAACAGCGCATGATGGGAGAAGCACTCTGGATGGTGGGTGTAAGGAGGAGTCTTGGATGGGGAGGGGAAAAGATAGTAGGTTAGGGATGGGAGTCAGTAAAATGCTGCTTGTGTGAGCATACAGGGATGAGGTGGGGGAAGGTAGGGCAGCTAGGTGCAGTTGGGAGGTTAGATTGTGGGTGGCGGGAGGGGAGGGGGGAAGGAGAAAAGTAAAAAGACTATGGGTGCATTGGTGGAATAGAAGACTGTGTAGTGCTGTAGTGGGAACAGGGGAGGGGATAGGTGGATAAGGACAGTAACTAAAGAGGGTTGAGGCCAGGAGACTTACAGCAACAAAGGGTATATTGTAGAGAGAGTTCCCACCCGCGCAATTCAGGAAAGCTGGTGTTGGTGGGAAGGATCCAGATGGCAGAGGCTGAGGGGACTTTGGGAAGTGGTGGGTAACTGGAGAGATAAGGCATGGGAGATATGTTTCTATATAAAGCTGGGAGGGTAATTACGATTTGTGAAGGCCTCACTGTGAGACCCTTGATATATTTTGAGAGGGATGCTCGTCACTACAGATGTGATGGCCAAAGGTGGCTAGGCAGTACGGAAGGGACTTCTTGGTGTGTAGCAGGTGGCAGATGTCAAAGTGGAGGTATTTCTGCTGTTTATAGGTTTGATATGGATGGATGTACTGATGTAGCCATGGCTGAGGAAAAGTTCAACTCTGGGGAAGTTGGCTTGTTGGGTTGAGGAGGACAAGGTGAAGTGAATGGGGGAGAAGGTGTTGATGTTCTGGAGGAATGTGGATAGGGTGTGCCCACACTCGGTCCAGATCATGAAGTTGTCATCAGTGAATCTGAACCAGGTGAAGGGTTTGGGATTCTGGGGGGGGGGGGCAGGGGGGGGGGGGATAGGTTGACACAGGATGGTTCCATGAAGGTGCCCATTGCCATACCCCAGATTTGTTTGTAGTTGATGTCTTCAAAGGAGAAGTCATTGTGGGTGAGGATGTAGTTGGTCATGGAGTCCAGGAAGGATGTTGTAGGGCATTAGGGATGTTAGTGTAAAGGAAGGTGGCAACAATGATGACAGCTAGGGCACTGTGTTGTAAAGGAACATTAACTATGGAGAGTTGGTGGAAGAAATGGTAGGTTGCAGGTAACAGGCTGAAGTTGAGCAGAAATTCTGTCAGCGGGGCACAGTAACTGGCAACAATGGGGTGCCTTGGGTATTGGGATTTATGGGCTTTAGGAAGCATGTAGAAAGTAGGAGAGTGGGAAGTAGTGGGTCAGAGGAGACAGGCAGACTCAGTGGAGAGGTTCTGGGGTGGGCCTAAGGATTTGATGAGAGACTTGAGATATTTCTGGAATGGAGTCATTTTGGCAGGGTTTGTTGGTGGACGAATCTGGCAGCTAGCAGAGTCCTTCCGCCAGATAATACTTGTGGTTCCAAACCACAGTGGTGGAGTCTTTGTCAGAATGTAGGGTCATAAGGTCAAAATTAGTTTTTGGGCTGTGGATTGCGGTTCTTTCTGCACGTGAAAGGTTAGCATGCATGTTGAGGGATTTGGGGAATGCTGGTGAGGCAAGGTTCGAGGTTAAGAAATTCTGGAAAAGTAACAGTGAGTGATTTGGGGACAGTGGGAGCTGATCACTGTTGCTGAAGGAGTGAACTAAGTCAGGTATGGTTCAACATTGGGTCTTTCATTGAGTCTGATCTTAGAGTTAGTGGGGAAAAAGCATTTCCATTGTGTAGGGACGGGGAGGAGGAGGAGGAGGAGGAGGTAAGGTCTTTAACAAGTCCTGCATGATTGAATTTTGGAGTGGGGCAAAAGATAAAGCCTTTGGAAAGGAGTGATACTTCTGTGAGACTAAGGCTTTTGGAATACAGGTTCATGACTATGTTTTGGGTCTGTTTAGATTCTGGATTCTATATCACAGTTGTTGGGAGTTTTTGAGGGGTTAAATGTATTAGGTCTGTGAGGCAGGGTTTGTCAGCTATGAGATCTTGGGAGGTGGTGGATACTGGAGTTGGATGTGAACAGGTTGGAGCTTTTTGAGGTGGCATTGTGAATGCTTCTGTAGTTCCTGGAGGGCAATAGTTTAATTATGTGAGAAGGTATTCAAGACTTTGAGGCTGCACAGCAGGACAGTTTTATAGATGGAGAGGAGGTATTGCAAGGAGGTTTGAGACTGACTGACATGGTTTTGGAGGACTGTGTTGCTGAGGAATAAGTACTGTTGGAATCTGAATAGATAGAAGTCATTTTGGAAGGAGGGATTGCAGCCGGAGATGGTAAATTTGATGGTAAGGTCATTTGGAGGGATTTCATGAACCAGGCAACAACACAGGAACGGTATATGGAACTGGATGCTGGCTACAGATAAGAAAACTTTTCTGTATTGGCACTGACAGAAGAAGCAATGGTCCATGGTGGAGGACGAAACTGCTTAAAAATACGCAAATAACATAGAAATACACCAAAATACGTGGGAAAAATCACAAAAAGGACGGAACTGGTGAAGTGGGGGAAACAAGATTAAACCTAAGGGAGTAGGCAGTGAAAAGCGAAAATGAACTGAAATTTATGTGAAACCACATAGAGATGAAACATAACAATAAATAAAAACCCACAATATGGGTTACAGGTCAGTGGGCAAACATGTATGAAGAAGAGGGGGGAGGAGGCAGATGTGACTAGATTAGGTGATGTTAGTATGTGCAAACTGGAATAAGAGAGGAGAAATAGTGGGGAGGGGGGGGGGGTGAGATACAAGTTCCTGTGTCGTAGGTGGGTATGGAAAATAACAAGTGAAAATAGACGAGAGTGACGAAGGAAGAGTGAGTGATTTGAAGGTCTAGGATAAATTATATCGGTGGGGGAATGTGGGACATGAGATGCTGCACCATCAATCAGTAGTCATGTAGCTGTGTGTTGTCTGTGGACGAGGTTGTTTGATACAGTATGGCTCATAAGTCAGAGTGTGTGGTGTGGTGTGGTTTAGAAGATGACACACAAAACACAGGAAAGAAGGGAAAGAAGATGACTGACACTGAGTATAGTAATGAGTTGGAAGATAGTAACAAAGGAGAAAGAAGATGACGGACACTGAGTATAGTAATGAGTTAGAAAATAGTAACAAAGGAAATCAGTACTGGGTTATGGATGGAAGAAAAGCCGTTAGACAAAATCAGACAGTGGGAAAACCCAGAGTGGAATGATGACAGAATAATGAAAAGGATAGATTGCTCCTCACCACATAATGGACATGTTGAGTCAAAGAGCGGCACAACAAAGAGACAATTAGCTTTCAGCCAAAAACCCTTCTTCTGACTTAGATGACATACACACGCATTCATGCAAATGGAACTAATGCACACATGACGACTGTCTCTGGCTGCCAAGGGCAGACTGTGATCAAAGGCGCATGATGGGAAAAACAGTCTGGGTGGTGGGGTTGGGGAGGTGACTGGGGAGGGAGAGGTTGGGGGATGGTCAATTACTGCTTGTGGTAGCATACAGGGACGAAATGAGAAGAAGGTAGAGCACTAGGTCCAGTTGAGACTTAGCTGCGGGCAGTGGGAGTGGAGAGACTGTGAGTGTATTAGTGGAATACAAGGCCGTGTAGCACTGGAGTGGGATCAGGAAAGGGGATAGGTAAGTGTAGCACAATGATTAAGAAGGTCGAGCCAAGGATAGGATATACTGCAGACAGAGCTCCGACCTGTGCAAAAGCTGGCGTTGGCAGGAAGGATCCAGATGGCACAATCTGTAAAGTAGTCATTAAAATGAAGAACCCTTGTTGAGCAGCATGCTCAGCAACAGGGTGGTCCAGCTGTATGTTGCTCACAGTTTGTCTGTGGCCATTCTTATAGACAGACAGCTTATTGGTTATTGTGCCCATGTAGAATGCAGCATAGTGGTTGTAGCTATTACCAGGGTGTATACGACCCGGGACAATCGGGAGATCCGGGAAAAACCCGGGAATTTTTTAGAATTCCAGGATTTTTTTTGTTTTAGTTAAATTTTTGTTATTTTGACTGGTAAGAAATAATAGTCAAACAAAGGATATTACTGTATCCCACTACTGCAGAATAATACTGCAGCAATAAAACATGAACGAGAGAAAAAAACTAAAATAAAACATAAGTTGCAAAGGAAATGCGCCATGTACAACAACAAAACATGGTGCTCACACAAGCAGCAAAATGTGTCAAAGGCTTTAGGAAGACTATGCAATGCTTCATAAGAACAAATTGCCTCCAATGAGCGTAACGTTACAACTGTTTACATTGGATTCGTGTGAGCAGTTGCGTGCGGGCCCATGCGCATGCGCAGTTGAGTCGTGTACATGTAGTACCGGCTACAAAAGTGTGGCTGTTAGCTGTATAAGCAGTAGCAAGATGCTACTAGGAAAAATTTTACTGTCGCGCGCAAGCTGCCATATTCGCTGGGAGTGAACCGGGGTATCTGCCCCGGGCGGCAGTTTCTGTCAAGCATTAATCGCCTTGCAGAACAATGAAGTTATTTTTGTCGGTTTGCTAAAGTAATGTGGTTTTTATTAATCTATTCTGCGGAGGCAGTCAATTTATTTGTAGCGAAATGTTTAATTCCACACTATTGCCTAGTTTCAACTGTTCTCTGCATTTCAAAAGAGCATGTTTTCATCTTCTTGCAAGTATGGCATTATGCCATAATAAAGAACCAAAAATGAAATAATACAGTACTGGTACTCCAAGAAAATTTACGACCGAATCTGGACGTACGAATGTGCACTTTACACTGAATTATGCACGTTATTATGGTTCACGAAATTCTGATGCTCTTGGAATATCCTCTGATGTCTTCTTTCTTTCCTGACATAACGTAAGATCTTTTAATGTTTTACACGTAGGAACATACGGACTTCTTGCGTCATCGTAGCTGCGCAAGCGCTCTCTGTCAACTGCTGAAACGAACCTATTTCTAACAGGTCGCGGGAAAATATCGCGAATGATTGATTGAAAAGCGTTACTTTCAAAGTAAATTTCCTTTCACCCAAGATGAACTATGTGCGATGAATTTCTTTAATCACAGAGCGTTTGACTCTCATTTAAAAATCAACTCTTTGAGGATGACCATTTATAAAAATTTCGAGCCCAGAAGATGAGACATTTATGTCGTTATAAAAATTTTACTGCCACATTTGTGTGATGTATCTTAAAGTGTAACACGCGCAAAGAAGATCAACGTTATACGTGAAAGTTTAGCTTCTCTTGCAGCTTATTAATCGTTGATACCAATATTGTATGTGAAAGCTTTTCTTTTCTTGTAGCAACACTATATATATTAATGTAAACCATTAACTTTTCCTATTTGTGTGTACGTGCTACTTAACAGTGATAATGCTATTGGCTGACGACATGACGTGTCCTATGCTTTGAATATCTGCTGTATCGGTTGGCGAGATCACGTGACATGAACTACGATTGGCTTACAAAAGCGCGTTGCAATCTCGATAAATTGATAAGTTTTACAGTTCCGAAGAAAAATATACTGTCACTTAACACAGAAAAAGTGTATTTTCACCTGGGAGAAAGTATATTTTTAACCGGGAAATCCGGGAATTTTTTTTCCTTGTCCAAGTATACACCCTGTATTATGCACAACCTACCCTCTCATCTAAAAGATACCAACCATTTCCTACACCGATTCTCTACAGTTCTTGTTCCTTTATCACACAGTGCCCTGCTCATCACTATTGATGCCACTTGCCTTTACGCTAACATCCCTGATGCCCATGGCCTTGCTGCTATTGAACACTACCTTTCCCATTGCCCGACAAATTTGAAACCTGCAACCTCTTTCCTGGTCACTTGACTAGCTATGTCCTCACCCACAATTGCATCTCCTTTGGAGTCGTCGTCCCCCCCTCCCCCCCCCCCCCCCTCCGCCCATGGGGCTCATGGTTTTTTTGTGAGTTCATGTGTGGAGCACACAGGGCCCAAGCTTTTGCAGCCCTTTTTTCCTTCCTGGGATGCGTTTCCTTCACCCCCTGCCCCTTCGTTCCCCTCTCTTGGTGTTGTGATTTATGACTACCTGGTTATCCACCTGGTTCCTTGCATTCTATGTGATATTGTTCATCTGGCCTGTTCTCTCCCCTCCATTTTTAGAAAGAACTCCCTCCCTATTGTCTCTGGCATGGTTCGTGGATTATTCCCCCCCCCCCCCCCCCCTCTTTCCTTCCCCACAGTAGCCTCCTCTCTGCCCCACTAGGTCACCAGCACCTGTAGCCAATCTGTGTGGTGGGGCTGTTATGTACCCATCTGGGTGAGCCCCCTGAGAACACAGGGATCAAACCACTGACATGTTAGCTTTCCCTCCCCACATATGCCAAGAAGTGATTGCTTGTCTTCCTGGAACATTGGAACTCCCGGCTGAGCCGGCCAGCCCTTGCTGTGGCTGGGTGGCACCCATGTGGAGAACCCCTGTTCAGAGCGGGTGGTATCAGGGTGGACGCTTGGCGCATGAAGTGTATCAACCTTGCAAAAATGTGGCTGATCTGAAACATCCATCTCGTCAAATAGTAAAGGATTGTTTAATGCTGCTTCATATGACCTGGCAGCCTTCCCTTCCTGGCTGGCATTAGTAAGATGTGGTCAGTGTCCCTGTTGATCAAAGCTTCTTCTGCCACCCAATCTGCAGCTCTTTGTACTTGTGGTCATCTTGGCAATACCCTAGTGCCTATTACCCATTATCATCTCTGACTACAGTCCAGGGAGTGATTTTTCATAGGGATTTCACTCTGCAAACTGATGAGCTAATCTGGAATGATGCACCATTCATTTCATTTGACATGTGCAAAAGCGTTATAAAGACAACCGCACCAATACCATTGCCTTCATTCTGGCTTTCAAGGGAGATACCCTCCCAGAGAAGGTCAAGGTTATGTGGTAGAGGTGTGATGTGAAGCCATATGTTTCACCATCCATGAAGTGCTTTCAGTGCTTGTGTTTTGGGCATATGTCTTGCTGCTGTGCAATGAACCTTCAGTGTGGTGACTGTGGACACCCACTCCATTAGGGAAGCCCCTGTGTTCCACCACGTTTGTGTACCAGTTGTCATGACCGCCATGCTCCTTAATCACCAGATTGCCCAACTCACAAGAGAGAAAAGATTATCCAAGAGTACAAGTCCCTATAACACCTGACTTCTGCTGAGACTTGCCAACAATATGACTGACCCCATCCATAGTCACTTTCTTCAACTTTTGCCTCTGTTACATCCTTTCCCACTCCTACCTCTTCCTCACTGCAGCTCCATCCCCCTCTCCCCTCCCCCTTCCATGTATTTCCCACACCCTCTCCTCTGGGTGCAACTCCCCTTTGCTTGCCGAAGAAGTGCCCCCATCTTTGGCACCTGCTGGTGTTACGGCTCCCACCAGGGGCCTCTCCCCCAGCATCTCTCTGGCCAGAAGCCTACTACAACAACTTGGCCACGAGATGCATCATTTATGCACCCCAATGTAGCCCGCTCACTTTTGGCTCCAGATCTTGCAGATGCCTGCTCACCCTCTATGTACTCTTCCTTTCTCTGTCTCGGAAAGAGAAGAAGAAGAAACATAAATCCCAGATGCCCCATGGAGATGCTATCTACCCTCTCACAACCTGGCTCTGACATCTTATTTGTGGATGTTACCCCATTCTTGTCAGTGACAACAACTGACCAAGTGACATGACCTCCCCTCAGCTTCTCTATATCTAACCTCGACTCTCGCCACACGATAAGCCAGTGGAATTGCAACAGATATTATTGTCACGTACCAGAAATACAACACCTTGTTTTCTCTTATTCTGCATTCTGTCTTGCTCTTCAAGAGATGCACTACCGTCATGACCACTCTCCAACATTTCGTGGTTATCAGGCATTCTGTTGGAACTGTGTCTGCCCCAGGATAGCATCTGGAGAGGTCTGCACCTTGGTTCACTATGTCATTAATGACTGTACCCCCTTCATACCAACCTGGTAGCAATAGTAATTAGAGTGCAAATTACCCCAGCAATCACAATTTGCCATGTTCTACCTCCCTCCAGGTAGGCACTTCCTTACATTGAACTGTTTACCTCAACACAACTACTCCCACCCCCATATCTCTCCTCAAGGACTTCAATGCATACCATCCTCTGTTGTGAGAGAGTGCCACATCGATGGGTAGGGGTTTTCTAATTGATCAACTTATTACAGACTTTGATTTGTGTCTCCACAATGACAGTTCCCCTGCCCACTTCAGTGCCGCTAATGGCAGCTCTACTGCTACTGATCTCACAATCTCCTCCCTAGCTCTCACACCTTCCCTACATTGATCATCCCATGACAATCTTTGTCACAGTAACCACTTTCTGGTGATTTTATTATTCCCCTGCCACTGCCAGGCAGACAGGCCCCCATGTTGGTCATTCCACAGGTTCAATTGGCCTTTATATACACCTGCTGTGCACTTTGACACCTCTCTCTCAAATTGCGTTGATGCAGTTGTGCAGGGTGTCTCTGCCAGTATTCTTCATGCTGGTGGCACTGCTATTCTCCTATCGACAGGTCCCCTCATCGTCGACTGGTGCCATGGAGGATCAAGGACATAGCATTCGTTATCCAGGACTGCTGATGGGTGCTGCAATGATTTAAAAACTCTTCAAAAACCAACCTTATCACTTTTAAAAATCTCCATGCTAAGGCTCGCTACCTTATTAAGCAGAGTAAAATGGAATGTTGGGAGTGCTATGTTTCGTCTCTGCGGATGTATGCCTGCCTCTTCATCGCAGGTTCGGTTCAAGCTCCATAGCCTTTTGGGCTGCCAGTGACAATCAACTGTCCAGGGTCTTATCCTCCAGGGTGCTCTGTGTATTGATCCATTGGTCCTTGCAGAACACCTTGAGGCACACTTTGCAAAAGCGTCGGTGTCCTCTTTCCTTTCTCCAGTAGAAAATCCAAGTTGAGTAGTCCCCCCTTCTGTTCCAACTCCCACCAAATTGAACTTTATAATGAACCCTTCACTGAATGGGAATTCTTGCAGGCACTTACCTCTTCATGTGACATGACCCCCAACACTTGGACATTACCCAGAGGCAACATCTACTGAGGGCATTTGGCTCGTGAGTGCCTTCCCCTCGCAATGGCAAAACAGTATAGTCCTTAAGCTTAGCAAGAACCCAATGTTTCTCTACAGCCACTGCCTGGTTAGCGTGGCGAATGTACTTTGTAAACTGCTTGAGTGGATGGTTAGCTTGCAATTATTTTGGGTACTCGAATCTTGGGGCCTTTTGTTCCTGTATCAGTGTGGCTTCTGGAAATAATGATCTCCAACTGAACATTTACCTCAGGCTGGAAACAGCAATCCAACAGGCTTTTACTCACTGCTGGCACCTTGTTGCAGTCTTCTTTGACCTAAATAAGGCATATAAAACGGCTTGGCACCATCAAATTTCAGTTACCGTCCATGATTGGGGCTTTCGTGGCCCCCTTCCAATTTTTATCCACGAGTTTTTATCCCACCGACTCTTCCATTTTTGAGTTGACACTTCACTCAGCACCCCTTGGATTCAGGAAAACGGTATCCCACAGGGTTCTGTGTTAAGTGTCTCACTCTTCCTCATAGCCATCAGTGGGCTTGTATCCTCTGTTGGGCCTGTAGGTACCCCGGCATTGTGTATCGACAATTTTTGCATCTAGTGCAGCTTCTACTCTATAGCATCTGGTGAGCGCCGGCTCCAAGGTGCCATCCAGTGGGCCTCCGCATGTGCCCTCTTCCATGGCTTCCAGTTTTCTCCCTCCAAAATCATGGGTTATGCATTTTTGCCATCGACCCACAGTAAATCCTGAACCAGCACCTAGATGTTTTAGCACACTGTTACTTGGGCCATATTTTTGATAAAAAGCTGATGTGGCTGCCCCATATTTGCCACCTGAAGACTACATGCAATTAAAAGCTTAATGCTCTCTGCCTTCTGGCTCACACACTGTGGGTTGCTGCTCTTCTTCATCTTTACCATGATCTGGTTTTGTCCAGACTAGATTATGGTAGTCAGGTTTGTGGCTCAGCGACACCTCCCACCCTGAAAATACTTGACCCTGTTCACCATTGTGGAGTGCGTCTGGCTATTGGTGCCTTTCACATTAGTCTGGTTGACAATCTCCTCGCAGCAGCAAGGATTCCCCCTCTATAAATACAATGGAGACAACTCCTTATTTCTTGTGTTTTAATATGTACTGACCCAATGAGCAGCCTGCAGGCTATAGACCAATGCTACTCTCGTCGCCATTTGGTCTCTGCCATCCATTACCTTCTCTCTGCCCTTGGCGGTGCCGTGTGCTCAGATGTCTTTCTCTGGGTCCTAAGTTGTGGGCATCCCAGGGAATAAACTTTCTGACTGTTTGGCTTGAGAAGCAGGTACTTGCCCCATTCCCTTTCATGGTTCCATCTGTAGACATGTGGATCTACATCAAATCTCTCTTTGCCCAAAAGTGGAATGATCTCTGGTGCGCTACTCCTCTCAGTAATAAACTCAGCACAGTCAAGGAGACTATTGTGGTTTGATGCTCTTCCTTACATTCCTCTCGGAAGGAGTCCACTGTCTTATGCAGTCTATGCATTGGTCATACCATGTCACCCATTGTTTTCTCGTGTGTAATGAGCCAATCCACAGTGTGGCTGTGTTGGTGGAATGTCCCCTCCTTTTGGCCCTTCGTATTAAGTACAGTCTTCCAGATTCCTTATCTTTACCATGGATGGTTGAACTGGTCCTCAGTTTCCACCATAAAAGTGGTTTTTTATTTTCAGATGTAAGGTTTTGCTTTACTCTTAGAGCAGGGGCAGGATTTTGTGGTTGGGACCTCTCTTCACATTTTCTCGGTCTGTCCACTTTTAGCAGACACTCTCTCTTGTGCAAGTAACTTTGGAATTGTGGGACTGAAGACCTTGCTGTGTAGTCCCATAAACCCCTCAATCCCCATAAACCCCCCAATCAATCAGTCCTTTGAAGGCATTTGCTACAAACGAATCTGGTATGTGGCAGTGGGCACCCCCCTCCCCCCTTATGCCAACCTATTCATGGGCCTTCTAGAGGAATCCTTCCTACCCCCCCCCCCCCCCCCACACACACATAATTGTAAACCCTTCATCTGGTTCAGATGCACTGATGAAATCTTCATGATCTGGATCAATGATGTGCACATCCTATCCACATTCCTCCAGAACCTCAACATCTTCCACATTTGCTTCACCTGGTCCTCGTCAACCCAACAAGCCATCTTCATCAATGTTGACCTCCTCTTCAAAGATTGCTACACCAGTACCTCCATCCATATCAAAGCACCTAACCACCAGCAATTCCTCCACTTCAACAACTGCCACCCGTTCCATACCAAGAAGTCCCTTCCATACAGCCAAGCCACGCAAGACCTATGTATCTATAGTGACAGGCAGTCCCTCTTGAAATATATTAAGGCTCTCACTGTGGCCTTCACAGATCATAATTACTCCCCCAGCCTTGTACAGAAACATATCTCCCATGTCCTATCTCTCCAGTCACGTGCTACCTCCCAAAGTCTCATCATCTGCATCACAGAGGAGCATTCCTGTCATGACTCTGTACCTGTTAGGACTGGAGCAACTGAATTACATTCTCCACCAGGGTTTTGACTACCTCTAGCCGTGCCCTGAAATGAGGACTTTCATACCCACTGTCCTTCCCACCTCTTCCATAGTTGCATTCTGTCACCTACTGAAATCCTATACAATATCCTTGTCTATTCCTGCTCAAGCCCTGCTCCCAACCCATTGCTTCATGGCTCATATCCCTGTAATAGAGCTAGATGCAAGTTCTGTCCCATACACCCTCCTGCCACCACCTACCCCAGTCCAGTCATAAGCATCACTTGTACTGTCAAAGGCAGGGCTATCTGTGGACCAAATCTTCTGATCTACAAGCTAAGCTGCAACCATTGTGCTGCATTTTACATGGGCATGGCAACCAGCAAGCTGTCTGTCCGCGTGAATGACCACCGACAAACTGTGGCCAAGAGAACCTGGACCACCACCCAGTTGCTTAACATGCTGCTCAACACAGTGTTCTTCATTTGAATGATTGCTTCACAGCCTTTGCCATCTGGATCCTTCCTTCCAATACCAGCTTTTCTGAATTGTGCAGGTTGGAACTCCCTACAATACAGTGTGTATCAAAAAGAATTATCGAATTTGACACGTATATTTTTCTGAAACTAATGAACATATGCAATGAATTTTGTTTCTTGATGAGCGGGAAACTCAAAAAGTGTGTCCCCCCCCCCCCCTCTCCCCAGTGGTGTTCAGTAAGCCCCCCCGTGAGACACACGGCATATGTCAATGCAGTATTCAAACTGTTTGCACACTGCAGTGAGCATGTTTTGAATTAACAGCTTCCACTGCTGCTGTTATGTGATGTCTCAGTTCACTTATTGTTGTTGGTAACAGAGGCACTGAACAGAGTCTGTTATAAACCACCACGAGAAATAATCATGTACAGTCAGGTCCGGTGACCTAGGAGGCCAGCAATTTAAGGCTGAATCATTTGCTCCAGTGCAACCAACCCATCGTTCAGTAACCCATTGATTTAAAAATTCCTGCACATCCAGATGCCAGTGTGGCAGTACCCCATCCTGTTGGTAAATGAAGTCGTTCGAATCAGTACCCAACTGTGGGAAAAGAAATTCTCAAGCATACCTCACCCCATATTCTCATTATGACAGTTCATCTTCCATTTAAATGGAATGTTGCCTGGTCACTAAACACTATGCATGGTAGGAAACTGTCATCCTTCATCTTGCCAAGAACAAAATTACAGAACTCCAAACATTGTTGTTTGTCACCTTCATGAAGAGCTTGCAGTAGCTGAATTTTGTATGGTTTCATGTGTAAATGTCAACTCAACACAAACCAGACAGACATGGGGAGGGGGGGGGGGGGGAGAATGTTGAGCTGTAGTGCTGCATGGCGAATGGATTTCTGCGGACCCCTTATGAAGCTGTGGTGGATACATTCGATGTCTATGTCAGACACTTGGTGATTGCTCAGCGATTTGCCTTTACACAAACAACCTGTTTCACAGAACTGTGCATGCCATCGTCTAATGCTCAGTGCTGTAGGAGGATCAACACCATACCCAGTACGAAAGTCACACTGAACAGCTATTACTGACCTGCACTGCACAAAACATAGAATACATAATTCTCTTTGTTGTCCCGACACCATATTTACTAGAAACGAAATGGGTTCACACTGCTGCTACCTAGCCGGAACCATGTAAAACTCGAGAGTTTGCTCTTCCCAGCGGTATGTTGTTCACACACACACACACACACACACACACACATCTCAAATAACAAAATAGTTATGATTTTTTTTAAAAATCATATGATCCTGTTTGATACACCCTGTATATCCTATGTTTCTGTAACTCTCCTGGCCTCAACCTTCGTTAGTCATTGCCCTTCACCCACCCCTGTTCCCTGTTTCCACTACAGTACTACATAGTCTTTTACTCCATCGGTGCAAACATAGTCTTTTTACTTCTTCTCCTCCTGCCCCCCTCCCACCCCCCTACATTTAACCTCCCAACTGCACCTAGCTGCCCTTCCTTCTCCCCAACTCGGGCACTTTACTGTCTCACACCCCCTACCCTTTATATTTCTCCCCCTCACCGTCCCAGTCTCCTCCTTATTGCCACCATCCCGATTGCTTCTCCCATTATGCACTGTTGCCTGCAGTCTGTCCTTGGCAGCCAGAGACAGTGGTCGTGCGCTATGTTTGCACCAGTGGAGTAAAAGACTATGTAGTACTGTAGTGGAAACAGGGAACAGGGGTGAGTGAAGGGCAATGACTAACGAAGGTTGAGGCCAGGAGAGTTACAGAAACATAGGATATACAGGGTGTATCAAACAGGATCATATGAGTTTAAAAAAAAATCATAACTATTATGTTATTTGAGATGTGTGTGTGTGTGTGTGTGAACAACATACCGCTGTGTGTGTGTGTGTGTGTGTGTGTGTGTGTGTGTGTGTGTGTGTGTGTGTCTCTCTCTCTCTCTCTCTCTCTCTCTCTATAGTCTAACTTAGAAGAAGGCCTAGCTTAATGTCTAGCAGTCTTTTTGTTGTGCCTGTATACAACACAATATCTCCATTAAATGGTGAGTAGCAGTTTGTACTTTTTATTGTAATGTTTTGTACTTTTTATTGTAATGTCTTAGTCCATCCTGGATTTTCCATTGTATTTCCTCCACTTTGTCTCTCTCCAGCTCCCCACTGTGCCCAACTTCATGGCAGCGCACTTATTCAAGACTAAATCATTCTACAACTGCCACACATACGTATCATTAATAAGAAGCAAGATTACCCTTCAGTTTTAGCTCAAATAGGATAGCTGGATGGGGATCTGAACCAGGTCAATTACAAGTAGAGTTTGTTACCTACTGCATGTCATTGATTGGTTCTTTACTTCTCTGACTTTATTGCAGTGCCATTCATGAGTTCAGTGAAGATTGCAAATAGTATAAACTAATTAACAAAGTTATTAAAGTACTTGTTTCCTCTTGGATAGACCAGTTAAGTTTTTATATTGCAATTGTTTAATGTCTTAAATGAAAGTCACAACTTTTCTTTTTTAGCACTACGTTCAAAATTATGTAAAATCTTTTCCCACTTCTTTGAACTCACCTGAATTCGTAAATTAGTTTGATAACATGCAACTTAATTTTTTGTATGTATAGTCATTAGCAGTTAGTGTGCAGCACTCCCAATTTGACAAGATGGCATCAGTAACCCATCCTGGCATGGACTCCAGGAAATACCAAAGTTGTGGCGGATCACTTAATTGCCATCCGAAACTCAAATTGGTGAACTAAATGTTGTGTGAAAATACGATGTATTCAACATCACATATAATAGTTAATTACAAGTCCAAGCTGTGCACATTTTTCTTTTCCTTCAGATGAGCTCACTAGGATAAAAGTCCAGTGATCTAGGGATCCAAATAAGCACCCTCGACAAGCGAAATACCTTCAGACCTCGTGAAGAATATAATTATTCCAGTTTCAAATAAGGCAGTTGCTGACAGTTGTGAATACCGAACTATCAGTGTAATAGGACAGGCTTGCAAAATGATGTCACAAAAGAATTTACAGAATCTGTTGTTACGGCTTAATTTAATTAAAAAGAATTACACCAGATGTGTTTTGTTTTATACTGCCACATTATTTATGTCTGTTTGTCTCTTTTCGTTTACATTGTCAGTGCTGCCAACCTGTAAAGCTTAAAATTTGTGACATTGTCAAGTATGTAGGCAGAAACATGAGAGGAGTTGGGGTAGGCTGACTCTTTTTCCCTTTCTTTTTGCAAGGGGGGAAGGTGTA
This sequence comes from Schistocerca nitens, assembly GCF_023898315.1. Classification (NCBI taxonomy): domain Eukaryota; kingdom Metazoa; phylum Arthropoda; class Insecta; order Orthoptera; family Acrididae; genus Schistocerca; species Schistocerca nitens. The sequence goes on from NC_064614.1 coordinate 1,007,872,801, forward strand.
AGGGTGAGGATGGACCTGGACAGTGATTATAGGACAGAATCTGGGAGAAGGTGATAGTAGTAAATAGAGCTTGTGGTTTTTTGTGTACATTAAATGTTGTATTAAGTGGTCAATCAGTTTAAAGAGTGTGTGGTTTGTGAAGTTGGTATGATCATTTGTGAGCTGTTTCTTTTCTGTTATGGTTTTTTGGATGTAGTAGATTTCTTGTAAGGTGAGGTGTTTTTTGTTGTTGTTTATCCTTATGATTTCCATGTCTGTGTCTCTGACTGTAATTTTATGTTGGTGTAAGTTTTCTGCAAAATGTTGAATGATTTGTCCTATACTTCCATATTCTTACATGTTAAGTGTATCTAATGTCGAATATCCTCCTGGTTTGATCTATGTACCTTCAATCACATGTATTGCATTTCAGTTGGTATATTCCTGATTTCTGCTACAGATCAGTTTTTGCTATTGTTTTTGAAAAGTATTTCTGAATTGAGTTGTTGGTTTGGTCTGCTTTATTATTATTATTATTATTGTAACTTTTTTTTAAATATTGGATACTCTGTGTGTGTGTTTGTGGTTGTATGTCATTGTATACCATCTTTTACTTTCTGTCTCTTTCAGACATTGTGTTGTTTCTATTCTTGTATTTTGTGTATTTCTTTGCGTGTGATTTTGTTCTTTTCTGTTTCTTCATTTTCTTGTTCAGGGTTGTCACTAAGTTCTATTTGTATCCATTGTTTGTGGCTATATGTATTATGGTGTTCATTTCTTTTGTGTAAGTGTCTGTATCTAATGGTACTGTGTTTAGTCTGTGGAACATGTATCTAATTGCTGCCTGCTTTTGAGAAATGGGGTATTGTGATGTATAATTGTGTCTGTTGTCAGTTTTCGGTATATGTGAAATGTGTGTTGGTTGTTTTGAACCTTTATGGTGATGTCCAAAAAATTTAACTGTCTATTTTGCTCCTTATCTGTTGTAAAATGTTTCTTGTCATCAACAGAATTTATGTCTGTGTGACCAATCTTATTGTTTGGTTCATCTATCAGGCACAAGATGTCATTCATATATCTAATCCAGTATAGGATGTTGTATCTATTTGGCACTATTTTGTTAAACATAATCTGTTCTACATGATTCATTAATATGCTTGCTATGGTTGCAGACCATGGGGCTCCCACTGGTAACCCTTCACTTTGTATATAGAATGCATTATTAAACTGAAAATAGTTATTTTTTTATTAGCTCTAGAAAACTGACTGTTTCTTTGATGTCTTCATGTGGAAGTGTACTGTGTGTTTTAAGATTTTGTTCTATAATGTTTATTGTTTCAGTTGTTGAAATATTGGAATACATATTTGCTATATCAAATGACAGGAGGGTGGATGTATCTGGAAATTGTATGTCTTTTATGTACTGAATCAATTGTGTGGTGTTTCTTATAGTCCTGTCCTCTTGTTATTTGTAGTTTTCTGAAAAGATTTTCAACATGTATGTTGCAAGTGGGTAAGTGGAAGCGTTTCTATAATTCACAATTGTTCGGACGGGGATATCTTTCTTGTGTAGCTATATTTGGCATCGGAGGGAAGGTGCATTGGGATTTCTTTGTATCAGTTTTCTTTTTTCATTGTTTTCTAGTGTATAAAGAGATAAAGAGCAATACATCAGTAAGACACAAGAGTTCATCACAAAAAAATTAAATTATAAAAGTAAAATAAGATCCAGCTAACGGATTCCAAATGAAGTTGAGAAACACTCTGCAAACTGCTACAAACAAATCCCAGTGCACCTTCCCTCCAATGCCAACTGAAGCTACACAAGAAAGATCTCCCCATCATTACTATTGTGACTTGTGGGAATGCTTCCACTTATCCGTTTGCAAGATACTTGTTGAAAATCTTATCAGGAAACTACAAATTACAAGAGGACAGGACTATAAGAAACACCACACAACTGACTCGATACACAAGTTCCAGATACAGCCACCGTCCTGTTGTTTAATGTAGGGAATATGTATTCCAATATACCAATAGCTCTCCTCCCAGATTCTGTCCTACAATAACCATCCAGGCCCATCCCCCCCCCCCCCCCCCCATTTTCCTCTCACATCTCTACACACACACACACACACACACACACACACACACACAGTTTCACGGGTTGGCAACACTGACAACTTGAACAAAAACAAACGAACAGACATAAACACTGTGGCAGTGCCGAATGAGAAACAGTTGAAGAAAGTTGAGTGTAAATAATTCAGTGCAGGAAATACTACAGAATGGCAAAAAGTGCAAATGTGAAATGAAACCTTTCAACACCAACTGCTGCTAGCAAGGAGAGAAGGAGCAGAATATGTAAAGAAACACCGTTAGTAACTTGCAGACCAACTTTATAAAGGAAACATTCTTTTTAACCGAAAACAATCAAAAATGTACAAATGTTGTATGTATCTAGTTTGCTAAATAACCACAGAAGGTGCTTCATAAATGAAAGAAAAACACCTCTTGTGTAATTCTTTTTTAATTAAATTGCAGTCAGCTCAAGACAGATAACCTATATATAGTAACAGATTTTAACAGTTGCTCCGGAAGATGCCCATCTAAACAAACATATTATGAATTTACAGAAGAATGGAAAAACTGATAGAAGCCGACCTGGGAAGATCAACAAGGGAAAAATATAGGAACATATGAGACAATGCTGATGATACAACATATCCTAGAATATAGGTTAAAGAAAGGAAACCTATATTTGTAGCATTTCTGGATTTAGAGATAATTTTTGACTGTGTTAACAGGAATACACTCTTTGAAATCCTGAATGTAGCAGGGGTAAAATATAGGGAGTGAAAGGTTATTTAGTACTTTTATAGTAACCAGACAACAGATAAGAGTTTAATGAAAGAAAAGCAGTGATAGAGAAGGGAGTGAGACATGGGTGTAGCCTATCCCCGATGTTATTCAATCTCTGCATTGAGCAATTAGTAAAGGAAACCAAAGAAAAGTTTGGGTTAGGAATTAAAATTCAGGGACAAGAAATAAAAACTTCAAGGTTTGCTGTTGTTGTAGTCTTCAGTCCGAAGACATTTGATGCAGCTCTCCATGCTATTCTATTGTGTGCAAGCATCTTCATCTCCGAATAACTGCTGAAACCTACATCCTTCTGAATCTGCGCACTATATCCATCTCTTGGATTTCTCTCAGTGATTTTTACTCCCTACACTTCCGTCCGATACTAAACTGGGGATCCCTTGATGTCTTTGAATGTGTCTTATCAACGTATCCCTTCTTCTAGTCAGGTTGTACCACAAATTTCTTTTCTCTCCAATTCTGTTCAGAACCACCTCAGTAGCTAAGTGATCTACCCATCTGATCCTTAGCATTCTTCTGTAGCACCACATTTCAATGCTTCTATTTGTTTCTGGTGTAAATTGTTTATTATCCATGTTTCACTTCCAAACACGGCTACACTCCATATAAATACTTACAGAAAAGACTTCCTGAGATTTAAATTTGTTTGATGTTGACAAATTTTTTCTTCTTCAGAAAGGCTTTTCTTGCCATTGCCAGTCTACATTTTCTATTCTCTTTATTTCAGCCATCATTAGTTATTTTGCTGCACAAATAGCAAAACTCGTCTACTACTGTGTGTGTCTTGTTTTGCGGTCTGATTCTCGGAGCATCACCTGATGTAATGAGGCTACATTCCATTATCCTTGTTTTGCTTTTGTTGATGTTAGTCTTATATCCTCCTTTCAAGACACTGTCTGTTTTGTTCAACTGCTTTTCAAAGTCTTTCGCTGTCTCTGACAGAATTACAATGTTATCGGCAAAACTCAAAGTTTTTATTTCTTCTGCCTGGACTTTAATTCCCACTCCAAATTCTTGTTTGCTTTCCTTTACTGCCTGCTCAGTGTACAGACTGAATAACATTGGGGATAGGCTACAACCTTGTCCCACTCCCTTCTCAACCACTGCTTCTCCTTCATGCACCTCATCTGTTGTAGCTGCTGTCTGTTAGAGATGGCAGACTCAGAACAGCAGTTGAATTAAATGAAATGCTTAAGGTCTTAAAATCAATTAGCCTATAAGAATAATATCAACAAGATAAAAACAAAAATAGTGGAAATGTAGCCATATTAAATCAGGCACAGGTGAAGTTATTAGATTGGGAAATGATGAGTTTTGTTATTGGTGCAGCAAAATAACATGATGGCCAAAGTAGAGAGGATGTAAAATGCAGACTGAATTTGGTGTATAAAGCTTTTCTGGAAATGAGGGATTTCCTACATCTAATATAAATTTCAGTATTGGAGACTCTTTTTTTCTGAAGCTGTTAGTATGGAGTGTAGCCTTGTATAGGCATGAAGTGAAGTGTTAATGATAAGAAGCTCTAAAAAGAAAAGAATAGAAGCTTTTGCTTGGTGTTACAGAGGGGTGTAGAAGATTAGATGTCTAGATAAAGTAACAAATGAGGAGGTCGTGAATCAAATTGAGGAAAAAAGAAATTTGTGGCACAACTTGACTAAAAGAAGGGACTTGTTGATAGGACATATGCTGAAGGGACTTGTTGATAGGACATATGCTGAGGCATGATGGAATCATGACTTTGGTAGTGGCGGGAAGTGTGTTGGGTGGGAGGAGATTATAGAGGGAGACCAAGGGATGAATATGGCAAGCAGGTTCAAATGAATGTAGGTTGCAGTAGTTATTCAGAGATGAAAAGGTTTGCACAGTACAGAGTAGTGTGGAGGTGCATCAAACTAGTATTTGCACTGAAGATCATAACAACAACATGTTAGTGGGTGGAGGACGGGTGGTCAGCCATGACCTTGGTGCTGAAACCATCCTGACATTTCCCTGAAGCAATTTAGGTAACACTAAATCAGGATAGCCATACAGATCATGAACATCCATCCTCCCAAACATGAGGCCGGTGTATTAAAAATTGCACTACGCCATTCAGTTTTCACCCAGTTTAGAGTGCTTTTATGCTTATGCATGGGACAATTTAGCTTGATAAGAAGATGGGAAATTGTTATACATTGTGTAAGAAAGCACCCATAATTACTTGGTTCTACCAGTCTGCACATATGCTGTGGCGTAACCGTCGCCCCCCCCCCCCCCCTTCACATGTGGGTTGTTATGTCTGTATAACAACAGTTTGACCATGTACTGCCCAAGTTAACCTTCTAAACTTGAAAACCAAAGCTGTAGCAACTCCATTAATTTTTTAAAAAGAACTGTTATCCCATGTCCATAACATTTAAAGAATAAACTTTCCACATCATTTGCGACTGAACATGCAACACATTTTCCTCTACTTTAAATAAATCTGATGTGTTCATGCTTTTGGATACTACATCACTATCACTCTCAAATGTTTATCATGCTTCCATTTCATCTTTTATTACCATTGTGATAACAGTTCTGTGAAAATCTACACATCTCCAGGGCTGGATGGCAATCAATGGAATACTTAGAATAAGTGCTGCCATATCTGAGCAGTTATTTCTTTTCACTTAATGCTGCGACCCGTGTCCCATGCTGAAGAAGTGTATCATCCCTCAGTGTAGCTCATCACACGCACAGTAAAAATAAAATCTGTGCAGTATTTGCCCATTTACATTAGACATTATTTTATATTAATATTTTCTTACTGTATAAATTGCTTTTATTTCATGTATCATTCGTCAGTAAGAAGTAGAAGGGACATACTTCATTCACCTGAAGTGGTTTGCACAACCACACTATGATTTAAGTCATTGGAATCTATGTGAGTGCTGATTTCACTCTGCTGTAAATTTAGTTTTTTGTCTTTTTTGAGATCAGCTACATGAGAGCTTGCCATTTTGGGGAACATATCAATAGGTTCACAAAGATAATTGTTTCCCTGTGAAAAGTTGCCTATATGCTGGTGGTGATTTACAAAACTGAATTTTTTGTTTTACTCCCAATCTACAACAAAATCTGATGAAAGTGAACCAATCACATACAGTACATACAACCCAATCAGAAATTTACGTATGGAGTAGTAGGAATGTCAAACAGAAATAATTTTAATTTGCTTTCTGTCAGAACTTTTAAGTCACTAGAGAGATGATAAAATATTTTTATGGCTACATACTTTGCTCCTTTCTGTG